>NC_048553.1:6964250-7663422 GCF_902806685.2 Maniola hyperantus
TTCAACCCTTACCTAGGGGGGTGAAATAGGGGTTTGAAATTTGTGTAGTCCACGCGGACGATGTCGCGAGAATAAGCAGTTGGTAGCTGCCTGGTACCTGGTAAACGATTTAAAATGGGGTGTGAGGAGTTAAATTTTACGCTTTATAAGCCAATATGAATAAATCAAATCATGATCATAATAATAATTATTATTATGATCATGGATTGTGATACTTACTAATATTCGTATAATATCGTACAAGATTAAAACACTATAATATATTATACTTTTAAATATTTTTTATTTGAATGAAAGCCATTTTGAAGTTCGCCATCATGGTTTTTTAAATATTTGTTGTTTGTTAGCGGCAATACAAATACACACTCTTTGAACCACTCTGCTAATAGGCAGAATTTGGCTGTACCTTTTTGTTTTGTAATATCTGCACTGTTTACCCATATTCGCAATAAAGAAATTTGAATTGAATTGAAAATTTCAACTCTCTACCTATTACGGTTCATAAGATACAGCCTGCTTACAAACAGACGGGAAGCACAGCGGAGGTTTAGAAATAAGGTCCCATTGGCACCCTTCGGGTAGGTAAGGGTAACCCTAAAAAACATTTGTTCCCAAAAAAAGTAACCTCGCGCTATTGAAGTTTTCTTTGCTTTTGTGACAGATAATTAGGTACTGATACAGATATTATTAATAATTCGTTCCTAAATTTTAAACGATAAAAATATAGTAACGAAAATGTAAATATTAAAATGTTGTCATTACCTTCCGAACGACTGAAAACATCCAATACTACCGTGCTTATTACTAGAGCTTGGACTCTGCCTATGACATCTTCAGCTTCATAGAAAATCTTATGCCATTTAAAAATTCATCCATACTGGCATACATTTAGAGTACATTTTGCATAGTTCGGTCCATTCCATGATAATGATGACGTGCGTTTTGAAAGGAACTTTCGAGAAATGTGAAATGAATTTCATTCTATGCGTCAACATTTTTGTAAGCATGCTGAAATAACTACATATCAGTTTAAAATTGTTATTTGTTTAGTTGAATTCAATAGATAAAAGTAGTTTATGTCAAAAGATCATGCCTATTGAAATAATAAACGTATGTGATTAAATAACATTTATATCGCTGCCTTAAATATTACTTCGGTCATGCCGCGATTCCCGGTAGGGGTAATTTATTATTTTAACTGTTTTAAATTGTCACTGGTCTGGTCTGGAGGCTTCAACCGTGGCTAGTTACCACCCTGCCGACAAAATCGTGCCGCCAAGCGATTTAACGGTCCAGTGCGATGCTGCGTAGAAACCGATCAGGGGTTATTGATTGAATGAAATTGCCATACCGCTTTCAAATCAGCCCACTTCCATCACTTACCGCCAGATAAGATCACTGTCAAGGGCTAACTTGTATCGGAATAAAAAACAGATATTAATACAGAGTAATTTTTATTTAATCAGCTAAAAGCAATCGAAACTTTAAATCGTAAGCTTTGATTGATGTCCATATTATTTCATCTTATTGAAGATAAATAATAATTTGTAATATAACCATTTCTAATCTAAAATAATCCAATCTCGGCGTGTTTGCTTTACCAACACTGATACTGAAAAGCCCGCGGCGAGCATACTCTGAAACTTGTTTTTTCATCCGAAAGCCTCTAAAAGAGGCACCGTAAAAAGAAAAATAAAAACCCAATAGAGTGGTGGGACAATGGCTGCGGGGGACAATTTTTCACGCATGTATAGGTTGTTCATTTTCACTCCAAATACGCTTTATATGACGTCGGGACAATAAGTATCTATTGTGTTAGGAATTTTATCTATTTGACAGGGACGCGCGGCTTTACATCACGGTTGATGGATTTAGTCATCAGTGTATTTACAGCATTAAATATTTTCCCCTTTAAACCACCTTCTCTATATATCCTATCAGCAGAGTGAACTAGAGTAAGGGAACTCTCGATTTGATCCTGAATCGACGATATGTCAAATATAATATAAGATGGTGACGTAAAATCACAGAAGAATAGGGCTACTTTAGGGCTACCTGCGTCAAATACTGCCAGTGACGTCAAAGTCTCGACGTTTTGTTAGAAGTTCCCTACTGTCTTCAGCTGTACTATCAGCGGAATGAAGTTTAGTACGCGACAGGTCAAGATAGCAATCGGGAAGGGAACATCCCGCACACCTGCACAGCCCCCGCGCTAAACCGTTGCGGACGAGCGCGGGTGACGTGTTGGTATGTGGGGTGTCCCCCCGCCTAATACCTACCCTGATAGCCGTCTCGACCTGTCACGGACTATACTAATATTAATAGACGCCTGCCAGTGACGTCGAAGCTTCGACGTTTTGTTAAAAATTCCCTAACTGACGTGAACTGTGCTATCAGCGTGAATAAGATAATATAGCACTCTCTCTGTTACGTAATCCCGTACAAATGATAGAGACTAAAATCTCGTGGGCGTTAACCATTTTGAGTCACCATCTAATCACTTCAACTTCTTTCCGCGGATAGATAGTACCTACTTATACGAGTTATGAATGTTTACTTTAAAAACTAAAAGGTATTAAAGCTTCAGTCTGATATCCGATTATAATATTAGGTATGTTAGTTTAGGAAATAAATTCATGAGTACCTAACCCAGTTATGAACAATAACGCTAGAGCTAGAGCTTGATCATGTAAATTAATGAGGCAAGTGCGCTGCCAATGTTATTATATTATGGGTATGTAATGTATAATAAAAAAGAAGTAAATTATATGTTACATATCTCAAACGCACTCATAACAATCTGATTATAGTCCAATACCAGTGACTGATTGCAGATGGCCTAGAAATATAAAAAATACATATATATGTACCTATCTAGAGTGAAGACTTACTATAATTTTTACATGGATTACTTAGTTTTTATATACATAGGTAACTAAGTAGTTTAGTACTTGGGTATACTTGGCTTGCTGTCGTAGAATTTGAAAAAAAGATATTAGCAAAAGGTCGTAGATAAACAAAGAAACTCATTTAATTCGCTTAATTGATTTCAATAAAATATAATGTTTAATTAAAGATATAATTTCCAACCGTTATCCTAAATTAATCCAATCTTGGATACCGTGTTTATTTTACGTAAAATACAGAAAAGCCTGCGGCCTATGGATGAATTTTGTTATCAGTACGTTTATTAGGATTAAACATTTGCCGTTTTTAACCGACTTCAAAAAAAGGAGAAGGTTCTCAATTCGTCGGAATCTTTTTTTTATTAATAAACAAGCTTCTGCCTACATCTTCGTCGGCCTAATTTAATTTACTACACCGCCGTACAGTCCGTACAAAATGACTCATCATGCGCCATTTTAACTCTATGTGTCAACCGTCATGTCAAAATCGTACTTTTGACATGACAGCTGAAACAAAAAGTGAAAAAAAATGGCGCGTGAGAACTTAAAATTTATGAATTACTAGCTGATGCCCGCGACTTCGTACGCGTGGATTTAGGTTTTTAAAAATCCTGTGGGAACTCCTAAATTTTCCGGGATAAAAAGTAGCCTATATCCTTCCCCGGGTTGCAAGCTACCTCTGTACCAAATTTCGTCAAAATCTGTTGAACGGTTGAGCTGTGAAAAGCTAGCAGACAGACAGACAGACACACTTTCGCATTTATAATATTAGTATGGAGTATGGATAAAATATTATGATTGTGTGTGTTTCACGCTTAAACGTAGGTAGGTACTTATTTCTTTTTCATTTTCATTTCGCGAGGAAAACTAATCTCAAGAAAGGTATGTATAACCAGGTCAGAGTATTATCAGCGTCCTAGATTGAGAAGAGTTCCGAGCGACACCTAAGCTTTCGCACAATAGATACTCCGATCGTGAATTGCATGTACGTCTGTTCGATAGATTGCATTTGGAATGGGTCGAGATTCAAATACGCTCCGATCCGAGTTCGCTTTTAGATTACACACTCTCGTGTTTCGGATGATGAAAGAATGTTGAATGAGCACGAACCAGGCGATTTGATTGACTAAGGTATAGTATGCGACATGTGAAGATGGCAATCGTGGTAAGAGGCGGGGAGACATCCCGCACACCCGCACATCAACTGCGCTATCCCGTAACGGATTGTTAAGTGACAGAAAACGCTCAAGTCATTTTAGTACATCACGTCCACTAATGCCCCAGAAACCAATGTAAATCTTCAAGGAAATGAAGTGGGTACAGCTATTCGTTTAACATTGGAGTTTGCGTAATACCAATCGTGTTTTGACTCTCTTAATTCAGTAAGAATATCTTTAATTTTTATAATATTAAAAAATAAATAAACAAACGCGTCCCATCTTAGGCCACATCATCACTTACCATCAGGTGTGATTGTGGTCAAGCGTATACCTATAATAAATAAATAAATAAATAAAAAATGTAGTTTTGAGGCCAAAACTTGATTCATTGAACATCCGAAATGTGTCTCAACACCACTTTGTCACTCTCCAAGTCTTTCACTATCTATATCTTTTATATATGCAAAAACACATCCACTGCTCCATTGCTACTTTATTGAACGACACACCAACAAATAGACACCTTTTGCATTAATAATGGGGTACTGATAAAAAACAGTACCCCTGTCGCTTTCATTTTGTAAGCTAGAGACAGCAGGAGGACAGAGGAGAGCATTCTGCAAACACAGACAGCAGACTTAAAGTGAGGCAGTAGTAGTAGAGAGTGCTAAGCACAATTTACTGGTTTAGCCTAGCGCATTGTAAATTACGTTGCTCTTTGCAATAAGCTCGATTTCCTAGGAGACTGTTGTATGATATTATGATGCTGTTTCATAGAGAGTGTTAAATAATTTACTAGTAAGTAAGACGCACCGTGTTAGAATAGCTTTCCAACATATACACTTTACAACAAATTTTCCACTATAAACGTACGTGCACCCTAATATACGCCACTTGCACACTAATATACCATGACGTCATCAGCACCGTAACTATACTTTATCCGCGGAAAGAAGTTAGTCTCAGATGAATTATTCTAAGAAGTTAGTATAGCGATCTCTCTGTTACGTAATTCCGTACAATGAATGATAGAGCTAAAAATCATAATGGGCGTTAAACATTCGAAATTCAATTATAGTCTCGTTTGTGATTGGTTGGCGCCTCAAAATGGTTAGCACCAACTGAGATTTTTGGCTGTATCGCCTGTATAGAGAGAGCTAACTACTAACTGCTTTCAGTGGATAGGGTATAGAGTGTCACTTTAAACGTTTACTAAGTACAGTGGATGGCTACGTGTAAGTGCAGAAAAGAATTCCAGGATAAACAAGATAGAGAAGAAGACGTTAACTGACGTAGATATGTACCTAAACGAAAAAAACCGGCCAAGTGTGAGTCAGGCTCGCGCAATGAGGGTTCCGTACTACAGTCGTATTTTTTCGACATTTTGCATAAAAATTCAAAACTATGACACATAAAAATAAATAAAAATCTGTTTTAGAATGCACAGGTGAAGACCTTTCATATGATACCCCCACTTGATATAGTTATCTTACTTAGAAAATTGAAAATACTAATGATTAGTTCATGACCACAATTTAATTTTTTTCATGATTCTAGGTCAACGGGAAGTACCCTGTAGGTTTCTTGACAGACAGACAGACAGACAACAAAGTGATCCTATAAGGGTTCCGTTTTTCCATTTGAGGTACGGAACCCTAAAAAGATAAACCAAACTAACAAATCATAAAATGTTCCTTCACATCGTAACAGTTTCAGCCACGAAGCCATATCCAGCCTTTAGACAGCTACATTAATACTAAATGGAGTGTAATAGATAGAGGATGTATGAGGTATTCGCATGCGTCCGTCAATGGCATACCAAAGTCCAGAGATAGCTCATTGAACAGGCAAAATAATGGAGATTGGAGGTTATTTTCATGGGCTTTGTTTTGCACGTTATTTTACCTACATAGTTTAGGCAATGGCTAAGCAATCGTAAACCATTCGTAATTTCTTAATTCATTAGCGCGTCTAAAAATAGCGTGGGCTAAGTATCCGAGGCATTGTGGGTGCGTATGCGTATACGTATAGGAGTACGTAACAGAGAGAGCGCTATAGGTACTAACTTCTTTCCGTGGATAGGGATATAGATTACTTTAGACGTTAACTAACTACAGCGGATGGCTACGTCTAAGTGCGTTAAAGAATCCCAGGATAAACAAGATAGTGAAGAAGACGTTAACCGACGTACCTAAACGAAGAATTACGAATAAAACGGCGTATCTATGCGTATGTATCAATACGCACGTGTGTGTGTGTGTGTGTGTGTATGTCTGTGTGTGTGTGTGTGTGTGTGTGTGTGTGTGTGTGTGTGTGTGTGTGTGTGTGTGTGTGTGTGTGTGTGTGTGTGATCCCACCTTAATCTGGATGGCTAGGGATCTGTTCATTAATTATTTAATGATTGCTAATGCCCACAGATTCGTTCACGTGGATTTAATTTTTTTTAATTCTATAGGAATTCTTTGATTTTTTTTAAACATCCATGCATCTATTAAAAAAACACACCCGTCCGTTGGTTCTTTGCAGCTTGATTGAAGGATAAATCAACAAACAAACACACTTTCGCATCTAGTAGTGATTATACCTACCTACTTACTACCTTTCTATTAAGAACAGATTTCGTCACTAAACTTTGTATTCCAACAACTCAGAATCTACACATCAGGTCTGAATCCGTTAAAATATGGATATAAAAAATGTCTACATTCTACATCATGTGTCATAACTTACTTACATTACAAATAGTTCTATGTCTACCTACTTCGGAATATCATTAGCATTTTGAACATGATAAAACTAGTTTTATACAAAATCTATAAATCTATTATAGGTACCTGCTTTTACTATGCATACAATTTTCACAGGCAATCTGTATTATCTATTCAATGAGGCTTGCTAGACACCGCTTTGTCACTGATGGAGGTCGAACGCTTTTTGTCCTCATTTATAAACCGTAAAAGCTTGTAAGTAAAACTAATATTAGTGAGAGTAAGTATTATTTGGTATTGGTCATCATCATCATCATCATCATCAACCGATAGACGTCCGTAGACTTGTAGGGACTTCTACGGTCTTGAGTCGCCTGAATCCAGCGGCTCCCTGCGACTCGTCTGATGTCGTCCGTCCACCTAGTTGGGGGGTCTTCCAACACTGCGTCTTCCGTCGCCATTCCAGCACCTTGGGACCCCAACGTCAATCGGTTTTACGAACTATGTGCCCTGCCCATTGCCACTTCAGCTTCACAACCCGTTGAGCTATGTCGGTTACTCTAGTTCTCCTACGGATCTCTTCATTTCAAATTTGATCACGTAGAGAAACTCCAAGCATAGCTCACTCCATCGCTCACTGAGTGACTCTGAGCTTCCTTATGAGGCCCATAGTTAGAGACCATGTCTCGGATCCATATTTCTCCACTGGCAACACGCACTGTTCGAAGACTGTTAGCAGTTCTTATTGGCAGTTGGTATACCAAATACCAATTTGGTGTTTATTTTGATAAAGATAGAGTTTTTGTGTTGACTTTTTAATCCTCATTCTTTTTATTTATTTTATTTTACTTGTACATATGTACTTGCTTTTAAAATTGGATATTTTTTTGTAAAAATAAAGTTGCGATCAAAGTAGAAAAGATCAAAAAAATCTCACACAGACCAAAAACAATTAGATTTAAGATTGTCCAATTTAGTGGATTCGTGAATATACCTACGGTTATTTACTAATTCTTTTTTTAAAGTATGGGCTAGATTCCAGACCAGAGCTTTATACTGTGAGTTTTTGAAAATATTTATAAAAATTATACTCTTGTCTCTTCTGATCTCTTTAAAAAATTGTAGTTTTCCTTTTTCTCTTTTAAAACATCAACCTGTATTGTAGTTTCTACCTAATCAATCAATGTGGCTAATTCCTTTGTACACAATTTCTAAACTAAACTAAAATATCACGTCTAAATCTATTGCTATCTCTTTCATAATGTTGCTTGCGGAAAAGGAAAGCACTAGATTTAGACCTGTTAATTTAGTTTAGAGATTGTGTACTAGAGAATCGGCCCCACTGTGTAGCTATACAGTATACATATTATAATAATACTCCCTAAAGCAGAGTCCATTATTTGCTCAATGACCCGTCTCTATGAACGTTGGTTGATCAACGATAGTGGTGTGTGGAACGGTTATTTATAGACACTATTTAGTGCGCTCTATTGACCATTCGTCTATTTCCAATTCACATAGGAAATTGGAAAGGCAGCGATGATATTATAATCATCACACATAATATACATAATATTATTTTGAGACTGATTACCTACTTAAATCTATTAGAGAAAGAGGAACAAGATCTTCAATTTTAAAGAAAACTAGCTTATGCTCGCGACTTCGTCCTCGTGGACTACACAAATCTCAAACCCCTATTTCACACACCTAGGGATTGAATTTTTAAAAAATCCTTACATCCTTTAAATATGGGGTTGAAATTTGTGTAGTCCACGCGGACGAAGTCGCGAGTAGAAGCTAGTAAGTGATATAATAATAATTTAATTTATTTTAGTTTTAATTTAATGTTTCTGTACTATTAATTTAGATTTAAGTTTATTTAAGGGTTAGTAGATTTTTTTAAGTGGATCCTGTATTCTTACTCTCTGTAATTTCCGTAACAAATAGTTGTTTAAAATTAAATTTACTTAAATTTAATTCAATAGAGTTGTCGTTATTATCACAACTAGTAACATATTTAAATTGATAATAAGTAGTAATTTTACTGTGATAATAATCGATAAAGTAAGTGATAAAAATAAATGTTGTGTATAAGAAAGTGTACTGAATTTTGCTAACAACTATAAACAACACTTGGTCTAATGGCCTACAGGCTAGTGCCAATCGAATAGCACTTTCAATTATATTTCGACTATTAACAAACAAGTTCATTTATAAATTAGCTTTATTCGAATAAATCTAAAGTTTCAACAAGCGACCCCTTTCAGTTATGTACGGGTGCGATTAATTGATATTTAGAGTTTAGCTAACATTTCCAACAATAATATCATTTTCTTGCTGGTAGTAAGGACAAATATAATATACCTAGATGATGCCCGCGACTTCGTCCGCGTGGATTTAGTTTTTTTGAATCCCGGCCGATCTCTCTGATTTTGCGGGATAAAAAGTTGCCTGTGCCAATTTCATTGCCAGTTAGAGATGCATGCCCCGGCCTCCCCGTACACCCGCACGTTACCTGCGGTCGCCCGCACCGGGTTAGCGCGGGGGCTGTAGGGTGTGCGTTCCCTCCCCGATTGCAATCTCGACCTGTCGCGTAAATTAGATACAATTAATTATTTGCCCGTAAAAATACCATCTCTTGATTTTGCATACCAAGTATTTCACAAAGTTTAGCCGAATAGTTTACCACAAAGTATTGTTAGGATGACGGTGAACTATCTCTAAATAAACAGCTAACTTCTGTTCTTCGGCGTTGTTGCTAATCATTGTGATAATAATACCATTCAAGCGTGAAGTTGATTCAGTTATTGACACGGGGGGGGGGGGGAAATCGTTATGGAGGGTTGAATAAAGTGATAAATTTTGAAAACTATCAGCTCAATAGTTTCTGCCCACGATTCTTGCACATTTTAGACTTGAAGGAAAAGGAAAAGGAAATTTGGATCTAGTGTCCCCTCATACAAATAGTAGTATCTAAGCCTTACTGATTGTGTTGGGTGTAGAGATAGCTTGTGTCCTGGTGACGGACGTAGGCTACATTTTATCAATTACCTTCACTCCACAACCGGAAGGTCACAGAAAATAATATAAGTACTAACAAATAAAAATAAGAATAAAGTGGAAAACTCTCCTCCAAGCCAATTGGTGATCGTGGAGGAAAATGACCAACACCCTCTAAACTTAAATAAACCAAAAAACTACCCTGCCGATAAACACAAACATAGGTATCTACATTTCCACATTAAATGTACCTACGCTCTCTAAGCTCATCGGAAAGATTACTTGAACTTGAAAAAGCGCCCACTGATATCAAATCATCATCGTCATACCATCATGATCATCTCATCACCGACCCACTATTGAGCCCTACAGCCTATCACGCTGCTGCATCTGCACTGCTTCATCTTGATCAACCCACGCACACTGGGAGATTACCTGGCTGGAACCTCACCGCTTAGAATACCTAGGCTACCACGATAATATGGCTGCAAATAATTATATTTACAATCCGTCTTCGATACACATACCTAGTTCATGCGTATTAATTTACAACTCTAATTTGATTATAGCACTGATTAATTTATACTTCAAAAGCATAGTTTGACTCGCGTAGACGAAATATTGTGGTTATGCGTAGTATGAAGGTAAATACAGTTGGTATGTTATGTTGTGTTGCTATTATTTACCTTTAATTAAAATTTATTGTTATGAACTATATAGTAATACTTCGATGGAGTACTTACCTATTATTACATCTGAATATTCTAAATTAAGTACCTACCTACCTACCTACCTAGTACCTACCTAGTAGTAGTAGTAGTAAATTAGGTACGTGACAGGTCGAGATGGTAAATAATGGTGCGGAATAGCGCGGGTGTGCGGGCGTCCTTCCGCTTCAAACCCCGATTGCCATATCGACCTGTCGCGTACCTACTAGGTATACTTATTTTCACGAACTTACACTGTGTACCTAGTTAGCCTTTGACTGTTATCTTACCTGGTGGTAAGTGGTGATACAGAGTGGAAGCGGACTAACTTGAAGGGATATGACAGTTTTATTAAACACACTAGAGTAGACCAGGTACCTACGGGAGGGCTTTTAGCAAGATTATTTCCTTAGCAATCGTGTTGAATTTAAAGTAATAAGCACTTATCAATCAAGTTGTCATTCTTCTCTTCTGGTCTTACAAAGTATTTTTCCAATTGTTTTCAATAGGAGTAAAGGCAAAATATTGTGTACGTCTATCTAATATCTACCCTTAGATTACACTAACCGTAGTTAATTAAGCTATCTGTGGAATTCTGGGTACACAACCTACTTGTTTTGAATAAAAACTCTTGAAAATAATCTAATCTTGAGGAAAATTGTGAACAAGATTTTGGACACATGGAAATAAAATTATCCGACATAAATTTGCTAAAACTTCTACGGACTAAAGGCAAAGGCGCTCAACGATTTTACAAACCATTAAAGATGACTGCCTCTCACACCGGCGGATGTTTTAACACATTTTTATTAACTCGTTTTCTTGTCGATCTATTTATTTGTCTGTTTGGTACAAATTTTGCAAACGATTTTAAACTCAATTCCTGATGAGCTAGTAACTTAAACTTTTAAATACCTATAGATCAAAACTGGACACTATTTAATTTAAGCCAGTCATGACTACGATCTCCCTAGCGCATTAGTAAGCGCTATATTCTTGCTGGCGAGGACCTGTGCTTGATTCACGGCAGAAACAAATTTGAATTTTATCGGCCATGACTCGGTACCACTGGATATGACTTGCCACCAAGATATTTAGTTTTCCGGATACAATGCCGCATAGAAACCGATTAGGGATATGCGCTTAAATCCATACTAATATTATAAATGCGAAAGTGTGTCTGTCTGTCTGCTAGCTTTTCGGCCCAACAGTTTAACTGATTTTGATGAAATTACAGAGTTAGCTTACATCCCGGGAAGGACATAGGCTACTTTTTATCCCGAAAAATCAAAGAGTTCTCACGGGATCTTTAAAAACCTAAATCCACGCGGACGAAGTCGCGGGCATCCTCTACTTATTAATAATAACTACCATACGTCTTTTAGGCTAGCCTGTATCATCACTAACCACCAGAAAATATAGCAGTTAATAGCTAACTTATCATCAAGATCATCAAAATATAAGACAGCATTTTCTGTAAAATGGGTACAACAATTTCTGTAAAATATGTAAATTGCAAACTGTGTAATAGACGGTCATTGTAAGGCATCATTAGCTCACTTTCCTATACATAAGTCAACCTAATCTAAGCCTTAAATCCATAGGCTTTAGGAATAAAGTTATCCGAACTGATAACTGCATCGGATTCACATTAGTGATAACGCTAGTTGGTTGACTCTACGGATTTGTTCTATTGGCTTTGTCGGTATAAAGCAAAGGCTATTAGAATTCAAATCTCTATTAATTGTAATTTGGACTTGATAGAGTAATAGTGCCTAAGGCGTCAGTAAACAAAATGATAGGCAGCATGTCCAACAGGGCTCCTAAATTTTAAGGAACTAGAACTTAGTAAGTACACAAAGGCGCTCGCCTTCATCGTTGCGCACTTTATTGTAACGTTTTTCATACAAATCCTTGCAATAAGCGAAGCGTTCAGGACATCAAACTACATCAGTAAAGGCTGGCGCAACAACATATTGTGACAATACGGCATGTTACAAAAGGAAACCAGAATGTGGCCTTAAGCAGAATGCGGCAGTTTTTTTATGTTGAGACAACATCGTCACAGACAATATCGTGCTGTAGAATTAAAATATCACGGACCACGGTACGATAGTCTGCCGACGATTCTTGCTTCTGATTATTTATAATGTAATGTGCAGTCCTGTGGCATGCCACAATCTATAATCTTACATGCAAAAGTGTGTCAGTCTGTCTGCTATCATTTCAGGCCCATCTACCGTTTAATTGTTTTGTGAGTAGATAGGTATTATAGCTGCGTACTGAGTTTACTTTTTATTAAGGAAAATCAAAAAGTTCCCACGGGATTTTTCAAAAAGCAAATCTTACGCGGATGAAGTCGCGGAACATCATCTAGTGTAGCAATATGTTGCTCTAGCGTAAATGAAGTTGACTAAATATCATCTAAGAAATAATTTAATAGATACCAAGACTCACAAAAGGTTGTAATGCAAAGGCAACAATGTGAGTCAGCCAAACATACATATTTAACTGCTAAACCTACTAATACGTCAACTTATACTTGACATCAACACCCTTTTTCTTCGTACTTCTTTCCTCGCGAGAGAAAAATATTTTTAAAAAAATAAGTCGTATTTGGTCACATTCCAAAAAATATTATGTTCATTATAAATTACGCATAACACATCAAAGCACTAGCCGGAACAAACGGTCGACGTGTACAAATGACATCAATATGGCATCCGGGTGAGGCCCCGGTCATAAATAAATTAGCGCCATGCCCCGGGGGACGAAACATAGTACCTTCCTCGGCGATTTAAAAAATATACGAACCTTTATCGTCACTGAAGTTTATTGGTACAATATACTAAAGATGTTACGAAGGTTCGATTACGATTCTGAAAGTTCGGAATTTCCGATTTTACATTTTCGATTCCGATTTTGGTTCCGATGAATTTTAATCGGAAGGTAGTAAGTTTAAGTAAGGTTTATATCGGAGGTCGAACATATCTACTGATGCTGCTTAACTGCACTACCAGCACCAATTTGATTTTCGATTAGATTGTTTTTATTTTCAACATCCATGTATACAACTACCTGAATTATTTTTGAACTGATAATAAAACTAAAAATTAAAAAATAACTGATGCATACTGTGAGTAGTTTTATTTTCTTAGACCTGCTTAACACATCTTTCTTCTGCCTCCGCCTCCGATTTCGGTTCCGGTTCTGACAAACCAAATTAAAAACTCCGTTTCCGAATTCGGTTCCGATATAACCAATTCCGTAACATCCCTGCAATATAAGTAAGTTCGTCCGGGTGGAATAAGGTTTTTAAAAATCCCGTGGGATTTTTCGGGATAAAAAGTAGTCTATGTCACTCTCCAAATCTTCATCTGTACCCATGGAAAAAATCACGTTAATCCGTTGCACCGTTGCGACGTGACTGAAAGACAAACCAACAAACAAACACACTTTCGCATTTATAATAAGGGTACTGATAATAAGGGTACTGATTAAATATTGCAGCTCTGTGAGACCCCCGCTAGGTGGAAGGACGATCTCAAGCGAGTTACTGAGAGCCAATGGACACAATAATATGTTTACAGAACGGATTCTTGCAAGAGACCTTTATGTAAAAAGTCTGTTCACTAACTTAGTGTCTATACCCGCAGGCGCAATTATTATTTTGCTTTTATTATGTTATTTTTCTCTGTGTTTGTTAAGTAAATGTTTTCTATTCTAAGAATAAAATAGAATACCTGCTATATTATTCTTATGTTTATTGTAAAAAATAAATATAAATAACAAACACTACTTGGGTAGCGACACTATGTTTGTGAACAGACTTTACAAGGAACCAAAAGCTTAATTTGCTATTAAACGCTGAAACAGACAAATTTTGTATGGTACAACATGCAGCATGCGACATTCACCGCCCGCCCTCCCACAGCTAAACATACAATAAAAGATGTTTAGCAGTGGAAGAGCGTGCGGTGCATGTCGCATGCTGCATGTTGTACTATGCAAATGTTTCAGCGGATAGTAGCAAATTAAGCTTTTGGTTCTTTGTATACCATGGACTTCCGCAAAGTTACCTACATTACCTGTAAGTATGTTCAGCAGTTTTAAAAGGAGTGTATTTGGGGCGCTCCCTATACAAACAGAGAAACAGAGTTTGATTGCTATTTGAAATCTATTTCATGCCTGTTTCGTAAAAATAATATAGTTTCACGGTCAAACATTTGAGCCTGTGTAACTTTCACTCGAAAATTTTCGCCACTCCTCTCTCCAGATATATTTACACAATATGGTACAGCACCCGGCAATAAATATTGTACATCGACCTTTAGAAAGAGATAGCAGTTTTGCAAAGTCTCTGTCATTGAGACTGACAAAACGTCACATAATATGTATAAATAAAATTTGTAAAGGTCAATGTACAATATTTCTTGCAGGCTGTACCCGGGCCAGGTTCTGATCATAAATAAATTAGCAACCGACACACAGGAGACCTCGGGACACACCTTATAATTTTTCGATTTATAAAAATATAAGAACATAAGTAGAAACCTATGTTCAGACATAGTACAAAACGTTTGAATTTTTCGAGTGCCATGTCCTCACAAGGTAAATCTTTTCTAGACCCTTTTGCTTGTTAAAAATGTACTACTATTTCCAACAAGCAAAAGGAAGGAAGTATTTTGATTTTCATATCAAAATACTTCTTTGTCATCAAGTTATATTATCATATTATGCAATATACACAACCATAGTTATTTGTAAGATTTTTAAGTATTAAGTATCTAATCGAGTTAGAAACAACTGCATTAATCTTTAGAGAACTGAAGTAATTCTTCACGGTATAACTAATTGATGAGTTCTTACGATTTTATTCTACTGGCATCAATTTGGTTCCTAATTTTTAGGGTTCCGTACCTCAAAAGGAAAAACGGAACCCTTATAGGATCACTTTGTTGTCTGTCTGTCTGTCTGTCTGTCTGTCTGTCTGTCTGTCTGTCCGTCTGTCTGTCAAGAAACCTACGGGGTACTTCCCGTTGACCTAGAGTCATGAAATTTGGTAGGTAGATGGGTCCTATAGCTGGTATTAGGGGAAAAATCTGAAAACCGTGAATTTGTGGTTATATCACACAAAAAAAATTAAACTGTGGTCATAAACAAATGTTGTTATTTTCAACTTTCAAAGTAAGATTACTATACTAATTGGGGTATCATATGAAAGGATTTTAATTGTACATTCTAATACGGATTTTTATTCATTTTAGGCATAATAGTTTTTGATTTATCGTGCAAAATGTCGATAAAATACGATTGTATTACGGAACCCTCAGTGCGCGAGTCTGACTCGCACTTGGCTGGTTTTTTTTATGTCAAATACAACTTTTCTAGCTACAATTCCTTTTAGTGAAATTAATAGAAAAGGCCCCTGCATCTGACAGGCTTTTAGAACTTTTTACTAAAATATAGCCCTGAATTTCTAGGAAAGGACGTTGCTATAGAGAACAGTCATATTTCGGAATGAAATACCTTAGTAAAAGCTAAAATAAACAAACTCGTACTGCTTTGATACATCTACATTGTTTTTTTTTTTAATTTTAGAAATTGAATATTGCACTTTATTTCTAAAACTGTATTCTGTGTGTCGAGTTTTCCTTTTGAAACGGTATCCTTTTCTTTTGTAATAAATATTACTCCAGGGGTTCATGGTACTTCCTTTAACTTTTTGGCCGGCACCTCTAACTTTTCAGATGTACTTGTGTGCGTTTTAAGCAGTTACCTAAATGTCATTTGCTTTAACGCTACAGGAAAACGTCATGAAGAAACTTCCATGCATGAGAGTTCTCCATAATGTTTTTAAAGGCGTGTGGAGATTGGCAGCAATCTGAGAGAAGTGAGGAGATCAATTCACAGTAGTGGGCTGGCGATGGGTTGATGATGATGATCGCAGACAAAAACATTATCACCACGCTGCGCTGTTGTGGCATGTTTGAGGTTTTAACCGAGTCTTTAGGTTATTTTAATAAAATTCTCAAAAATCTTTCCTAGCTATCAGACGTTAATTAATCAAGCATGGCCAGACCCAGGCCGTTCGAGAAAGGAGTCTGCATAATGAACAGTCAAAATTTTTAATATTCCCAAATGGAAGTTACCGTTGTTCCGACCCAAATTAAATAAGTTTACTCTCCTTTGACCTCCTTTGTTTGTTTAACAATTGGGTAGGTATTTTTCTTTATAATTGTTTTTACGGTTTTTATGGCTTAAGAATTTTATTTTTTCATAAGAATCATAAATTATAATTAATTTGATTATTTTTCTTCTCATTTACATTAAAGATCACCCTTCTTGAAACGTGACTTAGACTTTCCATTGCATCTTAAACGAAAGCTCATGGGCATGTGCATTCCAACTAACATAATATTATGGTGCTCAGACTTGGTCCCTGACGAACCCTCAAGAGTCCAAGCTCAAGATTTGCCAAAAAACAACGCAGCATACCTACTCGGATTAAAACTAGCTGATCACGTAAGGAATTCTGTTATACGTTCCAAAACGTGAGGAGCCGACGTTGGCCACGTATTCGCTTTAATTAAATGGGACTAGGCAGGTCATATTGTGTGCTGTATGGCAGATAGCTTGTAGGCAAAATCTGCTTCTTTCTGGACTCTACAGAATCATCAACGCCAGGGTAGCATGCTGAGGCAACGATGGCGTAATGAATTAGACAAACATTAAGGTGGCCCGAAGAGGCCAGTCGAGGGACAGTACAGGCTAGATTAGACACTAATAAAGATATCTAAATGTAATTACTACGTACTTGTAATGACAAATTGAAAAAAAATATTTAGCCTATACTGGTGGATCTAGAACATTTGCATGTTGGTTCTTCCTGTAATGTAGACCAACATGAAGGAAGGATTTTGAGAAATTCCAACAAAATCCACGCGTAGCTTATGAGAATATTACAGTTTGATAACACATATATACGAGTAAACGAGGAAGATATTAGGTAAAGTTTAGGTAATATTAAGTAAATAATATTATGCTTTGTCAATAATAAAACTGGAACGGCAACGTTCAAAAATGGTCGGTTCATTGAGCAAGTGATGGACACTGCTTAGCTGTGGCAAGCGTTGTTAGCTAGACGTGACTCGCAAATTGATTGCAGACAGCGAGTTGACAAGGCCAGTTACCTACTTCGAGGTACAGTTATCATCATCATGATAAACCCATCGCCAGCCTTCTACTGAGCACGGGTCTACTCAGAATGAGATACTTACTGGGTGAAACTACCTACTTGTTTTACTACAGAACCCTAAAAAGACATTTTCGTGAATATTTCATACTCATACCTAATAGAACTCGTAAATTACTTTCGTGTTTCTTGGAAGTCTTTCTTTAATAATGTCTTGTATTGTATCATATTGAATGTCAAGAAAAGTTTATGGTTTACAATGAACCAAAAGCTTAATTTGCTGTAATCCGCTGAAACAGGTCGAATCTGTATGGTGCAACATGCAGCATGCGAAATGCACCACCCGCCCTCCCACTGCTATACATGCAGGAAGAAGCAGCCACCAGGCAAGCAATACGCACCACCGCCACGCAGCACCACACAAATCCCAAACACACTCGACGCACGTTTCGCCCCGACACCGGAGCATCCTCAGAAGATGTAGACCTTACAATGCACAATTGCAAAGTGACGCGCGCGGCAAATGCGCCGTCTTAAACACCTTTACCCCCAACTGACCTCCCTACTACCCCCAACTGGCCTCCCCACTACATCGCTCCGCCTACTACCTCGCACTGCCTCTATACAAATTGAGAAGCGGTGAATTTGATAAATTTACTTGTTCGTTTAACCACCGCGACCAAATTCATATACTAGCGACTTCGACATAAACACTTGTAAAAAGTTTACATGAATAAAAACATTCTATTCTATTCGTCCGCGCGGACTATACAAATTTCAACCCCCTATTTCACGCCCTTAGGGGTTGAATTTTCAAAAACCCTTAGCGGATGCCTACGTTATCATAGCTATATGCATGCTAAATTTCAGCCCGATCCGTCCAGTAGTTTAAGCTGGGCGTTGATAGATCAGTCAGTCAGACAGTCAGTCAGTCACCTTTTCCTTTTATATATTTCGATTTTTTCAGTAATGTAGGTACATGTAGGTACATAATAATAACAAAAGTTTTCTCAGTAAATGTACATACGGAGTGTTAACAGTTGCTACAGCAAACAAAATTTCAAACTTCATGAATAATTTAAAAGTCATTGCTGAGGTCGAACGAACATTTTCTAGTGTAATTTTCAAGTTGTGAACTCCTGACTCTTATTAATCACATATTAATTAGTTCATTATATGATTATTGATGTTGGTTAATGATATTACTGCTTTAAAATTAGTAGCCTCATTAATAATAATTTATTTATTACTAGCTGATTCCTGCGACTTCGTCCGCGTGGATTTACGTTTTTTAAAATCCCGCGGGATTTTAAACTCTTTGATTTTTCGGGATTGTTGTCGTTGCTTGGTACCTACAATATGAATTCACTATGAACACTTCCTGGATCTTGATAACTCAGGCGGGCAGTAACCGTGCAGCATCAGGATTAAGGAGTTGAATCCAGAATTTTGTATGTGACCACGACGTAAACTTTATTTGTTGATTTTTAAAAAAATTGCAAATCGGTCCAGAAACCTCGAAAAAATCGATGTAGAAAAAAGAACCACCTCCTTTTTGACAGTCGGTTAAAAACCGATGACCTTGAAATATTTACGGAACAATCTTTAAAATATCCCCTTTCTAACAAAAAAAATAATGAATGAAATCGGACTACGCGTTAATGAATTACAACTCAGTACACATTTTAACTTTCGTCCCCTCTCCTACGGGAACCATGCTGAATTTCGGGATAAAAAGTATCCTATATTCTTCCTCATAGTATGACCTCAAATCGTACCAAGTTTCATTGGAATCCATTCAGTAGTTTCAGCGTGATGCGCGGCCGTGATACAGACAGACAGACAGACAGACAGATAGACAGACAGACAGACAGACAAAAATGAAAAAATTACAGTTTTGGGTTCAGTATCGATTATAGAGTGCCCTCGAAAAAAAAAATTCAAAATATCTTCAATGTACAGAATTTGACCTGTTACGGTTTTAGTATAAGTATATATATATTTAATATATATATATATATATATAAGTATATAAGTATTGATGATTGATGATTGATGATTGATGATTCGAAATTTATAATGATAGAGCACCTTCGAGTAGTTACTTCGCTTCTACTACAGTGGCATAGTATATGTATAGTAGACTGAAAGTACTTAAATTAGTTAACTGGTAAATCTGTCAAGTTGCTGAAATACGATATTTTACTCTAAAAAGATGAAGGTGTTTCTAGACCCTCACACCATGGATCACGCAATAAACACATTGATAGAGAACATCAAACCAGTCGTAGGTAAATAATCCGCTAGTTTATAATATGTACCTACCTATGTATAGAACCACTATCAAAAATCACGGGCCAAATTTATTTAGAAGTGACTGGTTACATAATAATATGTATCCTGCATGTTACTAGATTTCTTGGACGATCTAACCTATCGTCCAAGCTAGATTTAGATCCAATCTAAATAACATTATTCGTGTAAATTGTGCTGCTGTGTTCAAATTACTGCAACACTCCAAATAGTTTTAAATTAGACAGAGGGCAATAAAATAAATTTTACACTGCGTTCACAATTTATTTCCAAGCCATCGATTTGAACATTTTACGTCATTTCTGCGGAGCGCGAAATTAAATGCAGCTCTTTTGGTGGATTCCAATATTTCTATAATTTATTTAACTGCTGCTATGATCTATGGTAAATAAATTCAAATGCTCAGCTTTCATAATATTATTATTCATTTTATGCATCCATAATCAAATAGATTTGTGTTTGGTAAAACTTACAAACTTTAAGCACCTATTTATATATAACATTAGTACGGATGAAACGTCATGTTATGTAGTCGTGTTTCTGAAAACAAGAGGATTTATTTCAACATTTTTAATGTAAAAAAACGTCCCCACACTTTTCGTATCTGTATGTATATACAGACAAAAGCACAGTGATATAGTCGATTCTTCGGACATCCATGGATAAAAATAAATATTTTGTAGATAGTTTTTATTAGTTATATTACAACTAAACAAATGATTTTAATATTTGACTGAGATAGAAACTTTGATTATTGAAGACTCGTTTGTGGACATAACAATAAAATGAGATAAAGTTGAATTTGTGCCTTCGCATCGTATTTATAGTCCGCGACAGGTTGAGATGGCAATCAGGGTATGAGGCGAGTGTGGATTAGCGCGGGGGCTGTGCGGGTGTGCGGGGTGTTTGCTCTCCGATTGCCATTTCAATCTATCGTGTGCCTACTTGGTATACCTACAATTTGTAGATACGACTGAAAAATGAAAAAAAATTGTTTTTCTTATTTTTCCTAAGAAATAGCGTGGGATGTACCCACGCTATATCTAAGGATAGCTTAGATGGAAAAATTACAAATTACCAAATTAGAAAGTCGCTAACTTTGCGAGGTATTTTAATATGTATTAATATTAGTAAGATAATTGTCACCAGTATCAGATTAATAGCCTCTGGTGACAGAAAGGCTGGCTCATTTTTGCGCAACGGGTCAGCCAGCTCGGAAATGCAGCCAGTATGGCTTGGCACCATTCCACGCGGGCATAATTTGTATAGAAATTAGATAAGGCTTTAAGTTTTATTGTAATATTTTCGTTAGGCTAAAATAGATGGAATACAAAAATATCGAATTATACATGAACAGTGTTCATGAATAAGTAAACTGACATAGGGGGCCACTGAAAGCAAGTAGTAAAATATCTATAAACCTTATACAGGTAGGTATATCCGTCCAATTAGGTATTAACGGGCGTCTTGAGAATGTCCCAGGTAAATGTTACACTTGTAATCTGCATAGCTCGGCTTGGCTAGTAAATAACTACTGAATATGCTGTATGAAGAATATAAGGGTAGAAATCACTGACAGGAAAGATTTGTTTAATTTGTGTTGATCTGAAAATGTTTGCTTAGATAATGGGGCGTATGCGGTCTATGGTATCTAATAGTCTCTATATTATATTTATTTTAAATTATATAATGTTTTCTTACCTATTACTAACTGGAGGCCGTGAAGTCCCAAATCGGGCGCCAAAATGTTAAATTGACGCCTAAATTGGGATTTAGTATATATTTTGCTGTACTGTAAAAGGCATAATGAATATTTAAGTATTCATATATCATCAAGAACTCTGAGAGATTCTTGTGCAGGAAAGTAGGTGGTTGTACAAGCCTTCTCAGTCTACCTTTGAAGAAGGTTTAAAATCGATTATTTGAAATATAAGCTGTGATAGCCTAGTAGTTAGGACGTCCGCCTTCTAATCGGAGGTCGGGGGTTCGATCCCGGGCACGCACCTCTAACTTTTCGGAGTTATGTGCGTTTTAATTAATTAAATATCACTTGCTTTAACGGTGAAGGAAAACATCGTGAGGAAACCTGCATGCCTGAGAGTTCTCCATAATGTTCTCAAAGGTGTGTGAAGTCTACCAATCCGCACTTGGCCAGCGTGGTAGACTATGGCCAAAACTCTTCTCACTCTGAGAGGAGACCCGTGCTCTGTAGTGAGCCGGTGATGGGTTGATCATGATGATGATTTGAAATATTAATTCTGCATCTGAGGATATGCCTTCTCTTGTGTCTGTTGCATTCCAATAAGTAATTTAGAATGTACTAATTAAATAATACAATTAAGTAATTGAGAATGTGCTATGGGGCTGCCGTGTCTGTGTCAGAAAAATGTCAAAAAAAATTAAAATTATAAATAAAAGTTTATTCAGCTAACAAAACAAGAGAAACAAAATATATAAACACGATGTGGCTAATTCCATTGTACACAATCTCTAAACTAAACTAAAATGACACGTCTAAATCTATTGCTATCCCTTTCATAATGTTGCTTGCAGAAAAGGATAACACTAGATTTAGACCTGTTAATTTAGTTTAGTTTAGAGATTGTGTACTAGAGAATCGGCCCCAGTGTTAAAAAATACAAAATTAAAACTAGGTAAACTTAACTATACGAGCTCGAAAGTATTAAGGGGAAAGGAAGTGTCAAATCGCGAAAATGCTGTAAATTTGAAGAAAAAGATTTTCTTTCCTAAAGCATTAACAGCTATTAAATACATGTAATAAAAAACTTCAATTTGTGAAGATCATAATGACCTATATCACATTTGTTCAAATTATCCCGTTTTTTGAAGAATTGATGTTGAAAACATTGCTATCATCAACTTGTTTTGTTGTTTTTTTCTTTAACGGCTTAACGTGTTAAATTCAAACCATCACAAAACAATATGTTTAGGTTATCTTATCATTTTAAATTATTGGTTTTAAACTAAATGTTTTTCATTTCTTAAATAATCTAAAACGAACGGAAATTATTCATTTTCTTGCAGGCGCTAAATGCCGTCAGTATTTGCAGTAGCCTTTTGGCTGTCATGGCGGGTGGAGCTGCGCGCCACCATTTCTTCGTAAACTTACGCTATAAACTTATTATTTTTGAATGAAAGTTGTGTTTATATGTACTGGTAATGGTTGAATAATAAAATAGGGATTTATTTATCTCAAAATGAAGCCTGCTCACTACTCAAATTTATTTTAAAATTATCGTAGTATTACGTACTAGTTGTGAGGTTGTCATAGATTATGTTGACAGACAGTAATATTTTCTAAGTAAGTATTATACCTATGTGTCAGATCCATATTTGAATTTCATTTCATTTAATTTCATTTCATTTCAAGTGGTAATGAGCGCTCGTAATTCGAAAAGCCAATATATATTTACAAAATAAGATCCCAATTCCCAAGGTACTGGAATGGCGACCTCGCACCTGAAAGCGCAGCGTTAGAAGACCCCCTCTAGGTGGACAGACGAATCAAACGAGTCACAGGGAGCCGCTCGATTCAGGCGGTGAAAGACTGTGCCATGAGGAAGACCTTATTAGAGACCTATGTCCAACAGTGGACGTCTGTCGGTTGATGATGATGATGATGATGATGATTATGCCTTTCTTCTTCTTCTTAAATTTTGAAAAAAATAATAATTTGAAAGCATCTGGCATAACCTGTTAACTTGAAGCCTTAATAATAATTATTAAGGCTATTTCAAATTAAAATGATATTTAAAACTAGATGATGCCCGCGACTTCGTCCGCGTGGATTTGGGTTTTTTAAAATCCCCTGGGAACTCTTGCGAGATAAAAAGTAGCCTAAGTAGCCTTCCCTGGGATATAAGCTGACTCTGTACTAAATTTCATCAAAATCGGTTAAACTGTTGGGCCGTGAAAAGCTAGCAGACAGACAGACACACTTTCGCATTTATACTATTAGTATGGATTATAAGAAAAAGATTTATTGCCTCTCAGCTCTCTGAGAGACGTTAGGTTAAGTGAACACGAATTATGACAGTTCTGTGTTCTAGCGTAAGCTTTAGGTCTTCTGATAACGTCAACAGTGACATTTCGGCTGCCTAAAATCCAAACCCTGTAAACGACATCAGACGAGATCGCAGGGAGATAATTTAATTTATTTTATTTTAAGACTAAGTATTTTCAGTAGATTTTCTAGTAGTTAGACTTTGTTAAATAATGCAGAAAAAACATTATTGTATGCAAAGTATTTTCCTTGCAAACATTTAACATGTACCTATAGTACGTGACAGGTCGAGATGGCAATCGGAGTGGGGACGTCACCCGCGCTATCACGCACCGGGTTAGCGTGGGGGCTGTGCGGGTGTGCGGGCCTTATACCCCGATTTCCATCTGTCATTTTCTCATCATTCATCTCGCGTACTATAGAGCTTATTGCCTTTCCTATTCTTACTTTTAATGCATTATTAAACGTCTTTACTGTTTTGATTTGGATTTTAGATCATGGGTTATGTTTTTAAAATGGTCACAGCGACTTACTAGGCTTTGAATTGGTTTTCTCATTGTATAAGGTGCACTTACTATATATAGCCTGCGACAGGTTGAGAGGGTAATCGGGATATGGCAAGGGGACGCGCCGTACACCCGCACGTCATAAGGCGCACGACTGCACCTGGTTAGCGCAGGAGCTGTGCGGGTATACGAGGCGTTCCCTCCCCGATTACCATTTTTTCAACCTGTCGCGTACTGTAGGTTTAGACTTTAGAGGTATCAAAATTTCTGTTATATGGAAAACCAGAGGATGCCCGCGACTTCGTCTGCGTGGATTTAGGTTTTTAAAATCCTGTGGGAACTCTTTGATTTTCCGAGATAAAAAGTAGCCTATGTCCTTCCCCGGGATGCAAGCTATCGCTGTACCAAATTTCGTCAAAATTGGTTGAACGGATGGGCCGTGAAAGGCTAGCAGACAGACAGACAGACAGACGGACGGACAGACAGACACACTTTCGCATTTATAATATTAAGTAGTAAGTATGGAGTATAGATATGGATGTGGAAGTATAGATTTTAATGCTGTTTTCCTTACAATAATGGGAGATACTATTGAAGTAAGAATTATGACATAAGATAACGATTTTTCAAAAAATGTCATTTACTGGGTTTCGATATGGGGCGGTCGGTTTAATCAGGTTCTAGGGTAAAAGACTCAAGTGAATGAACAAATCACAGGTTTTTACCATAAATAAAAACTACCAGGAATTAAACCAGCTGATACAAATTTTTATGAATAAGAGTTTTTAAGGGTTTCCGTACCATAATCGTAAAAACCAGCCAAGTGCGAATCAGACTCGCGCACTAAGTGTTCCGTACTTCAATCGTATTTTATCGACATTTTGCACGATAAATCAAAAACTACTTACTCTATCTCGTTCAAACCAATTTTCGGTGAAAGCAAACTTTCATGGTAATATCATCATATTTTTTTTTGTTTTATCATTCTAGTATTTTAGAAGTAACAGGGGGACACACACACACACACACATTTTACCACTTTGGAAGTGTCGCGCAAACTATTCAGTTTGGAAAAAAATTGTATTAGAAACTTCAATTTCATTTTTAAAGACCTATCCATAGATACCCCACACGTATGGGTTTGATGAAAAAAATTTATTCAGTTTCAGTTCTAAGCATGGGGAACCCCCAAAATTTATTGTTTTTTTCTATTTTTGTGTGAAAATCTTAGTGCGGTTCACAGCATACGTCTACTTACCAAGTTTCAACAGTATAGCTCCTATAGTTTCGTAAAAAAGTGGCTGTGACATACGGACGGATAGACAGACAGACATGACGAATCTATAAGGGTTCCGTTTTTTGCCATTTGGCTACGGAACCCTAAAAATGGAACCCTTATGGTTCGATTTGCTCCGTCCTTCCGTCTGTTTGTCTATCACAGTCGATTATTTCCGTAAGAGTCGGTTCCCACTTGTCGGTTGTCGGGCCCGGATTTTAATCGGATGTTCCAGTGGCAGAACATTTTATATGATGCACGCTTGACTAAAACCGATTTTGTGTTGGCGCCGACAAGAAATGTCGGGTGTTTTGCCAGCCCTCTACGTTCGGAATAAAATCGTGTCGGATTTTGCTCGCCTATGAGTAAGTATGACGCTGTTTACAAAGGTCCTAAGTGACTTATGAACTACTAGGTGATGCCTACGACTTCGTCCGCGTAGAATTAGGTTTTTTAAAAATCAATCGTCAACTGTAGGTGTTACAATTGACGGTATACGACAAACATTTACTACTTTTGCCTCTATTCTCTCTCTCCCTCAGTCGAGTTTTTTTTTGTTTTTTGATATTTAATATATAGAAGGAAAACGTGACTGACTGACTGACTGACTGACTGATCTATCAATGCACAGCTCAAACTAATGGACGGATCGGGCTGAAATTTGGCATGCTGATAGCTATTACGACTACGACGACGATAGGTATATACCTATCGTCGTCGTAGTCGAGTAATATATATATATATATATATATATATTACTAATATGGATTGTATATATATTGATATTTATAATAGATATGTATATGTATGATAGTTATGTATGTATTACTGAAATAGTTAGGTACTTATTAATTAATTATATTATATTGTTTTATACTACTTCATTTTTCTGTATTGCGTGTAAGTACTATCCAACACACCTAGTTTCTCCTTTCACCAAAGGTTGCCTGGTAGATTGCTGTGAGCAATAAGGCCGCCTTTGCATACAATCTTTTTTTCGTTTTAGTTTCTTTGTCATGTTATGTAATATTTTTTGTGTGCAATAAAGTATTTCTATCTATCTACGACGTAGGCATCCGCTAAGAAAGGATTTTTTGAAAATTCAACTCCTAAGGGGGTGAAATAGGTGTTTGAAATTTATGTAGTCTACGCGGACGTAGTCGCGAGCATAAGCTAGTCTTATATAAATTCTATTTGTGAAACTTGTCATCAGCTTCAATTTTCTTCTGTTCTTATCAATTTACTTTTCCAATTAGCTGTAAGTTTTCCTGTTAAATAAAAAAATATAAGTATAACAATAATTAATACCGCGCATTATTTTTGCTCTTTTTGATTATTAAATAATTTATGACTATAATATAGATACACAAAATAATAAAAAAATACTAAATGATGCCCGCTTTTTCGTGGGCGTGGATTTAGGCTTTTTGAAAATCCCGTGGGAACTCTCTAATTTTACGGGTTAAAAATTAGCCTTAGCAGACAGACAGATACACTTTCGCATTTAGTAACCAACTTCCAAAAAGGAGATGGTTCTCAATTCGGCCCGTTTTTTTAAATGTATGTACACCGATTTTTTCGAGGTTTCGTATTCGTTCATTTCCTGGAGTCCTTTACCCTAGTACGTTAAAGTACTAAAAGTGCGTGTTAGTAATTAGTATCAGCTGATCAAATGTCAATAAATTGCGCCAAAACCAAACGCCAAAACAAAAATTGCTTGTTTCAAGGTGAAACGGCAACTGTCATTAGCGAATCCAATTCCCTTAAGAACAAAAATGATGTCTTGTTGAAGCTGAAAGGGCTACTGCCTCAGCATCATGCTGCAGTATTTGACTACTGCAGCTCTGATTTTATACCGGTGACCGATCAATTGACAAAAAACAAATGACAAAGTTTCATTTCCCAAACAAATTTTGCCAAAATTATGAATCGTTTTATGATCGTTATAAAACTTATGTTTCTACAAATAATTCACTTGATAAAACAAATTACCAGACAAATTTTTATTTCATAAAATATCATTTGACAAACAATTGATTTCTTTAATCGTGTTAATTAGTAAAACATTATATCGCACTTTTTTTTAAGAGAGACCGCTTACTATAATGGGGGGTCTCTTTCCACCCAGAAAAAAGGAGCCCCGCGAAGCGGGGCTCCGTCGACGGGCCCCGGTCGACGAGAAGAGACCACCACTATGGTGGGGGGTCTCTTTCCTCCCTCCCGCTCCCACCATCAAGAGCGAGCGAAGCGAGCTCGGGACTTGGGGCACTCCGACTCGGAACGGTTAGGTTAGAAGAGGATGGCGGGGTCTGAGACCCCGCCATCTCCTTCGTGGGTCATTTTTTTTTTCATATCCAGAAAAAAGGAGCCCCATGATATTATTGCTGCGTTGCATAGGGGTTTGCATATGTATGCAAAACAGACTTTTTGTGTATTTTTTGTTAATTAGTTATTTTATCAAATAATAAATTTATCATCTATTATTTTGTAAAATCACGAATTTGAAATAATAAATTTTTAAATGATATTTTAACATTCAGCAAATTTGCAAAGTAAAACATTTGTGAATAAAATATTTGTCAAATGATCTTTTGTAAAATGATATGTTTGCGGTATACGACGTTTGTGATTTGATTAGTTTTTCAAAAGTTTTTGGTGAACTGATAATTTGTCATACGTTTTTTGTCATTCATTAGTGAACCTTTTATACCATATATCAAAAATTCTCTTGCTGCTTCAAATAAACTACCTTTGTCAGAAATAAATGTTTCTCTGAATTCTCAGCGTTTATTTACCGAAAATGCTTACTTATGTCGCCACAACTAACACATGCCGACGGTTTGAATATTTGAGCAAGGACGTGTGTTACGCAAATTGTGTTACATGGGGTAAGCAACGCTAGACCCGAGGTACTTGATGACTTATTAACTATCCAGTGCCATCTGACTTTCATTGTCAGTGCTGCTCATATTATATTCTTCTACAGGCCTCTATCTACCGCCATTGTGGTCATGTAATCTACATTGTTAGAATGGTTAGAATACACTTACACTGTCAAGTCATGACGGAATTTTAGTGGTTTCGCTGCTACGATTTTGCAGCGAAGGTGTGCTAAAAGGCATCAGCCGTAAAGAGATTTATTTTATCAAAAAACCCGCTCTAAGAGCCAGTTCTCCGGAACTTAACTCAGCAACTTTCCCAGCATGAATAAGGCCTTTCAGCACCTAACACAGCTTTAAATAAATAGTAAGACGTAAACAGCTTACGATGCATTAGTGTACAAAGCAAACGTAACGCTATAAGGGCGACCGAATTCAATGGGCCAAATTGCGGTGCGACCAGCTCGGCAAATGGCTAACCTTGTTTGTAGTGCAAGTGAACAGCTGATGAGTGCTTACGGAATTAACTTCACCACGTAATATCTAATATTGTCTCAACTCCTATGACTATCGAAATGAGTTCTGTAGCCTTAGTATAAGTTTTTAGGTACATCTCATAACAATCATCATTAAGATCAACTGATCACCAGCCCATTACTGATCATGAGTCTTCTCTCAAAATGAGAAAGTTTTGGCCGTAGTCCATCACGCTGACCTATTGCGGTTTGTCAAAATTCACACACCTTTGAGAACATTACGGAGGTTTCGTAATTGCTTAAAACTTAACTCCGAAAAGTTAGAGGTGTGTGCCCGGGGACCGAATCCTGACCTACCGAATAGAAGGCCGACGTCTTAACAAGGCTATCACCGCTTTCCTTACCTTTAGGCTATCACTGAATTACTCTCAGGGACTAGTAATCTAATCAATTGATTTTCGATATTATTTCAACGTATGCAAAGACGATAAGCGTTTGGCAGTAAAAATGCTCTGTGAGTCACGGGCGTCATTCGCTTTGATCGCAACTTAGCTACAATCCAATTTATCTTTAGAGCCAGTACGCACGGTCAACTTGACGGCGACTGTTAGAATCTGTAATTTATATTATGAAAGTTGCCGTGTCTGAGTTGCCGGATGACTAGTCAACCGTGCGTTAGAGATATAAGTAATAAGAATCGCTTTCGCTTGTACCATACACGGTGTATCTCCCAGGAAGACTGTAAGCTGTCGGGCACCACAGGAAATTGCGCGGGGCGTGGGGCACGGGAGAGCTCGCCGTGTTTATCGCAACAACACTAACTTACTCTCGTGTTAGTACGCTCTAGATTGTACCACGTCATCTCAGTACAGTGAAATACTGTGCAGTATCTAAAATCTACATTGTTATAAGATTTATACTAACATTTTTATTGCTTCCTCGGATCACAGAACATGTGATCCAAAAATATACTATTTTGCTAAAAACCCTTTCTACTTCTAGTATTTTGATCTTTAGGCGCGTTGGGCGATAGGGATGGGTAAAACTTCAAGGTCGCGCCACAAACATGCTAATGTTAATAGTGCTTGGCACTCCAAGCACTATCAATAGATATAAAAACTAAACTTATTTACAAATTATTAAATTTTAACATTTAATGCTCCAATTAATAAGAAATCCAAAAAAAACACTCTTTCATAGTTTTAAGATTTGTTACTGTGACTGCCAATTTCGTTAATATTGATTTTTATAACAAGTTATTACTTGAGGGTAAGAGACAATACAGTTAATACGAGTATCCATCCTAAGCTTTGTATGAAACATACAAAGCTTAGGCGTACTCAAAGGACAGATTTTTCTGAGCTTGTGTAACTTTGAAACTGTATATTTACACGGAAATCTGACAAACTACATACGTTACTGCTATGCCGGTGTTCCTTTGCATTTATCCAATATACTAAGTAGATGATGCTTTCCCGTGGAAACTTTTTGATTTACTAGGACCATCAAGTCTATATCCTTCCCCGGGATGCAAGCTATCTCTACATTTCGTTAAAATCTGTTAAATGGAAAAACTAGCAGTCAGACAGGCAGATAGACAGAAATTGCACACAATGACAAAACAGAAACACTTGCGAATTTATATTATTAGGATGCACTTATGGGTAGGCATGCTTACGTCTTTTTTCCTCTCCTTCGTCATAAAGATCTTGAAACGTTATTAGCACACAACTCACTTTACTGCCATTTATTTTTTTAATATAGAGAGTCTTAACAACCGCGGCGTCACAAAAGTCGAATAGGCTACAAAATTGCTATAAAAGGTTTTTCAAAAAACCCATTGTCTACTTCGGATTAGTTTCATAGCTGTTTAAAGTTGGTCCTAAGAAAATTTAATTCAGAGTCGACTCGTTTCTCATTTCCTTGAGCGGGAATTGTTTAAAAGTTGCGTTTAGTTCCATTACAGTTAGACATTAGAGTTTATAACTTCTTTTGCCATGATGAAACTTCGAGAGGTACAATATACCAATATGTATAATTTACCAATATTAGGGGTTGTTACTTGGCCCCTGGTCTGCTGTTCTCATATTTTGACCACTTCTTACTTTGCAACCCGTTTTGTGTGCCTTTTCAATAAAATAAAAAACAAAATACATTATACTTACCTATTTATTTCCGCTTGGGGTATGTATGTTCATTTTCTTCGAAAATTACCGAACCTATTAGTGAACCAACTGAACCACTTTTGATGATCAATAATGACTGTAGCAAGACAAATTTTACGGTTATTGGTCACGATAATAATCGCTACTGCCGTGATATTAAAAAAATATACTTGTTTACCACCCTATGCTTATCTAATGCTAGGTGACTGATAAGTAACTAAACCAGAACTGAAGAAAAGATTAGCAATAAATCCTAATCATTTTCCTTAGGAACTAAAATCTATTTTTATTGAGCAAGTACAATTATTAAGTATAGCTGTGGTTGAACTATGCCAACAGATCTTCAAAGAATCATTGTAAATAACAAAGTCAAAGTCAAATAATAATTAATTATTCAAAGCTACAATTGTACACTTTTGGAATTTCAGTGGTTGGATTTGTAAGATCATGTTATATTATGGTAATAATTAATTACACGTAAACTTAGAACTAAAGCTAGCAGGTACGATAAGGAACAATAACAATAAGGAAACCTCAAAAACATAATAGTAAACTCAAATTAGCTAGCATTGCTCAATAAAGATTTCCAATAGCAATAAATTCAATGCCTGTTTGAGATCCGAGATGCTGACAAGCACAATATATGGACATAATGTTCACTGAGTGTAAATGGGTAATGCTGGTACAATGTAGCTGCTAATTCAGTGGTGAATCAGGCTAAGCCTGTATTATGATGTATAGCCAACTAGGCTACCTAGACTAGACCCTACACTATATTATACTTCTTAGTAGGTATATTCGAACCGCTAGGATAAGGAACGCATCGCTTTTTCTCTCTAATATGGGTATCTTCAAGTCAAATGTTTTTCTAACTATATCATTCCATGCATCGTTGTGGTTTGATTCTATGGGTTCGACTAAGGCTGGTAAATCTGATGGTACAGTAGTTGGTACATGGTGAAATAAAAATGTTTTCAGCTGAATTCATTACGCGTAATTTAAGTATTTAAAAATGTCTTGTGTACACAAGGCACAAGGCTCTGCAGCTTAATATTGATTAAGTTTCTATGACTAGTTTTCAACTTTACAACTGCATAAAATGACTGTGACATGATGGAGACAGACAGAATGTCCAGGGTTTGGACGAAACGACACTATAACAGATCCTGGTTATACTACGGAACCATGATAAAATGTAAATCTTTCGGGAAAATAACAACATGATGACATATGAGAGTGGGATGACGAATATCTTATTATGCGCAACGTGAGTTGGAAGCTTACCCTTAAGCTGCAGGTCTCAGGCATGTTGCATTGAGTCTTATCCTGATTTCACTTACTGAATCGTAAAATGTATGCAAATCTCTGCTTTACATTAGGATTTAGTTAGACAGAAGCTCGTGTCTTATGTGTGTCTTTCTAATATGCTTTTAACACCCAACCATTGAGATGAGACCGTGGAGAAGCAAATCATCAGGCGTCAAAAAGATAAAATCTTTATCTCTTCTATTCTTGTTAAATTATCGAGAGTTGTGTTTCATGACAAAGGTAGTGACGTTATTGAAAGAAAGAGAAAGGGATATAGCAGATTTGATACTTTTAGTATCGCCATGGTGAACTTGTATTGTCTTTTTGCAGGACATTGCTGCTATAGTAATGTGACTATACTTTTCTGCATCCATACAAAAACCAGGTGCTTTACACTCTACACTAAGAAACATTAAACCGCTGTACTTAGTTCCTCATCCAGATTTTGTTAAGCGGTCTAAAATATAGATACCTACATCTTAGGTAAATAATGTCTTAAAATTGTGATCATATTAACTCAAAAAATAATTATTTTCCAGCTAAGCATATTCTTACAGTTATTTCGTCAATAAGCCGAACGCAAAGCTAGTCAGGAATTCGCTCCCAACATTTTTCTTTCAATCGCAGCCCTGACAATAAATCTCATAACTTATTTATTCTTCGAGTCCGTGCGGGGCCTGTCAAAATTAAGGGTATAAATCTTTCGCTTGCTCATTTCTTTGGGAGTCTCAAATCAGGTTGCGAATTAAAGATTCTTCGCTTCTTATCCTTCGAGAAAAATACCGTTTGTTTACGTTCTGGAATTGCTTGGAAGTTAACCGCAACTTTGCACTTTATTCTTCGATATAATATGATCTCGTTTGTATGGGTGTAGCAAAGTTTGTTCTGGCTATTGGTTTTCCTGGCACCTTAATTTTCACATTTGGATAAACACAACGTCAATATTTGTCTTTCGATCTCAAATAACACGTATTTATCTATCTCATACAATCAGTTCTAAGACCATTTGTAATCATTGCAATCTGTGTGCCTATTCGCAATTTGATACCTGAATGACTTTGAAATTACTAATTCATTCTATTTAGCACCTTACATCTATTGATAGTTCTGCGTTCACCTATACACCTACAATATTCATCGAATCTTTACACAAAGATTAGGTTGATATTTAATGATACACTAGCGTTTGCCCGCGACTTCGTCCATCAGGATTACGCAAATTTCAATTTACTATTTTAAAAGATTTCTGAAAATTCAACCCCTATAAGGGATAGGGGTTGAATTTTCAGAAATCTTTTCTCAGCGGATTCTACCTTGTAATAGCTATCTAATAATGATGCCAAATTGCAGCCCGATCCGTCCAGTAGTTTGATCTGTGCGTTGACAGATCAGTCAGTCACCTTTTTTCTTTTTACATAAATTTAGATACTTAAGTACCTAATTTTTAAGATAGGATAGATTGTTGCCTTATCTCAATAGGCTACTTGACAATTTTTTTAAGTTGGTCTTAAATGGTTAATATTTGTCCTATTATATCAAAAAAATTAACACTATATTTTTTTGCGCCCTAAAAACCGTAAAACTTTAATTTAAAAAAATATTTTTCTTAGACAGGTGAAAACACTGTCGGCCATGTTTGGCCGATAGATTATCTGTGCTCTGACGTCATGCATTTGTAAACAACAGTATAACCACAGGGTTATACTGTTGTTTACAAATGGATGACGTCAGAGCACAGATAATCTATCGGCCAAACATGGCCGACAGTGTTTTCACCTGTCTAAGAAAAATATTTTTTTAAATTAAAGTTTTACGGTTTTTAGGGCGCAAAAAAATATAGTGTTAATTTTTTTGATATAATAGGACAAATATTAACCATTTAAGACCAACTTAAAAAAATTGTCAAGTAGCCTATTGAGTCTGAATTGAAGATGCGATCCGAAGTTTTGTTTCTTTAAAGTCTTTCAATAAAACTCCCAATGAAAACGAAAAGTTAATTTATTTATCCTAGTCCAAAGAACGGATTTTGTGAAATATAACAGATCCTTGGCGGACGACGTCTTGGCAACACCATCCCGTGATTAAAATCTGCGAAGCGTGTTCGAGATAATCTGGCATCAAACCAATAGACCCGTGGCAAGATATTGTATCGCTAAGTCTGAATAAAAAGGAATGATCAAAAATAATGGTATCTTTTGTTAATGTCTTCGGAGTTACGCGTTGTGCCAATATTTTTTGGAAATTCTTTTGTCGTCAGTGGTTCGGTGTTTGAAATCAAATACCAATTATTGCTAAAGATGTTTTAACGAGAATTATTATTGTCAGATTTTACAAAGAATAATAATTGAAGCGGCAGAATGATCTACCAGAGAAAGTACATTGCCAAAGTTGGGAGCTTGGGCCATGCTTACCAAAACAACCTTTGATATACATACATATTATGTATCTCAAAAAACGCTAACAATAAAATTGAATACTGCCCTGAATATACATAGATACTTACACAATTTTTTAGGGTACCGTACCTCAAAAGAAAAAGAGGAACAACATAGGATGACTTTGTTGTCTGTCTGTCTATCCGTCTGTCCGTCGTGTCTGTCAAGAAACCTGTACGGTACTTCCCGTTGACCTAGAATCATGAAATTTGGTAGGTAGGTTTTATTGCACAATTAAAGGAATAAATCTGAAAACCGTGAATTTGTGGTTACGTCACAAAAAAAATTAAATTGTGTTCATGAAAAATAATTAGTATTTTCAATTTTCAAACTACGATAACTATACTAAGTGGGATGTCATATTAAAGAACTTTACCTATACATTCTAAATTAAATTTTTATTTATTTTTATATATAATATTTTTTTAATTTATTGTGCAAAATGTCGAAAAAATACGACTGTAGTACGGAACCGGTAACGGTAAACGATACGTGAGTCTGACTTGCACTTGGCCGGTTTTTTTTCACATTTAGCTATGGCAAAGGCGGAAACATTTTGCCCAACCAGTTGTGATGCTAAATATAATTATTTCACATAACAAGATGGCTTCAAGAACTCTGTATGATGTTTGTTATTTGATTCTCGTTCTAGACGGAAATTGCTTTTACAACGAATCGGACTCGGTACATCTTCGTGCTTATCTCCGATTTTTTAAATTATTAAGTAGGTATCTCTCTTTCAAGATAATTGAGAATGAATTTTAACATTTATTCCTATAACGTTCTTTTAATTACAGGAAAATGCGGAAAAAATAAAAGGCTTTTGAAGTAAAACTCTGTTTCCTCGCATAATGTTCAAATATTATGCTAATAAACAACACACTTTTTGTCACTACAATTAATTGAAAAATCATATCAGCACTCTTCCTACTACCTACCTACTAACATAAAAACCAGAAGTAGTTTCACGTAGAAGTGAAACCTTCACATAACTAAACTTTGAGAGTATGAGACGAATGCCGAGTATCCTGAGTGAGTATATCTTTTATCTATAACTAAATATATGAAATGGAAAGGTGACTGACTAACTGACTGATCTATCAACGCACAGCTCAAACTACTGGACGGATCGGGCTGAAATTTGGCATGCAGACAGCTATCATGACGTGGACATCTGCTAAGAAAGGATTTCTAAAAATTCACCCCAGGGAGTAAAATAAGGGCTAAAATTAAAGAATTCATGTACTTCTATTTAAAAAAATTGCATCTGAATGTATGCTTTAAATCGGATTAAAATTCTTTGTTATTTCATGAAGGCATGGACTCTACCAGCAGCGGGGTAGGATCTAAGCAGCCGGTGGCCAGGGCTTCAGAGTGAGGAGCCTCCTCACAATGCGTGCAGTCTCAATAAATACTGCCTTTTGCATGAACACTTGATCCAACAGTTGAGCGATAGTTTTAACGAGAATATTATGCTCGCGACTTTTTCCGCGTTGACTACCTAACAAAGAACACACCCTCCAAATTTCATGTCTCTAGGACCAGTGGCTTAGGCTGCGCGTTGACTTTTATGTCAGTCAGTCAGGACTTTGAATTTTTTACAATTATACAGATTAGTCATAAACAACAATAAAAATTTACAAAAAGTAAACACAAACTGTAGCTACAATTAATTTCAGTACCTATTTCACATTTTCAACTAGAAATATCTTTCGCAAGTGTATATTCGATTCAGGAAACAATTATCTGATAGTGCCGTTTGTTCTACGGTTGCGGTTATCACATTAATTTATTGTTTCCACCCTTCACCCCGCACCTCAGGCGAAGGGGAAATTGCTCAACATTGAGCTACTATTTTTACCACTGTTGATTTATAGACGCCAACATTTTTCCCTCTGTAAGTAGCTAGGTTTTTTTTTTTAATAGATATAGCGAGCAAACGAGCAGGCGGGTCACCTGATGTTAAGTGATTACCGCCGCCCATGAACATTTGCAGCACCAGAGGAGCCGCCGATGCGTTGCCGGCCTTTTAGGAATTTGTTACAACGTTCCAGAATTATTATTAGCGGTCAGTAAGTAGTTACAATCAGTACCCTTATTATAAATGCGAAAGTGTGTTTGTTTGTTGGTTTATTGGTTTGTTGGTTGGTTGGTTTGTTGGTTTGTCCTTCAATCACGTCGCAACGGTGCAACGGATTGACGTGATATTTTGCATGGAAATAGATAAAGACCTGGAGAGTGACATAGGCTACTTTTTATCCCGGAACAAAGAGTTCCCACGGAATTATTGAAAAACCTAATTCCACGTGGACGAAGTCGCGGGCATCATCTAGTAATCCATATAATATGTAAGAAGGTACATACTTCCTAATAATCCATCCATAATTCATAATATTATTATACTAATATAAATACAATGTGTGTGTATGTCTATCGGTTTGTCTCTTCTTCTGTCTGCTAGCTTTTCACGACCCATCCGCTTGAGCGATTTCGACGGGTAGGTATAACAGAGGTAGTCTGCATCCCGAGGATGGATATACAGGCTACTTTTTACCCTGTAGGTAAAATCGAAGAGTTTCCACGGGAAAAACCTAAATGAACGCTGGGGAAGCTGCGGTCTAGTATTTATAAAATAATGTGAGAGTTTGGAGGTTTATCCTTCACGTCACAGTGTCCTTTCTGTCTGTTTGTCTGTTACCTTTTTTTATAGCTCATGTCTTTAACCGATTTTGACGGTACAGATACCTATAGCTTATATCCTGCAGACTTATTCTTATCCCGGAAAATTAAAGAGCTCCCACGGGCTTTAAAAAAACCTAAAGCCACGTGGCTGAAGTCACGGGTATACTACACCCGTATCATTCATTCATTAATAATGACAGTAGGTATAGGTATCTGTGACTTTAAACAAATTATTATAATGTCAAACTACTCGTAACTATTTTCGTTTTATTAGTGAAATTGAATTTTGTACATACCTACATAAAATTTAATAATATGCGTAATTTAATATTCATTATTTTCAGCGGTTGATAAAATTAATGAAGGTGCTTACAATATAACCACTACGGTATTACTAGTAATTGAAGAACTATTTACAATACCAAACCACTAACACGTTAGATTGTCCGGGTAAAAGCACATGCGATTTAATTCAGTCAAAATATTACATAACCTATCTATCTCTCTTACTATGCAATTTTATTAAGAACTAGATAATGCCCGCGACTTCGCCCGCATGGATTTAGGTTTTTAAAAATCCCGTAGGAACTCTTTGATTTACTGGGATCAACAGTAGCCTATGTCCTTCCCCGGGATGCAAGCTATATCTATACCAAATTTCGTCAAAATCGGTTGAACGGATGGGCCGTGAAAGGCTAGAAGACAGACAGACAGACACACTTTCGCATTTATAATATTAGTATGGATATGGATATGCATTATTAGTCTGTTCATTTGTATATCCAGGGATTACGCAAACGTCACTGTACCTGTAGTAATACAAAACTCTAAAGCTTTGTCAGTTCAATAGGTAGTATATATTATAGTTATAAGATAAAGATTCAAGGGTCACTGCCAAGGGTCACTGGTAGAGATCTCTCGTGGAGAGAGTGCTTCCCTGTCCACTTTTACTCTTTATTGTAAATGTTTATTTTGTACAAAAAAAAAGATTGATCCTAAATAATTCCGGTGCCAAAAGGCTTAAGTTTGTATTAACAAATATTTAAATGTATTATGAATTTAAATTTAAATGGATCAGATATATTATCGTCGATTCGTTACAGTCATCAACTGATAGACTTCCACTGCTGGACATAGATCTCTTGTGGGGATATCCACACGACACGTTCTTGCGCTGCCTGAATCTAGTGGCTCGCTGCGACTCGTTTAATATTGTCTGTCCATCTAGTGGGAGGTCTGCCAACGCTGGAAAATATACAATTATTTATGCACTCGTAAAAAAATATCAAATAAAGATAATTGCACTAATTTTAAAGTTCTCGATAAACTTTTCGAAACTGTTCTGTTTAAAGTAAACCATAAGTTGGTTTCAGAATAATTAATTTCCTCTTGTTGAGAACTCAAAAAGCGTACAACAGTACGTTTGCAACGAGGATCTAGTTTAATCCACAGTTATCTATAGCTATAAATATAAAAGGACATACTGACAAAATATCAACATACAGTACGCGGCAGAAAATAATGTACATCGACATATGACGACCTCCCTGGCGCAGTGGTGAGCGCTGTGGTCTTAATAGTGGGAGGTCCCGGGTTCGATTCCTGGCAGGGGTTTGGAATTTTATCATTTCTAAATTTCTGGTCTGGTCTGGTGGAAGGCTTCGGCCGTGGCTAGTTACCACCCTACCGGCAAAGCCGTGCCGCCAAGCGATTTAGCGTTCCGGTACGATGCCGTGTAAAAACCAAAGGGGTATGGGTTTAATAAAAACTGCCATACCCCTTCCAGGTTAGCCCGCTATCATCTTAGACTGCATCATCACTTACCACCAGGTGAGATTGCAGTCAAGGGCTAACTTGTATCTGAATAAATAAAATAAAATAAACTTTTTAGTTTAATAGTTAATTTAAAATGGTTATTATCTTAAAACTAACAAAGGACGTGGATTTTACGTATTTTGAAAGACCCTCTAGTTAATAATCACTGAGAAATAATTTATTTTTGATGTAGTCAAATACCCAATTGTACACACGCAGAGCGCGAACTAGATTTTATAAATTCAAAATGCTGACAAAATGTCGAGTAGTCACAAATTTATTACAAGTAGTATTTATCTTTTAAAGTAAATAAGAGGCATTTTCATTATGTTTTGCCTAGAATTCATAGAAGTGCCGTTTATTTGGGCCAGGATTAAAACGACACCAACGGGATTATTTTCAGAAATTGGAGTGTTTTAATTTAAGGCCTTAAGTACGTAGTCTTTAAGCCTCGGTGTTAATTATTCAAAGCAAAGATGCTAAGCAAACAAAGACTTCTACTTAAGTTATCAAGTGGCTAAATACCGTGTAATAGTGGCGATTTAGGCCGCGTGTAAGAAAGACAAACTATACAGTATACCAACTAATATTTAATACTAGACGATTCGACTTCGTCCACGTGGACCTAGGTTTTAAAAAATCCCGTGGGAACTCTTTGATTTTACGGGATAAATAGTAGCCTATGTCCTTCCCCGGGACTAAGCAAACTAAACTAACTCTATACCAATTTTCATCAAAATCGGTAAAACTGTTGGGCTGTGAAAAACTAGCAGACAGACAGACCGACAGACCGACAGACAGATACACTTTCACATTTATAATATTAGTATGGATGGGAAAATATCTCATTACACGAGTGTGCAAGAAAGGCAAACATTATGGAGGAGTAGAGACAGAATGTCAAACGGTATACGGCAAGGTATACGGTAAGAGTAAAACAATAATTGCTTAAAAAAAGTAACCACCCAGAAGATTTTACATTAAGGCTAAGTAATAAGTATTTTTGTTCACACAGCCGTGTACTCCATTAAAAGCGTGGACAAATTTGATCTCTATCGCACTTGGAGCGGAATTGAGGATACGAATTAGAAAGGATTTAACAATAGGAAAAATATAGTAGGAAAATATATTAGGAAGGAATTTCTTTCGAATTTTAAAATGAGATTTTATTTTAAAGGATTTTTCGGACTAGGGCTTTATTATTCCACTGAATTTAAAAGTGTTGAAAGGAGTTTACCTATTCGTAAAACGTTCCATACAAATATAGTTTTCTTCTCATTAACTTATTTATGTAGACACGTTATTTGAGCCAGTTTACCTAATTTTAAAACTACTTACACATTTTTATAGAAATCTGATAAACAGACAATATATTAATTTGTAGAACACCATCGCATTAAAAAACATTAGTTCCATTGGTTGGTATTCAAAATATAAGAGTCACTGTTTGCATAAACTAGTAGGTACAGCAACATGGAAATAAGATGTCAAATGTGGTGAAAATAAAAAGCAAATAAGATACGAAGAACCCTCAAATGGCGATTTCTATGTTCTTGCTACACAACAAATCGAAAGGTGTGAGTGAAGAGCTTAGCACCCGTTGCAATAACCATTTAAGAACATTAGGATAGAATCGAAAAATATTGTAAGTACCTAATAATATTATTTCTATGTAACGAAATTTTGATTTAGGAAACATTTCAGAAGCAATTCGTGAATCTGTTATTCAAATTTGATCGCCCCAGACTTTACAATCGGTAGCCTTAAGGCGCTGATTTGCATGTTTTATTTAAGGTTAGTCTCAACTTTATCATATCGATTTTGATATTTTCAGCTAAATATTAGCATCAGCTGTACGGGGCCCATACGAAATTAGACGAGTTTAAAGAAATTTTCAAGAACAAAATAATATTATGTTACATCTGTTGGTCATACTTTTGTGTGGTTTCCATTGAAAGAGAACTTAGTCTGCGTTCCAAGTTGTATTTTCAATAATGTCGCATCCTTTTGAATCAGCGTCCAAAAGGACACTTGGCATGCTATGGTTTTCAGATTTTAACCCACAAAGACATCTTCCGAAAGCGGTCGGGATGCCAAATATAATATCATTATTTCATATTCCAAGATGGCTTCGGAAAGGCTGCGCGATGTTTATTGTTTGATTCTCGTTCAAGACAGAGATTGCTTTTGTAAATTTGGCAAACGCTACGTCCCGCCCGTATGCTTTAGGTGCTTTTCTTGTAAAGTAATTTTTAAAGAACTAGCAGATGCCAGCTGGTTAGACAGCTAATTAAGTATGGTTCTGCCTAATTTTGCGTTTTGTGTTGAAAACTATTACTTATCGTTTGGATGAGCTATGTAGTAGTCAGACGACATCAAATGAATCGCAGGGAGTTATCCACCGAATTCTGAAGGCGCAAAACTGTGGCGTGGTGGAAGTCCCTACAAGATACATAATGTCCAGCCGTGGGCGACTATCGGTTGAAGGTGACTGCGAGGTACGGTAATATCATAAGAATGTGGTAGCACTACATACCTATTGAAACATCTGATAATTCACTTTTAAAAATTTAGATTTCAAATAAAACTTGGCTGTTAAAATAGTGGGGTCTGCTAACATAATTTGTATTTTTTAATTACTTGTAGTAGGTATCCTATATTAAAAAGACATTATTATTAGTTTAGCTTTTACAACTATTGGCACTCCGAGCACTATTAACATTAGTATATTATGTCGGTGACGCCACCTTGAAGATTTCACTCATGTGAAAATCGCCCAATGCGCCTAAAGAATCACTGCCAAGGGGCACTGGTAGACATCTAATCGAGATAAGTGCTTCCCTGTTCACTTGTTATCTTTTATTTTTATGGTTATTAATTTGTAGTAAATACAAACAAATAAATAAATAAATTTATAGCATTTTTCACTTCAAAAGTAGACTATACTTACTGGAAATAGTAAAAATCGTTAGGTATAATATTTTCGGTATTAATAGGTAATTTTACAATATTCACAGACAGTAAAAAATCTGACATAACCAGTTTTACGTCACTTCGCTCCACGGCACGCAATCACCCAGTCTCGGTTATATTAGGAAAGCGTGCGATAAATTTTGATTTTACATATTTAACACGTCTTGATGATTCGTCCGCGCGGATTTGGGTATTTTGAAAATCCCGTGGGCACTCACTGATTTCCGGGATAAAAAGTAGCCTATGACACTCTTCAAGTTTTAACTATACCCATTCAAAAATCACGTTGATGCTATGCTCCGTTGCGACGTGATTGAAGGACAAACCAATAAACTAACAACCAAACACACTTTCGCATTTATAATGTGGATGTACTGATTAGTTATAGTAATAGTCCACTTTCTTCCTTCAACTAAAGCGTATCTTGTGATCAGGCATGGGTATGACTGAAGATCAACGAGTGTGATTTGAACATTGACTTTTAGGATTTCAATTCAGCCTCTTAAATCTAAGCAAGCTATTTACTCTATTTTCGGAATAATTTTCCATTCATGATGATCTTTAATCCATCTTCATTTCTAAAATTAGCTTCTCAAATGTATTTTTAAAGTGGTAATATATTATAGGTTAATACATCGCATTGCCTTCTAGTCGGAAGTCCGGGGCACTCCAGGGTTAGACCCCCTTTCCTTACCGTTACCTTCTGGCAGCTACGTGCATTTTAATCAATAAAGTATCACTTGTTTTAACGGTGAAGGGAAACATCGTGAACAAAACTGCATGCCTGAGAGTTCTCTATAATATTCTTAGAGGTGTGAATGTGTAAGTCTGCCAATCCGCACTGTGGCCCGACTGGTAGACTATGGACAAACCCTTCACACTCTGAAAAGATACTCGTGCTCAGTAATGAGCTGGCGATGGGTTGATGATAATAATGATCTTCATTTCTCATTGAATTCATGTACATTTAATGTTGTTTTATATTTATCTATCAATTACCTCACGCCCACGACTCCATCCGCGTGGACTACGTACACAAATTTTAAGCCCCTATTTTACCCACTTAGGGATTGAATTTTCAAAAATCCTTTCATAGCGGATGTCTACGTCATAATAGCTACCTGCATGCCGAATGTCCGATCCATCAGTAATTTGAGCTGTGCGTTGATAGATCAGTTAGTCAGTCAGTCAGCTTTTCCTTTTATATATTTAGATAAAGAAATTATTTATTTTTCGTAGCGAAATGTTTGAGAATAGCACCCCGGGCTTATTGCAAAACCGACAACTACCGGCAATTAAGCGTTGAAACTCAATTACATCAACAACTTTGAAGAAAATCCTCAGTTTCAGAAGCGAACATTAAAAGTGAAGTGAAATGATCGAAAATACAGCGTTCGCACGCGACTATGCTTAGCGGTTTCGTGCAGGAAATTTTAACTTACGCCGCGCGTAACACGTCCATCTTACTGAGGATTATAAGGTCCTGAAAATGAAATAAAAACATAATGTTTGAATACAAAATAACAGTGTGACTTCCTTTATACAGTTATTTACTTAGCTAAATATATAAAAGGAAAAGGCGATTGACTGACAGATTGATCTATCAATACACAGCTCAAACTACTGGACGGATCGGGCTGAACGGCATGCGGATAGGTTTGATTCTCTTGACGACTCTTGACAGACATGATAGACAAACAGACAGATAACTAAATGATCCTATAAGGCTACCTGTCTACTGGTGCGGAGCTAGGTAGCGGAGTGGAGCGAGAAAATGATGCGAAGCAGAGTTGCGGACTGTATCCGTTCATATATTCGGAGCGGAGCGAGAAAGTAATGCTGAGCGGAGTTGAGCACTGTGTTTTTCCATACGCGGAGCTAAGTAGCACGCAGCGAGTCATTTGAGCTACGGGCGGCGGGCGATTGGTTTAGCTTCCCCTCTTCCCGCTGCTATGTTTCTCGGCCCCTCTCCGCGTTAAATTGTATATATTTTTCAAACTACTCCGCAAATCCTAGTCCACTAAAGTGGAGCAGGAGTTTTATGCAATTCTATTGGTTAATGGTTAATGGTTTGCACAGCTCCGTTTCGCTCCTCTCTTCTCCGCACCAATGCACAGGCACCCTAAGGGTCTCTTTTTCTTTGAATATACGGAACCTTAAAAACGTTGCTTCTCATCAGCTCCACTCTGCAGGTTGGTTTGTGCGTTACTCTATGTGACTATAAACAATGTTCAAAACAAAATCAATTTATTACCAAAAACACACGTGAGACGTGTTATAAAAGTCTGAGCAAAGAAATTAAATTTTGATTGTATTCGAGCAGCTGCGCCGTATTCTCTATTATTTATGATTGTTCGCTATGAGACGTCAAAGTTTCGCATACAGAGAGCCTCATTTTGCTACGCCGCTACACTTACTATTTATTGTAAAGGTAGGTTTAGATAAAAAATTAGAAATGCGAAAGTGTGTCTGTTTGTTGGGTTGTCCTTTAACCATGCCTCAACATCAGTTTTTCCTCCAATTTAAATATGGCTACCTTCAAGTCGAGAGTGAATAGACTTCTAGGCAGCGCGCTCCATCTTAGGCTGCATTATAACAGCAAGTGTGATTGCAGCCAAGCGCTAGTCTACAAATTAAAAAAAACAGAGCAACGGATCGACGTGATTTTTTGCATATGGATGTAAAGACCTGGAAAGTGTTAAAGTTATACCAGAAAATTAAAAATTTGTTACGGGATTTTCGAAAACCTAAATCCACGCGGGCGAAGTTGCGGGCATGCTATCTATAGGTACCTACTAATAAATGAAATTGAAGTGTCAATCTGTAATATCCAAATAACTACCTAACATTAGGTTCATATGGTTATTTGAACTACTATAACTGAATCACACGTTTTTAAAATTTCTGTCTGTCTATTTGTAGGGGCTAATCTTCAGAACGGCTGAACCTATTTTGACGGTACTTTCACAGACAAGTAGAGGATTTAACCAAGGAGTAGTATAGGCTTCTTTTTAACCGAGTTTCAAATTTTTGTCTTGGAAAAATTTCGCAAGGGATTTTTAAAAACCTAAATCCACGCAGGCGAAGCTGCGGGCATCAGCTAGTTGTTCAATAATTCTCATTCTTTCAGGTGCTCATCGAATATTTAATTCTTTTCGTGACTCGTCAAATTCTTACCGCGTCATATTTTATCGATTTCTTTATTCATAGAATGGTGAATTAGTGTAAGTACCTTTTGTTTTAGTCATATTATTATTGATTTCTTTCTTGGTTTATGTTTACTAGGCTTAAAGCAATGAGAATATTGAGACCGTAATTAAATTTTCAGTCAACAAGATTGCTTCAAGTCATTAAAAACTCAGGGCTTCGGTGCAATGCTTATCGGCAGAGTGGAGCGGAGCGGAAATGCTGCGTTTTTCTTGACAACAAAAACTCACTTTTACTTATTTTGGTACTAATCAGATCGAGATATTATTGACTAGCTTATACCCGCGACTTCGTCCGCGTGGAATTAGAATTTTAAAAATCCCGTGGTAACTCTTTGATTTTCCGGGATAAAAGTAGCCTAAGTCACTCTCCAGGTCTTTATCTATACCCATACACATCACGTCAATCCGTTGCACCGTTGCGACGTGATTGAATGACAAACCAACAAACCAATAAACCAAGAAACAAACACACTTTCGCAATTATAATAAGGGTACTTGATTTGTTACTTGGCTGATGTGTACGGGGCTTATAACAATGAGAATATTGACAGTGTAATCAAATAAGAAAGATGGGTTCCGTACCATCGTACAAGTAAAAAGTTATACCATCTCTATTCGTTGCTCACGCGTAATTTATGCACATTACATACTGTTTATATTATCTATCAAAGTACTCCTTACTTGTAGATCAAACCCTTAAAATACGCAAAAGTAAATAGAACTCAGGGGAAAAAAAATTAAAACAATGTTCACAGCAAAAATACTTTTTGAGTTTATCTCATCAACTTTAAAAACCTACCGCAACAACAGCCGAGCGCCCTTTTCATTATTTTAGTAAAAACCAGCGAAACTTTTAATTTTCCGTTTCTATCTTTTCACTAATTAAAATCGTAGTTACACCAACTACTTATCCTTATTTCGCCTTCTTTTCTTAGTTATAATAAATTAAAACAAACTTAAGATAAGCGGTATTTTTATATCATATTCTTCTTAGTATAGGTATATCTAAGAATACTTACTTAGATAAATTAATGTAGGCATGTTAAAAATGAATTATTTTTTGCGATTACGAAATAGACAGTCTTCCAAAATTCATGAAATCCACGTCCACTGTACCTAATGTCAAAAAAGAAGTATAATGTTTCAGTGTTCATTAAATTTATTCCACCATAACTCTTAAATGTCTGAACAGGATTTGGATATAATATAGGGTATCGTTAAAATTCTCACTTCATCCCGAGTGACATTGATTATAATTTTTGTTTTAAAAATTCAATATGGCAGCTGAACGGCGCCATTTTCAAATGTGTAGAATTAAATTTTTGTTTAATTTTTTTTTTATAATATGGCCTAGTTTCACCTTTTCTTGGGGTTACACTTTATCGAGGGATACCTACACTGTATAGCCCAGAATATTATTCCCTCCCAGCGTATTGCAATTATTTAACAATTAATAAACATCTTCCATTGTACGTTTCAAAGTTTTTTTTTAATCTCAAAGCGGCAATAACCTCTACCTACACAAATTATATTTGGCACTTGAAAAAACCCAAGAGAGAATCACGGGGAAAAGATTATCTAACCCTTTTTTTGGAAGTCAGCTTAGGAGCGGGTCGGAGTAGGCAGGCATTAATACGGATTTATATGATTAAACTCAATGTTTGTTTTCGTACTCTTTTTAATGATTTTTTAAGTAGATCAAGCTTTTAATCAAATTAATCCCGCGGAAGGACATAGTACACTACTTTTGTCCCGATTAATCAAAGGTTTCCGAAGGGATTTTCAAAAAACCTAAATTCACGCCAAAGATAACGCATCATCTACTTAGTACATGATAGATTGCATTTTGGAGATGGAGGCCCAGAAAACTAAAGAGTTTCCACGGATTTTTCAAGAAACTGAAACTAACACGGACGAAGTCACCGGCATCATCTAGTTTAAAAATAGATCGAAAATAAAAATGTAGAATACAGTTTTAAAAAAAGTAACTACTTACGTGACCAAACCCATAAAAAATATAACGAAATGTAAATAAGTAGGTAAGTATGAATAAAAAAATATGGCTAGAGTTAGTAATAACATAATAAATATATCAAGCCTGAATGAATTGACGATGGCATAAAGTACAACAATAGTTGAAGGGATGTCCCTGGATAGGTAAACACCCTTTCAATGGAAGAACATATCTTGTCCTCCGGGACCAAAGAAAACGTGAGGTTTCCATGCTGAAGTCATATAGAAGAAGCTAAGAGATATTCAAAAGATATACTTTTATAGAATAGGCAGGCAAAGGTCAAGCAGAGCAAAAGCTCACGGTAAAGCTCATCGACCCATTTTCTTTTCGGTTTTATCTTGCTCAACGGAACCTCAGTCCAAACCGTGTGTTTAGTGAAGGAAGGCGAGGAGACGTATCCATTTGAGCTGCCTCTGCCTCAAGATATAAAGCAATTAGTAAACTTTGGTTGTATAACCTGTATTTTTTTTTTGTTTTTATTCAAGGTACTAGCTGGTACCCGCGACTTCGTCCGAGTGGAATTAGGTTTTTTTTAAATCCCGTGTGAACTCTTTAATGTTACGGGATAAAAAGTAGCCTATGTCACTCCGCAGGTTTTTATCTATGCCCATGCAAAAAATCATGTCACACACCAACAATCCAATAAACAAACACACTTTCGCATTTATAATAAGGGTAAGGGTACTGATTAAAATGACCGAGAGATGACCGGTAAGCTTTTATGAATTTTTTTTCTAGTGACTGTAATAATTATGTGACCACTGGGACCAATTTGGATATTTTAGTGAGAATAAGTCAGTATAAATAATTATAACACTTGAGTTGTTTTTATTCTACAAAAACATATATCGTACAAAACATCGCAACCTTCTTTACAACAAAGGGTTAAAACGTTCGCAATATTCAATAAGACGTCGGAAATTGCGGCGCATATCGGCCGTCCTCAAGGGTCGCAAATATGTCTCCAGTGATAATATAAAATGTTCAACCGTCCTCTTGGATGTCGACTGATATAAAAATCAAACAAACTTGTCACATATAAAAACCAGTTGCACGTTATTTGACTACCTCCTTGGCGCGCTGGTAAGAGCTGTCGTCATATAAATGGGAAGTATTGGATACGATTCCCCACAGAATCCCCAGAGAGTGGGCTGTGGCCAATGACCGCCCTACCAGGATGCTGTGCAACCACGGGATTTAGCGTAGAAACTTTGGTTTAAACTAAGGTTTTTTAAAAACGGGTTTAATAAAACTGCTACACCCCTTAGCCTCTAGTTTAAATTAACTCATATTAACTTATATTTCGTGATAGAATGTTTATCTGTAAAGAAGTACTTTACACTAGCCGCAGTACTTTTATTTAACTGTTTATCTACTACTAGCTGATGCCCGCGACTTCGTTCGCGTGGGTTTAGGTTTTTAAAAATCCCGTGGGAACTCTGATTTTCCGGGATAAAAAGTAGCCTATGTCACTCTGCAGGTCTTTATCTATTCCAATGCAAAAAATCACGTCAATCCGTTGCACCGTTGCGACGTGATTGAAGGACAAACCAACAAACCAAAAAACAAACACACTTTCGCATTTATAATAAGGGTACTGATAAATAAATTATACTGCATGCTAAAAAGCGACATTATGGAATTACAGCTAAATATCTTTGTTCACAAATTCTTCGTTTTAATATTCATATTAAATTTAAATTATGAGGTTCACCAATCCTCCAAAGGGTAACCGAAACATGTAAAAGAAAATTCATCAACGAAAAGCTACATTAATGTACAAGATGAAACCCTCGGGCCGTGTCATTAAAGGTCTTTCAACATGTTGCGGACGGCTTCGGAAAATGAACTGAAAGGTCGAGAGCGACTCAAAAGAAGCCTTTAAAATACCCTTTACCCCAAATACCAAGCTGTTATTAATATATACTTTATCGGTTCCAAGTTAAAGTTGAAACTCGAATGGTGCTTGGAACAAATAGCCAGCACTTGATCGTCCAAGAGCCAGCAGCTTGAACGACTTGCTATTGCGAATAAATTATTTATATATTTTTAGACTAACAGCAAAACGGCTTTGGTATAGTTCGTTAAAAATGGAGCTTAAAATGCACCTGACGCTTTGATGTAAATACATCTTATAAATTGAATGTCAGTGTGATCTCTTGCATGAAATTGCTTCACGTAAATGCGGTTGGTTTCAGTGTTAAGAATTCTACAAGATTAAGTTCAAAAACTGAACCGGATTACTATTAAAAAAGTTCCCACCATGGAATACTTATATCGATTCTTACTTTCTTATGAAAGTAGAAAGGTTAAAATATTTTTGGAATAAACACAAGAAGATCTGTCATTTTATAGGAATACATTATCACTAGGGTTGATCGTTATGGTGTCATATATCGCAATTCAGGTAGTTATTAGTATCCAATCAAATGCTATTTTTTTATACATTATAGGTACACACCTGATTTTTAGGGTTCCGTACCTCAAAAGGAAAATGGACCCCTTATAGGATCACTTTGTTGTCTGTCTGTCTGTCCGTCTGTCCGTCGTGTCTGTCAAGAAAACCTATAGGGTACTTTCCGTTGACGTAGAATCATGAAATTTGGCAGGTAGGTAGGTTTCATATCACAAGTAAAGGAATAAATACGAAAACCGTGAATTTGTGGTTATATCACAAAAAAAAAAATAACGAAGGTCTGGCACGCGCTAGCTTTCTCGCTATTATGTTACCCTATTTCATGTTCACTTCAAGTACGCGGCCGAAAGTTATGTATCTTTAGTAGAAGGATATAGCAAATTTGTAGAGCACTGTCTCTGTCGTTGAGACCGACAAAACGTCATATAGGTATGAGTGACAGAGACAACGCTCTACAAAGCCGAAATGTCATTCTAAAGGCCGATGTACATTACTTACGGCCGCGTACTGTACTTACTATAATATTATGTGCTTCAACTGAATGTAATTTGTGTAATTAAAGAGACGTATCGTAGTCTGTTAAAACATGTACATACGATGACAGTACCCAGAAAAACATCGCAATCAAAGCGTCTGTAAAGAAATTCATAGTTTTCAAACGACAAACAAAGCCCAACAGAGGACCTAAACAAGAGACTTCATTAGTCCGCTGGAGGCAAAGAAAGGAAAAGCGGATGAAATTGTTTTACCGAAAACAATGAAATTAAAACTCTATCTTGTGCCAAATAGAGTCTTATTTGTTTTATGGGATACGGGTCACAATTCACGCATCTGTTTTGTGGTTTATTATTTTGTACTTGTTTAAACAATTTAGCAGAATTTGTTTGCTCATCTCATGTTTGTTTAAATCGTTGAATAATTGCTTCATCTTGATTTAAATTGTTTAGGTTAATTTATGAATTCAATTTTTTTTAAGAATATTAGCCAATGATGACTAATATTCCCCTTTCCCCTCCAACTAAGCATTAAGCTTGTGCTAAGAATAGGTAGGACAATAGTGCAAAGGGTGGAGTTTGAACCGGCAACCTTTCGGATTTTCAGTCCGCTCCTCTAACAGTTGAGCTATTGAGGCTATTTTAAAGCAACGCTTGTACTTGCCGATTATTTAACAACTGTTTCAGACATAACTGACCATCATTAACTTATTAAACTAAACTAAATTCACGGTTTTCAGATTTATTCCTTTGCTTGTGCTGTAAGACCTACCTACCTGCCAAATTACATGATTCTAGGTCAACGGGAAGTACCCTATAGGTTTTCTTGACAGACAGACAGACAATGAAGTGACCTATAAGGGTCCTTTTTCTTTTTGAGGTACGGAACCCTAAAAAGTCATATTCTTGACAAGTATCAAGCAAAAATTACTTATTTATATTACGTAGGTAGTTTCACCGATTTGAAGAGACTTTACATAGAAAACCGAATATAAAAACACAGAAGTAATTGCCACAATGGTATTATTTGAAGCCATTCGCTAAAATACGAGAGCACGTCGCAACGAAAATGTGCCTTGTCCACGCGGAAATCTGAAATATTCACACGGCATGTATCGCATGCAGGACCACGCCGTGAGTACATTGCCCTATATCTTTGGTACGAAGATATTGAGTAACTAGATATGAAAATAACAGAAACAATTTTATTTAAATGATAGATAGAAGCAGGAATACACAAGGAAGAACAAGCTTGAGTCTCGATGGCAATCGGGGTATGAAGTGGGGGGATATTCCGCACTAGATTAGTGCGGGGTCGGTGCGGGTGTGCAGGGCGTCCCCACCCCAATTGCCATCTTGCACTGTTGCATACTATACCTACTATGATTTAAACCACAAAAAACAGATAAGTAAATCTGTATACTTAGGTTGAGAATTTGAGATTTGTAGAATACACTTTGACGTGCTTTGACTTTGCTCAGACTCAAAACACTGTTAAAACAAGACAGCGTTACAGGTATCGCTGGCATAAATCTGTTTCGTTTTAACTGAAACTTAAGTCTGAGCAAAGTCAAAGTACGAATACTGTCTATAGATCTCAGCTCAGCCTCAGTGCAAAAAGCATGTTGCCCGTTACAGATTTATCTGGATTTCACGGAATACTACAAAGTAACTTCACTATCATAATGAGGCTAATACCTCATTATGATTATTCTAGAGTGAATGTCTATCAGTTGAGAGATGACGACCCTATTAAAAGTTTCTTTTATAAAATTAACAAGCTTGCCTCATGCTTGCCTGTTAAAAATTATAAACGTGATGCAAAGTGCAAGAACTGCGAAGCCTTCGTATTTATTTTAACTAGATTATGCCCGCGACTTCGTCTGGATGGACTACACAAATTTCAAACCCCTATTTTACTCCCTTAAGGGATTGAATTTTCAAAAATCCTATCTTGACGGATGTCTACGTGATAATAGCTATCTGCATGCCAAGTTTCAGCCTGATCCGTCCAGTGCAAGTGGTTTGAGTTATGCGTTGACAGATCAGTCAATCAGTCAGTCAACTTTTTCTTTTATGTATATATAGACTTGTAGGGTATGTTGTTGTTTTACTCTAAATTAATGTCATATCATAGTGATATGTGTGTCATAACTATGAGAGTAAGTAATATCATAAATGCAACAGTGTACTTACTGTACGCGCCAGAAAATATTGTACATCTACCTTTAGAATGAGACTTCGGCTTTGTAGAGCGTTGTCTCTGTCACTCATACCAATATGACGTTTTATCGGTCTCAACGACAGAGACAGCGCTCTTACAAAGCCGCTATCGCTTTCTAAAGTTCGATGTACAATACTTTCTGCCGCGTACTGTATCTGTCTGTATGTCTTTCTGCTAGCTTTTCACGGCCCAACAGTTTAGCCGATTTTGATGAATTTTGGTACAAGTTAGGTTACTTCTAGTTTCTCAATATCCATGTCTAGATGCCACAGGCTGGCATAACGCCAGCGGCTTAAAGCCCCCTACCTCACGTTAGTCGTTTGTCCCACGATAACATAGGCACAAATTAACCAAATTACTGCAACTTACCACCCTGTCCGAATACTCCCGATGCCTACCACATTCTAAACAAGAAGACCTGCTTCGTGCATAAGTGCTACGTTTTAGCGTTGTTACGAATACCTACAAGTTTAGTGAACAGCTTAGATAAGAGGAAGAACTAAAAATGTATTGTTTTTTTATGATTGATACATCAATGTTTTATAGTTTATTCTGAAAAAAACGTATAGAGTGAGCGCCAGCGCGTGCCAGACCTTCGTTATTTTATAAAAGCTGAAAGTTTCTCTGCGTATAGCCCGCTACACAGGGAGGAATGATCAGCGACTATGAAGTTTGGATCATGGTGGCTTTGGGAGATAACAGGTAATAAAGGTGTAAATAGGAGGAGTCGTGGCAATCCTCCGCCAGACGCCCTTAAAGTTTAAAAGTTTAAGGGTCTTGCCACGATACTAAGTGTCTGGCAATGTATGACGTGATTTCTAATAAAATCCGAAGAAAGTATAAAAAAAATTGACTGACGTAAGATTTTTAAAGACGTTACCTTTCGTTAACTTCATAGTCGCTGATCGTTCCTCCCTGCGCAGCGGGTTATATACAGAGAAACTTTCAGCTTTTAACACATTATATTAGCTGATTATTACATACACAGTCTACTGTAACAATATGTAAGTAATACGATAACCTCATTACAACATACTATTATATCATCATAGTCATAACAGAGTACGTGACTATTAGAGCCATAATAACTTATTGGAGATTACGTCCAATATACCAACAATAGAAGATTACCCGTTTGAGCTAATGACCATAATAATCCCTGAAGAAACAGGAATATTATCCGCAAAATCCGATAACTTTTTCTGCCGTTTCATGCCTTAGTTTCACGCGTAAATGAGAAATAATGACTTAGGCAAGCTCTACTATAGTAATGAGTTGAAGAAAAACATATTTTTTTCGGTTCCGTGTCTCCAGAGAAAAAAAGGAACCCTTATAGGATCACTTCGTTGTCTGTCTGTCTGTCAAGACCGTAGTCCCGTTGACCAAGAATCATGAAATTTGGCAGGTAGCAATATCTTTGTTATAGTGGCGATATAAATCACTACCCATATTATAAATGCGAAAATGTGTTTGTTTATTGGTTTATTGGTTAGTCCTTCAATCACATCGTAATGGAGCAACGGATCGACGTGATTTTTTGCATGGCTATAGTTGAAGACCTGGAGAGTGACAAAAGCTACTTTTTATCTCGGAAAATCAAAGAGTTCCCACGGGATTTTTGAAACCTAAATCCACGCGTACGAAGTCGCGGGCATCATCTAGTTCAGAATAAATTAATATTTACACTTTTTGTGGGTTGTTCCACACATTCCAAACATTTTTATTTCCTAACTCAACCAATTTTTACATCCCAATCTGCAATTTTGTAATTGAAACTAAGGCAAATCAATAGCAAACGCCAGTTTACCTCGATATTTTGCGATATTAATACATGATCAATAAATACAGGTCATGAATCAAATTATAATGAACTTGTAAAGTGGCAACCCTACTGCTAAAAATAATAGGTACCCGGAAAGTATTTGGAAAATATTCGGGAGAAAGCCTCACCTTAGGGTCCCTGATTAAATAAAACGTGCATTTTATTCTCAAAGCAATCGCCTCGCTGTGAAATTTTGTACTTCCCGAAATGGAATAATTTTCCCTGCCTTCTTTTGATTATATTAATAGACAATATTTTCATTCGTTCCCGAAAAAACCCCCACAATCTACTCTCCCCCATCGTGGATATAATCTGTGCGAGATCGCCTGTCCAGTGATAGGATGGTACTTTGGAGAGCTACTATTGGTTGGGAACTGGGTAAACACCTTGCCGGCTGCCGTTACTTCCAGTAATAATAAAATTAATGTCCGTAAATTTACAAAACAGTAAATAGTTTCAACTTTGAAACATACTTTTAATGCTTAGACCCGATTTTGCCATACTCTGTTAATTTAACATCCGGTCAAATGTTTTAACAAACTGTTAATGGAAATAGTGTTCCTGCACGCCCCAACAAGGCATCACATTTGTAGCCGGTACAAAATGACTCCTCACGCGCCATTTTAACTCTATGGGTCAACTGTCATGTCAAAACATAAGTTAACGATATACATATTATTCGGCTACGTAAAATTAGCGTAATTTTACGTAGCGTAGTTTACGCTTAGACAGTGTCTATAAGTTTTTTTTTATATTACGGTCTCGTCCAATGCAACATATTGGCCACATTTTTGTCCTAAAAGGTTGTACGAGTTGTAATCGAGACATGGTAGTATCACCGCAAAGCAAGGTAAAAGCGATACAAGAAGGTCGGAAGCCAATTTTCTCTCAGTCTTATCACTGAAATTAGGTTTTTAAGGAAAACACTTTTAAAATCAGATAATAAACCGCAATATTTGTATTGGCTTACAAACAGTTATCTTTTTAGAAATTTCATTTGAAATACGAGTAATTTCATCACTTTCGTAATTACGTCTAGGTATATACTATATACCATTGGTATCATCATTACCATCATCATCATCGACCCATCGCCAGCTCACTACAGAGCACGGCAGGGTGTTGCAGTAGCGACAGCAACGCGACAGCAGTAGCAATGCGATAATTCATTTGCTGTATTTCTTCTTCTTCTTCTTATTTTGCTTTGTGGCTATTGCTTTCTCTCTCTAGCCGGACGTTTGACAGCAATGATCGCGAGATTTACACCTGTTGCAAGCCTGTCGCGAGATACGTAACCACCCCGCGCCGGTCTCCTCTAAGGCTGATATCTAAAGAGCGCACTTTGACTTTGCTCAGACTTAAGATTGAGTTAAAACGAGACAGACTTATGTGAGAGATATAGCTCTGTTTCGTTTTAATTCTGTCTTAAGTCTAAGGAAAGTTAGAGTGCGCTCTATAGATCCCACCCTTAGAGAGAAGGGTTTTGGCCTACCAAAATAAATAATACCTTTGCGAAAAAATATCAATTTTACTCCCGGAATTTTTCACAAGCGCTTCGGGCGAAATATGTAGTTTCGATGTTATTATAAATATTCAGAAATTCCAAGTGGGAATTCGCTATCGACGAATTGCAGTCGCTTGCTGACGTTTGTTTGTGGTCGTTTGTCCCGAAACGGCGAATTTTTAAGTTACTATTTTATTACTGGCGTACATAGTCTAGCCAGAATATTTAAAGGTTTATAAATTCCACGGTTAAGTAGCGTAGGTACCCAAATCTAAAAAACCGGCCCAGTACGAGTCAGCCTCGCTCACTGAGGGTTCCGTCCTACAGTCGTATTTCATCGACATTTTGCACAATAAATCAAAAACTATTATGCCCGAAAATAAATAAAAATCTGTTTTGAATGTACGAGCAAAGCCCTTTCATATGAAACCCTACTAGGTATAGTAATCTCACTTTGAAAGTTGAAAATAGCAAAACATATTTGTTCACAAACACATTTTAATTTTTTTCTTGTGATGTAACCACAAATTCACGGTTTTCAGATTTTTCCCCTCATGTCTGCTATAAGACCTACCTTCCTGTCAAATTTCATGATTAGATCAACGGAAAGTACCCTGTAAGTTTCTTGACAGACAGACAGAATACAGACAGACAGACAGAAAGACAACAAAGTGATCCTATAAGGGTTTCGTTTTTCCTTTTGAGGTACGAAACCCTAAAAACCGATTATAAATACTTTTTTTGTAAATTGATTTAAAATCCTCATTTTCACACTCGTAGAAAAGGCTTGCTTTTCCAAACTTCCTGAGATTAGTTTTACGTTAGAAAAAGCACTGTTCTAAGAAGACTCAGAAGTACATTTCCAGATTAGCTCGTTCAATACTAAAGCTGCAAAATCATTTCAACATTATAAAATCCTATGTCCCCCCTTCGTGGCAGAAGGCACCAAGCCGATCTATCGGATGTCTTATATGCTTCAATTCGCCTAAGCGAGGCTGATTTTTTTGCCTCATCTAAAATAGTATACCGACACGTTTGCTTAGGCTGCCCAGTGCTTTCTTCGGCCTTGCGAGTTACAATCTAACGCCTGCATGGGTCCAGTTCCATTTTCGGCGTCGGATTTGTAGGTCATTATTAGGTATTTACCACATCAGTTTAAAGCTTTGATGCTACAATGCTATACAACCAGAGACATATTAAGAAACACTCATAAACATAATGTAACCAAATGCATATTTAAACACATTTTTTTGTGAAACTTGATAAAATCTCTTTCGCGCAGACAACCAACCAACTGCTCTCAGTGGTTGGTCACGTACATTTATCACTTACGTCCGACTCAAGTCTTTAATTAAAATGACTTATGAAACTCCACCAAAAGTCTGGTTTTAACACTAGTTAAATTATCAGCTATTCTTGCCAAGTTTCCAGAGAAATTGCATTTAACGTATACGTTGGACCGCAGCGTGCAAAACCGGCCCGCAAATTGTTTTCTCGCTATTTCGACTCTTAATCTAAATTAAATAGACGCCGCAACTAACTTTATAATTCCTCAGAAATAAACTTATAGACAGACTAAACTAGCTGCCCCGGCAAACTTCGCACCGGTTAACAGTCGATTCTTTTACAGGATTTTTTTTAAATTTTTCTCTCCGTAAGAACCATCACCGTGCTTCAAGGAATATTATGAAAAAAGAATTTGCGAAATCGGTTCAGCTGTTCTCGAGATTTGCGATCAGCAACAGATTCAGCGATTCATTTTTATATATAGAGATAATATTAGATTATATTTGCATATAAATATCAATGCATAATTATATAGGTATGATAAGAAAACAGGTAGCAGTAGGTGTTCATTTGATTATTTGTTCGTATAGTAGGCATATTTTTTTTCATTCAAATCCGTATTGGTAAACAACAGAGTGAATTCAATAGGAATATCTATATATTTCTCTTGCTTTTTTTTTTTTTTTTAATACAATAAAACTTGAAGCTAGCCTTATCTAATTACTATATAAATCATGACCGCATCTCTTGCTTGCTCGGAAATTGCTTTATTATTAAAAAACAAAACGTCTCTTTTCTGTCCGCACGCCAGCAATTTCCAACAGTACAAAAATAGAAATTGTATTGGTGGTGATTTATAAGGTATCTCTACTTCAAATGAGATAATAATCGCTTGAGTTGTGGATACGGAAATAAATATTATTTTGTATGAGAAAAAAAATTGCAAATCGGTCCTCGAAGAAACCTCGAAAAAATCGATGTACATACATAAAAAAAAGAAACGGGCCGAATTGAGAACCACCTCCTTTTTGGAAGTCGGTTAAAAATCGGACAAGATGATAATTAATACTGGTAAAGAGTAAAAATTAAGGCCTAAATAAGCAAATAGTCCTAAACTTCACGCCACAAGTTCACTAAAACACCAAATAAAATAACAGTTTAGAAGTCACTTTGTAGACTTTGTACCTACCCGCTTTATTTCCCCCAGCGAGCGCCTTGGCTTTTATAAGAAAACTTTTTGTGTACCAAAGGTCAAAGTGTGAATTACTTTCCCGAATATTATAAAACTCCAACTCACGGGGGTTTCCCAATAAAACTAGTTTAATAGATACAACGTAACAAATACCTAAGGAAACTTTAGAAGTTGCAATATTTTCGAGTATAAGCAAAGAACAGTTTTAAGTTGAGGTGTAAGTCACAAGAGTTTTAACGTTTAGATGCACTCGCACCAATCTATTAAAATGTTTTTAAATATCTAAATGTATAAAACGAAAAGCTGACTGGTCTATCAACACACAGCTCAAACTACTGGACGACTGACTGGGCCTACCACTGTAGATGTACAGCTACATTGTGACAGTTGCAATAACTTCTGATTGACCGACGATCTCTCACTAATTGGCTGAAAATGGTAGCAGCAAGAATACCATTTTAGCCAATCACAACATTGAGATTCTGGCAATGATTGATACAATTTCTTCGCATTCGACTAGCAGCTAGCTGGCGTCATGGGTTGGAGTAAACTATGTATTAAGAAATCTCCGAGATCTATTTATTGTTTCGCTGAAAAATTTAATAAAAGCCGTTCCGTATACTTTAAAAAACTGGTCAAGTGCGAATCTGACTCGCACACAAAGGGTTCCATACCATTGTCCAAGATATAACACTATGTGCTTTTTAAATTTACATGGGCATGACGCCCATTTTGAAATTCGCCATATTGGTTTTTTATTATTTATTGTCATAGCGGCAATAGAAATACTCTATGAAAATTTCAACTCTCTACCTATTACGATTCATAAGATACAGCCCGCTGACAGACAGATGAACGGTCAGCAGAGGCTTAGTAATAGGGTCCCGTTGGCACCCTTCGGGTATGGAACCCTAGAAAAGATTTTAAATAAAAACCGACTTCGATACACAAACACTAAAAATTGAAAAATAATTTAATTTATTACCGAATATATTATGTATATACAAGAGTTAATATAGTTCCATAATAATATTTTTAGTGCCGGTGCCAATTAGCTTTAGCTGCGCGAATCGTCTAGACTTCATATTTTTATGAGACTCCACAATGGCACCTCATTGGCACCGACCCCAAAAATATTATTATGGAACTATATTAACTCTTGTATATACATAATATATTCGGTAATAAATTAAATTATTTTTCAATTTTTAGTGTTTGTGTATCAAAGTCGGTTTTTATTTTTTTTGTAAAAAATTTTTATTTCACAATTTTTATTGGCCCCATGGAATTATGCTATGACTGGTTAAAAAACTACTGTTTACTAAGCTATTACACTGATCGCGACCAATTTACTCTTATCCGTTGAGGAGTTCCAGTATCTATCTTCGAAGATTTTCATCAGATCTTCACCAAATTTAAATGGGACCAACTTTGAACTATACCCTTTCAAACAAAAAAAGAATTTTCAAAATCGGTCCAGGCGTCTTTGAGTAATCGGGGAACATACATAAAAAATAAAATAAAAAATAAAAAAAAAAAAAAAAAGATTCCGACGAATTGAGAACCTCCTCCTTTTTTTGAAGTCGGTTAAAAATCAGAAAAATGCGTCGGGTCTGACGAAAATAATAAGGTGTATGCTATGGCGTTGATGTAGGTACCTACCTACCCATGTATTGTACAGGTCTGGTCTTAAAAATCAAAGTCGAATAATAAACAATTTCCTTATTTACCCGATCGCTATGTCTATGAATTGCACTGGAACTGAATAAAATAAGAAAGAAATGTATATCCTTTAGGAACAGAGCAGGTGTAAAACTTTCTGCGCGTTGGTTTGCCGTTCAAATAAAATCGTTTCAGGAATAACAGACCAGTATCCTCTCCTCTTGGACTGAGCATATTATAAGCAACGTCTTGTATAATAAATCCATACAATCTTCAGCGGTTCGTATAAAACGTTGAGCATCTATACTTTTTCTATGATATCACAGTTTACACTAATATTAAAAAGCGAAAGTTTGTATGTGTATAGTGTGTTTACCTACTTATGTTTGTTACTCCTTCACGCCATAATGACTGAACCGATTTGGCTGAAATTTGTAATGGAGGTAGCTTATATCCTGACTGAACATATTGCCTACGTTTCATCCCAGAAAAGAGTTTTAACGGGATTTTTAGTACGATTAAGCGTAGTCGCGGGCATCATCTAGTTGGTACATAAATGCGCAAGTTTTTTTAACCGACTTATAGAAAGGAGGAGATTCTAAATTTAAAACTATTTTTTATTAGCTTTCCACGGTTTAACCGCTAAACCGATCTTCATAGAATTTTGCACAGAGATAGAGACGGGCACATCATCATCTCCATCAATTTCATCTAAATAATATCAAATGCATTTGCCATTATTTTTATCACCATTAGTTTCTTACATAGGAATACATTATATTTTATAGTTTCCAAATTATTATAAATGTATAAGAAACCGGCTTTACTCAGTCCCTGTGAAAAAGGACCCCGGATGGGTTCAAAACTAATCGGCCTAACGTCGACTAAATACGAAAGTTTCTTTTATATTTATAACGGAAATCAATCACGATAGTTTAAACTCTAAAATTTCCAAATTATTATAATTATTTCGCAATTGAAGCCGTTTTAGCATTTTTTTCAATCATTTAATTAAATAGAACGACAAAATTCAACTCGACTGTTAATAAATTTCCCCGTTACAAATATTTGTCAGGTTCGCTGACTAGTCGAATTCACTAGTAGGCCAATTTACTGTGAAATCCAATACCTGTAATTTCCTGGGCTTGGCTATAAATGGACAATTAAACTCCCAAAATCCAGACAGAGTGTTAGAGTCGGTAACAATCAATAGATATACCCTGAGGGATTAAATATACGTTATGGCTACACGAAGCAGTGTCCGTTAACAATTAGTATAAAGGCATGGACAGACAAGGCACGGAAACTTCTCCAACGCAGTTTCAAGATGTCAAATACAAGGAAGGAACTGCATAAAGCCACATAAGTGTCCAAGCAGCTCTGCAACCACCACGTCGCGTCGCACGCCAGCACCGTCGCACCCCAATACTGCCCGCGACTTTGTCTTCATGGATATAAGTTTTTTAGGGTTCCGTACCTCAAAAGGAAAAACGGAACCCTTATAGAATCACTTTGTTGTCTGTCTGTCTGTCTGTCTGTCCGTCTGTCTGTCAAGAAACCTACAGGGTACTTCCCGTTGACCTAGAATCATGAAATTTGGCAGGTAGGTAGATCTTATAGCTGACATTTGGGAAAAAATCTGAAAACCGTGAATTTAGAGTTAAATCTCACAAAAAAAATTGTGGACATGAACTAATAGTATTTTCAATTTTCTAAGTAAGATAACTATATCGAGTGAGGTATCATATGAAAGGTCTTCACCTGTGCATTGTAAAACAGATTTTTATGTATCATAGTTTTTGAATTATCCTGCAAAATGTCGAAAATATACGACTGTAGTACGGAACCCTCATTGCGCGAGTCAGACTCACACTTGGCCGGTTTTTTTAATCTTGTAACAAACAGGATTGTCTAGGACAAAAAGTTAAGCCTATTTCCGTCGCCAGGATGCAAGCAAAACTTTTTTTTAAATAAGAATATTAGCCATGTTAAATGACTAATACCTATTCCCCTTCCCTCTCCAACTAAGCGTAAAGCTTGTGCTAGGAGTAGGTACGACAATAGTGCAACGGGCGGGGTTTGAACCGTCGGCCTTTCGGTTTTCAGTCCACTCTTGTACCCGTTCAGCTATTGTTAAGTCAGCTGTTGCCATTTCTATTACCATATATACCATTCTGTGCTTTTTACCTCGTGCATGTAATAGTATCAACATATCAGAGCTTCTGTGTACAGTGTCGGTTAGGTCCCGATCTCCGTCGTCGTTCGTCACAATCCACGTAGTTCAAACGCTGTCACTGCCTTCCAACTATGCAGTAATGTATCGTCGCAGTAGGTAGTGTATCTTCGTGGACCAACTCCATGGAGCGACCGCCTGTCTGGCACTGTACAAGTGCATACTGTTATTTACAACTTCGTATACAGCCATTACAGCCATTTCTGTTACCTACAACACGACGTGAGCAATAGTTTTAAAAGTACTTAGACTAGATTAACCTTTTAGACTAGGTAGATAGATGCTAAGTACGTAGCTAGGTAGCTTAGCCTTTAGACTAGGTAATTGTTAAGTAAGCAGTCAGGTGTGTGAAGACTACTAATCCGCACTTGGCCAGCGTGGTAGATCATGGTCTAAATCTTTCCCATTAAAGAAGAGACCCGTTTTTAGTCGTGGGCTGGTGATGGCTTAAAATGATCATGATAAGGGGTAATAAGTATCTAGCACTTGGGGTTTTCTTTTAGATAATTATACGATGAGATCCTAGATCCTTACGCCTGATTTAACATATAGACATACACACACAGATACACACAAACACAGACAGACAGTCACAGACAAACAGAGACAGAAAGTCTTTATTGCACACAAAATAGGAAAACATACAAAGGAACTTTAACAAAACCGGTCAAGTGCGAGTCGAACTCATACATGAAAGGTTCCGTACCATCATACGTCTTTATTTTATTTTTGTGGTACAACCACAAATTCACGGTTTTCGGATTTTTCCCTTTACTTATGCTATAAAACATTGCTACATGCCTTTTTAGGTCAACGGGAAGTATCCTATTTTTTTATTTCTTTTTTAGGGTTCCGTACCTCAAAAGGAAAAACGGAACCCTTATAGGATCACTTTGTTGTCTGTCTGTCTGTCAAGAAACCTACAGGGTACTTCTCGTTGACCTAAAATCATGAAATTTGGCAGGTAGGTAGATCTTATAGCTGACATTTGGGGAAAAATCTGAAAACCGTGAATTTAGGGTTAGGTTAGACCTACACATATAAATTTAAATTGTAGTCATGAACTAATAATTAGTATTTTCAACTTTCGAAGTGAGTGACTATATCAAGTGGGGTATCATATGAAAGGTCTTCACCTGTACATTCTAAAACAGATTTTTATTTATTTTTATGCATCATATTTTTTGAATTATCGTGCAAAATGTCGAAAAAATACGACTGTAGTACGGAACCCTCATTGCGCGAGCCTGACTTGCACTTGGACGGTTTTTATTTTCTCTGGGGATAAGGAATCCTAAAAACTATCATAATAAGTATTTGTATGCAATAGCGACCTTAGTGCAATCTCCGCCAAGCAACCTTTGGTGAGAGGAGTGACAGAGGTGCGTAGAGTGAATATACAGTAGGACGGAATTTTCTCGCTTTAATAAACATTGGTAGAAAAGCAAAGGAAATCCATACATCAAATGTCACAGTTTTGTTACCTGGCGTGACTCCAAGCAGACCCCTGGCAATTGGGTGCAATGTTAGATGCTATCAGTGGGGTTGCGCTTTACATAATGCATTCGTGCAACCCCCGATAACGTGGTGAAATATGTTGTTGTATAACGCTCGGACTCCATATAAGCTAATGCTAATTGCTCGTCGTCTAGACCGAAAGGCCACTTGAAGGAATTTTACGTCACGTTATATTAAAAAGCATTATTTGTGAGGCACTAATCAGCTTTCCGTGATAGTCGAGTGGTTCTCGGAAGGTCGGGGGTTCCATCCCGGGCAGATCTCGGGCACGCATCTGTAACTTATCGGAGTTAAGTGCATAAAATTTTAACGGAGGAGGAAAAACATCGTGAGGAAACCTGCATACCTGAGGTTTCCCATAAGTTCTCAAAGGTGTGTGAAGTCTGCCAATCCACACTTGGCCAGCGTAGTAGAGTATAGCCAAAACCCTACTCGTTCTGAGACTCATGCTAGTAAGCCGGTAATAGGTTGATCATGATGATGAATCTGCTTTCCAGAAGTATCAATAAATTACTTCAAAACCTTAAAAACGTTTCAAAACTCTAGATACCTACCTATAGATATAGAAAAAAAATCTCTCATAAATAAATTTCAGTGAAACATTCCGTTTTGGTCCTTAACGAAGGTCCTTTGTAAGACTTAATGAAACGAGGATAGATTGTTAATTATTATCTCTCTCTATTATAACATGGATAGTGATAACAGTCTGAACCAAAATAATATACCTAGGTACATTAAAATAATGTGCAGAAGCATCTCAGTGGCTACGCGAATCTAAGATATTGAATGATCTCGGTCTGAGTGTTTCAAAACCAATAACATTGTAGTTCCCGAGTAGAAAGCACAATAATATAGTATGTATCGACTTTGTAGTCTGCGAGTTATCCAGTTGCGGCAAGTCAAAGTTCAAACTGTTTAAGAATTCACCCAGGCACTGCCCAGGGTCTGCAGTTTAGTGGCTTGTTCGATCTTGAGCGTGTAATTGAATATTAATTTATGATCTTAGAAAATTGACTTAGTAGCAGATTGAGGCTGAACTTTAGATTTTGTAGATTTACATACCAGTGTACAAAACTCACATGTACCTAGCTCATTTTAAAGATCGTATACGAGAAATTACAGTAGGTACGCAAAATAATGTACATCGGTCTTTAGGCTTCGTGTCGCTTCGGCTTTGTAGAGCGTTGTCTCTGTCACTCATACCTATGTGACGTTTTGTCGGTCTCAGCGACAAAGTAATGTTAATTTAATGGTTTCAATTTGCAAACTACACGACAATTAATTTAAAAATCCAAAAAAAATATATTACATAGTTTTTTCAAAATAAGAAATGCGTTGCATCTTTGCGTCTTTTGTAACTTTGAATGGGTAACAAGATAAATAATATTTTATTAGGGTTCTTCGTTCTAGTATTACTTTGTAATATTTTATGACACACAAATAGAATGGCAAAATTACAACAACTCCCATCTCAATACTTTAGAAATTCCATTGGGAGCTTCTGAATTTAGCTAGCATATAGTTAAGTCAAAGTGAAAATTACAAAGTCAGCCCCGAATTCTAGAAGTGCATTTCATTAAATATTCAACTCGGGTATTAATTGCTGGTGCAGACTTTCGTCTAGACAATTTACTCAGATGTAAATCACTTTACATTTGAGGTAAAGTGATTAGCATCTGAGTAAATTGATATGCTATGCGAAATCATCTAGGAGCCCGCTTTTGGCTACGTTTGAACTCATCGCATTATTATCCAAAGAATATCCCTACCATTGTATCATTAATGGGGTCACGACTCTCAGGAATGAATAATACGATGGATAGGATATCACTATTGATGGCTCTAACGCTGAATGCTAACGCTAACGCTATTGATGGATCTTTTTAGGGATTCCCACAATCCAAATTACTAGGTAGTCTAAAGTCACCCGGCTACAACGCGCGTCGCATCGCGTCGGTAAAATCACGAATTTCAAAAAGAGAAGAACTATTTTTATTTATTTATTTTATTTTTGTTTTCGTCAATAGTAGTGTGACTCTCGGGGAAGGTGGCCACTTGTAGTAAACCGGCGAGAGTCAGGCCAATTTAATATATTATCTTAATTTACAGTTCTCTTTCTACTGTTTCTATTTCATGTAACTACTAGTTGTTATGACACATGGTAATTGACTATGTTTTCGAGTATCATAAACGGTCTTATAAATTAATCACTTGCCATCCCATAGATATTTCATAATTCATTGAAGATATTGTAATTAATAGGATTATAGAACAAATGTCTTACGATATTTATGGAGCCTGTGTATTAGTGAAATGCATCATGTCTTAGAAATGTCTAAAGTCTACGACCATCAATACCGGATTTTAGTGCAAATGACGAACTTTGATCCAATAGCGAACGTTGATTTCCGCTTTAACCACAGGTTTATGATCGCTTCAAGGCACAAATTGAGATAAAATCATTACTCATGCACATATTCAGACTGCATATTATTAGGTAGGTGTGTTTGAAGCTATATGTTTTGAGAACATCAGTGCCGTCACATTGCAACCAATATATAAAGCATCGAATGTAGTTAAAACGAAACGATCTCTTTTGAAGCAAGATATAGTGGTTTCCTAGAGAGTGTTTCTTAAAACTACCAAATGACGTTATTTGATGATACCATACTATCCTAATTCTCAGAAAGTCAAAACCAAAGCCATTTATTCAAAATTCATTTTTGATTATCAATAATCGTCGAATATGTAAGATAAATACACCTAATGGTGATATGAAATTATCAATTACGTAAACTTAAAACTTAAAACTACGAGGCTTCCAAACGCGCCCAGACCTAACGTTCATACAGTTATCATACGTTATATAACGTTCATCATCATCATCATGATCCCATCACCGGCTTACTACAGAGCACGGGTCTCCTCTCAGAGTGAGAAGGGTTTGGCCATAGTCTACCACGCTGGCCATGTGCGGATTGGTAGACTTCACACACCTTTGAGTACATTATGGAGAACTCTCAGGCATGCAGGTTTCCTCACGATGTTTTTCTTCACCGTTAAAGCAAGTGATATTTTATTACTTAAAACGCACAATACTCCGAAAAGTTAGAGGTTCGTGCCCGGGATCGAACCCCCGACCTCTGATTAGAAGGCGGACGTCCTAACCACTAGGCTATCACAGCTATACAGTACGCGGCCGAAAGTAATGTAACTACATTGGACTTTAGAATGACATTTTAGCTTTGTAGCCCTTATTAAGTAGATACACGCATACTTTAGTTAAATTCTCAGATCTCTTTTCTTCTTTAAATACTTAGTCTAAATATATAAAAGTAAAAGGTGACTGATTGACTGACTGACTGGTTGACTGACTGACTGACTGACTGATCAATCAACGCACAGCTCAAACTACTGGACGGATCGGACTGAAATTTGGCATGCAGATAGCTATTATGACGTAGGCATCCGCTAAGAAAGGATTTTTAAAAACTCAACCCCTAAGTGGGTGATATAGGGGTTTGAAATTTGTGTAGTCCACGCGGACGAAATCGCGAGCATAAGCAAGTGTAAAATAAAGTTAACTCCTAAGCTTCACAGAGGATTTCTATACAGTTTTCGCTGTAATTTGAGTGACATTTTAGAAAAAGACATTTTAGAAAGTAAAAATACTTTAGGAAATCGAAGAGAAAAAAAATTGCGGGCATCAATTCATGTAGTAAAATAAGTAAAAGAATTTATCGATTAGAATTTTTATTTTATTTATTTTTATTAACAACAACCATACATTTTTAAATACTACATTACAGACTTCATTCCAATGCAGCAAAAACCTGGTCGGGTAATTAATATTGTTTTGATTTTAAAAATTAGCTAGTGCTCCATGATTTAAATTATTTACTAAGAACTAATAATTTCTTATTTTGGCGTCTCCTTTTTTTTAATATTAGGGTTGTATGCATTCTCGAAACCAATAATTAATCTATGGTTGTATGATTAGGTATTCTAAAAATTCAAGTACTAAAATAGAAGCTTCGGGGAAAAGATTTTTTAAACAATAAATAATAGGATGGCCATGAAACGAGGATGAAACTTTCAAAGAAAGCGTAGCGAGACCAATCCAGCCTATTCTGTCAGCAGACGAAGTAACCGAGAGACGAACGTGGTTAAATAATATGTCATCGTGGGTACGTAAGATAGGTATTTTTGGCACCAACTAACGCAAACAATTAATAGATATGAATATATTCAAATGTCATTTAGATAAATTATGCTTATATTTAATATTTATCCAACTCTTCTAACATAAAATACTTCTCAATCTTTTAACATAAAATACTTACCACTAAAAATTAATTTTTAACCGACTTCAAAAAAAGGAGGAGGTTCTCAATTCGTCGGAATCTTTTTTTTTTTTTTTACAAAAAATATACATTCAATTTATATTCAACCTCATATTATTGAGTGTACCCAAACTCCAAAGCCAACCCAAGTTCAACCCTTCAACAACACATCAAAGCATATCTAATTAATTATGTAGTTATTGACAGGGACTATACACGGCTCATGTCAAACCCATGAATAATAAAGACAAGCATAATATTCAGGCAATTATATTATATTGCTTGCACGGAACTTTAAGATTTTGAACAGTTTTTATTATAGTCCATACTTATACTTATCAACTTATATATGTTATGTTATAATGTTATAAATGCGAAAGTGTGTCTGTCTGTCTGTCTGCTAGCCTTTCAAGGCTCATCTGTTCAATCGATTTCGACCAAATTTGGTACAGAGATAGCTTGCATCCCGGGGAAGGACATAGGCTATTTGTTATCCCAGAAAATCGAAGAGTTCCCACGGGATATTTAAAAATCTAAATCCACGCGGATGAAGTCGCGGGCATCATCTAGTATGTTATAGATCGCACTTACACCTACCGCTGCAACATAGTAGACCTTTTAGACGTGTATGGTTATAACAGAAGTCGGTTAAAAATACAACACCAGTTCCTTCCTCGTATATCTTAGACTTCATCATCAATTACCACTTATTTAGGTAAGATTGCAGCCAAAGAACTTGTCATTAAGTAAATGAAATTAGTATGAAAGTGAGACCCAACAAAAATTTTAGCATCTTACTATATTTAGGGTATTGACAAATTTATTTTAACAAAACTGGACATAAAATTACAATTACCGCGGTGCCGGAAAATTTTTTCAAGCTCCAATACTATGAGGCAATTTAATTTTCATGTGCCCTCGAGGTAATTCTTATGGAAACGATTTCGTGGAGCAAGTTATTTTCTCAGATTTCGTATTTCATTTTACAAGCCCATTGTTGGGCGATGATAAAGGAGGTCGAGCCCTTAAGCTTCGCCCTTTAATACGATGTCTACTCACCGGTAATCATAGAGTAACATTAAAATAGAGCTGCAGAAATCAGTTTCATGTACCTACCTACTGAGCAGCTTTATCGTACAACATTGATGACCCGTATGTTCAGAAAATTACCATATCTATGCAATTCACCAAGTGAGATTGCAGTCAAGGGCTAACTTGTATCTCAATAAAAATAAAAACATTCAAGTGCTTCAAAATTAAAATTAAGTTGGTCAATTTTTACTCAAAAATATAAGGATACTAGCTGATGCTTGCGACTTTTTTCGCGTGGATTTAGGTTTTCGAAAATGCCGTGGGAACTCTTTGATTTTCCGGGATAAAAGTAGCCTATGTCACTTTCCAGGTATTTAACTCTACCCATGTAAAAAATCACGTCAATCCGTTGCTTCATTTGCGACGTAATTGAAGGACAAACCAACAAACAAAGACACTTTCACATTAATGATATCGGTAGGAATTTAAGGCAGAAAGTAAATACTTGCCTAGGAGATAAAAAGTAATTGATATGACGTACCCTCACAAAACTTGAAGGTTGGAATGCAAACTATACATAGCTCATTGAGTTTGATTCTCAGACACTCTAATTAATACAATTTCATAGGAATCTATAGGTTGCCTGCTTAGTAGGTACCTAACTAAGAATGAAAATAGCCACACCTTTCAAATTTTGAATAGCTTATAGTAAACTTTTATTATTTCGCTGGCACTTCTGCGATAACTAATCTACGAGGTCTCTACAAGAATTATGTGCGTTGTGAAATATAATACTTTCCTGTGAACAAAATTAAAATTCAGAAATCTACCGCACCTACCTACTTCGGGTAGAAAATTGTTGTCAAAATATTTCATTTCCAAATTCCAATTAATTCCAGTACCTTAGTATTTAATGTAAATCTATTTGAGGTGATCTAGCATTCTTCCCACATAACTTTTCACTTTGAAACATCGATAGTATTAGAAAACAATTTTATCACAGCCAAGATATTAAGAAAATCTCCAGAGAAAATTTAATATAAAGCACACACGGAACAAGGGAATCACTCTATTCCCGTAAGGTTGGTACGTGCAGAGATTTTGTGACGCAAAAGCGAACATTTTCTTTAAGCAATAGAAATACCAATCTGCTCTGTAAATTAATAATTACCCTCGCGGCACGAGTGCAGGATAGCTTAATAAACCGTAAACAGACGAGACACACGGCACGGTAAAACATCGATCTAATTAATAAAAGTTACAAGTCCGTAGCCGATTGCAGGCAGCAGCAACAGGCGACGACGTGTCGCTGCGACACTTACGCGTACTAACGCGACAAGTCAAGATGGCAATCGGGGTACGAGGCGTGGGGATGCCCTGCACACCCGACGTCACCCGCGCTGTTCCACACCGGGTTAGCGCGGGTGATATGCGGGTGTGCGGGGCGTCGCCCCGCCTCATACCCCGACTGCCATCTCAACCTGCCCGCGCGCAGTGCCGCACCCAGCGTTCGCTATCTGCATTAGTGTAAGTGCTGTATCTGTGCACAGTAGGTACACGAGCGCGTGGAACAATACATGCGCGAGCTCGCACTCGCATCGTAGGTCAGGCGTGTCTACTTAACTGCCGGGGACCTATACTATGCGAATATTCACAACTTTCTGACTCTTACTTTTATCACAGAATATATCATAGTACCTACCTACTAACGTACTTTTATGAAGAATATAAAAGTGAGACAGTCATTGTTTATGTGACTGTGTCACACTAAGCTTTGTTCGTACACTAAGCGTGTTACAGTGCATCTTAATACGTTTACCGACTGTTCCCTCTCTATCATACAAGAATAATTATTCTCTTGACATCACTTTCAATCTAACACAAAGCGGATCTGCACTGGGAGTAGACATGGATAGGTCGGTGTAAACACGTAGTGTATACCGATGGGATGTTCGTATGCTTTGATACTGGTATTCAATTGTTTATTAGACATTCAAGGTGGAGACAAAGGCTGCTTTTCGGCTGCTGCGTAGAGAGGGATGTCGAGGAACCTCAAGAGAGCCCATTTTAAGGTCCGACTTTTGATGTGCAAGATTGTTAACCTGTCCAGTACACGGCAGAGAATAATGTACATCAACCTTTAGAAGGAGATAGCTAATTTGTAGAGCATTGTATCTGACGTTGAGACGAAAAAACGTCATAGAGGTATGAGTGACAGAGACAACGCTCTACAAAGCCGAAATGTCATATTAAAAGCCGATGTACATTATTTTCTGCCGCGTACTGTACCTGAACTTTAAACTGTGTAAGTATTATATTGTTTACTAGCTGATGCCCGCGACTTCGTACGCGTGGATTTAGGTTTTTAAAAATCCCGTGGGAACTCTTTGATTTTCTGGGATAAAAAGTATGTCACTCTCCAGATGCAAAAAATCACGTCGATCTGTTGCTCCGTTGCGACGTGACTGAAGGACAAACCAACAAACCAATAAACCAACAAACCAACAAACAAACACACTTTCGCATTTATTAAGGGTACTGACTAGCTTATTCTAGACTTCGTCCGCGTATGTAAAAATTTCATGAGTCTCAATCGCTCGATTGCAATCCAGGGAGACCTACAGCCGACATCTTTATATATAAAAATGAATTGCTAAATGATCGATGACTCGAGCTTCGATGTGGCCCATAGTTAGCGACCATGTCACGGATCCACACGGAACAGAAAAATCTGTTCCGTGCGGATCCATAATATGTCATCACTGGGAACACACACTGTTCGTTCGCATGATACATAAAAAGTTAATAAATAACCGAATAGTTAGTACAACAGGGCGTCAACGCATAACAAGTCACTGTTAGACTTTTCGAAATATTTTACCAAGAACTCGCTGTAAGTCTTTTTCACTCGTAGAAAACCCTATTTTAAAGTTGGAAGTCAAGGAGAAAAGCAACACACATATTTCTAAGTCACGTTTAGGTCACCACGCGGATGACTACAAAGGACGTTGCGAGTTGCGACGCTGACTCAGGCACAGTCACTTCTTCTATTGTGGATTAACTTTAAGTTTTGTAGGGTTACCACGACGTGCTTTTAAGATTGAGACCCGTACGCGACAAGTTGAGATGGCAATCGGGGTGGGGACGCCCCGCACATCCGCACAGTCTCCACGCTAACCTAGTGCGGGCGAGCTCGGGTGACGTGCGGGTGTGCAGGGCACCTCCCCGCCTCATACCCCGATTGCTATCTCGACGTGTCGCGGTGCGGACTATAGTTCCTTGGTTTCTGATTCAAAATTTGTTATTATAGAGTAGAGTGTTTAAATACCTAAATCCACGCGGACGAAGAAGCTGGCATTATCTAGCTATGAAATAAATAGTAAGTAAATAATGGATTAAAAACTGATTTTCTTTTTGTAACAGCTTGAGTCATCCTCAATTTAACCATTCATTTACTTAATTAAAATTCAGATCCCTCTACAAACTGATTACCCATTATGGTTTTAACAAAAACATGACTTGATGTAGGTACTTTATATTTAAATATAGATAATCGTGGTATGGTAGGTACATGCCACGATTATCTATTTGATGTGTTTATTTATCGATATTCAAATCAAATAGTTTATTCAAAATTACACTTTTTAAAAGTCGGTTGTTGCATTTTTAAGATGATATAGTGGTGATAATTTTTACGCGAACTTAAAACTAAAGCTACGAGGGTTCCAAACGCGCCCAGGTCTGAGAAGAGCCCACAACAAACTCAGCCGGGTATTTAATCCAATTGCATGGGTCGTGGTCACGAGGGGACAAATAAAAACTTCAAATTAATCGTGGTATGTACCTACCCGTTGTGTACATATTGATAAAATAAACGAAATAGATAAAGCTCTGATTCTCTGACATTAAATCTAAAATCGTCTATAATCTATAATCTCGTGGCGAGTAGAGGCACGCAGAGGCAAGTAGAGTCGGTCCGAGGCGGTCCGGTGCTCAGGTCAAGAGATTACTAGACGAAATTCCGCTAGTTTATTATTCTCGATATTTTAAATAGACACTAGACATCATAGTCATCCTAGTCCGCACAAAAGTGCCAGTAGTTTCATCCTGACGTAACATTGGAGGCATATCATTGAATAACTTTCGACAGGCACCGGATAAACAGGCTTTTGCTACGCTTGCTAAACTACTACGTAAGCCAGAAGCCTTATCTTATAAGCTTATTTTGACAAAATTACCTATGAATTTATGAATATTGAATATTTATTCAGTAGTAGAGCACAATTTACTTTGTAGAGTGAGTGGCCTAGTTGCGTCATTCAGCAATTGCGCTGGTTCCGTAACGTTAACAAAAGTCGAGAACGGATGGTGACCAATTTTGGAGGTCCAAGTGCCGTTTCGTTTACTCGATGCCTTGAAAGTCGGAAATCAGTTCTTAGTATGATTTTATACTTATTTGCATAATAAAATAATGAATCATTCATAAAAATAAGTATTGGTACGCTTAAATATTCATTATCATCACCAACCGATAGACGTCCACTGCTGGACTTAGGTCTCTTGTAGGGACTTCCACACGGTCTTGTGCCGCCTGAATCCAGCGGCTCCATGTAACTCGTCTGATGTCGTCCGTCCACCTAGTGGGGGTCTTCCAACGCTGCGCCTTCTGGTCGCCATTCCACGATTACGGTATTAAATAATGTTTTAGACAACACATTCGTTAACTTTAAATCCTTAGTAAGTTTCACTGAAAACAGCTTGATTGTTTTTCAGATTAAGTAATACATTTATTTCAAGTTTGTTTTCATAAAACAATCCTGGAAGCATGAAAATACATATTTCTGCCAGAGTTATACGATTTCGTGCCATCCAAAAAAACTACCAATTTTATGCGCTGTTCAATAAAATATTATGGTCGGCAATACACATAGCAAAAAATATAATGTAAAAGTTATTAAAAGTTTTATTTGGGTTTCCGCGCAGAAACACGCTCGATGACTAATTATGTATGTATGTATTATGTATATTAGTATAGTATTTATATTTAGGAGCACAGTAGTTTTTCTTTTATTTGACATCCCACTCGATAAAATAGCAAAAAAAAATTAAAAACCCATGTAACATCCATCAGATTAATTTTGTTCGTATATAATGTAGGTCCTATGTTACCCGGACCATAACAACAGATCAATTGACACCAAATCAATAAAATCGGCCCAGTAGTTTAGCCACTACAGTGAGTACACATAGATACAAACTTACATACATACATATACTGCCAAAATCATAACCCTTTCTTTTGACTTTGCCGTAGTCGGGAAAAAAGTACATTTCCCGAAATAACCCTATATAGTCGCAAACAGGCGAATTTTTCATCCCGGGCCAAGTCGGGGCGGGCCGCAACTACCTATGTACTTAAATGAATGACTCATATGAGTTGAAAGAACCCAAGTTGTTTACAAAAGGCGATGATTCGCGAAGTTTCATATCAGTCCCAAATGATAAATAACTCAATCTATCACAAGAAAAAGAACTTCAGTCACGTAATATTCATTTCTACTCCACTACTGTAGGCAATTTTGTAGAGTTTTTTGATAAAAAGCTGAAATATTGGTCTGGTGGTACTTCTGCGATTCCAGCATGACAAAGCGAAGCTTACAGCTGATTCATAGTTGGTTCACATTAAATTTATGGGAGAAACTGCCAGGTATTGTAGTTTGCCTTAACCTTGTACAGATTTTTTCCAAAAACAGCTATAAACTTGCTAATGCCACCTATTTCAAACGCCAACATCTAACCATAGAATTATTGATAAGATAAAAATTAGAGGTAATAAAATTAGCGTGTCGATGACGTGACTATGAAGTTTTTTTATCCATCCTAAAATCATCAAATGCATCTAAAGAAGTTTTCACTTAAAAAAATATAATAATTTAAAAATCTTATAATAGTTAGTGAAACTATCCATTCAACGCGCAGGTCTACTTATGTAAGTTTAGCGTACACTCAAGCAGCGCAGAAGAACTACATCATAGCCTTGAAACTTTTATCAAGCACCTCCTATAAGCTCTCGCGCCAATCGGTAGGTAAAAAACTTGTGCAACTCGCTCGAGTCAGAAATGTTTTCTTTTGCATAAACTGCGGCCATGCGAAAATTTCGAGAAATTTATTAGACTAACTTAGATAGATATTTAGTTTAAATCTACGGTAATTACTGTTCATGATTTCTTGTGGCTTTATTCACCATTTTTTTAATTTACTTAATTAATTTTTAAATTATGTATTTCCATTCCCCGCTGGTACCATTCGTTTTTCAGCCGTTCTGTATTTTTTTCGCAATGCTTAATACGACGTCCATTAAAAATTTAAGTTTAAATAGAACTACATACTTAGTACAACCAAACCTACGATCTCTATGATTCAAACACAAATTGGTACTGAAATCGAAATTGTACATTCATTACATTCGCCTAGTTACTTGCCTACTTATCAAGCCAATACCAAAATTGCAAGAAATATTTCTAACTGGTACATTTTTACGATAGCTTATTACTTTATTAGGTCGAGTGGATAAAATTTTCTGGTCGAGGTAAAGCCAACAAATTGGACCATACCTACTCTGCCACCCAATTTCATGTTCAGGCGATTCACTTACTGGCAGCGCACTCCACATAACGAATGTTGGTTCAACTTTAGCCCAAAACTAAACCTTAATTCTGAGACTACACTTTAGACAAAAAGTTGTGAAACATATTCCACAACGTTTTGTCGAAAACGGCGGAAGTTTCCCACCATACATACCACTGCCATCATCACACCAGAGACAATTTGAAGAAAACTCCCGGACTCCCGGGTCTTATATTTTTACCCGGCTGAGTTTATTGTGGGCTCTTCTCAGACCTGGGCGCATTTGTAATCCTCGTAGCTTTAGTTTTAAGTTTACTTATTTATTAATTATCTTACAAATCCAACAAATGACAATCGAAAGTGGAAATATTACTTACTAGACTAGATGATGTCCGCGACTTCGTCTGTGTGGATTTAGGTTTTTTATAAATCCTGTGGGAACTCTGATTTTCGGGATAAAAAATAGCCTATGTTCTTCCCCAGGATGTAAGTTAAGTCTGTACCAAATTTCATCAAAATCGGTTAAATATTGAGCCGCACAAAGCTGGCAGACAGACAGATGCACTTTCGCATTTTGAATACTAGTACTAATAGCATGGATTTAAAATAAATCATTTGACTTTGATTTTTGTCTTTTAACGCCACAACCAAAGAGTATATAAAGTATAAACACTCACAACGTTTACCACTCCGTCATGTCGTCGTTAAAATCGTTATTCCATTCATTGTGGTGGCATGAAAAGCGTAATTTTGCAATCTAATGTAAAGTAATCTAAAGTAATGATAATGATCAAACATCAAAACGAGTCGCGCAGAGTTCCGCTGGACAAGCAGCACTAGACAGTTAAACCTTATAAAGAAAGTTATGTCCAGACTAGACGTGCATGAATTCAGAAGATTGATGAAGACAATAGAATCTGTTTCTAGCGATTTAAATGTCGCATGTTTGAACTTGCGGTAAGGGCTCTTGTGTTTATATATTCTGGTAACTAAAAAGCATCTTTATTTTCGCGTTGAAAACTTGAAAAGCTTGAAGTGTGTGCTAAAGTTTAAGTAGCGTGGTAATTGGCAGGTGTCGGTATATCTTCAGATTTTACTGTTAGGTACACTGAGAAGTAAAATAAGCAAGATGTAGTTTAAAACTCAACCCATGACTAAAATAAATTAACACAGTAAATGAACGCTTACTTAAATTGTAATAATATAGATATATAAATACGTTTTAAGTACCTAATTAAAGATCACTTGCTTTACCGGTGAAGGAAAACATCGTGAGGAAACCTGCATGCCTGAGAGTTCTCCATAATGCTCTCAAAGGTGTGCGAAGTCTACCAATCCGCACTTGATCCGCGTGGTACACTATGGCCTGTAGCTCTGCCTGGCGTGAGCCCTAGGGCTCGAAGAAATAATTTGAGAGGCCGGGGGCAACGTCCTCCTAAGGGCGCCTTCAGACAATTGGTTAGACTATTGGTAAATCCGTACACCCCCTAGGCCGTGGCGTCCACGTCCGGGTGGCGTTAGAAATCGGGGACGCATTTTTCGCCGGCGAAGACGCTGTAATAAAGTTGAGTTGTGTAGCCTAGATACTAGGGGGTAAGGGTGTGTCCTAAAGGCTTTCTCAAAATAGTTTTTGGAAAGCTGTTTGAAATAGTAAGCTATTGTCGGGAGTTGGAGGTCTCTGTGGAGGTTGACGTTGCGCATGAATCACGGGGAGTCTGTAGCCATGCGCGTAAACTTACGTAGTAAACGTATGTAACCCTGAGGTTACTTTGCGGTTCGGTCCGTCTGAATAGACCTTTACAACATAATTACATGAATTTTATTACAATACCCCGAGACCAATACATCTTGTTTTGTTCGATAAATATTGTAGTTTTAGCTAGAGCACTTTTCATAGTATAAACCTACACCTGGTTACGATGAATTAGTAATGCACCTCGATGCGTTTGAAGAGCATTTTTAAGGACTTAAAACTGTTGTTGCAAATAGGATGAAGTACTCGAGCGAGCTTTCTTCTATGTGTTTTGGTATTATAATGTGTGGCATGCGTTACTAAAGTATCAGCTAAGGTGATTGCATATGGCTGCAAAAATACGGTAGGCTAATGCAACGCATTTTTCAGTAATGAAGGACGCATCAGAGGCAATCGTAGAAATGCTGATGAAGTCAACACAGGTCAGCGCTGATATGACCCTTGTACTTTGCTGTAAATATTATATAATCTTGAATAATCTTATAATATTTACAAAGAACAAAAAAAACCGTTGCAACTTTTTCCGAAATTATTAGAATGAGCGTCTACCCAATAGGTAGGTACACATCCAAAAATGAAAAAACCTGTCAAATGCGAGTCGAACTCGCACATGAAGATTTTCGTGCCATGGTACAAAATATACTCGTAACAGCATGTAGTTACTTGTTAATTTTTTTTTATTAATTTGCATTTCAGCCATTCTAAAATTTGCCAACTTGGTTTTTCCTTGTTGTTATCGCTGCATACGCTCTGTGGAAATTTCAACTCTCTACCCATTACGGTTCATGAGATACAGGTTACAGCCCACAGACAGACAGACGGATAGCGGAGGTTTAGTAATAGAGTCCCGTTGGCACAATTCGTGTACGGAACCCTAAAAAGCACTATGTGTGTCAGAACTAAAACTAAAAATACGGATTAATTTAATGGGAGTGAAACAATGTACGACCTAGTTCTAACATTGCATTAAATAATTCTAATCTAACGGGTTTCGAAAGCGCAAAATTATTGTAGCATTAATTTCCTTAATTTTAGCAGAATGTAACGGTCACGTTGACATATTAGTGTTGGCATAATAATTACTGTGGCTGTGAACCGGACATTGGACGTTGCATTCATCAGACTTTTTCTACTATAGTACAACGGATAGGTTTTAATTATGCACCGTTTGACTATTAACAATTTATTAAAGTTTAAGGCTGTCTGGCAGGGGGTGGCCACGATACTAAGAGTCTGGCAATGCATGCCGTGATTTCTAATAGGTACTATTCCGAAGAAAATGTAAAAAATGACACTTTATACATTGACGAAAGATTTTATACATCTTTATTACCTGTTCCTACCTGTGTTGGGGACTTTTCAGCGTTTATAAAATAACGAACTAACTTAGGCCACGTTACATGAAAATTAGTCTACACTGATACACACTAAACTGTAAGAACTATAAATGTCAAGTATAGAGAACCGTACAATTTTTTCTACTAGGTTTTTGATTACCAAATTGGCTCTCTCGGAGAAGGTGCTACCCGTACAAATAAGATCAGATATAAAAATATTAAAAACATTTCAGTCAGTAGGGATTGCTGAAATCAATGAAATACCTAACTACCGTTTGACTATTAACAATTATATTAAAATAAATACTAATTAATTTTGGATTTCAAATTAATTAGTATCAAAAATTAAAATTCATAATTTGTAAATTAAAACTTAACATTAGTTTATTTTTTTCATCTATCGGCACTCTAAGCGCTATCAACATTAGCATGTCGGGGACGGGACCTTGAAGTTTTTACTTTTTACCCATTCCGGACTTCGCCCAACACGCCTAAAGAAGTTACTTTAAATCACACTTCAATTATATCGCACGTTTGCTCAGACCCGACAACCCACGTAAGGGGAATATCAAAATTTGAGTAAGAAGCTTGAGCGTATTGTTAGGAATTCAGCAAGAATTTGAAGTTGCCCGGCCAAAGGACACGAGGTGATCCTCTTAGAGAGGCCACTTACGTGTTCCTAAACTATTCCCAGACTTGGATTACGGTATTCGGAGCGCTCTCTTGTTGGCTCAAGATTTTGAAAGTAGTGCAGATTAACAAAACTATTTTAGTTAACTTTTCTTCAAGGAGTGAACATTGTGGAAAATGTATATCGCTAATAAGTTTTCGGACAATTGTAATTAGACTATTCAAGAGGTAAGCATGTATAATACGATTTTGAACTTTTCCATTTTACTCAAAGAATTCTTTGTAGGTGGGTATGTACGACAGAAAAGACATAATCCGATTATGTACGTCGTTTTTTAAATGAATAATATATTAAGTATATCAAACAGCAGTGGAAAATCTAAAACTATTGTTGTCTTTCCATTGCAGTCTCAAATAGTTATAAATAATAAATAAATAGAGTAAAAGACAAAAGTTGAAGATTAGGTTATTTCCTTCATTGAATATTTAAATCAGTCATTAGGTTTTGAACATGTTTTGAGGGAAAAAAGTCACCTCACACTTACCTTCTATAGTATCTAGTAGATACTTATTTTAAGGATACGAATAACTGAAACTTTTTGCAAAAGAGAAACATCCGCGTCTCCTGGGATTTGTACAAACTTGGGGGATCTTCGGTTGATTACATATAGAGCCGAAATTAATCTTTCGTGACCGAAGTTATTTTTCACTTTATAGATTGAGTTATTTATCTTACACATACGATATAAAACTCTACGCAAAATGTATATATTTTATCTTGAACACCCTTTGCACCCATGAGGTTAAGAAGTAACACGAAAGTAAAATAAACTTACACGCCATATTCATCTTGCAGATTGTTTAATACAAAATTAGGGCAGGTTTGTCTACATACCTCTACACCATGATGCCCGATTTGTACGAGAGTTAAAAACTTTTCATACCGCTTTTACTACCTTTCTAAAGCCATATTTTTCTACTGTTATTATCAAAAGTGAGACGTTAAAAAACGCTGATGATGGTTGTAAGCTCTGGTTTTTAGGATAGCCATGCCAAAGAGAACTTGGGAAAGGTTTTTTTGAAAAAAGCCATCTATCTAGAGATCTTGTTTGCATAGACAAGGTTTCCATAGACAATAATGTCATTCGATGCTACGAGTATATCGCTAATATGAAACCTAAGATTGTGGAATCCATACCTAATCTTAGATATGCATCCTAGTCTCCTAGGTTGTGTGATGGCACAGCTAACCTTATGAACTCTTCGATTCGGTTAGCGATAGTAATTTAAATTATAATGGTTATAATGTCAATGCTCTAGAATCTAGATGATTAACATTATTTTCCTGCAATTTATTTCCAGTTCTTTGTTACGATTTCGTCATTTCATACAATAGGTATAAATAAACAAACACACCCGTACAGACCCAACGACCCCGCGCAACATATTTCAACACAACTTAATCTTACAAAATCCGAATGTTTTGTTTTAATTATAATTCCCAACCCGAACCGTTGTTACAAAAACATCTCAGCACAAGATTATACAAGAGTACACACAGGCTGTTGACATACGGAATCACGTTAAAAGCTGAAACACTCGGAACGCGTGACGGCAGCGTGATGCAATGGAAACATGTCCAGCGTGGCTTTTAAAAGTTGAAAAAACTGTATGAAGGCGTTCACACCGCAAACCACGTAAATAAGCCGCGCTTCTATAGTCACACGTGGCCGTCAACTCCACGCGATATGACATGCTTCCTCCATACCAATGTTAATGCAAATACGAAAGTGTGTCTATTTGTCGTTTGTTACATCTGCAGAACCAATTTTTCAAAATTATATACAGAGATAACGTGCATCCTGGAAACGGACATTCATACCGGAAAATCAAAATTCCCTCGGGATTTTAAAAAGTCTGATCCCACGTAGATGTATTTGCGGGTGTCATCTAGTAGTTCCTCTTCTCATTCATCGTCTTCCTCGCAGAGCGAACTGTACTGTACTTACTGTAGATAGTTGTTTCGCGCCGTTCACGAGGTCGTCAAGGATTTACGCCTCGCGATCCCCACGCAATTGAAAAGTGGATAATAATACAGTTTCTTGTATGACGTCCTTCTGTGCTTTTATCGTCACGCGTTGCATTTGTTTCAAGCTTAGACGTAAACAGCGAATTTAAACGGAACAAAACGTGTACGAGTGACACCTAGAATAGTACACAGGTTTATTATATACACCATCTCCCACTGTCCATTTATTCGTTTTCTTCCTTAGCGTTAAGGTTGTCTGGAAGAGATCGCTATTTGGCGATAAGACCGCCTTTTTGTACCTACTTTTTAAGATTTCTTTTTTGTAACCTGTCATTTGTGTTTTGTGCTGCAATAAAGAATATACATACATACGTACACTTATGCAGCTTATTTATTTAAACTGTAATTGTCATTTCTTCGTTTTGTGTACTACTAACTACTTACTTATAATAAATTATATTTTTAAGCTTACAGCTTGAAAGCACTGAGGCTATTCCATACTTGTGCTCTGTTTTCTCTTTTTTCAAATACAGAATACTGAAATCATACTCAACTAGTACGTACCTGTAGGTATGGAAATTATATACCGCAAGTTTTAATGAGAGTATATCGGGTAGTGATATATTCGGACCGCATACACAGAACCCGAAATTAGTTTGCCGATTCAATTTTGTGTGCCACAAACATAAATTGAGACCGTCATAATTACGTATGCCTATCCATATATTGTGACATTTCGTGATGGTTAGTTAAAACTTCGTAAATCAGTTCGAAGCACAATTTCGTTCGTTCAATTATTGGTCCTTAAGCGTTAGTACACACCTACAGAGTGGAACGCAGCTGATGCATATCATTTTTAACTCAGCTTTATTTACTTTGAGCGAGCTACGGTTGAAATTGAGCACGGTATAGTTCGCAAACTTTTTTTAATGATTTTAAATACATATCAAAAATTGCGGACCGGCAGCGTTCGAACCCGCGTCTCCTGGGATCGCGCCCGACGCTCTGACTGCTAAGCTACGGTTCGATTGCTGCCAGTGACTTTTTTTTAATTTTCTAATTTGCCCCCAAATCGTACCCTCATATTCAAAATTCATTTAATTAGGCTACACGTCCTTGTTTGTATCCTAGAAAATCATATTAGATATGTGTACCAAATTTCAGCTCAATCGAGCAAGACGGGCGGACAGACAGACACACGAGTGATCTTATGAGGGTTCCGTATTTTCGTTCGAACATACGGAACCCTAAAAACAAAACATGGAGACGACTCAAAGAGCGTGCGCGCCATTTGAATCACCGCTTCTGTCAAAGAAAATAAAATTTTTAGTCGTTGCCAGAAAAGGCGGTGCGCCTCGGCTCCACTTCACACTGTAGATATGCTTTAGGTACACCATATAGGATAGGGTTACTTAATTACTTAACAATTACTTAATTACTCTAGAGCCTCGATAGCTCAACGGTTAAAGGAGCGGACTGAAAACCGAAAGGTCGCCGGTTCAAATCCCACCCGTTGCACTATTGTCCAATGTCCTTGAATGGCGACCTCGCACCGGAAGACAGTGTTGGAAGACGCCCCACTAGGTGGACGGACGACATCAGACGAGTCGCAGAGAGCCGCTGAATTCAGACGGCGCAAGACCGTGGCGTGTGGAAGTTGATGAAGGTTGATGATGATGATGACGATGATGCACAATTGTCGTACCTACTCCTAGCACAAGCTTTATGCTTAATTGGAGAGAAAAGGGGAATATTAATCAAAAATTAACTTGTATTCTTTTTTTTAACTACTCAATTTAGACAACACTAGACTACGCGGACGAAGACGCCGCTATCAGCTTATTTATGAATGCTGCAAGCTACGATCATCAGCTTTCCATTAAAACCTAGGCTTTTCGCTAGCCTTGACAAAAGTAAACGCCTTACTTGCAATGCAGACGAATAAAGTTAATCAATTAAGATTCCGAGCAGAAGTTATTCCATTCACGGCATTGCGACCCTAATTGGGCAAATTTTATAGGCTTAGTGGAAAAAATTGAATTCGCAAAAGAAAAAGTACCTACCTACCTACAAAAACTTAACTCAGGTCACGATTTAGAAGGCAGGGGCTTGAAATTATACATTTTGAGTAAGTATAATTATTTACTTTTATAGAGGTACGAGATGACTGTATAATTTTAAAAAATCGGTTAAGTGCGAATCGGACTCGCACACGAGGGGTTTCGTACCATGCCCCACATAATCCCTCCGTTTCCCTTGACGGAGGGGTATGCGTTAGGCATTTCCTGTGTATAAAAAAGGGATTTCGTACCATCACATCGTACAAGAAATAACACTTTTTAATTATTATTATTTTCATGGCTTTTTAGAAATTTTAGAAATATTTATTATTTTGTTGTTACAACACACACATTTTATGAATAAGAAATGCTGTTTCAGACACGCACGACCGATTTTAACGCGATTAGCTTCTGTATCCCTAATAATTATATTACCTACATACATTTATATTTCTACGATTTATCGACAAAACTTTATAGAAACGCACGAAGTCACATTCAACGCGGCTCCTAAAGGATGTGGAAAAGAAAGGAAATATATTTTCACCAATAACAACACAGGCAAAACACTTGTACAGATATATAGTCCGCGACAGGTTGAGATGGCAATCGGGGTATGAGGCGGGAGAACGCCCCGCACACCCACACATCACCCACGCTCACCCGCACCGGGTTAACGCGGCGGCTGTGCGGGTGTGCAGGGCGTTCCCTCCCCAATTGCTATTTCAACCTGTCGCGTACCTAACACTTTCCGTTTGTGACACTACCCAGAAAAGGCGTTGCACCACCCAGAAAGACCAGGCAAACTGCTTTGTGCTTATCAAAACTGATACACGCTTTTTCCAAAACAGTGTCTTATCAGATAATCCAAGTTAAGGAGAAACCTATCGCCTAAAATATTTATCACATCAAATAAAGTTAAAGTTTCCTCCAATGGGCCGTAGATTTCTCACTAGGAGCAAGTTATGTGGAACATGTTAGAAGAAAATAATGTGCCGTCGAAGATTGCTTCAGATTTTATTGCCTGTACACAATGGCACGTGACTTGAATTATATATCTACTGTACTTCCCACAGGAATGATGAGTACCTATTATTATCATTGCTATCATATCTAACTTAATAACCGAAGAGCTGGCAGCTACCTCGGACAAAGAATTAGCCTAGCTATTCAAAGGGGGAACGCTGCCAGTATCATCGGAACCTTGCCTAAAGGGACTCCTTTTAATAATGTATTTTAGTTATAATATTATATTTTTTAAGGTTTTAGTTTTATTTTAAATTTTTAAGGTGTTCACTTTTAGATTAGTATCTTTTAGTTAGTATTTAACATTAGACATAGTTTATTAATTACTAATTACATGTTTAGATTTTGATGTAGCAAAATATCACTTAATAATAAGTTGAGATTTGGATGGATTGGGATTGTGAAAATAGTGACTAACTGGTCCAGGCTTCGCAATTGTAGCTTCCAGTATTTATATTTATATTATATAGAACTACTAATTGATGCCCGCGACTTCGTCCGCGTGGAATTAGGTTTTTTAAAATCCCGTAGGAAATGTTTGATTTTCTGGGATAAAAAGCCTATGTCACTCTCCAGGACTTTATCTATACCCATGCAAAAAATCACGTCAATCCGTTGCACCGTTGCGACGTGATTGAAGGACAAACCAACAAACCAACAAACCAATGAACCAACAAACAAACACTTTCGCATTTATAATAAGGGTACTGATTTCCAAGGGACACTTTTTATTCACGAACACTGAGGCTAATTCTGTCATTCAAAATCTCTAAATTAAGCTGAAGTGACCTGTCTAAATTTATGATATCCCTTTCTGTAGGAGCATTATGAAGGGGATATGCATACATTTAGATCTGTTGTTTTAGTTTAGTTAAGAAATTATGTATAACAGAATTACCCACATTATCCCTTGAAGGGCTTTCACGGTTTTGTTTGTAACCGTTGAATCTAGCGGCTCCCTATAGGCAACTCATATGATTTCGTAAGTCCATGTAATGGGGGGGATGCCAACACTGCGCCTTTTGTCGCATCACCATCTTATAAGTATAGAATTTTCTTTCAGAGATATCTCTTTTATTTGTTAAAATGTTATCAACACTTTTTAAAATAAACACTCACACAAAGACAGACCTTGCTTTATACAGACTTTATACTGGAGATATCCTGGAATAGTAAGACTTATATCATCAATAGAAAGCATAAAACTAAAGCTAAACCTTCTTTTAAATCCTAATCGTATTTAAAACAAAACAAAGATGTTTTGAGAACAACAGATGTTACTTATAGACAAAGTTTTATTCTGTCTTTATTCCTTTCGGTCCTTAGGGAAATCTTATAGATAAATTATTCCATCTCCCGACAGATGCCGTGTCAAATAGAATACTAAATTGGCTAAAAAGCATTCAGAGATACAGCGAACTCGATAAAAGTCGCCTTAAATGCTACATTCTGAACGTTGCTATATTTTTAATAAACTATTTGGTGTATATTTTCCAGAAAGTTATCGCTATAGAACTTTCTTCAAATAATACTTGAAACTTTGTACAGTAAAATGGATTAATCCCTTCTCATATTATGTCGTATCCTTCTTTGGTTCACCACTTCACTCATAGAGGCACACTGGTGCCCGTCTAGTGACTAGTCCTGGCCATGGGCACGTAAATATACCTAGTATCATATGTATTTACATACCACTTCCGCCATAATACTACAGTCACGCAACCACTGTTACCGTTCTACAGTCTTTCAGGAAATTTTTACAAGAAAATGGTAGAGTATCTACTACTATTCTACTTCATGAGAAAAACATACTTAATTGAGTTGACCAAATGGAAAACTATCGCTGAATGTCCTCAGAAGAGCTGACAGACGCAAATCTGCATAGGAGTAGACTGTAGAACCATTCGTATCACAGGTAGATACGCGAGGCACCGTCTGTTATTGGAAGACAAGATTTTCTTTGACAAGATTTAATTGAGTATTTTAGTTAGATAATATTTCACATAATATTAGTTTAAAAGTTATTGATATTATAAACAAACTTCTTTATTCAATTAGTAAGAATACATTCTATTCCCACATGTACCTGGTATATGTGCAGAATGTAATACATACAAACATAAATAAAGTGAAAGTGTGTCTGTCTGTCTGCCAGCTTTCCACGTCCCATCCGTTTAACCAATTTTGATGTTTGGTACAGAGACAGCTTGCAACCCGGGGAAGGACATAGCTACTTTTGATCCCGAAAAATCAAAGAGTTCCCATGGATTTTTAAAAACCTAAATCCACGCGGACGAATTCGTGGGCATCAACTAGTATAATATGAACAAGATTTTAATACACTTTTCGGTTGCTGAACAAAAGCATACAAGTGTAACAGAATCAGATATTAGAATCAAGACTGGTTTATATTTCACATCGTCACAATACCTTATGTCTCGTACTTCGTAGATAGTTTGAAACAGTTCATTACTACCACAGCGTTTGATACTATGATTTTTATTTATTTCTCTTATGGTGATCGCTGTGATAGCCTAGTGGTTAGGAAGTCCACCTTCTAGTCGGAGGTCAGGGGTTCGATCCCTAGCACGCATCCCTAACTTTTCCCTAAAATTAAATATCATTTTCTGGTGAAGGAAAACATCGTGAGGAAATCTGCATGCCTGAGAGTTCTCCATAATGTTCTCAAAGGTGTGTGAAGTCTACCAATCCGCACATGGCCAGCGTGGTAGACTATGGCAAAAACCCTTCTCACTCTGAGAGGAGACCCGTGCTCTGTAGTAAGCCGGCGATGGGTTGATCATGATGATGATGATCGCATATGCAAGTCCTTAAGAGTGCGCCTTTCATTAGCACCTAAGCTTAAAAAATTGTAGAGATGCCATCACGAGGATCAAATACGAGAGCTTTTCTAGGAACAATGCGCTCTCTGTAGGATTATTGGAAACGCTCGCGACACATGACAGTAACACAGAAACAAACTGGCGGGTTGCCGGAGCGAGCCATGTGGATACCATTCATTTTAATATTGTCAAGAGCTTTTAAAGTACAATTTCTCAACAAATACAAAAATAACTTGCCTTGTACGTAAATCTCAAGTGCACTCAGGTAGAGCTGATTTAAAACATGAAATGTTTAAAAACTAGCTAATGCCCGCGACTGTATCCATGTGGAATATGTTATTAACAAATCCATGATTTCATTCAAGGATATTTCCCGGGATAAAATAGCCTATGTCTGTCTACGGGATTCCAGTTCTCTGCGCTAAATTTTGTTCAGCGGATAAGGTATCAAACAAACAGATGCACATAAGCAACATGGTAAACAGCAGGTTTTGAATTAAAATAATAGAGGCTGCATTTTGTAACTAGATAGCATTATTACATCTCATCCAAGTTCATGGTAAAAAAAGCGGTTCAAAGTAAACGGGCTAAGTTTTAAATTGCAGTGCTCCAACAAACTTGCTCTGCCGTGTAAAGTGCAGAATGTGAGACCGAACTTGAGATTACCGAGATTTTGAGGCATTTATTATGTAGGTACCTATAGGTAAGTATCTGTTTTTTCAATCAGTAACCTTATTATAAATACGAAAGTGTGTTTGTTTGTTAGTTTGTTGGTTTGTTGGTTTCTCCTTTAATCATGTCGCAACGGTGCAACGGATTGACGTGATTTTTTGCATGGGTATAGATAAAGACCTGGAGAGTGACAATTGACATAGGCTACTTTTTATCCCGAAAAATCAAAAAGGTTCTCACGGGATTTTTAGGAACCTAAATCAAATTGAATAGAAAAAAGCTAACTACCTATTTATTTGGACTTTTTTTGGCGTCAAACAATGCCATCAAAGGCTAAACCATTTACCGTTTACGGACAAACTAATTTCCCATACATGGATTTAGTCACAGTAGATCAGAGTAGGGAGGTAGGTATATACATCGACAATGAAGCTAATTCTGCTGTACACAATCTCTAAACTAAGTAATATGACAGGTATCTGATTTTTCCTGTGGAAAACTATAACACTAGATTTAGACTTGTCAATTTAGTTTGAACTAGCTTATGCTCGCGACTTCGTTCGCGTGGACTAGTCAAATTTCAAACCCTTATTTCACCCCCTTAGGGGTTGAATTTTCAAAAATCCTTTCTTAGCGGATGCCTACGTCATAATAGCTATCTGCATGCTAAATTTCAGCCCGATCCGTCCAGTAGTTTGAGCTGTGCGTTGATAGATCAGTCAGTCAGTCAGTCAGTCAGTCAGTCGGTCACCTTTTCCATTTATATATTAAGATATCGCAGAAATTGTGTCTACAGAATTAGTCACAATGTAAAATTTTTTCTACTCCTTCAACCAACGGCTTTTGAGTCTCGTGCTCAACGCAATCTAATGCCTAGAATCACAGAAAACTCCAATGGCATTCTGTGAACGCACGAATTTTGTTATAAGCTTCGACGGCATTGCACCAGCATCGATTGTTGATCGACCCTTTTTAGTTTTGACTGGTTAGGTTACGTAGTAAGAATAATATTCTTTGTTGGTTATAGTACGCTACAGGTCGAGATGGCAATCGGGTTGGGAACGGCCCGCACACCCGCACATCCCCCTCGCTGACACGGTGCGGGAGAGCGCGGGTGATGTGCGGATGTGCGGGGTGTCCCCCCGTCTCATACCCTGCTCCTCGTACGATACGTAGCACGAGTTAATTATTGGTATCGTGCAAAGAATAAAAAGTATTCATAAAATAACTGCTTTCGTAGTAAGACAATATTCTTTGTATGAAACTGGTTACGTAGCACTTGTTTCGTAGACAGCCAAAGCGTAGGAACTGCTCAAAATGAATTAGTTTTTTCAGATTAAAGTACTGCAATAGGTTAAATACGTGACACGAGCTGTTTTGTCCATACTATCCATGCTTTCATACTTATATTATAAATGCAAAAGTGTGTCTGCCTGTCTGATAGCTTTTCGTGGCTTATCCCTTTAACAAATTTTGTTGAAATTTGGTATGTGCAGAGATAGCTTGCATCTCAGGGATAGAATCTATAGACTAGTTTCATCTTGAAATAATAAAGAGTTCTTACGGGATTATTTAAAACTTAACTCTACTTAAAGTCGACGGCATGATCTAGTGACCCATATAATAATATGCGAAAGAGTGCTTGTATATTGGTTTGTGCTTCAAGCAGGTCGCATTGGAGCTACATATAGTTAAAGATCTGGAAATTGTCAATCTTTGAGTTGGAATAAAAGAGTTTAAGACGCTCCAATTTCAGAACTGCAATAAAGACTGCATTATTACACCTCATCTAGGTCCATCGTAAATCGCGTCGTTTAAGGTAAATGGTTCAAGTTTCAAATAGCATTGCACCAACAAATTTGGCTTGTGTCTCTTAAAGTACAGAATGGGAGATCGAAATTGAGATTACTAGGATTTATTGATACTTCTGAAATTAAATGTTAAATTGTATGTTTGTTTGCGGCTGAAAAAATACATAAGTAATAATACAAAAGTGTATATTCTAGATGCCGAGCAAGAATTAGACTGGAAAGAGAAGGAGCTGAATTTCCCATCAAAAGAGGAGCCAGACAAGGGGACCCATTATCACCAAAAATTTTCACTGCAGTCCTAGAAAGCATTTTTTGAAACCTGGACTGGGAGGAAAAAGGCCTAAGGATTGATGGCGAGTTCCTTAGTCATCTACGTTTTGCAGACGACATCGTCGTATTCGCGGAAAATGCATCGGATCTCAACGTGATGGTAGAGGAACTGGCAAGGGAGAGCAAGGAAGCTGGCCTACTATTAAACAGTTCCAAAACAAAAATCCTTACGAATGCAGAATGGGTGGACATCAACGTAGCGGGGGAAAAGATAGAATACGTAAAAGATTATGTCTACCTAGGGCAGTCTGTGTCTTTTGAAAGCTGTACAGAGAAGGAGATACAGAGAAGGATTGCCATCGCTTGGAAAAAATTTTGGAGCTATAAGGAGATTATGAAGAACAGGGAAATAAAAGTCCATATAAAAAAGAAACTATTTGAGGTCGCGATATTGCCATGTTTGACATATGGATGTCAAACGTGGGCTCTAAGGAAGGAAGAGGAAGAGAAACTAGCAATATGTCAAAGGAAAATGGAGAGAAGTATGTTGGGACTAAAGATTAAAGATAGAGTAAGAAATAAAATGATTCGGAGGATGACCAAACTGACAGATGTAAGGAAAATTATTATAAAATTAAAATGGAAATGGGCTGGACATATTTGTAGGTTGGATAAGATGAGATGGACAAAAAAGGTGACTGAGTGGGTTCCGAGAAACAGAAAAAGGAAAAGAGGACGACAAAGAAAGAGATGGCGGGATATTTTTGCCCAAATTGTAGGACCGGACTGGATGAGGAAAGCTCGAGATAGGGAGCTTTGGAGAGATTTGGGGGAGGCCTACGCCATTGAGGCGACTAATGCGTGACTGAATATATTACTATATATAAGGGACTTAAATATAACATATAAACATAAATTTTGACATTAGAAACTAATTTTATTATGACGATGAATGAACTGATTAATTTTTATGAATTGATATGGTTTCGAATACGATGAATTTATGATCAAAATGATGTAAAAATAAATAAATTATTGTAATAGGAGATATAATTGGAATTAACGTATTAGACAATATAAAGGCTTTTTTATTTTTTTATTTATTTATTTTATTTAATATGGTGTTGTGGTTGGCTTTCGTACCTACTATTTCGCCAAGGTTTTGCCACGTAGGTCGTAGGTATTCGCTTTTTTTCGTCTCTGCTTGGTAATCCTCATTGGAGGTCGCGCCAAGAATATAAGTTTTTTATCCCGGAAAATCAAAGAGTTCCCACGGCAAACCTAAATCCACGCGGACGAAGTCGCGGGCATCATCTAGTTAGGAATAATTTGTCAAAAGGCTAATTCTGCATCAAGAGTAACTTGCAAAAATTTCGACGCGAACTTTTCAAGCGATCGTTAATCGCTTCAAAAAAAGGAAATCTCGAGTCTCACAACGAATTCTGCACTTTACAAGAGACAGAGCAAGTTTGTTAGCGCGCTGCAGTTTCAAACTTTGGCCCGTTCACTTTAAAAACGAACTCATAGTAATAATGCACACTTTTTAGTAACAAGATTGGAAACTCTATAGTTTTGACCAGCAGGTGGCCGCTACTTATTATTACGCAAACTTATTTTCACAAGTATCTTAAGGGTCTAGAATACGTTGGTTCAACGTGTCAGTACGCTGGACTGGACCAACAAGCAAATGGCTGCTTGGTGTATAACTGTTAGCGATTGGTGACCGCTACATATTATCTATTACGCAAACTTATTTTTAGGGGTAGAGCCTAGCTCACGTTGGTTTAAAGTTTTGGGCAACTACGCAGAGCCAAGAAGCACAGGTCGACTTGGTAGATATATAGCGAGCACAGAATAAACATTGAATAATATAATAATACACATGGAGACCCAAGAATGTAGATAGGCATTATTATTCAACAACTGCATACCTAAAACCTTTTTTTTTCAAAAAACGTCTATTAATTCTTTTGTTTTTAGTAAAATTACAGGGAGTATTCTCAAAATAAAGCAGCAATCATCCAGTAAGTAGGCACTGTTGCAATAATTTTCATCGAATACAAAAGTAAAGGAAAAATTCTGACAATCTATTACTTTACTGGCATTTTGTTCTCCAGACAAAAGAATAAAAAGGTGAAATTGATTGTTCAAGGTATTCCTGCAAGGAATCTTCGATACCTCAAGTTTGGTCTAGTCTCACAACGAACTCTACACTTTACTAGATACAGAGAGAGTTTGTTAGCACGCTAGTCTCCAACTTTGTACATTCACTTTAAACGACGTCTTTTACGTCCAAGTTTGATAAGGTGTAATTATGGAGTTGTTTGAGTAGTCGCAAGATTGGAAACAGTTTTCTTTTACCTCTGTTTCTATTAAGTTATTAATAGTGACCCGTCCGTAGCGAAGCGTCTTTGCTTAAATTCATAACTTACTCAAGGGACTTGCACTTATTTAATAGTAAAATTCTGTATGGTGTTTTAGGAGAAAATCATAAAAGACTAGTTATAAGGCTTCTTTGGAACATATAAACACAGCGCTTACATGTAAAGTCAGCGACAGGTTGAGATAGACAGGGTATGAGGCGAAGGAGACGCCCCGCACGTCAGCTGCGCTCGCCCGCACCGGGTTAGTGCGGGGGCTGTGCGGGTGTGGGGGGCGTTCCCTCCCCGATTGCCATTTCAACCTGTCCTGTACTATATCACTTATAAACGCAGAAGTCTAATCTTATACTAATAAAAGACAATATGCATGCAAAATGCATACATTTAAAATACTCACTCGCCATTTTTGCTCTATTTGTCAACTAGCATGTCTAAAGTACTTTTTAGTCCTTAACCTAAGCGTAAGCCGTACAACACGACAGTTGATATACAAAGCTAAAAATATAGCGAGTGAGTTCCCAAAGTGTATGCATAATATGTCAGGTGGATCCTCTGGTTAAATAGGTATAACTAATGAGATATTGTGTGTTTAGTTTATAGCGTACCCAACGTGAATAGGTTGCGTTAATACGCACCATGGAACCCCTACCTTTAACCTCTTACCCCATACCGTCTCCGTTAACGAGAAGGCCTTTGTCATCTTATCGTTTTCGGTACTTGTAAGCGCCGTTCGTGGCGAGTGGCTTCGTAGAGGCATGAGCTTGTGGGTTGAGAGCGATACGTCTTATGTGCTACGTCTTAACTCGTAGCTTCTTGAACATCATAGAACAATAGTATATTATGGTACAAATGTGTAATGTTGGTGATTACCGCTGAGGCGCCATTGAGACCTGAGCCGTTAGGTGAGGGTCTTAAGATAGCCGAGGACGGTAATCATCAATACACACGTGTATCATACGACGTTTTTCAACACACTTGTAAAGAAAACAATACTAAAAAAAATTGTACTATTGAATACGATCTTTTTTGTATCGAAACTTTTTTAAGAACAAAGCAACTCAACCAATAAAATAAAATAAAAACTCTATAACTCACTTGTGAATAATAGCAATGAGAAAGTCACAGTTTGATTATAGGTGCCATTATGTGCCTAATTGCGGTGAAATTAGAGCCACTTTATGTGCAAGTGTGTTGAAAAATATGTTACTTTAGATATGACGTGGCCAGTGTTAAGTTACTAAGTATATCCAAGTACATACTTACAGTTACAGTACAATGTATAACTGAGAACTAAGCTTTACTGTGATCGCTATCAGGATTGACCAGGATAGCAAGCTTCAATTCAGAACTTCTATCAAAACTTAAGATTACCAACACGTATCTCAAATATTGATAAGTTTTGATAGTTAAACCTACTCTAGCAACAAAAAGTTGTTATTTAGAAAATCCCGCCTCAAAACGTAAAAAGTAATGTAATTATTTACTTACTTCCTGAAAGAGAAATAGCGTCGTAAGATAAGCGTATTCCAAGTTGTGAAAGCAACTGAGTTCATCTTCAAAATTTCATGCATGTATTAAGTTTTAAAACTTTACACTTACTTCAGACATGTGACTCGGAATTCTGCTTTTGTAGGATCCGCCATATTTTCTTTCGCGTTTTCTTACCTTTTAGGAGAGCTTTATGTACTTGACTACTTCTTGTTACATATTTATTTTGTCGGTCCATCTCTTCCAGCAAAATTGCATGGTGCCGCATCATAAACTACATCATGATAGGTAAGTATGTATTATTAATGAAGTTACGCATATTATAGACTATTTATTATGTTACAATAAATTATATATGCGGCAGACATTAAGACAAAGTTACATATAGCTTACTTTTCTAGACTTAGTACACAGTATAATAATATTTTCACTTTGCTCAAACTTAAAATTAAAAAACTTATATTTATACATAAATCGGTCTCTATGGTTTTAAATGTAGCCTTAATTCTGAGCAAAGTCAATGTACGGTCTGTAAACCGAAGTCTAGAAAAGTAAGACACAGGGTGTAACCAAAACACTAACAAAAACTTAGCGTTATTGTTATACTAACTAAACACAATCCAATACCAACAACCATTTCCCTCATTTTGTTGTTTTAGTGATTTAGTATTTTTCAATCAGCAATGTATAGCGTACAAAACTCGCGTCAATGCTCCACCTACGACGCGGCATTGACTCCGAGTGCCCTACTTACATAACGTACGTTGACCTCTAGCGTCAATTTGATGTTTTATTTGCAATATATCGTTAACTTTTACAAAATATAGGATTTTTAAAATAATTTTCACGTTTTTTATTTGTGGTATCATATCAATAATCATCAGTACTATCACCCGTCTTCTTACGCTTTTTGCCAGCGTGCTGGTTACACCCTGTATATAAAGTTATCATCCATGTTTTTCTATATAAACGTAGGTATGTTTTACGAGACCTACTTATTTGTTTTATTCTCTGACGCAAGTTAGCTTTTGACTACGATCGCACCTAGTGGTAAGTAAGTGATGCTGCTGTCTAAAATGGAAGAGAGCAAACTGGCAGGTGTATTAAGCCCATACTACTAATCGATTTCTACACAGCATCGGACAAGAACGCTAAGTTGCACGACGACGGCTGCAAGAGTTATTTTATAGAAATTATAAATCAAACTCTGGACTTCTCATAAGACCACAGCGCTTCCCAGCCGCTGCCACTGCTGCAGGGGGGTCGTCAAAAGCTATATTTTTAGCATTAAAATACGGAAATGCTATACAACACACTGATTCAGCGAGTGACATGCCGTCTGTCATAAATTTTAAAGCCTGCGCAGTCATGTAATAAGCGGTAGCGGGAATTAAAACAAATATTTTATTATATTTATAGCTACATTGCGACTCCCCGTCTTACAGTTCTATAAGTTCTTTCGTATGGGTTGCCTGGAAGAGATCAGATTAGTGATAAGGTCGCCCTTTGTTTTTTAAGTGTATCCTGTATTCTTACTCTCTGTAAATCTATTAACAATAAAGTTGTTTTAAATTAATTTAAAAATTAAATATTTTGAATTGTAAATTTTACTATGGGGAACGCACTATTTCGAGGAACTTTACAAACACAACAGAATAGTAGTAGCATCTTATGAATCTAGGACTATAATCACTAAGAGATTTACCGCAATAGAATCAATACTAATATTATATTATATGTGAAAGCGTGGCTATCTGTCTGCTTGTTACCTTTTCAAAGCGCATCCGATAAACCGATTTTGACGAAATTTGGTAAATATATAGCTTGTAACCCGGAGACAGACATAGACTACTTTTCATATCGGAAAATAAAAGATTTTTCTCAAGATTTTTAAAAATTATATCGATGGGGACGAAGTCACAAAATGTGAACGGATCACTAGACAGCGAGGCCAGGAGGCAACTTTGCTCGTTTGTTCAGTTTAATAGTTTGTGTTCTTTGTTTTACACTCTGTATGCTTACCGATAATATTTGACTTTATTGAACTTTGCATCAAAGTCATTATTAGCTTTACTCGCGTCCGCTTGTATTTCAATCCAATGCGCAAGGGTCTAGTACTTTCATGGATCACTCTGTATATCACTAGACAGCGAGCGCTGACGAGGCGGCAACTTTGCTCGTTTGTTCAGTTTAATCGTTTGTGTTCTTTGTTTTACGCTCTGTGCACCTACTGGTAGTATTTTATTTTACTGAAATTTAGAGGAACATTTTTCATAATTTTTGCAGAACAGCTTTTGGTAGTAACGCATTCTGATTCTTTTTTTTTTCATTTTTCAGTGTAGATTAAATAATTTTTAATGGTTTGTTCAAATCAAAATCATTGGAAAATAGTACTTTATCAAACTGTTGCATATAGCGGCTTTAAAACACGAGTATGAGTTAAACTATGTAGGTTATGTGTGTAGAATTTTGTAAAATCCATACTAAATAAGTTCTAATTTATAGAGAACCTACAAGCAAATGTCAAGTCTAGACCCAGCAGTGATTTCAGCTGTACTACAGCTATGTCGATATGTCTGTCAGTTAGTTTCTCCTCTTATATATTTACAGATTTAACTAGGTACTTGTCTGTATGTCACATTTTTATTTTTCGAATATTTTTCATTTCAGACGGAGTTCTGTGAATGAGATATAAAAAAGTATTCAGTTTAAAACTTTACACTCCTTTTATGAACGTATTCTTAGCTTTGCAAGCGACTGAGATCGTCGGAATGTTCGTACATATATTAAGTTTATGGCTTCCGTCATGCCGCAAAGACGTCACTTTACGTTTTAGGGTTACCGAATTTTCGCCTCGCGAAATTTCTCATAATATTTTTCTTACGTATCACAGCTTTCGTAGCTTCATTTCTTCTTTTATCGTGTACTACATTCTTCCGAGTTTGTTATTGTAGTTGAGACTGAATTAATTAGAATTAGAAAGCTTGGCGGTTCTAAAAAGAATACCTTGTAAAATTGAATGATCAAAAAGAAAACAAAATTAAGTAGAAACGCTTTCGATCCTTTATAGAATGAACGTAGGTGGACGACTATACGCAGCCTAATTAATCAATCATAAGTCCACTAGCAATAGCACTTGCAGAAGTCAACTCTAGTAAGTGTAACGAACATAGCCTACATACAACATAGGGACCTTAAAAAAAAAAAAAAAAAAAAAAAAAAAATTATGTATATAATTTTTTTTTTTATCAATGTAAGTCAGTCAGTCTAGTCGGTGCATGAGAAATTCGGTTTTTATTTAGGTTTTCATACGGCCGCCAGTCAATGTAGTCTATCGAGGAAAACTGTCTCTAGTCGGTTGGAGCCTGCGGACCAGACGGTCGCGGGAGTTAGAATCAAAATCAAACACTTGACATTAGTTTTCTCTACTGCGTTGGGCCACAGTTCGAACACTTATGTGAAAGAACAAATTCCCTTATCATTGCAAGGGGTGGTCCGCGAGGGCTGAGCAATTAACTGGTGGTCGACCATATGGCTTCTTGTGTGTGAGTGTAATGGAAGTGCGAGCACTTAACGTTCGTAGACTCTAACACGCTGACGAGGACCATAGTGGTAGACACCTATAATGAGTAGAGGCGAGGCGGGACATGCGCGCACTAAGGTGCGTGCAGCCTAGCGCTCGTGTGGTGGAAATATTTGTGGAAATGGGTGCTTGCATTAAGTGCTCTTATGGAGGAAGACATAGTCTTCAATTAAACAGGTCTGTGAAACTATAATGAGTAGAGGCGAGGCGGGACATGCGCGCACTAAGGTGCGTGCAGCCTAGCGCTCGTGTGGTGGAAATATTTGTGGAAATGGGTGCTTGCATTAAGTGCTCTTATGGAGGAAGACATAGTCTTCAATTAAACAGGTCTGTGAAACTATAATGAGTAGAGGCGAGGCGGGACATGCGCGCACTAAGGTGCGTGCAGTCTAGCGCTCGTGTGGTGGAAATATTTGTGGAAATGGGTGCTTGCATTAAGTGTTCTTATAGAGGACATAGTCTTCATTTAAACAGGTCTGTGGAATTATAAAATAGTTGAATGATATGGAGGTGAGGTTGTCTAAGACGGTAGACGTGCTTGTCGGTGGCACTTTGCACTATGTCTATCGCTATTTTTTCCCTAAGGTGCAACTAGTTGAATGATATGGAGGTGAGGTTGTCTAAGACGGTAGACGTGCTTGTCGGTGACACCTTGCACTATGTCTATCGCTGTTTCACTAAAGGAGAATAATTGGAAGAAAGGAACGACCAAGCGGTCAATGTCCTAATGCCGAATCAGTGTTGCGCGTGTTGGGTCCGCTGCGCCATACATTGAATGCTACCACTAAGTGGAAAAAAGGGGTAAAATACAGGGATTTACTGGCATAGCCAGAGGTTATACACTTATGTAAATACAAAGTCTCAAAGCAGGGTGCTATAAAATGAACGCAAGAGCGGGCAGGCATGCACATGATCGTACGTGCTGTCTATTAGAACACCACTATGGTAGGTGGAAACATGGGAGCATGGCTCTATTGTAAACCAAGTTTGGAATATTATAACTTGAGAGCATAGCTCTTATTACTTACAAGCCAGTTTAAATAGATGGTGCAATTATAAATATTATCCAAATATCAATATTTCGTTGGAAAGCGCGTGCGGCATCGCTTCGACCCCATCGGTCGGAACGGTGTGTGTGCTCGCAAATTGTTACGTAATAACGTCCGGATTGTGGATTGAGTAATAACTCAACCGACGTTATAAAAATAGATAATATAATCTATCTAATTAAACTTATGTGCTGGACGACACATAAGATTTTTACTCAAGTAAGAAAATTTGAGAATGGGACCACTTTAAGTACAAGGATACTTTTCTTATGTTATAGGGGCGATACTTCTAAAGTCTAAAAGCGATTCATGATTGATCTGGTAATGTGGCTGCTTAGGCGAGGTGAACCGCGCGTCCTTTAGGATACTCGGTAAATCCTTGCTTGAGCTGGCAGACGGAGTTGTACTCTGTGGTTACTTTCGATCTATTTGCTGGTATACGTTGGAGTGCGTTGGAAGATGATTATGCGAAGGAGAACCCTAGTGCCATTAATGGCGCCACTTGGCGCTTTGTGAATCCTTTGCTGAGCTGATTCTAGCATACTTTAATAACTACCGATCACAGAGGGCAGGTAATACTGCTGTTCTGTTTGTACTCTGACATTCGTTGGAATACTTAACCGCCTTATGGTGGTTAGTGAATACACGCATATAACATAAAGCAACTTTAGCGTTCGAGAGCACTTTAGCGAGAGAGGAACATAGCACTCTGGTGTTTGTGCATCCTACCTAAAGGAGAGCCTAGCGCCCAGTGCTTGTGAATCTTTTACTATAGTGATTTTTAACGTACACAAATAAGTGATGACTTATCACTTGAGACCGAGCACTCTGAGTGCTAAATTACAAGGGTATGTGTGTAAAGGGACACGTTCCTTACCTATTGGGCTACGCATGTGTCTGAACATTGAATTGAATTGACTAGAGACACCAGATAGGTCTGTTGATCTCTATGTTACCCTAATATTGCTTGGAGCGTTGCATTCTTCTGATGGATATTTATAAATAATACATAAGCAACTTTAGCGTTCGAGAGCACTTAAGCGAAAGAGGACCATAGCACTCTGGTGGTTGTGCATCCTGCCTAAAGGAGAGCCTAGCGCCCCAGTGCTTGTGAATCTTTTGCTAGAGAGTGATTTCTAGCGTGAGTACTTTATCACTTACAAGTAAAATACAAAAACCCAGCATTAGCGTTTGAAGACACCTATGCGAGAGACGACCATAGCGCTCTGGTGTTTGTGCATCCTGCCTAAAGGAGAGCCTAGCGCCCCAGTGCTTGTGAATCTTTTGCTAGAGTGATTTCTAGCATGGACTACTTTATCACTTACAAGTAAAAATAATAAAATGCAACATACCTTCACACAATGGATTGAGGTCAGGCCTGCGATTATAACTTGCTTCGGCGGTATCGTAGTGCAAGCCGCTCATCCTTGAGATCTCTAAGATCATTACACTCATTCACACACAAAGGATTGAGGTTAGGCCTGCGTTTATAGCTTGCTTCGGCGGTATCGTAGAGTAAGCCACTCATCTTTTAGATCTCTAAGAGATCGATATACCTACACCACACCACACTACACAAACCATTTACAGTGGAACACGCCACTATAAAGTATGCTTGCATGCGCCGTGCTATCTCATGAGAGGAACGCACCTCTCCTAACAGTATGCTTGCATACATTGCGCTATCCCTTGAATGATGACGCGTAGTGGGGGGGGGAGCTCGTGTTCGTTGGTATTTTATGATCTTAATGTGATAGGATACCAAGGGAAGGCAGAAGCTCACCGTTGAAGGCGCGGCGGAGCTTTCAACAATCATTCACTCCTAACCCCTTTTACACGAACTGGAGTGAATGGTGCCATTACACAGGGCTTCTTCTTCCTACAGTAGGAGGAAGAGCTTACATTTAGGTTTACACACGTTGAGTATGGGTACTAATATTATTACACTTCTTTTAATACGTCTCAATTGCTGAACCCACATCTTAAACCCCAATGGTTTAAATTCTATACCCGAACACGGTAGACATTTGGTATTCAATACGCGAACAACTGAATGATCGACCAGACAACTCCTATACACGAACGCACGTTCCAAAATAATGTGTTAGTTTCTATGCGTGAATACATACCTTCAAAGCCCGAACACCTACAGTCATTTGAGCATTCAATACGTGAATGCCCACTTCCTGAGCTCATACCCCGTAAGGTCCGTTAGGTCTGATGAACTCACTATTTCTGATACTCTAAACGTCCTTGGGTTATTGCGTTCACAACATGTTAAAAGGTTTCTACTGTTAGATGATACGCGTGCCACTAAAAGATATGAAATAGGAAGCGTATTCTTTAGGTAGATCAGTATATGAGGTAGGGTAAATTCATTAGGTAGGCCTCGGTAGAGTTACATAAGTCACTTACACTGAAAACTTTACTTGAACATAAATTTTTAGAAAATGTACTTACTAGATGGCATTAACAGAAGCTTAAAGTCCCTTAATAGATATAGCCGTGACACCGAAGATAAATGAACCCAACCCAGCCAAGTGGTCAAAGGCGCTCCTGCCATACCCAGAGAGACGCAAGGTTTGGATTTTACCCGGTTCCGTAATTTTTGTACATAATATACCTACTCGTATGTAAAAACTACTGAATATTTCGTAAAATTGTAGGTAAAACACGTAAAACTCTTTCATAAAAATTACAAAAGTTAGGAAGTTATTTGCTCATACTTAGATAAATTAATTTTGTAACCCAGTTGCAAGAATATTTGTAGCAATTGTTGGATAACAACAATATTTATCCAACGTTTGCTACCATGTATTCTGGCTATGTAAGCAGTAAGCACCAAATCGCTATGTTAAACCTAAAAACCACAGAAGTTTAAAAAATTGTGTTAAATTTGGTTGCATAATATGTATTAATTCTCAGATTTGCAGCTGCATATTTACGAGAGACGAGTCTGTTTGTAAATATACAATGTGTCACACAACAGCGCCTGCGCGCAGCCGCTCGGCAGCGCCCGGGATATTCATGAGGTGTTTTACATTTTCGTGCACTATCTGCTGCACTTATGATATATCATGCAGATACGTGGAAACTAGGTGAGATTCCAAATTTGAATATAGTAAAATTGCGACAAAAGTAGGTAGTAAATTGCATTTTATAAGATTAAAATGACGGCTATTCGCAAGAGTTAGTAGAGTTTATTAGATACTGAAAATAAATCTGTTGAAATAATAATATCATGGTAAGTCGTCCCACTGTCTAAGCACAATCATAGTGGCAACGCTACCTGGTAACTTTTTCATCGAAATGGTTGCCATTGAGCTATCCATTCCAAATACACGATCAGATCTCCGTCCTACGTACGGACAGTCACGTATTAAACGATTTCCTTAATCAGTCCTCGTTTCTGATTTCTAAATCTCCAAAGATATAATATGTCATACTCGCAACAATTTTTTCCTCCACTTTTAATATAATATAATATGTACCTGCCTCCAAGTCGAACATGAATATGTAAGTAAACAAGCTCCATCTTAGTTTGCATGTGGTTTGCATCATCACTTGCAAGCTGATTGCAGCCAAGCGCCAGTCTATAAATTTAGAAAAATCGTAAGCGTTTCTATCTCAAATTTATACAATTGTAATAGTTTGCAAGCTTACAATCTTACAGTTTGCAGTATGGCTTAGATAAATTAAATAGAAGTAAAATAAAGTAAAATAAGAACATTCATGGCTTCAAACGAACTATTCTTTATTCAGGGAAGCTGGGAACCGTACGTACCAACTTTCAATACAAATTAGACCGTACTGGGCCACCTTTTCAATTGGTCTGCAGACAACTTTTGCCGGTTAAAAAGTCGGGGGAAAATCGCTTGATTTTATACAATGTTACTTTACTCGGTAAGCTTTTGAAACCGAATTAGTATGGAGATAGCGTAGTCGAAATGAAGGTAATGGTTATTCGTAATTCTTAACTCCAGATATCGACATTTCAGTTTTTACTTTGTATGTATAAGAAAACTAGTTTTTCAATTGATATTGATGAGATCAACTTTTCAGCAAGAAGCCTTTTGAAGACCTCCCTGGCGCAGTGGTGACCGCTGTGGTATTATAAATGGGAGGTCCCGGCTTCGATTCCCGGCAGGGGAAATTGAGAATTTTTATAATTTCTAAATTTCCTCTGGTCTGGTCTGGTACGAGGCTTCGGCCGTGGCTAGTTACCACCTTACCAGCAAAGCCGTGCCGCCAAATGTTTCGCGTTTAACGTTTATCGTTTTTTAGCGGTTCGGTACGATGCCGTGTAAAAAACAAAGGGGTATGGGTTAAATAAGAACTGCCATACCCCTTTCAGGTTAGCCCGTTTCCATCTTATACTGCATCATCACTTACCACCAGGTGAGATTGCAATCAAGGGCTAACTTTTATCTAAATAAAAAATAAAAAAATGTTTAGCTCGTTCTAGAAGTGAGTTTGTCAACAATTCAAGTTGAAGAGGTTGTAAACCTTCCAAATTACGGCGCGCCGGCTTGAGTAATTGTGGCTTCAAATTGCATTGCGTGCTTTGTTAGTTTCCGTCCTATTCTCGGGATAGGAATTATCTATTAACGGTCAACTTGTCGGACAGCGGGTCAGTAGGTACGTATAAATGAAATAATGCCCTCTGCAGCTATTGGGCTGGAAGCAGTGTGTTGTAATAGCGTTATGAAATCTTTATACGAATAATTATATTTTAGGGAGTCCAATGTTACGGAACAATACACACTAGGGATTAGGGCACATTGCGGTAGAAAAGCATACACGCGCCACGTCTTTTCTAAAATCCATATAATAATAATTTATTTAGATTCCTTACATTAATTCTTAATTCTATGACACTACTCTAACAACATTTTGCTTATAATCTAGTTAATTTTCTAATCCTATTTCCGTCGTTATAAGTAGTAGGTATTTATAATATTTCCATTATAATAAAATCATAATAAACATGCTTTTTACTTATTTGTGTAGGTATATATTTTATTTACATGTAAGGACCGCCCCGCCTGTGGCGGTTTAAGCCTCCTCCATTCCTCTCCATATGCATCTGTCTCTAGCTAGAGTACTCCATGTCGCCAACGCTCTAACATTGAAAGTGGCGTTATAGAATTTTTTGTTTGGTGGAGGGGTTCTAAAATCCATACTTAGTATAAATGCGAAAGAGTATCCATATGCTTTTCGCGGGCATATTTACGACCTCGATTCGCGGGCGTCTTCCCGACCATGGTTCGTGGCTTATCCCAGATCGCGATTTGTGGGTTTCGCTGGCGTATTCAAAACCGGAATTCGTGGACGTATTCAAGACTGTGATTCGTACGCTGGCATCTTCACTGTTCAAAGCCATTGAATGAGGTTTAAATCCATCCTTATCCACTGGTAATAAGCCATCGTTGTTGATCAATCATCGTTGATTATCCAGTCGTTAATTAATGTGTCCTTATTAATCTACCACTAGTTATTTATTACCGGATTACAATAGCATGGATGTAATTCATCCCTACATAATTGAGCTCTAGATGATAGGAACCAGCTATGTTTGAGATTATAATTTGATTATGTAACTAAGAAGAGCCGGCAAGAAACCAGTTTCTCTTTATTTAAAGAAACAAAGTGTTACAATATTATGTAAATATACAGTACATAAGGAGTGTTACTTTCTCGTGGTTATAAAATAATTTAATTAAAGTAGGTAAAATTTTTTATAATTTTAATAGATAATATTACAATTTATCCTAGCCTTATCTAATTACTATACAAATCATGTCCGCGTAGAATAGTGCCAAGAATACTAGCTGCATTTCCGCGTTAAAAATGTGTATAATTAAATAAAACTGAATAACATATTATATCAATTTTTACAAAACGCTCCAGCGAATATCACGATAGTCCCATATAATTTTAGCTCAAAACCAATTTCTTAATACCTACAAAGTGAAGGTCGATATCTGCCAAGAATCGCGAATAACCATTACCCTAATTTGGCAACCCTATCTCCATACTAATTCGTTGTTTAAAAGTGAACCGAGCACTGAAAATCAAGCAACTTTCCTCGACTTTTCAGCTGGTGAAAGTTGTCTGCGGACCAATTGAAAAGGTGGTTAGCTCGGCTTGCTTTAACTGTGTTAAAAGTTGGGTTGACTTTTATATCGCGTATCACTTATGAATACAGCACAGAGATTTAAAAAGTAATGAATATTTTTTTAGTTTGCAGAGGTGTTTCTGAAATATTCCAGCGCTCTTCAATTGCTTTCGTTAAACAACGTCGGCCAAAACAAGGTTAGTGACGATAAAAGACTTGGGTGATTATTTTTATTGGTACGTACGGTACGATGGGACTATATTATTTCGGTCTAAATTAGAAGAATGATAGCAGGTTATGAGGATTTCAGACCTTAAAATAGTAGAGTGTTTGGTATTGTTATTCTGCCTTGAAACGTAGTATCAAGATGCGTGATGCGATGATACGTATCCATAAATATAAAAATGCTTACTGACCCTCCCCGATTTTAGTTTAGTAAATGATGAGTCCATTATGAAGAAAACATTTGTATGCAAAATCTCATATTTCCACAGCCAACATTTAACCTGTGCGTTGATATTATGCCAGTCAGTCAATTTCTTCTATTAATTAAAATTTTAAACGAACTCTCTCATAATGAAAGTATCCTTACACTTACAATACCTTTATCTGCAGCGTCCAAAGTTTCAACATGATATTTCATGGAAACATTACAAAAGCATACGTCTAAACTGTAAAAAGAGAAAATACTAACACTAGGTGTACCACGTAAACGCAAAACAAAGAACACGAACGATTAAACTCAACAAACGAGCAAAGTTTCCGCCTCGTCAGCGCCCGCCCTCTAGTAAGTAATATACACGGTGGTCTCTGAAACTACACAAGGCTCTTGACACAGGAGCAAAGCGTAAGCGAGGCAGAAGAAAAAATACATTAAATACTGAGGTTTATTTTACAGCAAACTAGTGCTGAAAAAATGTGTCTAGGCTTTTGGGTGTAGCAGTCTCCATAGATTTATGCTGAAAAAGTTGCTTTCATATTATACCTACTATGTTCATGCCATGAATGATTGATCACTTGAACGGAGTACATTTTTGTAATTATTATTTTTGTATTTCTTAAATAAGACTTTTATTTCTTATGATGACTAGCAGTCGCCTGTGGTTTCACTCAGTGAATAGCTAAGTCCTTTTTATTGCATATCCCGTGAGAATTTTAAAAATGCGGCCTTATTCCATGTCTACATTATGAAAGGAATCTCTGTGCTTTCAGTTTTCTAAGCTGAAGGGTTTGGGCTGAGCGTCGATGAGTCAGTCAATAAGTGAGTCAGGACTTTTCTTTTGACATATTTAGATTTAAAACTAGCTTATTCCCGCGACTTCGTCCGCGTGGACTACACAAACCTCAAACCCCTATTTTACCCCTTCAGATGTTGAATTTTCAAAAATCCTTTCAAAATAGCTATCTGCATGCCAAATTTCAGCCCGATCCATCTAATGGTTCGAGCTGTGCGTTGATAGTCAGTCTGTCAGTCAGTCAGTCAGTGTGTGAGTCAGTCAGTCAGTCAGCTTTACCTTTCACATATTATATAGGTATTGATATAAAAACAAAAATTTGTACATACCTATACTATACTATCAGTGTTAGCTTTTGTTTTGCTACTTAGTTGCTAATGAGTCATTCACGTAACAGCTCCATAACTTCCCAAATATCTATTAAGATATTCCACTCTGTTCCACATTCTCACAGCTAATACAAACTGAGACAAATTTCTCGCAAGCCACAGGCTTACGTGCTACTAACCGTGTCGGATGGCGCGGTCGTCTCTCAAATTATCCGGATTTATTGAATGACGAGTTTGTACGGAAAACCGCTTAGCTTATCTCCTTCCGCTTATTCAGCCTCCCGTAAAGATTCATTTAAAAATCGGTCAAACGCAAAAGGAAGGGTTCCGTACCATCGTAAAAAAAATAGCACTTTTTTTTTCATGGCGGTAATTTTGAAATGTTTAGTATTTGTTGTTATGTTGGCAATAAGAATACACTTTCTGTGAAAATTTCAGGTCTCTATCTTTTATAGTTACCTAGACACAGCCCGCTGACAGATAGACAAAGGGATGAATGGACAGCGAAGTCTCAGTAATAGGGTCAAACCCTTTTACTGACGAAGTCCCTCCATCCGTCCGTCTGTCTGTCAGCGGGCTGTATCTCGTGAACTATATTAGATCGAGACCTAAAATTTTCACAGAAGTGGGTCCGGTTAGCACCCTTTTTGTACGGAACCGTACAAATGGACACCTGTAATATAGAACTTTACAGACTCTTGTAATTGGCTCTTTTTCTGGAAAACACATGGATTTATTTAATGAATCGTGCTGTATATAATGTGCTGTGTGTAGATATTCCGCCTGCTATTATCTCGAAAGTCCCTTTATGCTGTGTTTTGACCGAGAAATGTTCGGATGCTATTTACCTATTAAAGATGAGCCTGTACGTGACCACAGAGATTTTGCTTATTGCTACTTTGAGAAAATCAAAACAATTCTTCATAAAGCATTTCAAAAAAATGCTAATCAAGTGATCCCGTTTTCATAAATCGAACACCGGCGGTAGCGTGAAATAACTCGAAAACTGGGTACGCCATCAACAAAATTCTTTCAAAAGTAAACTTCATACATCACCTGGAGGCTGGATACTTGGCATTCTTCCACTTCCCATTTTGCCCGATCATTTCTTTTGTGTACGTGCAGAATGTGGGTCTTCCCTCTGCGGTGTTCCCAAATGGTGAATTAAGGTTATTCAAAAGAGGAATAAAGGGGAATAATACCTACTACTACAAAGCTGGCGATTCTTATAAGTACAATTTTTACTCTGTTGCTGCAAATATCCATTTGCAACGATAGATACATTCTTAAAACCCTATCTTGCTTGCGTATTTGAGAGTATTAAACAAAATTTCACTAAGTAGAACCAATTTCTCCAGTAGTAGGTACTTAAACATTCCCACTTGCTGTGTTTCCTCAAAACTATTGAGCTATGTAAAGAGATATTTTTTCAACATTTTCTTCAGATTCTCTGGTATAGGTACTGCAGATTTGCAGGGCATTAGGTAGGTAATTATAAACCTACCTGATCTTGACCGAAGACTTATATATTTTCGGTCTAAAGTAAGTATATGGAAAATGGCGGGACCTAGTTAAAGAAGTAAGACGTCTAGCCCATCAGTGGTAGAAGGCCTTTGGTAGCGCTCACAGAAGATAAGGGTTATGCCCAACAGTAGATGTAATGATGATGATGACAATGGTGTTGTCCAACTTTCGAACAAGTCCCCTACAAATTAAATGCCCCAATCAAAATTGTGCCTTTCATACGGACAAACTAATCTAAATTCATTAGAGAGCCGAGGCTTGTCTAAATATTTGAATAATTTGATTCCGCTTTGTTCTGAATAACCGTGAATCACCGGCCGTGGACTGTGCCATAATTAGAAGGGACTTTTGGGTGACAAGGGTCTTGGGACTTAGATTGAAGAAAAATGGATACGGTGAATAATTGTTGGTCGTCTTCTCCCTGCCTGGTGCTCCCTATATTACCTACTGAGGATCGTGATGCGTTTTTTTTTTTAAAGAATATTAGCCATATTAAATCATAAATGACTAATATTCCCATTTCCTCTCCAATTAAGCGTCAGGCTTGTGCTAGGAGTAGGTACGACAATAGTGCAACGGGCGGGATTTGAACCGTCGACCTTTCCATTTACCATTAATGGCATGGAACTTGGAAGGGGTTTCTTTGTTTTCTTCTCAAAATACTTTTGACGGACGTTCATCCGCTCTGCGGCGCTAAATAATTGCGAAACAGTAGGCCTTGTATTTGTTGGCATTTTGAATCACCGACTTTCTTGAGGAAAATGGCAAAATCAAATAGTCGTTTTAACATCCCCCGGGATTTGATCATATCTCTAAGGGATTTGACCACATCCCGGTTTTTTACCGATTTCCTGCGACATGCATTGCGTCGCGTTGCGGTTTTGAGTAGACACTATTGGCCTTGCAAAAGATTTCGGTTGCTACGTCAATTCATTTTAATATATAAAAGGACTGACAACTGACTGACTTTAACAGACTGACTGACCGACTGACTAACTGACTGACTGACTGATCTATCAACGCACAGCTCAAACTACTGGACGAATCGGGCTGAAATTTGGCATGCAGATAGCTATTATGACATAGGCATCCGCTAAGAAAGGATTGTTGAAAATTCAATCCCTAAGGGGGTGAAATAGGGGTTTGAAATTTGTCTAGTCCACGCGGATGAAGTCGCGGGAATAAGCTAGTAAAATATATTTTTTAAAAGCCAATTTTAAAGCTCTCTACATCTTATCATAAAGGACTTATGATACCAATAAATCAAAAAAGCAACGCGATCGTTTACTTTCTTGAAAAATGTCGAATTTTATGAAATCATATTTTATGAAAACTATTTTCTGAAATATTTCTAAGTTAGCTGTTGATCAATAAATGCCGTATCTCAACTTACCATCAAGTCATCTGGTACACGAATATTTGAACCGGAGCTGAGCGACCAAAATTTAAAAAAAAAATATATAGTACGTGACAGGTTGAGATTGCAATCGGGCTATGAAGCGAGGGGAGGCCTGCACACTTGCACGTCAGCCGCGCTCGTCCGCACCGGATTAGGCGGGGGCTGTGCGGGTGTGCGGGGCATTCCCTCCCCAATTGCCATCTCGACCTGTCGCGGCGTGAGTAGGTATATCAATGTTACATGATAATGATTGATAAAAATTAGTTATAATTCGTTTGTCGTTAAGAATCATTTCGTAATCATTTAAATGCAATGGGCTATTTATAAATAAGTTGAAAAATAACTATTTAGTTGCCTACTTACATAGGTTTACTGTGCGACTCCATGTTTTGCTGCATCAGTGATTTCCTCAAAACATTAATGCTTATGCAAGTTTGAGATTAAAAGAGGTCTCAGATAATAACTATTAAAGTATTTTATATAAGTGTACTCGTAAAACAACGTAAAATCTAACCTTTATTTTTATTTTATGACCTTCCTGGCGCAGTGGCTAGCTCTGTGATCTTATTTAATTAGAATTTCCCGGGTTCGATTTAAGGCAGGAGCGAATTAAGTATTTTTAATTCCTAAATTGACATAGGTCTGGGGAGATCGAATTCATAAAACATACTTTTCTTTGAAGCGAAGAACAAAAAACAATAACTAATAACATACAACGAAATAGAGAAATTGTACCCTTCACAATGTTATTTGTACAGATTTTCGGGTGAATAATTTTCCAAAGGTTCAGTAGACGTTATTAAAATACAAAGAGGTTTTATCATACGAATGAATAATGTAAAGAGCGAAACCATTTTCAATTTAATCAGTGCTAAAGGTGTGAACAACCTTCAAACAATACCTTTGGAATTAAACCAAATACGGCAAATAAAGTTTTATTATGAAATACTACTTCGCTATAAATGTTTGAAGAGATTGCTACTTTTATGTCTTAGCGAGTGGATTACGAGTTTCTGTAGGTGCTATGCTTGATTGGAAACAATAATAATAATTATGTAAGGTTTGGTTTTCACTCATTCGACGTATTATATTCTTGTGCAGCTTTTTCTCAGTGTTTTGCTTGTAAGCAGGACATACCAGTATTGAAAGTAGGTACCTATTTAACTATTTGCAGGTGAATTTACAGATAAAACTGTCAATGCCATTGTTTTTTTTTTTTCAAAATTGAAATATGCTCTTTTGCAGTGGTACCTATTAGATTTCTAAAACTGTAGGTATTTACTTTTCAAGCTTTCATCTCTAATAGTCTACTAGCTTATGCTCGCGACTGCGTGGACTACACAAATTTCAAACCCCTACCTCACCCCCCTAAGGAGTTTAATTTTCAAAAATCCTTTCTTAGCGGATGCCTACGTCATAATAGCTATCTGCATGCCAAACAACGTAGTTTGATCTGTGCGTTGATAGATCAGTCAGTCAGTCAGTCACCTTTTCCTTTTATATATTTAGATTTTTTAAATTACATTCGTAGTCGTCTGTGTATCACACACAGACGACATGACAGATTTTTTTAATTCTGAGAGAAGACCTGTGCTGAGTGGGCCGGCGCGGCGCGCGGCATTGGGTTGATCATGAATCATGTTGATGACGACACGGATAGACGGATAGGCGAACAGACTGACTGGACGAAATTATAAGGGTTGCTTGTTTTTTATTATTAATATATTTTGATATATTTAAGCAGTTAAGCATAAACACATTGATACAAATGTTCACGTAAATTCGAGACAGCTTCGTCAGTGTTCCTCCTGGCCCTGTTACAGCAATTGGTCAGCTTCTCACAAGCCTGCTCGTTGTGGCGTCTGGCGTTGGTGAGGCTGAGGTCTAATTCATATCCTAGGGCTACAGCTGCTTTCGATAGTTCTTTGAGGTAAACTGTTACATTCACTCTGAAATCATGATTAAGTAAATCAATGCGTGTCGATCTTTTGTCTGAGGCTTGTAACTTTTCCACTTAAAGTTAAGCATAGATCTGCTATTTAATATAGAACGAATACTGAAGGAAAATTGCACATCTAACGTCTACCTACTTGAAAAGTTGCACTCAGGGCTTTCTAGATTTTCCAAATTTCAGAAGTTAGTCATGATTATCTGGGTATTTGACTACATCAAAAACAATTTATATCTCAGCGATTATTAAATAGAGGGTCTTCCAAAATACGTGAAATCCACATCCTTTGTTAATTTTAAGTGTAATAACAATTTTAAATTATCAATTAAACTAATAAAGTACGTCAATATATGGTCAATATTATATTAAGTATTTGACGTCACATATAATATCGCATAAGTGCGCGTTTTGACGTTTGATAAAAAGTTACTTATTTGACTAGTTGTAAAATACCGTATTATTGAGAAATCATTATTCAAGATATTCAAAAAATTTGGTCGGTCGGTTTTCATAAATATTAGGCTAGAAAAAATCAATTATTTCAGAAACATTTGTTCCAAATTTCCTAGACTATATTAAAACTCAAGATCACGAGACTAAAGCAATTGCTCTCTATAAACTTTCTAAATCTGAAATAGGTAATTTCTTTTATTAATATATAGCATTCAGAATACAAATAAAATGCCCCTACTTACATTTTGATGTTTTGGGTTTTCTCATCAGTCTTTAAACTCTCAGCCACTTCACTTAGAGCAACTTCCATGTGATTGCGGGTAATTGTGATCATCTCTTCCGCGTACTTGCCCATCTCAGCAATGGAGGAGCGAGCATGCTCCGTACACTTGTAGATAAGGGCAACGTGCTTGCTTGCTAACGTGCGCGATGCTCGACGCTCTTCATCGCACATAGCTGTGAAAGAGCAAGCTGAATGAAACTTAGCTTACGTATGGACCACGATATAGGCTCATATTTTCATGCTTTACTGTAGGTCGAATCGGACTAGAGTCGGCGTCGAGTCTATGTAATGTGCGAAGAGCTTTATTAAGTAGGGTGAGTCAACAAAAACCCGAGACGTTGATACTGTAATCATATCCTATTACAATGTAAAAAAAATATTTGAAATGATAAAAAAGCTTGGGAATGAGTTGCCTTCAGCTTTGATAGTTCTAATAAATTTAAGCTATAGTATGAAATGTTGATAATAAAAAGAATAGGTACCCAGTTGAGTTTGTTGTTGGCTTCTTCTCAGACCAGGGCGTGTTTGGAACTCTCGTCGTTATATGTTTACGCAATTAATCATCACCATTAATTGACAATCAAAAAGTGTACAAATGATACCTAATTTGAATAAATGATTTGAGTTTGAGTTTATACTTTAGAACTCAGTAACCATATTTTTTCTAGATTTATCTACAAATCTTTAAAACATTACAAGCTACGTAAATAATGTAAGTTTCTACCTAAGTATTTTCATTTAAAGCAAGCCTACTTAATATAAAAGTGAAGGATTTCTCGAAACTCATCAATCACCGTATAAATTATTCACAACGGAACGGTTTCGCTTCGCATAATTAAGTAGTTTGTTTATCCGGTGAAAGTAATTTTAATACAAAGGGAAATCTTTGAATAATTTAGCGATACTAATTTAGTCGCAAACGAAAGAACATTCCCCAATAATCAACAGTACACCCTATGGCCAACAGGAGTCTAGAAGAACTGATCGTCCATCCAGCAGTCCCGGGTGCTGCGACCAGCAGCGGGGTGATTGCGTATCTCGCGACAGGCTTGCGACAGGCGTAGATCTCGCGATCATTGCTGTCAAACGTCCGGCTAGAGAGAGACAGCAAAAGCCACAAAGCAAAATAAGAAGAAGAGAGACAGCAAATGAACTGTCGCATTGCTACTCCTGTCGCATTGCTGTCGCTACTGCAACGTTTTACGTAATCACCCCGCCGGTCGCTATAGTGGCTGGAGCGGAGCTCTTTCCGGCGACCCTGGAAGGACGACAACTTGCTGTGGCGCAAGCTGTCGTGCCCACATACAAAGTGCATGAGGCTAAAGATTCCACGGGCTTTTTAACCGACTTCAAAAAAAGGAGGAGGTTCTCAATTCGTCGGAATCTTTTTTTTTTTTTTTTTTTATGTATGTTCCCCGATTACTCAAAAACGCCTGGACCGATTTTGAAAATTCTTTTTTTGTTTGAAAGAGTATACTTCAAAGTTGGTCCCATTTCAATTTGGTGAAGATCTGATGAACATCTTCGAAGATAGATACTGGAACTCCTCAACGGATAAGAGTAAATTGCTCGCGATCAGTGTAATAGCTTAGTAAACAGTAGATTTTTAACCAGTCATAGCATAATTCCATGGGGCCACTAAAAATTGTGAAATAAAAATTTTTTACAAAAAAAAAAAACCGACTTCGTTACACAAACACTAAAAATTGAAAAATAATTTAATTTATTACCGAATATATTATGTATACAAGAGTTAATATAGTTCCATAATAATATTTTTTGGGGTCGGTGCCAATGAGGTGCCATTGTGGAGTCCCATAAAAATATGAAGTCTAGACGATTCGCGCAGCTAAAGCTAATTGGCACCGGCACCAAAAAGTATTATTATGGAACTATATTAACTCTTGTATACCTACATAATATATTCGGTAATAAATTAAATTATTTTTCAATTTTTAGTGTTTATGTAACGAAGTCGGTTTTTATTTTTTTTGTAAAAATTTTTTTAGAAAATCTAAATCCATGCGAATAAAGTCACGAGCATCATATATGTATGTAGCTGTATGTTTTTGTACTTGTGCAAGACATATGGCATTTATGCTGAGTAGGGACCTTTTTTTTCGGGTTGTGCCACACATGACATAGGTACTTTATTCCGGTGCTTCTTCTACTTGAGGTCTTTTGACTTTACTACTCAAGTATTAGAGGCGCCGGGATAACCTAACTGGTAATGTGTGGTACTACAGGTTTACAAAATAAATGTTTTATTTTTGTTTCTTTCTTTCTTTCTATATACAAAACAAACCGGCCAAGTGCGAGTCAGACTCGTGCACTAAGGGTTCCGTACTACAATCGTATTTTATCGTCATTTTTCACGAAAAATCAAATACTATTATGCCTAAAAATAAATAAAAACCTGTTGCAGAATGTATAAGTACGTTAGTACTATTATATTATATTCTTTGGTATAAGTAAAGCCCTTTCATATGATACCCCACTTGGTATAGTAATCTTACATTGAAAATAGAAAATAGCAATATTTGTTCATGAACACATTTTGTTGTGATGATTCACAAAATCACTGTTTTTAGATTTTTCCCCTCATGTCTGCTATAAGACCTGCCTTCCTGGTTTTCCAAATTTCATGATTCTAGGTCAACTAGAAGTACCCTATAGGTTTCTAGGACAGACAGACAAACAGACAGACAAGAAAGACGTGATCCTATAACTCAAAACTATGTATTATTATTATTATAAGGGTTCCGTACCTCAAAAGGAATAACGGAACCCTTATAGAATCACTTTGTTGTCTGTCTGTCTGTCGGTTTGTCAAGAAACCTACAGGGCACTCCCCGTTGACCTAGAATCATGAAATTTGGCAGGTAGATAGGTCTTATAGCCGACATTTGGGGAAAAATCTGAAAACCGTTAAATTAAATTGTGGTCATGAACTAATAATTAGTACTTATTCTTAATTTTCTAAATAAGATAACTATATCAAGTGGGGTATCATATGAAAGGTCTTCATCTGTGCATTCTAAAACAGAATTTTATTTATTTTTATGTATCATAGTTTTTGAATTATCCTGCAAAATGTCGAAAAAATACGACTGTAGTACGCAACCCTCATTGCGCGAGCCTGACTCGCACTTGGCCGGTTTTTCCTTCTGAGGTACGGAACCCTAAAAATATTTGAGAAAACCTACTCATACCAAGAAATGTATTGAAAATAATTACCTGGAACTTTTAAGGTATCCGCCAACTCCGTGAGCTCGCTATAGATTTTGTGCTTCTTCCTTATAGCGACGTTGATTTCATCTTTGATCTTTTTGAGTATCTTATTCGTCAACTGCTGGTAAGAGTTTTGGATATTCCTGTGATACGTGTCTAAGAAAGGGGCTATCACTGTATCCATGTATCTGTTAACTTCACTAAACAAGATAACTCAATTTATTTTAGTTACTAATATACATAAAAATATTATATAGGTATAGTACGCGACAGGTCGAGATGGCAATCGGGGTATGAGGCGGGGGAACGCTCCGCACACCCGCACGTCACGCTCGCCCGCACTGGTTTAGCGCGGGGGCTGTGCATTTCGTTCATTCCCTCCCCGATTGCCATCTCGACCTGTTGCGGACTTTATGTAGGTAAGTAGGTACATTTTATTTGAAAGATACTCGTAAAAAGCCTAATCTCGCATACGCCGGGCAGGGAACAAAATTGTAAAATGGTTTTTAATTAACTATCTACTTTACCGTGCAAGTTTTTTTTTAAATAGAGATAGCGAGCAAACGAGCAGGCGGGTCACCCGATGCCAAGCGCCCATGAACATTTGCAGCACCAGAGGAACTGCCGATGCGTTGCCGGCCTTTTAGGAATTGGTTGGTCCGCCCCTTGAATAACCTCATGTTGTAATCTAGTGAGAACACCGCCGATGGGAGTTGGTTCCACAGTTTGCAAGTGCGTGGAAAGAAAGATCTGGCACAGTGGACGGTCGAAGTGCACCAGACTCCCAGGTGGTGAAGGTGAAATTCCTTACGGTAGCGCGCGGTGCGGTTGTGGAAAAATGAGGGTGGAATGAGGTCAAAAAGCTTTTCAGGTGTGGCGTTAATCAACATCGTACGAGTACATTTTCAATTTAGCTTTTCATAAGTATAAGGATACCTACCTAGTACCTGCCTAAGTCTAGCTAGCGAATATTAAAGCGCAGAATTTTGTGGAGCTTATCTCCACTCCAACCACGACGTGACAAATGAAATCTGTTTGGAATTCGGTTCTGAGACATTGGAGGATGGTCAGTTGCAATAATGTTGCGATACGAAAAAATTGACGAACCACTTTGCAGTGTTGCAGATGTGCGGAAGAACGACCTTGACTTGATTTGACTGTTCAGATAATATGATGCTCTCCTAAGTACTTAACATTTCCATAGGAAGCATTTCACTTAACCCGTTAGTGCTATATTATAATTGCTTCCCATGGTGTGTGATATTGCGGACTGACGCAGACCAGCCCGCACCGACGCATCATGGGAAGGCGGTATCGTCCGTGGTAGCACAGACACGTCCGTCGCAGTGCGTCCGATCCGCGAGAAATCGATAACTTCAAAATGGTTTCGAACCTCAGACCAACACAAACAGATTCACCGTTTGAAGAGCACTGTGCGTGGTACGTGGTTGTCCGTGGTCGTTCGGCCGTGCGATGATAATCCGCACCGTGGGAAGCCGGTATTAGGCGTAATAAAACTTGATTTAGGTAACCCACCGATTATCCAATGGAAATTTTGGAAGCCTCGTCTGCCGTCGTTCCGAATAACTATTTCCCCACGTATTACGTATCTTGTTCAGATGTTTCTCTACTTGTACTGGCTGGTGCTGCCATGGTGGAATTTCAAAACATAATCCTCCGTCTAATCGCAAGTGACTACTTCTGCTATCCTATTTTAAAAAGAAAATAAATAAAATCGTTTGCCCACCGCACGTATGAAAGATTATCACTTGAGAACGAGAAAGGGTATTTTTTATGTTTGCAATTACACCCGTGCGGGGCCGGGGTGGGTCACTAGTAGTGAAAATTAATCAAACAACGACTGCGTGTTGGAGTACCGTTGGAGTCGAGAGATTCTTGAGTGAGGATCGCATCTTGGCCATCGATGTATCTTAGCAACTAGTACGCGCCAGATTCCCGCACCTGGTTAGCGCGGGGGCTGTGCGGGTGTGCGGGGCGGCCCTACCCCGATTGTCATCTCGACCTGTCGCGTACTATACATGATGTATATCTCCCAGAAAGGTGAAGGGAGTAGGGTCAGTATCCGGAAGACTGCTCGCATAGGTGTGATGTGAGAAGCTAAAGTTATCGGACAGTGGCGTTAATTAAAAGAGCCTACCATTACTTAGTGGGTGCATACTGCATATTGGCAGAGAATAGTAATAGATAGACGATTAATAGATGTTATTTCAAAAATTACTTTATAAAACTCCAGTAAAATTAATGATAATTACCCTACCCTGCAATTGAGAAAACATTTCACAGCTTCCAAAAATACACAAGCTAAAACCGATACTGTGAATCCCGCGGACATGACTACTTCACAAACAAAACTACGAGAGGGGCCAAATTCCGAAACAAAGTTTTAATTCAATTACAAAAACCAGTTGTACGAATTACACTCATAATGTAGTAAACTTAGGGATCATTTTGCTTTTCGGTGAAACAAATTTCTGACTGAACTATCATATGACTGACATTTTAGTAGAAAGCAATTACAAGCTTCAACGAAACGTATAAAGGATTTATTACAACTTCATGTTCCATGCCTACCTTTGAGATGAAGTAATATGAACTCTCTTACATAAATCATAAATATTAAAATTAATAATTTTCCACGTGGAAGTTAACATCTGATTACCGTTTATTCTGAGCCCAAACTAAGGTATAATTTACACACTGGTTACACTGTATTTTTGCCATAATTATTTGACGTGCTCATTTGTGCTATTTATTCATAAACTAGCTATTCATAAACCCTGGCGAACTTCGTTCCGCCTAACAGTCGATTCAAATTTTTAAAATTTTTCTCTCCGTAAAAACCATAATATAAAAAATATAAAAAATTATAAAAAAGGAATTAGCGAAATCGGCTCAGCTGTTCTCGAGATTTGCGATGACCAACACATTTAGTGATTCATTTTTATATTATAGATCAGTAAAAGAGCCTTGTTAATAAAATAAAATAGTTGGTTAATTGCACGTATTTTAGTAAAATTTGTTTCGTATTTCATTTTAGCATTCTTTACACATACCTACATAATTATTATACGGTATACCCACACTCACAGGTGTTCCGAACATCTGTCATGTGCCATGGCATGCCACCGAGCAAACAAGCCGCACGATGCATTACAGGGGCGTGCCGAGTGTGATAGGAAAACGCCAGTGATTTGTTTGTCGTAGATACAAACATTGACTAACGAACACCTTTAAATCTATTTACGTAACCTGAGCATTTTGATGGCTTTTTCTCAGTGGATCTAACTGTCATATTCAGGAAATCTGCAAAGGTATAACTCTGTAACTATTAAGATAACTCTGTAACTATTAAGATAACTCTGTAACTATTAGGAAGTGAAATCAGAAATGAGCAGATCCGTCCGTAGGAGAACCACAGTCACCAACATGGCTCGACTGCAATGGGCAGGGCATAGTCCGTAAAACCGATAGGCGTTGGGCCCCAAGGTGCTAAAATAGCGACCTCAGACCAAAAATACCTCAAAGCATTGTTGGCAGAGATTTTCTGACCACTGCGGAAAAGTTTAAACTTTGTTGTTCTATAGTAGGTAAGTAGTAAATAAAATTGATATCTGAAAAACAAAAAATTATAGGCATGTACGAAAAAATGTGGATACAAAAGGGCTAATTCATATATTATGTTTTACCGACTAGCAGTAGTGAATGCGTCGTCTGATTATTACTACTGCTATTCAGGTAATAACATAAATATTAATGCTATAATCATGCATTAGATACACTGATTCTTGATTCTGAATCGGGCTATAAATTGAATAGAGGCTGGGAAAGGCCAAAAAGCAATTTTCCCGGGACGTTATCGCATAAATTGCTTTCTTCGTATGAAAATCTTGTTGAAGGACTTTTCCAATAAAACGGAAATTATTATCATTTTTTCCAATCATAAACTCGTACGACGTACAATTCTTTTGTAATTTCATGCGTATAACGTAATTATTTTACAATATCCGAAGAAATTACATACATTTTATCAGTTCAGGCGTGTTTTAAACAGATTTTCATGGACTAAATTTCTGGTAGAGAAGTGTCTTTATTTAATTAACCTACCTGCCCCAATAAGCTAAAGCCAAATAATATGAGTCAGAAAATTGCAGAAAACTAAAACATACCCACCAACAAAGGATCGTGTATCTTTGTAAACGCGAATAAAATTAATTGGGTGTGAAAAAAATTCACGTAATGCCCTGAAGAGGATTAGACAACGTGGCTCTTAGCGAAAAATTACATTAGGAGCCTTTGCGATAATATTATTTTCCGTGAAAATTAGGAGGCTTTTATCTTTTAATTTAGAATGTTTTAGATCTTTGATTTAGTCATTTGTCGAAAAAAGATATCCTAGCTGTTTCGGTAATGTACCGGGTAGTATTCGAGGAATGCAAAGAAATCAAAATTGCCTGATTTTGAATTCGCAGTAAAATGCCTTTACTGTGAACCTAAAAAACCGAAAATGAGATTTACTAATTATTTGGCAAAAAAAACCTCCTTCGCATGTCAGATTAATTAACTAATTTTTATTTTTATTTATTTCAATGTTTTTTTCAAATCACACGGCATTTCTTTAAAACTGTAAGTAGGTTAAGTCGGCGCATATATGAATCGAATTAAACATCTAGATCAGTTTCGTATTCTATGATAAAACTGATTTGCAAACATAAAGGACTTAAACCCCAAGCAAATGCTTAGCAATAGAAAATACCCGTTCTGTCCACGGTATAAGATACAATTTGGAACTTTACATCTTTAATGCAAAGATCTCCTTTACAATCCAATTATTAACAGCAATAATATACTTCGTTTTAACTTTCATCAGGCATCGAGTTCTCTAAAAATGTTTCAGACTTCAATCTATACTTATTATTATAAGAACAGTGAAATGCACTTGACTATTTTGCATAGAATATAAACAAAGCTTTTCTCGTGTTTTTATTGTTATATTTCACTCGTATACTGCACAATATGAGCAGCTGCTTTGCAAAGATACTCCACATTTCATTTCATGAGCAGCAAGGCAAAAGTATAAATTTGGTATAGCAAGTAAAATGTGTACTTACTGAATACCAAAAATTGTATTAGTTTTTCTGGCTTTTTCAGATCACACCATTGAAATAAAATGCTCAAGAAATGAAATAAGTGCTTCAAATGTGGCCCAAAAAATATCAACCAAAAAGCTTATTTCAAACTACTCAAATTTTTTGACTTATTGCTGCTAAGTTTTATTTTAGAATGAATATTTTTGTTGTCGATGACAACGGTCTTAAATATAAATATTTTGCAATCATTATTAAACTTTATATTATGGTAGAGCGGAGCGAGACCAATAATTATTCTATGATATTAATATGTTTATAATAAACTGAAGTTGTTGATATTATAAAACTTTTTTCTACATTTCGTAATAAGAAACATACATGTGTGTGCAAACCAGGCAACTTGCGCGATGTGAATCCGTTTGTAAGCCCTCGTATATACCTACTATTATAAGACAATGGATCACACCGTTAAAATTGAAATTTGAAATTGAAAGATTGTGAAAACATTGCGAGAGCAACATTTTTTAATTTATTATAGTCAGACTAGCGAACGCCCGCGGCTTCGGGTCATATTTATAAAACATCCGGCCTTATTTCTTGTATAGGTCATTGTAAACGAAACCTCACTGCGAAACCTCAGGGCTGGACGTTATTGAGTCAGTCAGTAAGTAAGTCAGGACTTTTATTTAAATTAATTATAGTTAGATAAGTAGGTAAACAAATGCTTTTCCGTCTTGGACAAAATAAACGATATTCATCCACAGTGTCCAAAACACAGCGTGAACCGAGTTTTACTCTGATGAATCCCCAACGAAAAGTATTAAAAGAATATAATATCACCAGGTAGTTATTTTTTTATTAGATAAGTACCTACTTGTTGAAGAATACGTATAACAAGTTACAGCCGTATTAATAGACCATAAGTACGTTTCTGTTTTTGAAGTTAGGTAAGTAGATATAACATAGTTAAATGAGGTCGTAGTCATCCAAACAAATCCAGGCATCGATAGCAAGAAAGTTATCCTATTACCCTGCACTATATAAGGAGCACCGAGCTACCCTTATCAAAAGACTTTGTAATCAACCACTAACAGCGATTAGATCGCTTTTGCCTTTAATTGCTTCCATTTTCCCTCGGTTCTTTGCTTCATTTAATATCAGGGCGATGACCTGGTGATAAGATAATATGGCTTCCCGTTCCCGGGAATCTCTGGTCCTTATAAATAAACTATAATTATAGATATTTACAGCGGTGATAGACAGATAGTGATGATAGATAGATATAATATATTATTTTACAGATTTTTATTTATTTTTATGCATAATAGTTTTTGATTTATCGTACAAAATGGCGGAAAAAATACCCGAGTATGGAACCCTCGGTGCGCGAGTCTGACTCGCACTTGGCCGAACAATTTTCGGTTGGTAGTCCGGATAATCGCGAATCCGTATAACTGAGGGCCAAATAATCGAGTTTCTACTGTATATGGTCTACGATCTACTTCCTCTAGTACTTAGATGTATAACTGAAAACCAGCGCTATCAGAAGAGTTAAACTACATGGCAAATTAAGAAAGCCCAGATTAAGTTAAACCTCAATATTAAAACTGTGCCAAATGGCTCATAAGAGTGTGTAGTTTCTTATAAAATGCAAGCACCAAGGCTACAGTTCCGCCTATATATCATAGGAGAGCAGCCCCGCCGCAAACCCGATAAATCTACAAGATTTCTATTACAGATAGTGCCTTCATTCTTTCCCTATATTTAATACTAACTGTATCTTGTGCTTGCGTCTTGCCTGAAGCAACATACGATTGATTTCCTTGTAGAAACGATGGGAACAAGATACTTCTCTTTCTCACCGTCATTTACATTCAAGTAAACCATCTGAAATTGTACGTCAACCGGACAACGTTGCAGATGCTCAGAAAACATACATGGACAATTTGCTGGCGCTTCAGTGCAATACAGGCTACAGCTGGCGTCTACACTTGGTGAACCGAGCATGAACTATAATATTCGCGTAGCGTAGAGGTGCTCAAAAACCTCTAACGAACATGCTTAGAGCACGTGTTGAACTTTGAGGTCACCTATTGTTGGTTTTTGACGAACACAAAGGGATTCGCACGCTCTCAATGCGCTTGTGGACGTGTTTAGTGACTCGCGTTTGCACATCGCGGATGCGCGGAAACTGCGTTCAAGGACAAAATTTGTTATTGATGAACTGAGCCCAAACGGAGCATACAATGAAGCAAACATACTCAAATTCGTGTAACGTAGACACGAGCTTAGGAGCCTCGAATAAACACGCTTAGAGCACGTCTCGTATGTTCGACTCACGCTCGACGCGCTCCACCAATTGATAATAATTTTTGACGAACACTAAGGGATTCGCGTCACGCTCGCAGTGCACTTTTGACTTGTTTAGTGATTCACATGTGTCCATCGGGAATGCCTTAAAACTACCTTCAAGCAGAGGATACTTTATTAATAAAGTATCTCTGCCTTCGAGGACAGAGTTCCCGGATGCCGCGAGCAGAAAAGCTTCGCTCGTGATCGACTCGCCAAGCATAGATGCAGCTTAACATTTAAATGAGACACATTAGAGCGGAATATAGCAGGTTTTTTGCGCTTGCGATATTTCGTTACGTGTATCCCTTAAGCCTTAAACAAAATTTTAATTTACATAAGAGTTTCGATGAAATTCAGCTGGTACGTAGTAGACATACTCATAGATATGGTTTCCTGCCGAGAAAACAGAAAAGTAAAAGCAGGCTACTCAGTAATCTGATACGAGGCCCAACCGTGTTGAAGCTAATTACGGATGGGTCGGTAAAGTTATTCATTTTTCACGGTAGGTAGGTACAGTCATCTACCAAATTATTAGCCTCAACTTAGGCTGCTCATGAAGAATATACACGAAGTTCACTGACTGCACAGCCCCAGGCGTACCTACCTACTTCATGGTTCACCATCTCTACTTTAACTACACTAAGTAAGTAGATTTAGGTTTTTTAAAATCCCGTATGAACTCTTTGATTTCCCGGGATAAAATGTAGCCTATGTCACTCTCCAGGTCTTTAAATATACTCATGCAAAAAACACGTCAATCCGTTGCTCCGGTACGACGTGATTGAAGAACAAACCAATAAACAAACACACTTTCGCATTTATAATATGGGTGCTGATTAATATTAAATTCGATCTTGACTGTACAAGAGTAATTTTGTATAATACAAAATGAAGTAAACACTTCTACGAAATATAATATTTTGATAGCAATAAAGAAAAATAAGCACATTAAATTGTATGTGTATTTTATAAAAGTTGTATTGGAGCGGGAAATGTTATAAACACAGAGATAATATCTGTAGAAAATTGCTTTGTTTCTTATTGTCAATTGTACTGAATGCAAAATGTAATGAAAAATATAATACGTACCTACCTAAGTATTAAACTTGAAAGCGGAATTGTACTAAGTATGGGGTTTTCAAACACACAAAAGTGTCTATAGTAAAGAAAGAAATAATAAGCTTTATATTTTTATATTCTTAAAACGTAACGGTGAAACACAAACATAGATAGGTAGGTATTAATTAGCTGGTTTTTAAATACTTCTAGAGAAATTTAATAAAATTTTAATGGAATTGTATAATTTAAGAGCTAAGCAACAGAGTTACTTTCGCATTTACTGTTTCTGTTTGTTACCTTTTCGCGGCTCAATCGCTGAACATTGACGAAAACATTGCATCCTGGAACCGAACATAGAATAAGTATCTAGGTACTTTTTATACCGGAAACCAAAGATTTCGCAGCGGAAACTCTAATCTACGCGAATGAAGTCGCGGGCATCATCTAATAATTATTTTTATAAATTCTACTTACATTGGCAAAAGAAAGTCACTAGGTACCTTGGGAGTTATGTAAGTACTTACTTTATAGGAAATTGTCTCCTAAGTGTGGGTGCTGTGAAAAATTGATATTTTCCCTCCGGTTTTCGGCTCTCGACTTTTTAACCGCCATTTTCACGACAGCCTTGAAGAGTAACTTTCACATACTTTGTAGCTATTTGGTGCTAGCGCCAACGCTTTTAGCCTAACCTAAATTTGACTGGCTTATAGTTTCGAGTTTTTTATTGACGTCACTCTATGGGTTAAATACCTATAAGCCGCGGTTGTCAACTACAAGCCTGAAACAAATTATCAGACGTGGCTGACGGACGATTATGATATTACAATCAAATACCCGAGGAAGCCGTCTAGAAAAAGCAATCGTGCGGTAAGTGAGGGACAAAGGAGCGACCCGAACTGGCCTACGTAGCTAGAGCCCTAAGTTGAAGAGTCGTCATGGTCGTCATTTACCACTAGATCAAAGGCGTCGGTACTGTGTCTCTCTGTATAAACTGTGCCACTTGTGTACCTATCTCTCAGCCATAAGAACTCACGCCTACAACTGATACAGAAATATTAAAAAGTGAGTGTGCAAAAAGCATAACGAGTAAACGTCTAAAATAAGTTTTAATGTATTGTAAATATTTCCACAGCAGATTTAAACACAGACCTGTGGAAAAAACAAGTCGTAATAAATCAAAAACAAACCATCGCGTTATAATTTAATTCCAGATGAAATATTCGTATATACGAAATCTAGCGAACCCGCATCTGAATCTCGGTGCAGGGGTATTCAACTGAATTCGCCCATTTAGGTACATTAGAGCGGCCAACAACCAAATGTTTACCGCGCCTGCACCGAACCAGTGAACTATTTTTACACTGGACGACACGATACACTTTTCACCTTTAAAATATGGCAAAGCTTTCGTGCGAATTTGTGATAAAAGGAAAACTCTTCAGTGGATTAAAAATAAACACTTATGATGTTATTACAAAATGGTGTTTTATATTGAACAATACTTAAATCTGTTGCTGTTACAAGAGTAGCAGATACAAAAAAATGTGTATGTAAAAGATTACAGTAAGAAAGAAACGGAGACAATTAACATACTTAAAAACTGTCTAACATAAATAATGATACAAACAAATATTGATTTTTTACCTTAGAATCTAAATTTTAATTTTATTTTATATTTGACCTCTGTAATAATATGGGTACAATTTGCCTGAAATAAATAACATTATTATTATTATTATTATAAAACACCGTTTTGTAATGACACCGTAATTTTAGCGTTTAAACGTACCACCGTAATTGTTTGATTTGTCTAGTTTGTCACTGGCGTAAAACGTCATGGATAGGAAGCCAGCACATGCCAGACCTTCCTTATTTTATAAAAGCTGAAAGTTTCTCGGTGTATTGTCCCCAACACTGGGAGGAACGTGTATTTGGATCATGTTGGTTTTGGGAAATAACAGGTAATAAAGGTGTAAAAAGTTTACATCAAAGTTTAAAGTCTAATTTTTTTTATTTTAGAAATCACGTCATGCATTGCCAGATACTTATCGTACTTATATATGTCGGAGAACAAGAGGATGGCCGATAATTATTATTGATCTTTAGCCGACATCAGAAGGTAGTAATTAATAAGTAGGTACTTTAATCCATGTTCTTTACAAATAGTTCTCAGTAACGTATCGCACATGGAAACCATCAACGTAACACAACCAGATCACCCTAACCTAACCCTACCTATGGCTGCCTCCAACCACCCCTCACAGCGACCCCTCACCTCACTCTAAACTAGCTAGCCTGAGCTAAACACTACATCGTGTGATTAGGGCGCAATTGCCATTGCAACCTCTCAATCAAATCACGACCTATTCCGTTATCTAATCATCTCAAGGTAATCAATCACAACTTCATGAACGCTCTTAAAAGGATCATTGCATTGACTCTCTTACGATCTAAACCAGATCTTATAATTGACTTCTCATTACTAATTCAGAATATCGCAATAGCTCTACCTTCTCCACTCTGTGCACATCTGCATACAGAACACCATAGCATCGTGCGCCACACGCGCCACGACTACTATCCACCCAAATAAGCGATCACAACAGAAACCAGGTAGAATGTAAGCTATTCGATCTCATGGGCAACTCATTGTCTAATCCATTTCAACATTACACGAGAGTCATCAATGATTCTTTACCAACCGGGTTATACGATTCTAAAGCGGGTACTATCAAAGTTAACTTCAAGTTACTATCACACTAAACTATCACTTCAAACTAGTCATTATTCTTCCTTCCTCCTTCCTTCATACGTTTCTTTTCACGGAGTCTACAGACAGTAAGAACTCTTTCAATATCGACCCTCCAATATATATATATATATATTACTTGTCGTATCGTCACTGTAGCACTCATATTACCTACTAGTTGGATTTCTTAAAAAATGAAATATAAATTTTGAGGTATATAAAAGTTACGGTATGCCTAGGGAAAGCTCATAGTGTGAAATTACGATATCGTGTCGTGGTCGTAAAGAGAGAAGTACTCCGGACGCGAGTACGCGACGCGAGGGACCCGAATAAAACTTCTGGATTGGACGTAAAATATGGTGGAGTAACTTTTACATTTCCCGAATGTTGTTGACTTAATGTTTCTGCTTGCTTCATTTGGGTAATATCTTCGTGGGCGGTTATTTTTAACGGCAATTAAGAACGCCTTTTTTATTCAACATGTTTTGCGAATTGGGCGCAGATTTTACTTTTTAGTGCTAACTGCTAATGCTGTTTATTATTTGTTTGCTCTTACAAGCATTATTTTATTTTATCCTAGTTTCACCACCGCGATCTATAGGTACCTACTTTTATACAAAGATAAATTGATTGATTGACATATCCACTTACAACTTTAGATTTGCTTTTCTCAGTAAGGGTCTACGTTACAGAGTTACCCTACGATTGCTCTATAACGTAGGCTCGTTGGCAGCAAGGACTCAAAAAGGATTTTCAGAAATCCCACCAGATCAAGGCCAGGGTGGGTCAGCTGATCAGCAACGCTTTGAAGGGCTCACGACGCTAAAGAAATCCTTTGCCCATCAAAGTTCATCAAGTTCAGAATCAAGTTTTTTGAAAAAAAAATTGATGTAAAGTTCCTATAAACTAGGTTACCAACTCCTTGTCTGCAAGAAACTCGTCAAAATTAGTTCGGCCGGATTAAAATCAGTATTGACTTAGTAAAATGCCGAAATAACAGACAAATGTCTCTATTTAAAAAAAAATTGTTTGTACAGATCGATAGCATTTTTTTGCTTTGGAGGAGACTGCATAGATTAGATTTTTAAAAGCTTTATAGAGTCTATAAAAAATAATGTATAAAAAATAAGGTAAGCAGTGAATCAGAAATTGTAGTCCAGCCACAGGAGATATTGCACATCGAACCTTAGAAAGAGATAACGATTATGTAGAGCGTTGTCTTTGTCGTTGAGAACGACGATACGTCCCATAGGTATGAGTGACAGAGACGACGCTCTACAAAGCCGAAATATTGTAAAATGTTACGTTGTGTACTTGTTGAAATGTACAATCTTTTTTGTCGGTACCTACTTATATCTATTTCAATAAACGAAGCCAAAGAGCTAATGAAAATGTATTATAACTTCGAATTTAAATAAAACAAGATGCAACACAATGCAATTAAATTAAAAACAAACTACAATTACAAACGCCCAATTAATTAACCTTAGCGGCTTAACAAAAAAGCGAGCTACTGGATACCATCCAATTTTTCTCATCAACAATTTTTAAGATGCCGTGAAATTAATTGGGGACTGAATGACTCGTTACCTTAATGGAAAGAAGCGGGCCTACTTTAAAATAATTAAAATTACTAGCTACGGCCGTTGACACAGGGTAGAAGATGCGTAGATCATATTAGTTTCTGTGATAAGAATAATTATATTCGTGTGCTATTTATTTAATAATAGATTCCTCCTACATCAATGTATTTGGGTGAGTAAGTATGTGAACTCACATTATCTTATTTTTATCTTAATATATAATATTCGAAGTCCAAAAGAACAACTATTTAATTCCTGAAAGTTATTTGAACCTGCCACGTATCTATGTTAATATAATATAAAGAATAATTTGATAAATTACTACTTCGAACTCTAATTTACACAGTAATATTTTATTAGTTAAATGTGTCAGAAAAAAAAGAATATCAAATATTACACCAATTCTATTTCCATTTCATATCCGATTATGGATTTAAAATATTTTATACTGTAGAATTTGGTAGAATTTATATAATTTTCTTGGAGTAAAAAGTATTCTCCAAACAGTCAAGTGCCTTTCAACTATAGATACAGTTTTAATAAGTACATAGTTTCTGAATAAAATAGTTACTTGTTTTACTAAGAAAACCTAAAATATAGGTTTTCAATCTAAAATAGAATGCAATAACTACGAAATAATGAAGCATTTTAGTTTCATCTGCACTTTCATTAATCTATATCCTTATTTAAAAGCAACGACCTATAGCCAACAAGGAGGAATGAAGTGTTTCATTCAAGTCCTTGCCCTTTCAAACTGAAGATATTTGCATTTATTAAAGCGTTTCCGTGACATCGACACTTCTTGCAATCTATTGAGATGAGACTGAAACAAATAGAACGCGTGACGGCTGCGTGCCCAACAAAATTTATAGAAATCAATATCAATCAATCAATATATATATATATTTATATATATATATAGTTTTATTATAAGTATATATATATATAATATATATATATATATATATATATATATATATATACTTATAATAAAACTGTAACAGGTCAAATTCTGTACATTGAAGATATTTTGAAATTTTTTTTTCGAGGGCACTTTATAATCGATACTGAACCCAAAACTGTAATTTTTTTCATTTTTGTCTGTCTGTCTGTCTGTCTGTCTGTATCACGGCCGCGCATCACGCTGAAACTACTGAATGGATTCCAATGAAACTTGGTACGATTTGAGGTCATACTATGAGGAAGAATATAGGATACTTTTTATCCCGAAATTCAGCATGGTTCCCGTAGGAGAGGGGATGAAAGTTAAAATGTATACTGAGTTGTAATTCATTAACGCGTAGTCCGATTTCATTCATTCTTTTTTGTTAGAAAGGGGATATTTTAAAGATTGTTCCATAAATATTTCAAGGTCATCGGTTTTTAACCGACTGTCAAAAAGGAGGTGGTTCTTTTTTCTACATCGATTTTTTCGACGTTTCTGGACCGATTTGCATTTTTTTTTTTAAATCAACAATAAAAGATTTTCGTGGTGGTTACATAAAAAATTCTGGATTCAACTCCTTAATCCTGATGCTGCAGGGTTACTGCCCGCCTGAGTTATCAAGATTTAGGAAGTGTTCATAGTGAATTCATATTGTAGGTACCAAGCAACGACTTTATTCTCAGACTTCAAGTCCCAACTCCTCAACCCTGATGATGTAGGGTACAGCACTCCTAAACTATAATGTTTCAGGAACTGCGGATGATGCAAAATTATTTTAGGTACCAAGCATAGGCTACATCATTGAACTTCGGATCCTAACTCCTCAATCCTGATGCTGCAAAGTACTAAAGTCCTAAATCGTGGGGATTTTAGAATTTCTGATAGTGAATTGATATTTTAGGTATCAAGCAACGGCTTCACGATGACACTCCCAGTTCGAAATACTCTAACCTGATGATGCAGGGTACAGCACTCCTAAACCATAAAGATTCAGGAACTGTTCCTGGTGAAATAATATTGTAAATGCCAAGCATAGACTATGTTATTGAATTCCAAGTCTCAACTCTTCAATCATCATCAGCCTGCGGACGTCCACTGTTGGACATAGGCCTTCCCTAAAGAGCGCCACCACACCCGGTCTTCAGCCTTCCTCATCCAGCCACTTCCCGCCAGCCTCTTTATATCGTCGGTCCATCGTGCTGGAGGGCGTCCCACACTATGCTTGCCTACCTACGCGGTCTCCTCTCAAGGACTTTCCGGCTCCAACGGCCATCACCTCTACGACAGGCATGACCTGCCTTCTTTTATCCCGGAAAATAAAAGAGTTCCCATTGGCTTTTGAAAACCTACATCCACGCGGAGGAAGTCGCAGGCATCAGCTAGTACAATAATATTTTAGTTTTAATTTAATGTTGTTTTTTTACGGTTCCGTACTTCAAAAGGAAAAACGGAACCCTTATATGATCACTTTGTTGTCTGTCTGTCTGTTTGTCTGTCAAGAAATCTACAGGGTACTTCCCGTTGACCTAGAAACATGAAATTTGGCAGGTAGGTAGATCTTATAGCTGACATTTGGGGAAAAATCTGAAAACCGTGAATTTAGGGTTAGATCACACAAAACAAATTAAATTGTGGTCATGAACTAATAATTAGTATTTTCAACTTTCGAAGTGAGTGACTATATCAAGTGGGGTATCATATGAAAGGTCTTCACCTGTACATTCTAAAACAGATTTTTATTTATTTTTATGCATCATAGTTTTTGAATTATCGTGCAAAATGTCAAAAAATTAGACTGTAGTACGGAACCCTCATTGCGCGAGCCTGACTCGCACTTGGCCGGTTTTTTAGATTTAATTTTTATATAAGTATACTTATTTCGTCTTAAAAATACAATAATGAATCCGATAATGCTGAGAAGAGTGAACCTGGCTCTCACCGTTTCGCGCCAAGTTATACCTAGTTGACGGTACTTACTTCATATAGTTCCGTGTATCTCATCGTACACGCGTATGTGTGGATTCCTGCCATATAAGTACAATTGAAGTCGCGCCTGTGTGCATTTTTCAGATTTTAACTCACTCTGATTTTGCACGCAAATAGTAGTATAGATCATTCTTCATCTTATTCTTTACCCTGGGTTTCATTCCGCACTTAGAAGTAGCTGTCCAATGTAATTGAGACCGTTACACTGGTGTGGTACCCCGCCGGATTACTCCAATAAGAATCCAAGCAGGCCACCCGGTCAGCGAGGATTTGTTACAGCAATTATTGCTGGGGACCCGATTTAGACTTCTCGTTCGGCAGATGCACCACGTGTCCCGGTGTCTCGTCACTATCAATGCATGTTCTGCAGAAGGGACTGTTGTTGATAGTATAGATCATAATATAGATGACGGCTTTCTTGAACTCTCTGACATTATTCTGAAGTTTGCCCCAGTACAATAATATAAAGCCCCTTTATACCGCTCCGCAAGCAATATGCGGGGAGAGTAGTACACGTGGGTGTATGCTTGCACGTTCTCCCCGCCTGGTTAGCATGCAGATCTTTAATATATAAAAAGAAAAGCTGACTGACTGACTGACTGATCTAGCAACGCATAGCTCAAACTATTGGACGGATTGGGCTGAAACTTAGCATGCAGATAGCTATTATGACGTAGACATTCGCTAAGAAAGAATTTTTAAAATTTCCCCTTATAGGGATAATATGGGTTGTTTTGTTAAGTCGAAGAGGAAGAAGTCGCGAGCATAAGCTAGTTTTCTCTATATAATATCAACCCACACAAATAAATAATTTTCAGAAATTTCACCAAGGGAAGCTGGGCAGATCAGCTAAGTTTCGAAACCAAACTTTATCAATATAAATTGAAAGTTGCGTTTTCCCCGCCACGTTGCAAGTGGTCGTCAAAATGCATTGTTGTGTACTGACACAACTAACAATAAGTGCTTGCGGTCGAAGCCTGCCTCAATGCTTGGATGAAAAGTTGAGAAACATGATTGTGTTATTAGTTTTAGAACAAAAGATACCACTGCAAAGGTTTTGTTATTTGTCGAATAAACTAGGTAAATGTTTTAGCTTCTACAAAACGACGTAAAAGGGTTTATTTTGTGTATATATGTACAAATTGACCACTACATTTGACAAACGATATTAAAGGAAGACTGCATACAAACGTAATCTGGTGTTCTGATTTGAATATTAACGCGATTTTCGTAAACACATTCTAGAAACTACAATATATATCCGGGGTTTATTAGATTTTTATTAGATTTTCGTAAAAATATCTAGTTTTAAACTAATCTACTCGAGAAAGGACTTTCTTTATCAAGCAACTTGGTGCACAGATCAGTCGTTTCTTTTTCTTTTCCTTCTTGTGCCTCTCCACAATTGAAGGTTGACTCATTCCGCCAACAGAAATAGTTCTTCTTCGCTGGCGATCTTCGTCCATTCGCGGATGTTGCGCAACCAGGACTTTTTCTTCTTTCAGAGCATCTTTTGCCATTATAAATTGGAGCAGTCGGTATCTCTCGTGCCTCAAGACCTGGCCCAAATACTCGACGTTTCTCTTCTTGACGGTTTCAAACAAAAGCTTTAAATGCCACAAGGGTGTTTATTATAATGGCAAAATAGATTTGTTTTGATATGAATAAAAAATACTTCCTTCCATTCATCCGCCCCTTGTAATTTACGCTCCGCTGATTCTGTTATCTGGGCATAATTCACTCGGAACAAAGATTTTATTTAAAAAAAATGAAGAACATTTTATGGGTTAGTAGAGAAGAGTCCACAATTAATTTTATATTTTTTTCTCATCTCTCGTGTGTTACTAAAGCAATAATAATTTAAAATCACGGAAATGTTTTTTTTTTTCAAAATGACAATTATTTTATCTATCTTTCGGTTTTATCACGCATTGACTTCAACTACTTATTGTAAGTATTGGACCTGCGATTGTCGACCTGTTTTTGAAACAACTTGATTTTCGACATTTTGGCTGTGGTTAACAAGAGTTAATAGCCACAGTGACCGTCATGTGAGCATACTCGCCACTAAATGTTAGCAATGAGATATTTTATATTTGACACAAAGTGTTACTTTTAATTCCTGATACCTTATACAGTCGGTGGTGGGGCACTTTCAATCAGCATAAAAACTAACTGTCATTTTCTATGGCATGCACTTGTATATTATGTCGATTTCTGTATTATCAAATAATGATTGTAAAGTGACATTATGAAAAGTCAAGTCGGCCTGATTATCTCTATCCGCGCAAATCAGTTAATATAGCGCTCTCTCTGTTACGTAATCCAATACAACTAGGCAACCTTAACAATATCATTGGGCGTTAACCATTTTAAGACGCCAATCTATCACAAAAGTGTTTCAAAAACATTCGAAATTCAATTCAAAAATGTTTTCAAAAACATACGAAATTCAATTAGAAAGCATAGTTTCATTTGTGATTGGTTGGTGCCTCAAAATGGCTAGCTCCCACTGAGGTTTTTGCCTCTATCATTATTTGTATGGGATTACGTAACAGAGCGAGCGATACAATAACGTCTTTCCGCGGATAGAATAGTGACTCTTCAATTCATCCAGTTTGGAAGAAAATTCTACTGGCAAGAGTCGACACTCAGTACCCAGTCACACTTTTCAAATATCATTACAGTTTGGTAATTTTATTAAACTACCAACTTGAGTTGGAAACTCAAACTACTCTTTCTAAACATCAAATATTGGATTTTCAGATTTCATTTCACATTTTCTCCCCGATTTTTAAGCTTACATTTTTTAAGCAAAGAAGATTTTTTACATTTTTCGTTATTTCTCACCAGTAAATCTCTTATCCTTTAAATAAAAAAAATGTTTATCTCCTGAACAACATCCTTTGCAGAGGGGTTTTATATTTCATCTAAGAAATGCATATCTTGGCTGGGATCTCGAGCGAAAAGTGGAAAACTCACTTGCTATTTATGTCTTTTGTATAAATTGGAGTATCTTCGACGTAGAATTTTTCCAGTATTTTCACACGGAAACAGTTTTTGACGAAAAAACTTTAATAGGGACTGAGCGATTTATCGTAAAAGATGAGTAGGTATAAGTAAGGATTAGAATGATAAATAATAAAATTATTAATACCTAATTAATTTGTCTTATGCGGTTGTACTCGTAACCTCACCTTTTTTGGGAGGGTTTGGTGGTGGGGACACTCGTCATGGATACCATCGTGGAGGCATGGTAGGTTACTTCGGACTAAAACCCCATCACATACTATCCACATGACACATCATTTACCCCATTATATTCAAGGGGCAGGTGGCGATTAGCGTTTTCGTCGTCACTGAAAGATTCTACCGCCTTCCAAGACCTACCTACTTACCGCCAGGTGAGATTGCAGTAAAGAGCTAACTTGTATCTGAATAAAAAAACGTTGTCCGCCAAAGCACAGAATATGTTATAGTACTAATGGGCCACGACAGGCAGAAAGAGGTCTTGCTACACCGTTGCCACGAGTCTCGCGTGGGAGAGTATGTTGCGCCGTGTCCAGGGCACTACCAAACTTATGGCACTCTTAACAGTTGGCTACACAGTTGGCAGCTGGCTACCCGAAATCTTGCACAAATAACTTCCAAAACAGCCGTTCCCCGAAAGGACTTGCCACAAGATGGAAACCTAACCTAACACTGAGGCGAGGCAATCATGATATGGTTAGCCTGCTTACTTTTGTGGAAGAATGTTTCAGATATATGTATACCTATTACCTAGTACTAAAAAGTAATGAAATTATCTTCTGTCTTGTTTTTTTCCTCTAGAATAGATGCATCGCACCCATAATAAAGATATTTCTTATAAACATCTAACGTGTCCTAAGGAAGCCGTTAATGAAGAAAGAAAATAATAGTGAAGGTTTCTTAGTTAATTTAAATGTAAAGTTCGGTGTAACCATGAAACGAGAGAAAGCAGGAAATTCATTAAAACAACTTCATTAAGGTCTGCTATGGGCTAGAAGTTTAACTACAGAAGTTTCCAAATTATTGTCTTCTTGCAATTTATGTTTTTTGGTCACAAGATTTATAAGTCGCTTAGTTTGGGAAGTTCTGCGACGCCTTAATTACTTATGATTTTGCGCTTCATTATTTAAACTGTTCTCTTATAATAATAATAATAATAATAATAATTTTTATTTGCTAAATATGGGTAGTTTACAAAGGTCTTAATATATTACTTATAATCTAAATAGTCCCCGCATATTTACTGATACTTCAGCATGCAAATATTAATAATAATATATCTACACCTAAAGGTAATTTGTACAATGACAAACGATGTAGGGTATATTATTCAAACTTATTTTATAAAATTACAACTAATTAATTATACATCTTAAATTATCACTATGACTTCCATGGTATATAATTGAGGTAATCTGATACAGAGTAGAACGATTCATCGCACAACCATTGAAAGAGCTTCCTTTTAAAATGTGTCGTCGGTAGCTTTTTTAAGTTTGTATCTAATTTATTATAAATTTTAATGCTCATTGCGTAAGGCGATTTTTGAGTTTGCCTAAGATTATATTGTGGCATTATTAGCCTATCTTGATTCCTTCTTATTAAAGAAAAGTGGAAGCCTGAAGAATCGTATTTTTAAGGGGACTCTCAACTTGGTGCGTATTTTTGTACTGCTAAGAGAAATCTATATCCGTAGTCATCTAAAGAAAAGTAGATTGGCTCCCAATATAATATTAACCAATCAAATTCAATGAAACTTTTGAACTAATACCTATATCCGTGGTTTTCCAGATTTCCATTAATATGTTTATTTTCAAAGTCACACGGACACAAGGATTTACAAGCCTTACTTTGAGCCCCTATAAAATGTGTATAAAATGTTTTTGCGGAAATGTGGCAAATTACAGACACAGATATTAATTTCTAAAACGTGTTTACAAAAATTCATTGAGTTTGATTGGTTATTATTGAAATGAGAACCAAACTATGTTTGCGTTATAAGCTTCATCGCTATCGAGGCTGGTTTCCTAACGTAGATGTGCCACAATGTGGAAAAGCTTATCTGTGGTGGAATAAGATTCAATGAAAATACAAGGGCATGAAAATACAAATGTAGTATGGAAATTCCCATACATACTTACCTATTCCTACATCCTTCGAGGATGATAGCACAGAATACTTAATCTGGTAGAAAAAAGTTGTACCCCAGTGGTCTAGCTTTTAATAGTAACAATATTATTATCTATTTAGTTATCTTCTTGTTGGAACTGGCATTAAACTAAATTGTTTATATTTAAATATATTCTTATTTTTATTTTATTTTTCTAAAATCCTTTGTTTTACGTTTGATGACTTTTTCAACTTACTTCAAATATATATCTCAAACAGGACGTCCAAGTTTTTCCTTTTACTGATATTTTTCCCATAAAATCAAAATATCCCAACACGTTATCAGCACGAAGGGCTCTAGGTGGAAAAATAAAAGTGAAAAGTGGTATTAATTGTCCATAATTGCTTTATTTGTTGCGAATAAGAAAAATCGCTTTTTTCTTTCCAAATGTCACAAGCAAGCGGAGATTTAAGTTGTAACAAGATGTTACATTCTTCGTCAGTTCCTCTGTTTAGTCTCAAAAATAGAGAAGGATATCCAACTTGGAAATTTAAAATGCAAAATTATTTGTTACATGAGGACCTTTGGTTTCATATAGTTGGGTATCCAGAAGGAGATACGACCGCTGCACCAGTTAAGATAAGGAATGACGCTAAGGCTCTGGCTAAAATATGCTTAACATTAGACGGTGCAGCTATTACACATGTAAGATGTGCAAAAACTGCAGCCGAAGCATGGGAAGCCCTGAAGGCAGCTTTTGAGGATAAAGGTATGGGCCGAAGGCTAGCCTTAGAGCGTAAGCTTTATAGATTAAGTCTTTCAGACTTTGAAAATATTGAACAATATATAGATGCAGTTCTGTCAACGGCACAAGACCTAGCTGACATAGACAAAGTAATAGAAGACAAATCGATTGCAGCTATATTACTAGGAGGTCTCACATCGAAATATGAGCCATTGATTATGGCACTTGAAAACTGCAACATCGATATTACTTCCGATTTGGTCAAAACAAAACTATTAAATGAAATGTCTAAAAATGACACCATACCAACAAATACAGTTTTCCAGGCCAAAGGAATGAAACCCAAACCAAGTAAAATGATTATTTGCTATGACTGTAACGTACCAGGGCATAAACGCCCGGATTGTCCTCAGCGACGTAATAAAGAAAAAATAAGTGTAGCAAATGAGGTCATGGATTCGGTCACAGCACTTACTGCTAATTTTTCAAATAAGGATGTTTGGTACGTAGATTCTGGAGCTACAAAACATATGACTTTCAGAAAAGATTGGTTTCGGGACATTAGGTCAATGCATACTGGAAATATAACTGTTGCAAATGGTGAAAGCGTTAAATGCTGTGGAATAGGAAATATTTCTATTAAGACACCTGGTGATGTAGTAAAAACAATAAGTGATGTTGCCCTGGTACCAGATTTAAAGGCTAATTTACTATCTGTACAGAAAGTTATTGATAAAGGTTTTGTATGTGTTTTCGACAAGAGAGGATGTAGTTTTTATAAAAATGATACTTTTTGTGTTTCAGGTGATTCTGTCCTTCATGCTTCGCCCTGTGGTGGACTGTACATAGTTGATGGTACTGTTAATATTCCACCTAAGATGAATAGTGAAAATATTGCGTATGAGGTGCACTATGACTGTCTGAGCAAGTATCAGCTCTGGCATAAACGGTTAGGACACTTATGTCGCATAGGCATGAATCAATTGAAGAATCATCAGGTAGGAGTAGATTTTACTAAGGTTGATAAAAATAGTTGCATCGCTTGCGTAAAAGGCAAACAAGCCAGAAAACCGTTTAAAAACGTAGCGTATAATAGGGCGTCATCACCTTTAGAACTAATCCATAGTGATTTATGCGGACCAATGTCCACGACATCTTTTCAAGGAAACGTTTATGTTTTAACTTTCATAGATGATTATACTCGCAAGATTTTTGCTTATTTTTTATCTTCTAAAACTGAGGTAAAGAATAAATTTTTATTATTTCGTGCTCTAGTTGAAAAACAATTAGGTTTTCAAATAAAGACTCTTAGAACCGATGGAGGAAAAGAATATGTAAATAACGAGTTTTCTGATTACCTTTCTTCGAATGGGATTGAGCACCAAGTAACAACGCCTTATAGTCCACAGCAAAATGGAGTTGCTGAACGTACTAATCGTACAATAACAGAGAAGGCGAGATCAATGTTGGCTGAAAGCTCACTATCTAAAGCATACTGGGAAGATGCTTTCCAAGTTGCTGTTTATTTGAAGAATAGGTCCCCTCATCGAGCTTTGAGTGGCAAAATACCTTATGATAAGTGGAGTGGTCGGAAAAGTGATCTAAGTCACTTAAGAGTATTTGGATGTAGAGCTCTAGTTCATGTACCTTCATGTCAAAGAAGGAAACTAGATTTAAAAGCAGAGGAAGCAATTTTTGTTGGTTACTCGGAAGATCCTAATACTTATGTTTTTCGGGATCCTGCAAATCCAAGACGTATTATTAAGTCAAGAGATGCAAATTTTTTTGAGAATTGTTTTACACCTTTAAAGGAAAATGCATCAGAACCTATAGTTCAAAATACGGAGTCAGTATTACTATTCGAAGAACATACTGAACCTGGTGATGATCAATTTTATGATTGTGTTGATTGTTGTAGTCCAGAAGGAGAATCATCTGTTCCTGTAAACATAGATAAAGAGTCTTCTTGTACTGAACAAACGCAAGTAAGTAATGAACCCAGATACCCATCTAGAAATAGAAAGCCACCTGAATTTTTAAATTATCAGGTCTCTACTGATGTTGTTTCGGGTGAACCAACAAACTATTCTGAAGCTATACATTCAGAAGATGGTGAAAAATGGGATTTAGCAATGACTGATGAATACAATTCACTTATGAAGTTAAATACCTGGGAGTTAGTAGACAGACCAAATAAAAAAGTTATTCCCTGCAAATGGGTTTATAAGCAAAAGAAGGATGCTTATGGTAATATAACCAAGTATAAGGCAAGGCTAGTGGTCAAAGGATTTAATCAAACAAGAGATATAGATTATCATGAGACGTTTGCGCCTGTGATTCGTCATTCTTCCCTGCGTACTTTGTTTGCATTGGCAGCAGAAGAAGATCTCAAAATGAGACATCTGGATGTTGATACAGCTTTTCTTTATGGAGATTTGGAAGAAGAAGTATTTATGGAACAACCTCTTGGTTTTTCTGTGAAAGGCCAAGAAGACAGGGTTTGCCGGCTTCGCAAATCTCTATATGGTCTAAAACAGGCACCTCGTGCTTGGAACAAAAAATTGAATGAAGTACTTTCAAAAATAGGTTTTGTAGGAACTTCTTCTGAGCCTTGTGTATTTACGAAACTTTTTGGTGATGAACTTGTTATATTGGGTGTCTACGTGGATGACATAATTGTCTTTTATAATTCTGACGTGACGTTTGACATTGTTAAAAATGACTTGTCAAGATATTTTAGTTTGAAAGATCTTGGCAATTTGAAGTCATATTTAGGATTACAAATAGAAAGGAATCAAGATTACATAAAAGTTAGTCAATCAAATTATATATTGTCCATATTGGACAAATTTAATATGAGTGAATGTAAGTCGGCTAGTACTCCTTTAGCTCACAGCAAATTAGAACGAAACGTTTGTGGTGAGTCATTGCTGCTGCCTTACAGAAATCTAATAGGATGCCTTATGTTCTTGGCAGTCAATACACGTCCTGATATAGCATTTGCGACGAGCTACTTAAGCCAATTTAATACGTGTTTTTCAACGGAACATTGGAAAGCAGCAAAGAGGATTCTTCAATACCTGAAGGGTACACTAGAGTATTCCTTAATATATAGGAAAACTGGGAAGCCGTTAACAGGGTATGCAGATGCTGATTGGGCCAATTGTCCAATTGACAGAAAGTCTTACACGGGCTATGTCTTTAAATTGGCTGGTGGACCAGTGTCTTGGGAATCAAAGAAACAACCAACTGTTGCTCTGTCATCCACTGAAGCTGAGTACATGGCTCTTACTGCAGCAACTAAAGAAGCCTGTTATTTACGTAAATTTATAGAGGATATTACGGGTAAAATATCTTGACAAGTCATTTTTAACAATGTCAAACGTCACGTCAGAATTATAAAAGACAATTATGTCATCCACGTAGACACCCAATATAACAAGTTCATCACCAAAAAGTTTCGTAAATACACAAGGCTCAGAAGAAGTTCCTACAAAACCTATTTTTGAAAGTACTTCATTCAATTTTTTGTTCCAAGCACGAGGTGCCTGTTTTAGACCATATAGAGATTTGCGAAGCCGGCAAACCCTGTCTTCTTGGCCTTTCACAGAAAAACCAAGAGGTTGTTCCATGGCTGGTGGACCAGTGTCTTGGGAATCAAAGAAACAACCAACTGTTGCTCTGTCATCCACTGAAGCTGAGTACATGGCTCTTACTGCAGCAACTAAAGAAGCCTGTTATTTACGTAAATTTATAGAGGATATTACGGGTAAAATATCTACAATTAAGATATTGTCAGATAGTCAGAGTGCACTAAACTTAGCTCACAATCCTGTGCACCATAGCAGGACGAAGCATATTGACACTCGTTTTCATTTTATACGAGAAAAAGTTAGTAATAATACAATTATTTTAGAGTATATGAAAAGTTGTGATATACCCGCAGATATTCTTACCAAACCACTGGGGCCTATCGCAACTAGTAGAATTATAGGTAGTTTAGGTCTTACTTAGTTTTTTTTTTTTTTCTTGTGTGTTAATATGTTATGTTAAGTTTTTTTTTTGTAAGACAATTTAGTTTAAAGGGGGATGTTGGAACTGGCATTAAACTAAATTGTTTATATTTAAATATATTCTTATTTTTATTTTATTTTTCTAAAATCCTTTGTTTTACGTTTGATGACTTTTTCAACTTACTTCAAATATATATCTCAAACAGGACGTCCAAGTTTTTCCTTTTACTGATATTTTTCCCATAAAATCAAAATATCCCAACACTTCTAAAAACCAAAATAAACAGCATGCTCACCCGAGTTTGCTCCCGAAGCGCTCCTTGCCACTTTAATTAAAATTTCTTTGTTATCTTGCAATCTTTGTCTCGGACAGTGCAGTCTATAAATAAACATTCAATTATATCGAAAGGTCTGCCCTAATTATTAAAATAATAATACTATATAATTTTTTTTTTGGTATTATTATTTTATTTGGTATTTATGTTTGGGAACTTTCAATATAAGTAATCTTCTAAATATATAAAAGGAAAAGGTGACTGACTGACTGACTGATCTATCAATGCACAGCTCGAAATACTGGACGGGCGGAAATTTGGCATGCAGTCTGCAGATAGCTATTATGACGTAGACATTCGCTAAGAAAGGATTTTTGAAAAGTCAATCCCTAAGGGGATAAAATAGGGGTTTGAAATTTGAGTAGTCCACGAGGACGAAGTAGCGTATAAAACACAATGGTAAAAAAATATGACGTCATATTTTCTTTAACAATCATACCAGTATTACATCTATTTTAACTCACAAAATAATCGTAGTTTGTGCTAGGTATAAAGGGAGTAGGTACAAAAACAATGCGTTCGGTTTAAACCTGTGATCTTTCTTATTTAACTAATCGTTGAGACTTGAGCTTTTGAAGCTTTAATTTATACTAGAAGACGCAATGCGTTCGTGTCGAGGGTACGTGCGAATTAACGCTATATTTATTCTATAGAAATATAAATCTATGTTTATAAGATACAACGTCCCAGCCACGTCCCCTTATTACATCGTCTATTTTATTAATAACCTACGAATAATTATTATTATTGTCTTTATATGTTTGTCAATTCTATTTTTCAAACAGACAGACTCTAATACTGAAAATATTAAAATAAAACTTAAACCTAGCCTTATCTAATTACCTACTAAACAAATCATACCCGCGTGGAATTGTGCCAAGTATAATGGCTGCATCCGCGCTGGACAGCCAGGCTGATCCGTTGCGCAAAAAATGAGCCAGCCCTTCTGTCACCAGATGAGGCTATTAATCGCAGTGAAATGTCTCGTATTTATTTTTTGCACTAAGACTCCATGGCCCCAGCCCCCAAGGTCTCCAAGGCAAACGGAACAAAAATGTAACCCATGCCAAAAATCACGTTAATCGGTTGCTCCGTTGCGACGTGATTGAAGGACAAGCCAACAAACAAACACACTTTCGCATTTATAATAAGGGTACTGACGCTTTATTATTAGGATTTCTGTGATTATAACAAATGTGAACTACTTGTTTCAGAAACAGAGATCCTTTCATCAAAGACATTGTATTGACCTGAGTCTGCCAACGACGCGCCCTCGGTTTCTGAAAAGCACTCGCTGCCACTGGCTGCCATTTTAATTAAAATTAGCTCTTTGTTATCTTGCAATCTACGCCTGGCACGCTGCAGTCTATAAATAAAATGTATCGAAATCTGCGTGCCACGACCTATGAATCTTGTTTTACGTAAAATGTAGGTATTTAAACTACAAATACTTACGGATAAGAAACCGATCAAATCAAGGGTTTAATGCAGGTGGTTTAATGTAACTACCATACCCCTTCCAAGTAAGCCCGCTTCCATCTTAGACTGCATCATCACTTACCATCAGGTGAGATAGCAGTCAAGGGCTAACTTAATAAAAAATATTAATAAAAACATAATGTTTTTAAAATGTGTGAAGTCTGCCAATCCGCACTTGGTCAGCTTGGTGGACTGTGGCCTAAACCCTTCTCATTCTGAGAGCAGACTCGTGCTCAATAGCCGACCGGCGATGAAATGATCATGATGATGATGATAATAATAATGTCCTTCCGAACGAATTTCGTCGTCTGTCGTAAAGGCGATGGCCGTTGGAGCCGGAAAATCCTTGTGGTGGTGGCGTGGAGACCGCGTCTAAGCAAGCGTAGTGTGGGACGCCCTCCAGCACGATGGACCGACGATAAAAAGAGGCTGGCGGGCAGTGGCTAGATGAGAAAAGCTGAGGATCGGGTGTGGTGGCGCTCTTTAGGGAAGGCCTATGTCGAACAGTGGATGTCCACAGGCTGATGATGATGATGATGATGAACGAATTTCGGCCACCGGCGCGGCCAATCTCCATAGAGATTAGCAAACTGCACGGGAGATATGATGCCTAGTGTGCACTAGGCATCATATCTCCCGTGTGTGTGTATGTAAACACAGGTGCACTCTCTATTCCCTCACTCTCATTGCCCTAAGGCACGGAAATCCACCCCGATCTGAGAGAGAACATGCGCAGGACTGACGACTTTACGTGCTCTCCGAGGCACAAAATATATAATAGTACTAACGCTCCGGGCTAGTAGGTATTGAGAATTTCTTAACAGAAAAATCCTGGCAAATTTTTTTTGGTCCGACCTCAACACCTCGTCAACTGCAGATGAACATGCCAAGAGACTAGACCAACGAGGCAGTTGATACCGGATGATAACGATGATGGTACTGAAGCTTTAAATAATTATTATTAAGAAATTTAAAAATAGAAAATATCTGTTTATCAATCAAATTGCTACAGAGTATTGACTCGAGTCTGCCCACGAGGCGCCCTCGTGCCTCGGTCTGTATAAGGCGCTCACTGCCACTTTAATTAAAATCTCTTTGTTATCTTGCAATCTTTGTTTTGAACTGTGCAACCCATAAATAAATTGTATCGAACTGTACACGCCACAATCGCTTTCGATGTAAATGAATTGCCATTTGCTTTGTTTTCATTTCAATCAATATTTATAGCGAGTCCGAAAAAGGAGAGATTTCTTCTGTATCTTGTATTATTTTCTTGTTTATATGTCATCGGAAATGTGAGTGATCCGTCGTCGTATAAGTATAATTATTCCTAGGGAATGTATGTAAGTAGTCCCTAACATCAGCACGAAATGAGTGAATAAAATTTTACTAAGTACCTATACTTATTATCGGAAATCCGTCGGAGAACCAAAGTGACTGACATAGTCCAACGAATTAGCCAGCTGAAGTGGCAGTGGGCAGGCCATGTCTGCCGCAGAACCAATGGCCACTGGGGCAGACGTGTCCTGGAGGGGAGACCGTGTATCGGGAAGCGCAGTGTGGGACGACCTCCAACCCGCTGGACTGACGACCTTAAGAAGGTAGCGGGGAGTGGGTGGATGAGGAAGGCAGAGAATCGTGTATCCACCACGCGCTCTTGAGAAGGCCTATGTCCAGCAGTGGACGCAAACAGGCTGATTGATTGATATGATACTTATCATACATTACCTAGTTTGCTGAAAGAACACTTGAATAAAGTGTCTCTTTAATCGAGAAAGATAAAGATGCGTCAATGGGCATAAGTAACTACATAGTACAAGTTTAGGTTAAAGAAAAACTACTAAATGCCTAAAACTAGGCTAACTCGTAGTTCAATTGAGTATCTCATTGTCGCACAATAATAAGAAAAAAATATATTTCCTAGGAATTCCGTATATTTCCTCAGCAGCAATTGCAAATGAGCTTCGTTGTGTGCAGTAAAGATCCACTTCCTTTTTGGAAGTCGGTTAAAAATAAAAATAAAGTTTAGGAAGTTCAGAGTGATACCAAATTTTTCTTAAAACTTACCTACTTTGAATTATTCTTTTACTAAAGTTTTCTTTTGATTTGCCTTTTTGTTGACTGGGTTTTCATCACTGAGCTTTTCTTAAACTAAATTTTCTAAAAGTTAATTGCGTAGAGCTTAATTGAAAAATTCCATATTTTATGCTTGTCACATTAAAGGTTAAAGGAAGCATCCCAACATTTTTCACTATAATTTCTTAACACCTTCGAGCGTTCTCATAAATTGTTCACAAAGCCTTGTAAACAGCGAGCAATTAATTTACAGCCAAGCATCACTTTGTTAGCAGCTTCTATCAACCTTTGATACACTAGGTATACCTATACTGGCTGATTTATTGAGTAATCATTTGTTATACATCTCAATTAAGCACTCCACACTTTATAATAATATCCATACTTACTCTAATATTGTAAATGCGAAAGTGTGCTTATCTGTTTGCTAGCTTTTCACGGCCCATCCGTTTACTTTATAGAAGTTTGGTACAGAGATAGCTGTAGAACATTACCTGCGTACAGACAAAGGCTACTTTTTATCCCGGAAAATCAAAGAGTTCCCACTGGATTTATAAAACCTAAATTCACCCGAGCGAAGCCGCGTGCTTCATCTAGTTTGGATGTTGGATGTTTACTCCTTCACCCCACAATGACTGGACCGATTTGGATGAAAATTGCATTTTTATTTATTTATTCAGATACCTACATAAGTTAGCCCTTGACTGCAATCTCACCTGGTGGTAAGTGATGATGCAGTCTGAGATGGAAGCGGGCTAACCTGAAAGGGGTATATAAAACAGTTTTTATAAAACTCAGTTTTTAGAAAAGGTAAGATATACCTACTTAAATCTGCTGAAATGCTTCCTGACGATTCCTTTGTGTTGAGATCTGTAGATATAAAAGGAAAAGCTGACTGACTACTGATCTGTCAACGCACACGTCGAACTACTGGACGGATTGGGCTGAAATGCATGCAGATAGCTATTATGACGTAGACATCCGCTAAGAAAATATTTTTCAAAATTTAACCTATATGGTATACTTAATAGGGGTTTAAAATTTGCTTAGTCCACGCGGATGAAATCGCGGGAATAAGCCTGTTTTAGCAATATCATGATGATCATGATCATGTTCAGACATATTATTTTAATCATGAAGTGATTGTCGAAATATAAATTTCAGTTATAATGATACAGAAATGCAACTGCGTGTAATTTGTGGCGCGCTAACCACAAATCATTAATTGTGGCAAATGCTGCGAATGCCTTCGTATTTCAGCACGCGATTTAATATGAGAGTCAAATTTGATATTATTTTTTGTGGGCATATTATTATCTTGGTTTTATATTATTCCCACGACTTCGTCCGCAATGCTTAGGTACATATATAATTTACAAACTTTACCTCTTTATAAGATTAGTGTACTGTAGACTGAAGACGGCCGGTGGCGGCGCGTTAGGAACCACACGATTAAGAACTTTCATAACATTATTCAACCACTTAATGACGTTCGATAAGTGAACCTACTTTGAAAAATAATATCTTTGAATGTTATTTTCAACATAATTTATCATAAAAATCATTTACGAGGCATTATGTAAATCTATAAAATTATTAGATGATGCCCGTGACTTGGTCGTTGGCGTGTTTTTAGGTTTTTTTTTAAATCCCGTGGGAACTCTTTGATTTTTACGGATAAATAGTAGCCTAAGTCCTTCCCCAGAATGCAAGCTATCTTTAAACAATGCAACACTTGCAACACTAGATGATGCCCGTATACGACGCTAGACTTGGTTGTTACTTCATATTATAGCATACTGTGAGGCATCATAAGGCTCTACCTCCCTGATGACGGAGTTTGTTCTGTGCTCTACACACAGACCACCTACATAGATGGCTCTACCTAATTATAACCCCAGATAATTCGTAATCGCAACACCGACAACTTTTAATTTTCGTGTTTACGCATAATTGCGCGCGTAACTCGCGTTAAACGGCGATAAATCTGTCCGATTTGTTATTTATTTGCCGCCGCCCGTAAAATGTAAGAGCGGTTAAATAGCGAATGTTATGTATTACATTTATATAACTATCGACGCGACTATTCAGCAGGTATATTCTAATACTAGCTAATGCCCGCGACTTCGTCCGCGTGGATTTAGGTTCTAAAAAATCCTGTGGGAACTCTTAAAGTTTCCAGGATAAAAAGTAGCCTATGTCCTTCCCCGAGTTGCAAGCTACCTCTGTACCAAATTTCGTCAAAATCAGTAGAACGGTTGAGCCGTGAAAAGCTAGCAGTCAGACAGACAGATAGACAGACACACTTTCGCATTCATAATATTATGGTATAGTATGGTTTAGAGTCATTCGGGGCAAAAGCACGCACTTTTGCCTTCTCGGCTTTATTTAACAAAAACTATTGTGATGTTAGACACATTTAATGTATTTATGGAGCACGTTTATTAGGCTTCCAAATTATAATCCAAATTATAAAAAGTTTAATAAGGTATTCATAAAAACTTTTTGTTTATTGTCGAAAAGGATGACATGGTCGGAAAGAGTACTTTTACCCACACTTACGGGTAAAAATCCCATAATAGGTAGGCATCTAACATTGTTTTATGTTCCCTAATCCCTGTAAAACATTTATTTCATTAATCTTCTTTCAGGTTAGTTAGCTTTCAGAGACTACAGAGTAGATATATTTACGCTTTCATAAATAAACCATGCGTCAATAAGTCGTGCGTTTATTGATCTTTGCATACACCCCCTATTTTGTAACCCTTGCTCCTTATCCCTAACATATCTCAGTTGAGCGCAAGACACACGGGTCGAAGTAGGTAGGTAATTGCTGGAAGGAGCTGCGCAAGGCAGCACGTTATTAATGACGACTGCTTATTTACAAGTCATTAGGCGTATTCGTAGGCAAATATTGTTGGCTGCGAATTTGATTTATCTAGTCGTGACTGGGTTAATTTTGTTTTGTTAAGTCAAGGTCTCTAGGTCTCATTGTTTGGTTAAAGGAATATTGTATACACAAGTCGTAGGTATTTTAAATAATTGGTAGGTAGATAATTACCTAATTAAGAATCCAGACTAAAATGAAAATACAAAAATGAGTGCTAGCTTTTGACGGCCCATCCCTTTAACTGATCGTGACGAAATTCGGTATAACAGAGATAGCTTGCATCTCGGGGAAGGACATAGGCTACTTTTTATCCCTGAAAATCAAAGAGTTCCCTTATGGTTTTTTAAAATACCTAAATCTATGCCGATAAACTCCCGGACATCATCTGTTTGGTACAGAGATAGCTGGCATCCCGGACCTTGCAACCTTCAGCCCGCTGGACTTATACCTATCACTAGTCCAAAGGTAAATAACGGTGGGTCCGGCTTTAAGGGGGCGGGAAGTGAATGTATGAGGAAGGCAGAGGAACGTGTATGGTCCAAATACGCTCTCTCAAATACAGCAGCAGCAATGGACCCATACAGACTGATCGATGGGTTGAATTATCAACTCTAGGTGATTGTTTCCTTTCATATGAGACACCATTATATCTCCGCCGAGACATAGGTCTTGCGTGTTAACTTTTTATATAATACTTTGTGAGTGAAGTAGATATTTTAATGTTGCTCCATATTTTGGCATATTGTCGCATTAACGTAGCCACTCATAAAAAAGAAACGTATCGTGTCCGTAAATACTAAAAAATAAGTACTTAAACAGTTGACGAACAAACTGTGCCGTCCGAAATATTTGTGTTGTTCGTGACGAGTAATTTAGAGCAGCTTATAACAGCATATTTAGCTAAAAATACGAATTATTAATTCGGGCATTTATTAATTTATATTTTCTAGTTAAGACTGAGTAACTGATTGCTTACATAGCTCTGTAAAGATATACTTAATATTAGGTATAAACTTAACTATCTATTTTGTAGTCGGGTATCTTAAAAATGCCGCATTAGGAAATTAAAACGACGACTGGAAAGTTGGTTCTACTTACAAAGAAATTACTACTAAAATTATAAGATAAATACTACATTATTACGAATAGGGCCTCCAATCTCCAATGCGTTGTGTTGTAATCAATACAACGCACCGTTTTTATTATTATTTCATCAACTAGGTATTAAGTACTAGGCGTGCCTTTTAAGTTCTGTCGTTTCCACATTTCCCGGCAATTTTGAATTTGGAACTGTTCTATATTTGAATGTGTTTAAATTTTGAATCTCAAAACAGTTGAAAGTATTAGGGTTAATGCTATTGTTTAGTCACAGCGTCGATTGGAATCTGTCAGGTTACGTACGAAAATGAATCTTTCTAAGAAAAATGTTCGTGTAATAATTTTCTACAACTTTAGAAGAGGCCTAACACGGCTTCAGTGTTTCGAAGAGCTAATATCTGTGTTCAGTGATGAAGCCCCATGTCTGCGGACTGTCGAACGCTGGTATGTAGAATTCCAGCGTGGAAATACTAGTGTTAGTGACTAATCTCGCGAAGGACGCCAAAAATCCGCCTTCACTGAAGATAAGATCATTGCTGTGAGAAAACTTATTCTCGAAGATCGTCATATGTCGTATTGAGAGATAGAGGCTCTATTAGGCATCTCAGGGACAACCATTCAGAAGATCTCGCATGAAGCGCTCGGTGTGAGAAAGCTAATTTGCCGTTGGATACCGCATCTGCTTTCCGACGATCACAAGGCGGCCCGCGGGAGATAGTGTAAGAAAACTCTGCAAAGGTTCAACCGAGGAGAGTCAAATCACGTCTACGACATCATCAGTGGTGACGAATCTTGGATCTATGCCTACGATCCTGATTCCAAACAACGATCTACAATTTGGGTCTTTCAAGACGAGCCAAAGCCGACTAAAGTTGTTCGTTCTCGAAGGACTTCAAAGAAGATGGTGGCCACGTTCGTTGGAAAAGCGGGCCATGTTGCGACTATTGCACTTGAAGATCGTAGAACGGTTAACGCAGAGTGGTATACCACAGTTTGTTTACCACAAGTCATCGCCGAACTTCGAAAATCTAACTCAAAGCGACGCATCATCCAGCACCACGACAACGTAAGCTCACACAGCGCTCGTCTAACGATTGAGTATTTGAAGCAGGAAAAAGTAGAAATTCTTGACCATCCTCCATACAGTCCTGACCTAAACCCTAACGATTTCTTTACGTTTCCTAAAATTAAGAAAAGTCTTCGTGGTCAAAAGTACCAGTCCGGTGAAGAAGCAGTCGACGCTTTCAAGTCAGCCATTTGAACAGCCCCACTTTAGAGTGGAATAAATGTTATAATAACTGGTTTGAGCGAATGGAAAAGTGTATTAAGCTAAGTGGTAAATACTTTGAAAAACAATAAAAAGTACTATAAGGTTCTAGTTGTGTTTTTTTCTTCAAACGACAAAACATAAAAGGCATGCCTCGTATCACTACATTTCCACTTTCGAGGGTAGTTTCCTTCTGAAAACACTCGCGACTTTCATTTAGTTCTGCAAACACAGTCTCGTCGAACCGGGCAGACGTCACCTACTTATTTGCTTCTATCAAATAAAATATAATATCTACGCCTGTCTCGAACTCTTAGGTTCAGGTTTAGAAATTCCCTTTGTTAAATTGAATGCTTTTAACGACTAAATTGAAAATGAAGACACAAAATTTTCCGTTTAGTTTTTAACTGTTCTTTTTAATAAAATAAATTTACTCTACCACGTTTAAAATGTATTTATTGGGACAAAAAAATAAACATTTGGTAGTTAGCAGTGCTAATTTTGAAGTGCTGTCAAAAATTTTACTGTACCTATAAGTTGTCTATCTACCAATTTCGAGGGTCACTCCTAAAACACTCAAAGTTTCCATTTACTTTCGATTCGTGTTTATCAATGTGTCCTGAAGAAGATTTGAATAGTTCTACATTTACTTACCTACACCATGTAAAGCTGGGGCGAACAACTTAAAAAATACTTAACTGTAGTTAAGTATTTTTTAAGTTGTTCTTTCCAGCTATTGATACTAAAAGAATCGTTTTGTTTCCTATTTATTTAGTTAGTACTTGTAGTGCAAATTGTGAAGTGCAATCAACAATGTTATTGTAGTCTTCCAACAGTTTCGAGGGCTCTTGACACCACTCCAAGCTTCCATTTACTTCCGCAAACATTTTCTAGTAATAGAAAATGGCAGACTTCATCCGTTTCTCGGAAATAAAATATTAAAGATTATAGATATTCCACTGCCCGATAAACTGTTACTTGAAATTGAGTGTTATCTTTTAATCGTAAATTCCATCAACTATTATATTAAAATAATTTGACATAATTGGCAAAATGTTTGGTATTTTAACTTGATCATTCATCTTCATCATATCTTCATCAAAATTTGTGATAGACCACCATAAACTATCAAACAAAAGTAGAATTATTGCATAGACTAAACTCGTATATTTAAACTAGAATTGAGCATCTTCTTTTTTGAAGTTGATTCAAAAATATCCCACACAGTAAAAATATATCGACACTAAAATTTATTGACAGGGGTGCGGCTTAAATTGAGCAGTAAATACGAGTATCCAACCCCTTTGTTTAATAAAGAGCAATAACTTTATAAAGTCCACCTTAAAAGATAAGGCCACTAAAGCCTTATTCTGGTCACGAGCGGTCCAACAGCGCGTGGACGATCGGTGTGCGAGTAGCGTGCAGCCGTGGACATAATATTATTCATGGCGAGAACATACCCTTTTATCGCTTTTAAACATAAAGAGCTGTGTAATATTTGTTGGTAGACAGACTGATGTAGGTGGCAAGTTGGTTTTATATTTCAGACGTAGTTTTTATGATAAATCTCAGGACTGAAAAACATAACTCAGTAGTGGCCATTTACCCTTTTATTTATGTCGTTTCAATTAACATTTAAAATGATTACATAACAATAAACCGGCCAAGTGCAAGTCAGACTCGCGCACCGAGGGTTACGTACGTCGTATTTTTCGACATTTTGCACGATAATCAAAAACTATTATGCATAAAATCTGTTTTAGAATGTACAGGTCAAGCCCTTTTATATGACATTCCACTTGGTATCGTCTCTCTCTTACTTTGAAAGTTGCAAATATTTATTACTAGAGGCTGCCCGCGACTTCGTCCGCGTGGTATCAAGTTTTTTAAAAATCACTTGGGAACGCTTTAATTTTCCGGGATACAAAGTACGAAGCTTACTTCCCCAGGATGTAAGCTACTACATTTCACTAAATTTCATCGAAATCGGTTGAACTGGACTTGGGCTGTGAAAAGCTAGCAGACAGACAGATAGACAGATACACTTTCGCATTCATAATATTAGTATGGATTGATCTGTTCATGAACACATTTTGATATTTTTTTTTGTGATGTAACCACAAATTCCCGGTTTTCGGATTTTTTCCTTGATCTGAGCTATAAGACCTAGGTACCTACCTGCCAAATTTCATGATTCTAAGTCAACGGGAAGTATACCCTATGGCTATACCTATAAGGGTGTACATCTCGTGTGGTCTTGACATACACGACAGACAGTCAGGCAGACAGACAGACAGAAGATAGACAGACAGACAGATAGACAACGAAGTAGAAGGGAAAAAGGAAACTATAAGGGTTCCTTTTTCCCTTTTGAGGTACGGAACTCAAAAAATGACTCACAAGATGAACAAAAAGTTTTAAAGACACAAGATTCTTATGTAATGTATCAAAAATGTTATGCTGACGTTGAGGCAGGTGCTAACTGAACCTCTACTCATGCATTTTTACAGCGTGCCCATTGCTTCTGATGCCACTAGCATATTCAGTACGTACTGAAAATGAGCTTATGGTCTAAGATCCCGATTTTTTTTTTTAAATTATTAATTACTCATTTATAGTGACTGAAATTTTTTAGGCAACCCATATGCAATATATTTATTGACATATTAAATTAAATATAAAATACGTTTCATCCATTAACCAGCTCGGTGAAGGTCGTTCTATAGCGGGATCCTATACTATTATGTTTCTTCGTGTTTCCAAAACAAGCTTTGACACCTATAGCTTAAGAGCTATCAGTTTGATTTAACACTAGGTAATTATACAACCAATGATGTAGGATTCACCATACATATATTTTGATATTCGCCTTTGAAAACAGCAATTAACATAAATATGACGTCTTGGAAGAAAAAGTAAATAGAAGGCAGGAAACACTTCCACAACTTCGAATGACTCAATCAAAGCAGTAACTTTCGATATAAACTCGAAAGTATTCGCGTAGAGCGTTGAAAAACATTGGCAATAGAAGTTTGGTTCCATATGCGTGAGGGACAGATCCTATCTAAGTCGTATACCTACGCAATTTTATTCAGGGTAAAAGGGAAAATTGCCGGGTTTCAGGCGGTATTCGGTACTTCCTTCCTTATCAATGTTGCGTATCTGCAAATAACGCTTTTGTTTATTGCTCTTTTGTAAACTGAAATTACTGGGAAGTTTTACATTATAGTCAAAGTAATCTAAAAAGTGAATTAAGTGCCCCGTTCATGGAAGCGACAACTCGATGGTGGGTATAGCCTAAAATAGTGCTGTTTCCTCAGACGAAGGAAATAACGTTATCTGTGCATGTCACCCTTTCTTTCTAACCACACCTCCCCCCAGGAGAGGCCGGGTGACTCAATTTAGCTTGAGATACAAGAAATTAAGATGTGTTTGTTTGTTGGTCTGTCCTCCAATCATGCCGCTACGGAGCAACGGATTAAAGTTTTTTTTGCATGGATACCTGTGCCTATAGTTAAAGATTTGGAGAGCGAGATAGTGATAGGCTTCTTTAGTTCGCAGAAAATCAGTGTTCCCACGAGATTTTTAAAAGCCTAAATCCACGCGGACAAAGTCGAATTCATCAGCTAGTATTACTATTAATAAACATAAAATTAAGATATTATAGATACGCAGTTTTGAAGCAATGTGAGTTAATAATTGTAACACATTTACAAATAAGGACCACAGCAAAGAATTTCAACTTGTTAACGAAGTGACTGTGAAAGTTAGTTCGAAGAAGTGAACCATTTAAATGAGGGTTAGACAAATTTGCAAGTCAATGTGTCCGATCTGATTTACTCTGTTGGGGAAAGTTTTCGATGTTTAATTTGCTTTATAATTGAGCCAAACGGGGGCCTCTGTAAAAGTTATTTAAAAACATAATATTTTCGACGTTAAGTACCTAATATTCCTTAAATACTTATAGGCGAAAATTAAAACTGAAGCAAAAAGAAAACCCCTGATTTTCTTTATTGGACTGACATATCGTTCACTAGAGAGCCCTGCGTTTTGTAACTCCATCATTGGCTACCCTTTATGAAAAATATCTTGTATATTTCATAGCGAGAACCCTCAGCCGGCAGCCCTACATCAAATAGAATGACATTTTCGTCTACAACTCGTCGTAAAATAGGTACTTTGGTCTTTAACTCAATTCAAATCTCCGACTTTTCGATCCTACAATACAAGTAATTACTTAATTGTCATTTGTAAATTACTTTTTTAAACTTAAAATAGATACGTATCTATATATTTTAATGTATGTTATATTTTAACATGTGCATTAATTCTGAAGTTAATGCTGACAGACTGACGAACAACTGCAAATTCACCTGAACAGACTCAGATACCTTGGTTCGCTCAGTCAAAAGTAATAGAATAAACTCAACCCATTATCCTTTTTTTTTCGTGAGGAAAATCCATCATGAATACCAATGGCCACGGGGGAGCACGGTGGTTATGTCGAACTCCTACCGACTAAAAACCTCACGAAGTTTCACCCACCGCTGACGACGGAGCACAAGGGACCACACCTAGTTACTCCGCCATCCCTAGCTCATCTCATGAAAACATTAAGGAACTAGAAGCAAACAATTTAGGACACTTAACGAGCCGGCTCAAAATGTTTCAACGACAAAGGGAAGGAATCCCTAACTCCAAGTACTTATTGCCTTTGGTGCTAGTGCATTGCCTTTGTATCGCTGTAATGAAGTCATGCGCCGGCTAAACGTCTCAACTCCTACTAAACTCCGATAGCTATCAAGTGATATCGATTCAAGATTACGTTTCCTTTCGAATGTGCAACTGTACTGTTGAACGCTGTATTCTGAAAATCTTCATGAGTATGGAATAGAATATATTTTTATTCACGTAAACTTTTACAAGTGCTTTTGAATCGTCAACTAGTTTAATTTCACACAGGTTTGGAATGCAATGCCGTTATAAGTTAAAGATATTTAAGTAAGTATAGTATTAAGTGTATGTATATACATATATGTGTATATATGTATATGTATTATATGTTCTTTGTTTTTAACATTAAGTTATTATATTATAATATAGTAATAGTATTATTTCTAATTTTGTTTTATGACTAAGTAGGCATGATGTAATGCGCAGACGTACGCATTGAGGGTCAAACCTCTGTGGTTTTTTTACAATGCGTACTACCTATTATATGTAAATTTTCTTGTGTGTTAATAATAATAATAAAAAAAAAAGTACATTTTTGTTGTTTTTTTTATTTGTAGACTAGCGCTGGTCTTCAATCAGACCTCTAACGTCGCCCATCCAATCACGAACTAGAATCAACATTGCTGCAATCATATTATTCTAATGAATTACGCGTGCAGTTTGGGTGGGTAATTAGATCATAATAGCCAACAGATATTGATTGAATTTTACTTTGCGACAATCTTGTTTTTTTTCGTTTATCGTGTAAAAATTGGAAGTGTTGACGTGATAATCACGGTCGTCGGAGAGTTTTAATTAAAGCCGCCTCGGAGATATCCATTAATTCCCAGTTTTCCCGGAAAATTAAAAGGAACAAAAGTGCAGATTATTAAGTATCCCTGAAAATCACGGTTTGTTTGCTGGTTCGGTCTTGGTTGGAGATAATTAGATAAATCATGAGTTTAATAAATAAATAAAAATCTTTTTTATTCAATTAAACTTTTACAAGTATTTTTGAATCGTCAGATGCAACTACCATTGGTTCGGAATGCCTTTCCTACCGAGAAGAACCAACAAGGAAATTGGCAACTCTTTTAATTCATTAAGTAGCGCAGATAGTGTGCCACCACGTCGCACTTTCTCGATCGAGAGATGCGCACATGCCTTAGTTCAGGTAGGTATTAGTACGCGCAAATATGACAGATGACAGAGAAGTGATCCTTTATGGGTTCCTTTTTTCAACACAGAAACACGGTAACCTAATATAATAATTCTTGCCAATTCCAACCAAAGTTATGTTGGCACATTCTCTCCTTCTCTCTATTCTCGATTATGCGATATATCTCAACTTGACTGAGGACCAACTTAACAAGCTTGAGCGACTCCAAAATCTTGCCATTCGGTTCATATTTGGTTTGCGCAAATATGACCATGTATCTGAATTTCGTCAAAAGCTCAAATGGCTCCCTATTTGCCGTCGCCGGGATTGGCATGTACTTTCTCTTCTGTACTGTGTGCTATATCACTTAAAAACTCCCCCTTACCTCAAGGAGAAGTTTAGTTTTCTTGGAGTGCAAACCGACATAAGATCCTGCCGAACCTTAATGTTAGAAACGCCGAGTCATAAAACGAAGTTCTATGGCAACTCATTCACTGTGCGAGCTGTTGAACTTTGGAACGCACTACCATTGACAATACGGAAATCAAAGTCACTAGACTCCTTTAAAACTGCAGTGAAGAATCATTATCTTACAAATTGAAGACGACAATCATATTTGTTTCTCCTTAAGTACGATTATAGAGTATATATTAGTCTATTTTATTAGTATATTGGTATTATACATATTATTTAATATATGTATTAGTGGTTTATGTATTAGTATGTATCAGTTATTTGAATGTATGTTTATTAGTATATTACACACCACCTGCAGTCTAATTTTCCTTATACTTTCCAATCTTTAAGGTTGCCTGGTAGAGATCGCTAATTAGCGATAAGGCCGCCTTTTGTATCTTCCTTCTGTCTGTGTTTTTTATTCTTTAATGTAATCCTTCTTGTGGTTGTGCAAATAAAGTGTATTTATTATTATTATATATCATTTGCTCTCACGCCCGTGTACAAAATAGATACATATAAAAGCCAAAAAAGTTTATAATATACTTACATACATAAAAATAAATAAACCTACATAAACATTACATACATACATATTTGTACCGGGCGGAGGGTTACACCCCGGCAGGGGAGACCAAACGGCCGGGGGTCAGGGCGACAGGTGAACAAATCGGCGGACTATCCTAGCCGAGTCCAGCAAGACCGCTTTTTGCATCCTGGCTGCGAGCGAACTGCCACGGAACCCCAGTCGCCTCAGATGTTGAGCGAGGCTGACTGGGATCAACCCATTCGCAGATATGACAATTGGGATGATTTCAGTGGACTCCACATGCCACATGTCGGAAACCTCGTGAGCCAGATCGAGATACTTGCGCTTTTTCTCCGTCTCAGCTCTCACGAGGTTCTCGTCATACGGAATGGTGATGTCCACCAAAAACACCCTCGACTGTGCCCGGTCCACCACCACGATGTCAGGCTTATTCGCTAGAATAGTCCTGTCCGTGATGATGGACCGGTCCCAATAGAGCCGGACTCCGTCGCGCTCGAGTACCGGCACCGGTGTGTACTTGTAATACGGCAGCCTCTCATCCAGGAGACCGTACTTCAGAGCAAGCTCTTGGTGAAGGATTTTGGCTGCTTGGTTGTGTCTGTGCAGATACTCAGTGTTGGCAAGCGCTGAGCATCCCGAAAGCACATGTCTGAGTGACTCGCCGGGATGGCGACAAGCTCGACAGATGTCGTGAGTGCCATCCTTCAGAATGTACTTTCGGTAGTTCCGCGTCTTGACCACCTGATCTTGTATCGCACAGACAAAACCCTCGGTTTCCCCGAAGAGGTCACCAAAGCGCAACCACTGCACGGACGCTTTTTTATCTACGTGTGGCTCATTAAGAGCTTTAAAAAAGCGTCCGTGCAGCTCCTTCTCCCTCCATACGGCCTCCCGGTCAGAGGTGCTAAGTACCACCGGTTTCTGCCACTCGGTTTGGGCTAAGGCTAGTGGGGTGAGTCCTTTATCACATTCTATGACCTCTCTATGCATGGGGGACCCCCTCATCGTCTCAAAGTAGGTTCTGAGGTTGGCTATCTCCCGGTTATGCATGGTCTTGACGCTCAATACGCCTCGACCACCACACTTCCGGGGGATATACAACCTCATCACAGACGATTTTGGGTGGTGCATGCGATAAAGAGTCATAGTTGTGCGGACTTTTCTGTCCAGGGCGTCAAGTTCGGTCTGAGTCCATCTGAGCACGCCAAAGGTGTACATGAGAACGGGCATGACCCAGCCGTTATAAGCTCGGATTTTATTGGCGCCTGACAAATAACTTTTACAGATTTTTGTCAGACGGCCAAAAAAGGCCTCGCAAACAGACTGTTTCACGTCCGTCTCTTTTACCCCTAGCGACTGTGACATGCCCAGATACCGGTATGACTCAGCTTCAGAGAGGGTTCTGATGGTGGACGGCTCGAGACTCATCTCAGCCGAATGAGTTACCTGTCCCCTTTCCACATGCATGACCGCACACTTGTCCAGCCCAAGCTCCATCCTGATGGAATTGCTGAAGTCAGTGGTGACATTCAGCAGCTCCTGCAGGCGGGTGGCATTGGGTGCCAGCAGTTTGAGGTCATCCATGTAGAGAAGGTGAGGCACTTTTGTCCCTCCTCTCCGAAACTGAAAGCCTGTCCCCGAACCCTCCAGCAAAGTGCTGAGTGGGTTCAGAGACAGACAGAACCAAAGCGGGCTCAGACAATCACCCTGGAAGATACCCCTTCCTATCCTTATCCGGTCATCGGCATCCGCCAGCCGCTCGCCATGGAGACACAGAATCGTACTCCACTGCCCCATGCATTCTCCGAGGAAGTCTCGAACTGTACCATCGACTTTGTACAGCTCAAGGACCCTCAGGAGCCATGAATGGGGCACCGAGTCGAATGCCTTTCTGTAGTCGATCCAGGCGGCGGAGAAATTCCGACGGTTCCGTTTGACCAGTTGGCCCGCAACGGAGTCGATGAGAAGGAGCTCCTTAGTACCACGACTACCGCCCCGACATCCGTTTTGAGCCCCAGATATGATGTTATTCTCGTCCACGTGACGGGAGATCTTGAGGCTCAAAACAGATGTCAGTGTCTTATAGATGGTAGTAAGACACGTAATAGGACGGTACTTAGCCGGATCAGTGGTATCGGTGGACTTTGGAGCTAAATGAGTGATCCCGGTAGTGAAAAGGCTCGGGAGTGTCCTCTGCTCGAGAGCCTCTTGAAATTGTCGAGCCAAGGTCGCATGGCAAACCGAAAAACCCTTCAGCCAGTAGTGATGCAGTCCGTCAGGTCCCGGGCTTTTCCAGTTCGGGGCCCGCCTTACTGCACCAGCTACATCCTCCGTAGAGATGGCGATCGGGTTCATCGGCTCTATTGAGGCACATGCTTCCTCTATCGCCGCAATCCAAGGGCCCTCCTCATGCTCTACCTCCCTCGACCACACACCCCGCCAAAAAGTGACGAGGTCGGCCGGGTCCAGTCGCTGAGAGGTAGAGCAGACTGCTGGACACTCCAGTCTCTTGTAGAACCTTTTCTGATCACTCAAGAAGAGACGATTTTGCTGAAATCGCTCAACTCTTTCCGAGTATCGTCGGATGCGGTTCCCCCATGCAGCGATTTTCTGCTTCAGGTCGTCGATGCGCTCTGTTAGCTTTTGCGCAATATCGGGCTGGTCCAGCCTGACTCCACACCCGTTAAACGCAACTCTAACAGAGCGCACAATCCTTGGCCTAGTGTTGCCCGACCTGAAGCTTTGCAGTCTGCCAATGAGGACTCTGGCCAGAGTGATACGGCGCTCTATTCTCTTCTTCCAGGCCGGTTCCGCGCTGCACCTTGCAGCAGCAGCACGCCCCGGTCCCGGAGTCTTGGCCCCGATAAATCGGTGCACGGCGAGCGCCGCGCCGAAGAGGATAGAAGCCGTATCACCCAGGCCAGTGCTGCTTTCTAGATGTTGAGGCAGCATTTTGTTTATGGCCTCAATGACATCCCGCGTCGCTACATTTAGCGTGAGTCGGGAGAGCCGCGGACGATTCTCTAGAGGAGCGCTCCTGATTTCAGAAATCGTCTCTTCTAGTATCCTTCTCATCCGCTCTATATCAAGGGAGACTGTTTCTTCAGTGTCTTCCTCCACTGGCAAATCTTGTGAGGTGGTAATTGTCTCCTCGCGGACAGACGGCCGCGCCGCCTGGGAGACGATTTGCTCTGTGGTAGGCGCTGACACTTCTGGAACAGCCTCACGTCGCAACCGCTCGAGCTCGGTAGCGTTAAAGATGTTAGAACGCTGAATATACCGAGCCCGATCTGCCAGGTTTTGTTCCGTGACAGTTAAATTCGGCTCGAGCAGCAGGAACTCGCGGTACATTGCCGCCCGGTAGCCAGTCCGTCCGGTTTCCCCCCCTGTCGCCCTGTAGTACGCACGCATGACATTCTCGTTCATGAGAGACGTCCATCTCATGCGGCGCACTCCACCAGCGGCGGGCGCCGAAGATTGGGCCCTGGCGGACCCAATTATTATTATTATTATTATTATAATAGACCATAAGAAAATGTAAGGCCCAATTTTAAAAGTATTGAAAGGGTCATGAATATGTCCACACTACTCAAGCGTCGATCGTCCACGCTTCGTCGGACAGCGCGTGCCCAGAATAATTTCTATTTTCTGAACTCAACAACGTAGTCAGAAACATAATTTACATAAAATAATAAACATAAAACATTCACTAATTTCTGTATAAAGAAATTTTAATCATATCACAATATTATGTTGAGGAACTATTTTATAAATTCATGCATAAGTACCTACTAGTTTGGCCCCACCACACAATTTATTACCTATGTGGTCATACAACACAGCATAATTATGTGGTCGAACTCTGCTGGTCTGTCTGTCTTGAGATTTTTTTTGTCGATCAATCGGGTAAGAGACTGGAGTTCGTCCTGGAGTTCATGCGCAAAACAGTACCTATAGAACGAGGCAGAAAATAATTTACATCAACCTTTAGAAGGAGATAGCTGATTTGTAGTGCATTCTCTCCGTCGCGTCGTTGAGACCGACAAAACGCCACATAGGTATAAGCGACAGAGACAACGCTCTACAAAGCCGAAATGTCATTCTGGGCCGATGTACATAATTTTCTGCCGCGTGCTGTACAAGGTTTCCTCCTTTCCAATCTCCAGTCTACACTTCAGAATGTTTCTGGCTTATCTTCCTACCGGAGATAAGTAGGTATGACCTGTTCACTACCGCTCAATTTCGATTCTATTGATCATTGAACTATAGTTCACCACGCTTACACTCGTATGATTCTGAGAGGAGACACGTGCTCAGTTTAAAATATATACACCAGTAGGTATAGTTACATAACATTAGAACTACCTCTATTTTCCAAGTCAAATTCAGTCCATAACAAACCACAGTTAGTTAACCTATACAAGCGCATTAATTAGTTCTCCATGATTATTATTATTAAAATAGAAGGGTGTAGACAATATTATGACATGAGATAATTTATGTTTTTGCACTGCAATTTTGTATGACTGATCGTGATCACCTGTAAAGTGTATAAAGTAAAACAAATAAAATACACAAATCTCTCATAAAAACACGCGGACTTCTTTTAATTGCCTGAAGTTTGCGATGACACACATACGCTTGACATGCTACAATGAATTATGTTTGGCTACTGTTTTAGTATTCGAATTAAATTGTACCATACTCCTAAGGAATTAAAGTCTAAATTTCAAACAGTTTCGTAAGTAATATACAGAGTTAATGCTTAGAACATTTCGAAAGCGTTAATATTCGAAATTTAAATATGTATTCCACTTCCCTCGCCTTTGAATTATACAGTCAACTCATTTTTTCTGACATTACATTTTTACATCTGGCTATATTAAATTCGCAGATTACAAAAAATAAAAAATAAATAAATGTCAAGTGCGGGCTTTTAAAGGGAGCGCAAAATGGTACTTTTGAACTTTTTTTCGAATATGTGCCGCCGCATAATGAATTTTGTCTCTTTACATCAATCCACCTTTAATACCTATTGTCAATTTAAAGGTACCTAATGTAAGAAAATGAAAATAAGGAGGATAAAAATAAAAATGTACTTAGGTACGGATAACAAAAACTTCTTTATTGATCGTTATCATTTAGGTGCCCCGAGAATGTCGAGTAAGTTGACAACCAGTAAGTTGTCGGATTAACCACTAAACTCATTCTATCTTAGTAGGTAAGCTACCTACTTACACCCTATTGTCAGAGTACAAAAACTTTGAAGCTGGTAGGTACTTATCAGCCCAGTGTGTTCAATGGTCATTAATATCTATTAGGTAGTTAGGAACTTAATATTTACCTTGCTAGTCAACCACATTCGATCGTGTAATAAGTAGTTCGCCATCAAAATATTTCATTTGTTTGCATAATTTGTAATCGACATTCAATCTAAGTACTCATAGGTACGACACGTTCTTGCTTAACTTTTCTGATACGAACCGCTAAGTGGCTAAGGTGTGCAGTGTGCACTGTGGAATGCGCTTCTTACGCGCGTGTTTGCTGCGAGCGTGTTTCCTGCCACGTTACACGTAGACATAGCCTAAATATCTTCAAGGCAAGAGTAAACTGGCATCTTCTAGACAAGCAAGCTCCAACCTAGACCTCATTGCTTTTAATAAACAAACATGATTGTCGTTGAGTGTTGATATAAATGATATGATCGTGTATCTACTAGTATCGTTTACTCTGCTAGTACCTAGGATGTAGGTGCGACACATTTTGATACATGTCTACAACCGCGCTCAAACCGACATGTAATCTCGAATCGATATCACTCAATACCCAAACAAGATCGAGTTTAGAAGAAATCGAGACATTTAAGCCGGCGCGTGACTCCATTACCGCGATACAAAGGAACAGCACTAACATCAAAGGCAGTGCTTACGAGTTAGGAATTCCTTCCCTTTGTCGTTGAAACGTTTTGAGCCGCCTCGTTAAATGTCCTAAATTGTTTGCCTCTCATTCCTTAACGATTCCGTGTGAGGGGTGACGGATTACGGCTTTTGTTAAAAACAATATTGTTGGGCGCGTCTTTTCGTACAACGCTTAAAGCACATTGCAGGAAAGACGAAGCGAAGCCACGTGTCTTTTCTCAAATCTATAACTAACTATCAGACTCGGTCCTCAGCATTCGTCATTCAGCGTCTTACTGCCACCCTCTTTATGTCGTCGATCCATCGAAGACGAGAAGTCCTAAAGAGGAGTAAGCGTAGTGCTTCGTTAGAGTGCTTTCCAGCAGGATGTAGTTGGGTACCTAACCTAATATGTGAGAAATGAAAAACATTACGCCTTAACGCGCACATTTGCTTTTCTTTTCATTTTGCTTCACACTAATTTATACATTACGTACCTACCAGGATCTTGCCTTTATTGCTCATGCCTTATTTTATTAACCCTGGAGAATTTAAAATACTTGGCTCTTATCATAGATTTATGCAAAGTGATTTATATAAGTCAACAGCAGTAGCGTGCAGCTCATAGAAGCATAAACGCACTGCTTACCCTCATTGTAAGAAATCAATGCTTACTTTTTCAATATAACCTGCCGTAAAACAAGTTCATACCTAAATGCATACCCTGGTTTGAACTCCTGTGCACGCCACTGGTCAACAGGCTCTCATTTTGTATTATGTTTGAAACATAACAGTAGAAAGCAAACATAAATCAAAATCAGTATAGAGTTGACAGAAATATGGAGTAACATTACTAATAAAAAACCGTTCTACATAAGACAGAGTTCACAGAAAAGACTCGCTCATCGCTTCGCTTCAACTCTGCCGCGCAATAAATGCCTTGAGCTCGAAACTTCCGTGTGCACGTTAAGATTGAAGCTCTCGATAAAACTTCATGTTGCGCGTAGCTATGTTCATCGTAGAGTATCTATTCATCTCCATCCTATCATAGAGCCGAGTCTATGGTAGGTAGAGCTCAACAGATTTATTCTTAGGGAATAAGAAAACAAGTAGGTACAGCTTATTAACAACTAAGATGATGATCGCGACTTGGTCCGCGTGGATTTAGGGATCCCGTGGGAAGTCTTTGATTTTCTGAGATCAAAAGTAGCCTATGTCCCTTTCCCAGGATGCAAGCTATGGCTGCGCCAAATTTCATCAAAAACGGTTAAACCGATGGACGGTAAGAAGCTAGCAGACATACAGACAGACAGACAAACTTTGTCTTCCTAACGTGCATTAATTTAGCGCTGAAATGTCAAAAATAGAAAGTTCTGGATTCGGTTTCCAGGAGGGATAATTTGGAAATTTATAATTTTTTGTGAAATTACGATTCTACTGAGTTTATATAAATGTTTGCAAATCCAACAACTCGGTGTTTAGATAAATACCATGTCTCCACAAGATACCAATCCGGGTGCGGCCAAGCGATTTTACGTTCCGGTGGATATACTTAATATGCGGGTGTGCGGGGCGTTCCCGCCTCATACCCCGATTGACATCTCGAACTGTCGCGTACTATACCTACCAATTTTCCACCAAATAAATATTAAGTATTGCACAATCCCAAGAAATCCAAAAAATATTTCTATAAAAGATCAACACACTTGATACGCAATAGAATTGGTTTCTATAAGATTCTTTCGGACAAAAACCGTCCCCAAAGATCCTCACATATCCTCAAAGAAAAAATCGCTCTAAATAAGATCCACTCTGAATCGAATCAAAGTGCTTTGGCGACAATCTATTGACGAAAACGCTATTATTCTATTTGATCTTTGCCCTTTTTATGTAATACTTACTTAATGTACTTACAAGATTTAGGTGATCTTGGTACAAGCCTTTTCTAGACAAACTGTAAAGTCAGTCAGAGTATCTATCGACTCATATTCTGGGTAAAATAGAACTGTAATTTACTCGTACAAGTTTTTATCTGGCTTACTTAGATAATTCGTTTATCTAGTAGGTAGTATGCATTCGAATGTGACTGAAGATATTCTGAGCTTGATGCCCGGATTGGGCCGTAAAATAGACATTGGGGTTTTCTATCAAAAAATCTCAATTAAAATTAGCCCGTAGCTAGGAAGTGCGTGGTGTTTTACGCCCGTACCTCGGAGACCACGTAAAACCGTCGGTCCTGCAGCTGATCACTCTCCGCGCATGTTGGATTTCTGTTCCATCGGATATGAGAGTAAGGAAGTATAGAGTGAACCTGTGTTTGTGCACTCACTTGTGCACTGTCATCTTCCACGCTTCGAAGCTATAGGCACGTCGTAGCCGTAATTCGGTCGGAAGGTAAATTTTATCATGTGGATTGTTCACTTAGGTACCTACTTATTATAGAGATAGTATTGATAGCAAAATAAACCTGGGTACTGACTACGAATAACAATATTATTCGTAGCCTAATGATCCTACAGCCGATGCAACACATAAATTTAAATTCTGCACAACTTTCAACTAACACGCAATTTACGTTAGGTTAATCGAAAAGGCGAAATTACCATAATCCATTGCTGTGCTCGTTCTCTATCAAATTAGTTTAAAACGTCTTCCGCATGTAAAGGTTTATTCTCTAGATTAAATTACAAAGCTAAAAATTATCTCCACTGCTATTTCTTTTTTAAATTGCATTTATTTTAAAAATAACAAATTGACTTCATTTTATACAACTCTTGAAGGTAGATATTACATTATTATTAGAATAATTTATTTTAAAAGTTCTGCAAGCATATAAAGGTTTATTTTCTGGATTAAATCTCAACTCACAAAGGTAAAATAATTCAAGCCATTTCAAGCTAGTTACATTACAGCGTCACAACGTCTACGCAAGGCGCAAAAATCCTTTGTGGGGTCGAGTAGTATACGCTTTTATAACATGATTCCTAAAGACTTCTAGATTTGCTATTGCCTAAATAACGCTGTGATTACCTAAATAAAACGTCGTATGTAGCGATACAGTTATTACGCAATCGACAAATTTCATGACAACAAGGTTGCATGGTTACCACGATCCTAACCATAAGGGACCATGATGAGAGTGATATAAGGATCTGAGGTGGTTGAGTCTATAATTTTAATCCCGTGAGTGCACTAAACCGTATACGTAGCTCATTAGGTCTGAATCTCGACTAAACGAGGCGCACCTAATTGCGGGACTGACTCGGTTCCTTGCTACAAAAATGGTGAAAAGATTATGAATGTGGCGGCAATTTGGCATTTTATATAAGTACATTGTGGCTAATTCCTTTGTACACAATCTCTAAACTAAACTAAAATATCACGTCTAAATCTATTGCTATCCCTTTCATAATGTTGCTTGCGGAAAAGGAAAGCACTAGATTTAGACCTGTTAATTTAGTTTAGTTTAGAGATTGTGTACTAGAGAATCGGCCCCATTATATAGTTATACCTTTTAAATGTTTCTCCGATTGACTTGAGGCGAAATCGTCTAGACGAAAATACTTGAACTCTTTTTTTTTAATTTTTTTTTTTAAATTCAGAAACAATTTAGCCCTTGACTGCAATCTCACCTGATGGTAAGAAATCTAAATAAATCTAACTAAACCGCTGAACCCAATCCTGATCGCTGAACCGAAATTGTCATTAGCAATAACAATAGGATTAAGTCGTAGCCAGAGGACGTCAAACAGCAGAAAAAACAAAGAGGAGAAATAAATGATATATTTATTTTATTTCAACTTTGCAACACCTGAGCGTTAAACCTTTAAGTGTCTCCTTTTGGTAAATTACTGCTGACTGAGCAGATTTTTATATTTTAAAAGGTGCGAAATGGGTATTATGAAATAAACTGGCTTTACTTAAGCATACCCAGCCTTTAAGAAGATATCATAAAAATTTTGAAATTTATGCACCTAACTATTCGTGTCATTCGAATTATTCAGATTCTTAACTAATTCTTTCTTATTTCTTGAAGCTTCTTATTTCTTAATTATTATGTGTGACGGCTGAAGAGTTTCAGAGCCATATTTAAAAAGAGTGACATCAGCATTGCTGACGTCACTGTGTTCAGTATATTCATCCATTATGAATGTAACCACAATACTCGTTTGAACTTTACTTTTATTGCAAATCTCGAGAGGTTCGAGCAGCACGACCTCTCAAGCAATAATGCCTCCTGAGACGTCGCCCGCCTGTATTTATACCAAAACATGCGTAATCACTCGCTTACAATAACAATTCGTCATCACTTTCAATTGTTCACTATGATTAATCAACTTTACAAACTCTGAGGCTATTTTAGTACTTGGTTAACAAGGTAATATTTAACTTTTGATTGACTACGATTAACTATTAACGCCTTCGCGTCGACACGGCCATACTGACAGGCGGTGCGCGCTCTGCACCAGCTTGACGATTGATATTGATTCTGAAACAATTATTTTTCTTTTGAGATTGGTATCTGTGAGCATCAGATGATGCTTAGTTATGTTTTTAGTAAACCAGCACGTCTTTTATGTTTCTGGTCTTTGGGTAATAAGTGAAAGATTTCACTTATTGTGGATATTTGTGGATATGGATAAACAAGTGGATAGACTCGTGGATAATCTCGTGGATAAAACTCGTGGATAATCTCGTGGATAATCTCGTGGATGATCTCGTGGATGATCTCGTGGATGGTCTCGTGGATGGTCTCGTGGATAGTCTCGTGGATAGTCTCGTGGATAGTCTCGTGGATAGTCTCGTGGATAGTCTCGTGGATAGTCTCGTGGATAGTCTCGTGGATAGTCTCGTGGATAGTCTTGTGGATAGTCTCGTGGATAGTCTCGTGGATAGTCTCGTGGATAATCTCGTGGATAATCTCGTGGATAATCTCGTGGATAATCTCGTGGATAGAACTCGTGGATCTCGTAGAGGGTGGGGAAGGAGTAGTGTCATGCACACGGTTTTGAATAATAAGTTTTTAGATTATGGTAGCTCACCGTTTTTATTCTGTTGCCTGATCTTTGATTCAGTAGGTGGGGCACACATACGTTCTGACATTGTCTGCATCATTTGCATGAAGAACTCAGGCGGAACCCCACCCATGGACTGACAGGTTACTTCATTTCGAGGTTCGACGTCAAGGTGGTTTTGCTGCGGCAAATCTGATGATCGACCTGGTGGAATAGCGGTCGATCCCACTTCTGATGACGGCTGAAGAGTTTCAGAGCCATATTTAAAAAGAGTGACGTCAGCATTGCTGACGTCACTGTGTTCAGTATATTCATCCATTATGAATGTAACCACAATACTCGTTTGAACGTTACTTTTATTGCAAATCTCGAGAGGTTCGAGCAGCACGACCTCTCAAGCAATAATGCCTTCTGAGACGTCGCCCGCCTGTATTTATACCAAAACATGCGTAATCACTCGCTTACAATAACAATTCGTCATCACTTTCAATTGTTCACTATGATTAATCAACTTTACAAACTCTGAGGCTATTTTAGTACTTGGTTAACAAGGTAATATTTAACTTTTGATTGACTACGATTAACTATTAACGCCTTCGCGCCGACATATATATTAAATTTTATCTTTTAATATATATAATATTATAAAATTAAATCTTAAATATTATATATAATAAATAAATATTAATAGTTCTTGAAGCTAGTAATACGTCCTCGTGCGTACGTCCCCTTTATAACGCTAAAAAGTTGTGAAAATTTTTATATGCACCTAAGGATTCGTTTCATTCAAAATGACTCAGATTCTTAACTAGATAAAAAAGGTGTCCCTTCAATTAATCAGACAAAACATCCCCCTAAAAAGAACGGTTATCTTCAGGTGATTCTTATTAATTTGTACTCCTTTCCCTTTTGTCCTTTAATTTTCCGGCACAACATTGGATTAATGGGTCTCCTCTGAGGTATCCTTAATTAAAAACCCCGAGAACCGCGGTTATTACGGCACCGCGCTTTACGCTTTTTTGTATACGATAAAGATCAGAAGGCTGCCGACATTTCTAAGCAAAGTTTTTTTTGCATAATTTATATTTCGACGAACAAACAAGTTGATAGAAGGTTGTTATAGCAAACAAAGTTAGGAACACGAAATTCAGTAGGACCTTCTGGCTAATAGCTGTGCTTAGAACGCAAGTACAGATTAAGTATATCTTCGAGTTTGTCAATGATGGAAATCAGTTTAGGAAACTATCTTTGCTAAATTAACAAAGATAACACACTACAGGCACCTACAGGAGACTATAGGTACCATTAAGTTTCGTAGCCGCGTTAGTTCGTTCGTTTTAGCCTCTGTGATTTAGATCTCCATCCCAAAACAGTAGACTCACTTATAACACGGACACTCTGCTCAGCCAATAGGTACCTAAGTTGCGTTTCATCACCGCGTGCGTTCCTTCGTTTCATTTTTTTTTTTGGAGTTAAATTCCGAATTAAGAGGCTTTATGATAAGGTTGCACTGCCTAGCCAATCAGTTTTGTTTCATCACCGCGTTCGTTCATTCGTTTCACTTTTTGTAAGTTTAATCTCCATGCCAAAACAAAATATTATGGACGTGCTGCCCAGCCAATGAGTTGCTTTTCTTCGCCATGTCCATATTTTTTCATTAGGTTGATTAATATTATATTTTAGTCAATTAGAAATACCTACTCCGCCTCGATTAGGTAATCATGATAGTGACGGTGACGGCTTTTTTTCGCTCCCCGACGACACACAAAGTTTGATTAAGAAGGTAAAGATTTACCACCAACTAAACATGCTACTAATAGGTAGATCATGTGCATAAGCATACCTACGTTATACTTAGTTTGGCTATGTCAACAACTTAAAACACCAAAATCTTTTAACCTGGGAAAAATACGGCGGGTAAACCGAGCTCGCCGTCTACGGGTACAAAAAAGCAAAGGCGCCTGCCGCCTAGATTAATAGGCAAAGTAATTAGCAGCGAATTCAAATACGCCTCGGAACTTAAACGGTTCCGTATAACAAGAACTGTGAAAGTAATAAAACGAACTCGGTTTAGAAACTAGCTAAGTTGTGTACCTACTTGCTGAACAGAAATTTTTTACGTTCCTTTTCAGTTCTTGGGACTGAGAATTTTTACATTTACTCTTGGTTTTAGTGGAATATTTATAAACCTAGGTACCTACATAAGTAAAAATAAATTAGATAGGTAACCTTTCGTTTTAATTTCCAGCATAACTCGCGAAAGTTCACCATAACCCACACCCAAGGTGATAATTTGTAATTTTGTCCCTATTTTAATTTTCCAGGCAAAGTCAGATTAATGTGTTTTATGATTTGTTGAGGCCGCCCTCGTGTTCTTAATTAAAAGAGCTTCCTTGCTTCCACATTATAAGGTTTTTCTATCTGCCAAAATGTAATAATAAAGTCATACGATGGCATTATTAAAATTTTCAGTCCCCACGCGCCTAAATACTTTACGTTAGAGAGTAAGGTAATATTTTTCTGTTAGAAAATGCAAGAATGAGTAGTAATTTTTTACGGAAAAGTCTAGCGCTTCTCATGCCCAAGGCCTTGTCATAAAAAATAATTGTTAGAAGATAATAAAATATTAAGTAGGTATATCTTAACCCTGTTATAAGTTCTGAATAAACAGACAGAAGAAAGCAACCGAAATATAATACATAATATATACTAGAAGTGAAGCCGACAATGAATTTTACTCCGAATAAATCCAATATCCGAAAGTGGAAAGAGTATGAAAAGAAAAAACTCGATATCGATTCATAAAAATCAGAACGCGGAAATAATTCGAAAACCGCCGGCGCTCGTCGAAAATATTGAAACCATTGGTGTAGACTGCGGAAACCCACCGAACAATAATTAAATATGGTTAAAAATTGTTTAGCGAAGAATTCATAAAGAAAAATAAATGCTGGCAGTTACCTCGGTCAACATATTAGTCTGGTCATTCAATGAGGTAAAGCAGCCAGCGTTCTGATGGGTGCCCTGCCACGTTACGGTGGTTTAGATGATATTTTCGATTTGTAATTTTCATATTTAATTATTATATCTACTATGTGTAGATTTTTAAAACAGGTTCGTACTTTTGAAGCAAACTAATTAGGTTGGTATACGAAATATCTACTTTCGCTTAGCGATGGAAACGACCCCAAATACCCCGACCAACGCTTGAGAACGACGTCGACGACGACCGACAATGATGAGGAATGATTGTGATTGGAGCGCGCTTGTCTAGAAGACGTCTATTCACTCTTGCCTTTTGGATTTTGGATTTTTTTTAAACTGTATCAACTGTAGGACCTTTGTCGAAACCCATTACTAAATTTTTAAAAATAACTGACAACACTGAGTCTCTAGTTTTACTAGGCCAACTCTTTACGTTTTCTCATCAAGATTCAAGGTTTCCAATATAGTAAAAGTCTTCAAGCAATACGCCGTAACCGAGTCTATATAATCCATCATAGCTAACAAAAGTTGCTTACGATTCATCAATCGGCGGATTTGACTGTACCTTTTTTATAGTAGGCACGACACGAATACGATACAATTTGAATTATTTTATCAGCGGCAATTGAATTTTATTTTCATAGAAACTCAATGAAATTTATATGTAACCAAGTTTTGATTAATACATACCTATTCATTTCATATTCGTTTCATTTCATAGATCATCTATCCTAGAAAGAAAACCACCGTTCGTTATTTTATAAAAGCTGAACGTAAATAACGATAAATAACATTTCGATCTATTACAACGTGCCACTGTGGCTTCGACAGACAAAGAGTTCGCAATATGCAAATAAATATAGTAATAAAACTTGGCAAGTAAACAACACGCATGCATACGCGTGGTATATTTTACAATTGAGCAATGGGAGGCAGGTAAATGTTTGCCACGTAAATCAACTTGTCAGTGTAGCGTTATAAATTCGCGGTCCGCCAGCAAGAACACCTGACGCTTCTAGTAATATTACTCTGATTGCGAACGTTTATCTTACTTATATTTACGAGTAGTTTTGTTAATTTGGGTTCCAGCTAGATCATAAATTCATTCCGGATACACGTAAAAGTATCTCGAGGATTTTTAACCTTCAACGTAACGACCGGAGGATCGGATAACTATGTACCTAGAATTTTTGTAAGATAAAAGACTTCCCGGCTTCCCAACAGCAAATCTTCTTTTTTTTATTCAGATAAAAGTTATCCCTTGACTGCAATTTCACCTGGTGGTAAGTGATGATGCAGTCTAAGATTGTAGCGGGCTAACCTGGAAGTATGGAAGTTTCTATTATATTATTCTGTGCCCAGACCCCTTTGGTTTCTACACGGCATTGTACCGGAACGCTAAATCGCTTGGCGGCACGGCTTTGCCCGTAGTGTGGTAACTAGTCAAGGCCAAAGCCAAGACCAGAGAAAATTTAGAAATCATAAAATTCCCCTCTGCCAGGAATCGAACCCGAAACCTTCCACTAATAAGACTACAGCGCTCACCATTACGCCAGGGAGGTCATCAGATCTTCTTCCCGAATAGCGAATTTTCAGTCAAATCTGCTATCCGAACCGCTGGCGCTGGTAGACTTGTTATACTCGTTAGTTAGCCTACGTGAATTCTTTAATTTTTCATGGGCTCACATGGAGATTTCGTCCTCCCAATTTAATATTATGCACATTGGCATGCTCTGGGATACATCTCCATTTTCCATACGAATGCAAAGTGGTGTCGGATGACGCACACGCCTATTAGGATCGCAAGTTGACCACACCAAGGAGTTCCTGAATGCTTCAAATAAGATAAACTATGTATATAAGAATGAAAATAGCCACCTACAGTTCCATAAAGAGAAAGCATATTATCTCTGTTTCCAGTAAGTATATTTTGGTCTCTCAGTTAAGAGGATCTCTAACTTGTCCCATGTTTATCGAAATACATGTATTACCTAGTGAGCTGTTATTAGGTGCTAAGGTGTACCTTTATTACAAAAGCGTGCGCGGCGCGACACTACAAAGATATGCCACGAAATGTTTAGAAAATCTTATCGAAACTTACGTAGCAGGTCCCAAAATAAAAGGAGCTCTCTCCTTATTGTTGAATGAATAACGATCGCAGTGGGGTGTGGCGACGAAATTTATGTGGCAGCTCATACTTGGCACTATAGCACCATCCCTTATTTGACTCTTTCTTTTTACATGGCGCAGCTAAGAAACTAGATATTTTATCAATACTTCTCGCATAGGTTCTTTATTATGCCAACAGTGACTTTCTTCCATTTGCTAAGCTAACTGCTAGTTGGAGTATGCGCGACTAGTTTCGAACCCGTCAAATTGTAAAAAATCGGTCAAGTGCGAGTCGGACTCGCACACGAAGTTTCCGTACCATCGTACGAGAAATAATACTTTTTAATTTTTTAAATTTTCTTGGAGGTAATTTTGAAATGTTTATTATTTGTTGTTATAACAGCAATAGAAATACATATTTTATTTATTTATTTATTTATTAGGAACACACACAATACATTAATTTAACACAAACTACGACACTTATAAACAAACACAGGCTGATAAATGTATCTATAAAATGTGTACACAGCATTTGCAAAATATCTAGACAAATAAAAAGAACTTAACTAACTACTTAACTAAACAAATAACTAAGTTACTTAGGAGATGAACCCACCGTAAAATGATAAGAGCTTTTTTTAAATGCAGTAGCTGAGTCATGAAATATGTCGATGCCAGTTTGTATTATTGTGCCATATTCTGTGAAAATTTCAGCTCTCCACCTAACAATTACGGTTCCCTAGATACAGGGGTCGGTCCTAGGTTTCCTAGGACCGACTCTCACTTGACCGATTTTTTTATATAATTAACTGACGATAGTAAATAACATATGTAATGTAGGTATCATATCACATCGTATCATACACAATAATATCTACACAATACAAATCTCTGTTTAAGCCAAGAATAGCGAAAAACATTTGCTTGCAACTGAACACCGCGTGTAAAAATAAAAAAAATCTGCTGTATTTTTTGCATGGCCTAAAATTGAAAATCGGTTTTCCATCGCAAAGCGATTTCCGGATACATTAAATCCTCTCTAAGCTAAATAAAACAAGTCATACCAAGCCGATTCAAAGTGGGGTTTTTGTCGACTTCCAAATTCTATATTTTAACGCCATATCCTGTCTGACATCGACTAGATTTTTTAAAAACAATATTAGTCTTGTTAATCATGACTAATAAGTATCCCCTTTTATCTCCAACTAAGCATAAAGCTTGTGTACGACAATGGTGCAACGAGTGGGGTTTGAATCGCCGACCTTTCGGATTTCAGTCCACTCCTTAACCCTTGAGCTATTAAGCTATCAAATACTATAAAAATGGCATTAGCAACTAAATACTATGAAGAAAGTACGAAGTCACTCTCACTTAGAAAATGAATTAAATTGGGCCCCAATTAAATAGCTACTTAAGCTAAATAAAACAAGTCACACCAAGCCGATTCAAAGTCGGCTACCAAAGCTCAGGATTATTTATTTCTTGGCTTATTTAATTTCTAACGCCACATCCTGCCTGACAGTCGACTAGATTAACGCCAGCGGTCTGCCGCAAATCCTGTCTGATTTTCTTTAACAAATGGTTTTAATTTGCTTTAATGCAAATCCTATGAGAAATAGTAGTAGCAACATTTAGAAGAGAAATTATTGGGGCCTAGTTAACTAGACTCCTACCTACTTGAAATTGCACGATCGAAATTCAAAACTCAAAACGTTTTACGAACTTATAGTACGCGCACGTTTAATCATTATTGCCGGGGAGTTTGACATGCTTCATACAGTTCTTGTATAAGGAACTGTATGAAGCATGTCAAAATGACTGCAAAGTAATGAGAGTGCGCCCAAACATAGGTGTCGCAGTGTAATCACTTCATAAGTGAAAGCTGCCATTACAACTTCTAGAAGCTGCGTTGGACCATGATTTATCACGTTGCATCGCAATTTACCATCTCGTATACGATCTTGGAACCTAGACGTCATGGTCCTAACTATGGGCCTCATAAGAAACCTCAGAGTCACTCTGCGAGTGATGGAGAGAGTTACTCTACGTGATCAAATCAGAAATGAGGAGATCCGTAGGAGAACCAGAGTAACCAATATAGCTCAGCGAATGGCGAAACTGAAGTGGGAATGGGCAGGGCACATAATTCGAAAAACCGATAGATGTTGCGGTGTCAAGGTACTGGAATAGCGATCTCGCACCGGAAAGCACAGTGTTGGAAGAGCCCTCACTAGGTGGACGGACGACATCAGGCGAGTCGCAGGGAGCCGCTGGATTCAGGCGGTGCAAGACCGTGGCGTGTGGAAGTCCATACAAGAGACATAAGTCTAGCACTGGACGTCTATCGGTTGTTGATAATGATGATACGATCTTGAGAATATGGCAGCTTGCTGTGGCACAACCAGCCATGCACCTCATAGCGAGGTGCATGAAGTTGAAGTCAAGGGGCTAGTTCCTCCGACTCCGAGTGAGACTAATGAGCGTCGCGCATGGGAAGCACTGATGCGTTCTGAGCCTTCCAATACGTGCTGACCACCGACGGGGTATTAGTAGGTAAAAATCCTACAGTACGCGGTGGCGAAAGTAATGTTAAATGTACATCGGCCTTGTTGTGGCCCAATGTTTTCCCCCATAGCAAGAAAACGGCCGCGTTTTACACGCTGTCATCACGCCGCTTTGCCACGTTCTGTTTGTTTCAACCTTTACCTACAGAATCAGGAAAGGAACGGCTTAGAACGTTCGAATAACCGTCGTGGCTCACATAGTACATTAGATAAACAAACTTACTCTAGGAATAGTGAGCGGTACGGTACATAGGATAAGTTATTGTCTACACGCAGCACTAAGTTCTACCACGGTTCCATTCCGTGTAGCTTAAGGACATCGAGCTAAGAAAATCTACTTAAGTAGGTATATTTTTTGGATACAGTTTTAGATTTTCATTAGATTCAATCAAATTTAAATTAAATAAAATTAATTTCAATTTGAGTTAGTGCTGTTTTATATTTGCAAATAAGTTAAAAGTAAAAATGGATCTTTTTGTCAAGTAAAAGTTTTTTAATGTACTGAAAAGCGTTAAAACTCATTAAAATAATATATCTGAGTATACATGTCCAAAACTGCCTTCCTGTCATATGTTATTAGAGAATTCCAGTGCCCACCTTCCGTCTTCATTATAAGGCTCATGAAAACAACGAAAATAAGTCCAAAGACTGTCCTCCCTTATACCATCAGAAAGTACCAACGTCCACCTTCCACCTCCATAATTAGAGACGCTCAATGGTATCATAGATTGCCATACAAACCCGCAAAAACAATTATAAGTAATAAAAAAATTAATTGCCAATTTCGACGGAATAACAACACACAAAAAAGTCAAATTATTAAACAAGTTTCACTAATGATTAAAAATGTAAAAAGCTATCAATTATTAATATAATTCAATTATCAAAATTAAAATTTAATTTACTTTAGTTTTAATTTAATGTTGTTTTTTTAGATTTAAGTTTATTTAATAGAAAAATTGTGATAATATCTACTTAATTAAACTTAATAGACAAAAATATTTTTATTCGATTATTTATTACACTACTAAAAGCACTATACAAACTTGCTTATAATACCTGTTTATTCCATTACTAAACTTACCTAAGTCGTAAGCTAATTAAAAATTACTTAAGTAGGTATAGATTGTTAGGATAACGAATATTAGTCTCTACTTGGTAATTAGCAGAGGCCGACTGGTAATAATTTCTAGTCATAATAGCTAAACTTTAAAGCTACGAGTATCCATAAATTCTATCCTCCATGTTATCCAGCTGGCACGTCGATTCCTAGGCGTTGTCTACGTCGTCAATATTGGTTAATTTGCTTCTACACTATGTTCTACTACGATACGAAACGCGTAGTAAAGCAACGACCTACGCTCTAACATATAGCTATTGCTTATTGCAAAATATTTCTATGTATTAATAGTAAGGTACGGAGTTCTTCGTCGCAAAAATAAAAATAAGATATTTTAAAGTAACTAGGTACCTACTTTAAAATACCTTGGGATGATACTTAAAGTATAACGAATTACTCAATATTATAAATGTGAATGTGTGAAATTTAGTTCAGAGGTAAATTGCATCCCGAGGGCTACTCTTTATCCCGGAAAAGGGAGTTCCTACAGGGTTTTAAAAACTGAAACTCACGCAGACGAAGTCGCGGGCACCTAATTAATATTGCTGAGAATCGTGGCCCTTTTTTCGAACAGTTGTGATTAAACAAACTAGCTAATAAATAAATACTTATATATATATATATATATATATATATATATATATATATATTATATATATATACCATTCTTGAACAAGTTGTGGGCAAACGAAAACGAGGAGTCTTTTGTTGTTAACAGTGCATGCAAAGGCCAACGAATTGGTTGTTAGCTGCTATGCCTTGGCATTACGCTGGCCGAATGTGTTGTTATCCCAGCCATTTAACATACTACCATTTACAGACAAACTGTCATACCGCTTCCAAGTTAGCCCGCATTCATCTTAGATTGCATCATCACCACGTGAGATTGCAGTCAAGGGCTAACTTGCATCTGAATAAATAAATAAAAGACTAAAAAATCGTAAAAGACTAAACTATTCCAAGCCGAGGATTGTTGATAATAGCAAAAACTACCTACCATCGGAAGTGAATATTTGCCACAGTTTAGTCGGTGGAATTGTTTCACTGAAAAATTTAGTAGGACATGTGGGCGCCAATAGAATTAGGTTTATACCACACTAGGATAAATAAAGCGGATTTGCAGCTTAGATATTGGGAGTTTGGACTAGCATTTGGAGTTTTTTAGAAAATATTTGAAAGGATGTCCCATTTAACGAGGTTTTTTTTTAAATCTATAGATTGCGTGCTATTATTTAAAATAGAATCAAGGATGAATGGGATAGACAGAAAAAAGATAACGTTTAAACTCTAAAGACAGCCATATTTCGGATGCAATGCAAAGGTCTAACCTGAGGGCCTTTTTGCCTTGTCTACGCATTATCTCGTGTTTCTTCATACAAATAAGACGAGTAAATGCGTAGACAAAATTTTCTCGTGGTGCGCATGTTAGCCTAACTGGAAGATAGAGCGACGGAGGGGAGGAGGTTTTTAGTCCGTAGGCCATTGGGCAGCACCCCAAGTGGAGTGGGGCATGCCAGAGGCATCCATGAGGATTTTCCTCCTCCCCGAAAAAAAAGAATAGCGCTTGGCTGCAATCAGGCCTGGTGGAAATTGATGATGCAGCCTAAGAAGGAGCGTGCTTGCCTAGACGATATCTATTCACTCTCGACTTGAATGTACCCATATTATTATAATTGGACGGGAAAACTGATGCTGGATGTGTTCACAAATATTAGCAAATATCCATAGACAGCAATTATTTCATTTCATTTTAATACATGGTACCAATTACCAATGGTAACATGTCGTTGGGTAAGTATAGTACGCGACAGATCAAGATAGCAATCGGAACCCGCGTTAACCCGGTGCGGGCGATGGCGGGCGAGCGCGAGTGACGTATGGATGTGCGGCGCGTCCCCCCCCGCCCCATACCCCGATTGCCATCTCAACCTGTCGCGGACTTAATACGTATGGTGCGTCGAAGGAAAAATAAATTGTAAGTACATATACTTAATTACTTATACCTACTTACTGCACTGGGATAAGATGGTGTCCAACTATTCCTGTGTATGTGCATGTGTAAGTTGAAAGTTGCTGAGAAAGTGATGACGGGAAGCTCATTTTCCCGTTAGACACCCTCCTTTGATATAGAATACGCTTCTTCTTTTTTGCATTTATTTATAATAATATGTAATTACATATTTCATACAAATCTATAAATTACTTGATGATGCCCACGACTTCATCCGCGTGGATTTAGGTTTTTTTTTTAAATCCCTTGGGAACTCTTTGATTTTCCGAGATCAAAAGTAGTCTATGTCTTTCCGCGGGTTGCAAGCTTCCACTGTACTAAATTTCGTCCAAATCGGTTAAACGGATGGGCCGTAAAAGGCTAGCAGACAGACAGACAGACACTTTCGCATTTATAATATTAGTATGGACTAAGAGTAGTAGCTATAATCCATTATACTCAGTGTTTTACACGCTGCGCGCCTGCGTTCTCGCTGCTCACACCCGCTCCGCTCGACACAACACCATCTCCTTATTCACATTGACAATGATGCGGACTGTGGGGCGGATCGAAACTGTCACAAACACGCTCCATAACGGGACTTGGCCCGATTTTTCACAAAAATTTGGAAAATTCGTATTTTGCCGCCTTTTGTTCTCGTTATTTTACGCGTGGGCTTCGTCGATAAATCCAACCTACAGAAATACAAATCGAAAAAGGTAGGTAGGTATATCTTAAATTGGAAATTAAATACCTGTGTAATACCTTCTTGAATAATATTATTTTATCTATCAGCCTCCTCCTGCTCTTAATCTTATCTATCCTAAAAAAATCGATGTCCTAAGTCTCAATATTAGACAGGTACAACATATAAAAGGTGGTCGGTAATATAGTGTGTTATCTATGGTCGGTAGCATTGGAACTACGTCTACGAGTACAAAGTAGTACGGAGCACGGTACAGCTTACACCACAAACTTTTTACACTGTTCACTATCCATACTGTATACCTACCACTCGCAAATAAGAGAAAAGTACTATACAAGTGGTATAGCCTAGTGATTAAGACGTCCGCCTCCTATACGGAAGGTCGGGGGTTCGATCCCGGGCACGCACCTCTAACTTTTCGAAGTTATGTGCATTTTAAGAAATTAAATATCACTTGCTTTGACGGTGATGTAAAACATCGTGAGTAAACCTGCATACCTGAGAGTTCTCCATAATGTTCTCAAAAGTATGTAAAGTCTGCCAATCCGCACATGACCAGCGTGGTGGACTATGGCCAAACCATTCTCTATCTGAGAGGAGACCCGGAGAACTTTCATCATAGGTGTTAGGTGTAACTGGGTGTAACAAACCCAAATTGACGAAGGGTTCGATCATTTTACGGTAAGTGCCATATATTTTCTAAATGAGATTATGTTACCTACTTCTACATAGGTACTATTCGAATTTCGAAGTTAGTTCCTATTCTTAGTAGAGTCATATGCGGAAAAATCTAGGAGCCCACTATCGAGAACCCCCACTTTGAGGTTCATTGAAGAGGTCAAGACTCTCAGCATTCAGAGGAATACGCCGCAAGATTGAGAAGAAAACTAAAATCATGAAGATAAAGTGTACCTTTCTAAGCTGTTCATAACATAGCAACCTGAAATAAAATCCGCTACCTCTCTGCTCACCACAAAATAGGCACTCTAACTATTAAGGCCAATTTACAAGGAAGCTTTTACATGTTATTCGCTTGTTGACTACGTAGTGTGAAAATATAATACTTATATAATGTGTATTTAGTGGTAGATTATTGTACCTACCTTCGAGTTGTTTTTCTAAGACCTACCTATTAGAATTTACGAACACTAAAGTAAAGAAAATGCTTTACCTAACCTACCTACCCTTTTTTATCAAAGGGGGGAAATCTTAAGATACCCGATGAAAACGTAACAAACAGACACTTTTGAATTTACAATATCAGTATGCATATGGATGAATTTCCCGGTCGTCCTTTCAGCATTTATGGCAGCCCCCAAATAGCTAGTAGGTAGGTACCTACATCCAAAAGAGTTTCTCATATTAGTTATGAGAAACCATAGTAGTACTTCCAACTTCTTTGTGAGAAACACACTTTTACTCGACTTGACGTAAGTAGTAAGTACCTAGGTCCGGTTAGAGAAATTACATTTGTCAACTTGACAATAAGATAGAACACAAGAATAAACAGAAGCGCGAGCGCAGCGAGCGCAATTTTTCCTGTTATAACACAAAAAAAAAATAGAAGCGATAGAGAATCGAGCTTGACCATAACAACATTTTATGTTATATAGCACCTTTTAAATGAGAAATGTAGAGTGAGAGAAATCTTCATCTAATACTAATTATCTACATACTAATATAATGCGAAAGTTTATACCTAAGTATCTGTTATCTTGTCACAGCCTATCTTCTTACCTACCCAAAATTTGGTAGTATTCATAGATAGTTTGCACTCGGAAACGGCTTTTATCTCGGAATACGAAGTTGAACAGATAAAAATACACATGAATCAAAACAAGTTCTAAACCATTAGGTAGGTACATAGTCTGGATAACGAAAGAAGAGATAATTTTACATTCTCTTCTTTCGTTAGCCAGACTATACATACGTACATAACCCTTAGACCACCCTTAGACATAACTATAGGGTACATTCTACGGGTACATTACATACCATTATACAGTGCGACAAGGCTCTTTTGGCACTTGAATGACATTGACAGGGGGGGCGCTGTTGTAGAACAAGGGCTTAGAGGCTGAGCACTTTGTTCTCCAACAGCACTAAGCTAATCTAAGCCTTAGGCTTAGACTATTCAAACAAGAACAAAGGGGATACTTGACGGCAAAGTCAGTTCCCATTTTCGCCATGCGCCAAAAGAGCCTTGTCGTACTGTAACCATAACCATACATCTTACTCTATGGTGGCTGTCAATTTGTCAAACAACAAAATCAAACCACAGAGTACATTATATATACTGAATCAAACTACCAAACTACTCTGTGCAGTGTGCAGTTATTTTATATTTATATTACAAAGTATTCTGTGGCAGTTATCAAACAAAATAAACCGCGTCGACAGTCCAAAATTTTGAATTTCATAATCTAATTTTAGTAGTTTTACATAAAATATTATAAAAGATAAATATCACAAACAGTTTTGGCACAATTTGTAAAGCTGATTATTCTATATCAGTTTCCTACCCATAATGCAAGTATTTTAAAAAAGTAACGTAAACGTACATACAAAAATATGACTTCAATTATAAAATTGCATTGTCTTTCTGGTGCTGGAGATGAATCTCCACCGTGCTATGTATTACAAGTGGATGAATTCAAATTCCTATTGGATTGCGGATGGGATGAAAAGTTCGATATGGACTTTATAAAGGAACTAAAACGGTAAGCATGAGGTTATGTTTACAACTGTGTATACATTTTTAATCAACTTTTCACGCTAACTCCAAAGTATATTATCAGCATCATCAGATATAGATAATCTTTGATTACTCTAGAAGTCGGATGGATCTCTTTATTCTGTTTGTTGTAGCAGCAAACTAAATTGCTTGGCAATTGGCAGTGTCTTTCTCAGTAAGTTGCAAACTACACGCCAGATCCCCTAGACTAAACCTGAGCCAACTAAAAAAATTATAAAACTTGAACCCTGACCTTCATCAGACCAGTTCCAGGCTCATCAAATCTTTAAGATCCGATTGCTTGTCATCACTGGGTGATCAATTATTAATTATCACAGAGTTCTGTTTGTGTCAAAGAAGCAAATTGAGGAGCTAACAAACTGATATAATTACACTTCTAATTAAAATCCATGTTTCCTGCCACATATAACCTAAATACCTTCAAAGCAAGAGTGAATATAGTAAACCCAGACCTCATCATTACTTTTTCTAGGGTTCTGTATCTCAAAAAGAAAAAAAGTAACCCTTATAGGATCACTTCCTTGTCGGTCTGTCAAGAAAACCTATAGGGTACTTCCCGTTGACCTAGAATCATGAAATTTAGCAGGTTGTCACTACATCATTTTGCTAGCCAAAGTAACTCATATTCCTTTTCAGACATGTAAACAACATAGATGCAGTGCTTCTGTCTCACTCTGATCCGTTACACCTTGGGGCATTGCCCTATGCTGTGGGTCAACTTGGGCTCAGCTGCCCTATATACGCCACCCTGCCTGTTTACAAGATGGGCCAGATGTTTATGTACGATCTCTACCAGTCTCATAAAAATGTTTCAGACTTTGATCTGTTCACATTAGATGATGTGGATGCAGCATTTGACAGGATCATACAGTTGAAATACAATCAGACTATTGATATGAAAGGTGAAGTTTTATTTTGTACTAGTTGATGCCTTTAATAAACTTTGTTTTCCAGGATAAAACACATCTCACAACAAAATGATTAAAACTGTTTGATTTTCCTGGACAAAACATAGTCTCCGGGTTGCAAGCTATCTCTGTACCAAATTCAGTCAAAATTGGTTTAATGGATGGGCTGCGAAAAGCTCGCAGACGCACTTTCCCATATAATATTAAGTATGATTCCAATTGTTCTAGTTATTTGTTTTTTTCATATTATGTAGCACAAAAGATCTAGATTCTAGAGATTGAGATTAAAGAGATTTGTAGACTTATTTTATTATTGTATTGCACTATACCGTCTTCTATTAATCTGACTTTCGTAAGCACTTTTAATTCGAAATCAAAGAATAAATAAAAAAATTGCAAAAGATGATTTAAAGAGTGCAATAATGTAGAAGTGAAGGTGGTGAATTAATTGTCTTGATTACGTGACTGTTGAGTCCACCAATCACAACAAAGTATTCTCCCCTGTCCTTCGCCAACATTTAACGATTTTGTTTTCATGCAAAACCTTGTATATGCGTACTCTTGAGGTTGAATTCTCTGTGGACCTGACGCAAGAATAGAAAAGACATCAATAATATTGAGAACTTTTCTATAACTTAATGGCCATAAGTTTTCAATTGCACTCACATTAATCATATAATTCTTTCAATTTAAAGGCAAAGGCTTAGGCCTCCGCATTACACCACTCCCCGCCGGTCACCTCCTAGGAGGTACAGTGTGGCGCATTGCGGCCCCCGGTGAGGAAGACATAGTATATGCCCCTGACTTTAACCACAAAAAGGAAAGGCATCTCAATGGCTGTGAGATAGAGAAGATTACACGTCCATCCCTGTTGTTGCTTGGTGCAATGAATGCTGATTATGTTCAGCAAAGACGGAGATTGAGAGATGAGAAACTTATGAGTGAGTTTTATATATAATAATTTATGTTAAAATTGTAGGTAAAAATATAAATCCAATTTTATTTATTAACTGTGAATTGTGACTGCCTAGAACTTTAAATAAACGCACTTACGCTGCGCTGCGCGACGAGACGCGGCTGCGCTGCGCGACGAGACGCGGCTGCGCCTTGCTCCATACAAACTCATATAAACTATATTTGACATACTGCGTCGCGCCGCGATGACTCAAATTGTAGTCCTATCAATTTAAATTAGAGTAGTGATTGAATACAACCAAATGCGCACCATTACCTCAGAAGTCGATATTATTCTGTATTTTCATATTTTGGTAAAAAAACTGTTAACACTGTATAGTACTATTTTCATACATAATATTGACATTTCGCATGAACTCCAGTTACAGCATATACACAATATGTAAATATGTTCTATCTATTGTTTGCAAAATCTAAATATATAAAAGGAAAAGCTGACTGACTGATCTATCAATGCACAGCTCAAACTACTGGAGCAGGCTGAAATTTGGCATGCAGTTTGTTATTATGACGTAGGGATCCGCTAAGAAAGGAATTTTGAAAATTCAAACCCCAAGGAGGTAAGATAGGAGTTTGAAATTTGTGTAGTCCACGCGGACGAGGTCGTGGGCATAAGCTAGTTAGTAATACAGAATAATATTTCTACTAAACTTACATAATGAAACCATTTTACATTGTTACAAAAAAGGCTGCCAGCTTTCTGAAGCTTCTTTAGAAACAACACTTAAAATACAACAGACAGACAGACAGACAGACAACAAAGTGATCCTATAAGGGTTCCGTTTTTCCTTTTGAGGTACGGAACCCTAAAAATTAAAAATATTACTCTTTTCAGCAACAATTCTAACTACTCTTCGTGGAGGGGGTTCAGTACTTGTATGTACGGACACAGCAGGGAGAGTCCTAGAGTTAGCACACATGCTGGATCAGCTGTGGAGGAACAAGGATTCAGGGCTCGTTGCGTATTCCCTGCTACTGCTATCCAATGTCAGCTATAATGTTGTGGAGTTTGCTAAGTCTCAGGTAAGTAGTAGCTAATAGCTGAATACACAAATATCTCTTAATACTTAAGAAAATCATCATCATCAACTGATAGACGTCCACCGCTGGACATAGGTCTCTTGTAGGGACTTCCACAGACCACGGTCTTGCTCCGCCTGAATCCAGCGACTCCCTGCGACTGATGTCGTCCGTCCACCTAGAAGGTCTTCCAACACGGTGTCTTCCGGTGCGAGGTCGCCATGCCAGCACCTTGGGACCCCAACGTCTATAACTTTTACGAACTATGTACCCTGCCCATTGCCATTAAAAATCAAGATTTTTTAAAATACCACCAGCCTTCAAATGTCATGAAATCAGTGGTTTCCATACCTCAAAAGGAAAAAAAGGAACCCTCGTAGGATCACTTCGTTGTCTGTCTGTCAAGAAACCCATAGGGTACTTCCCATTGACCTAGAATTGTAATGCGCTTTATGTATATGCGCACTTATTTTTATTTTTTTCTTTTACAGATAGAATGGATGAGTGACAAGTTAACACGAGCGTTCGAGGGTGCCCGTAGCAACCCGTTTGCGCTACGACATTTACAACTATGCCACTCGGTTGGCGAAGTGACCCGGACGCCAGGGCCAAAGGTCGTACTTGCCTCCTTCCCGGACTTAGAGACAGGGTTTGCCAGGGATTTGTTTCTATTGTGGGCCCCATATTCACAGAATTCCATCGTTTTGACTACCAGGTAAAATAAAACAAAAAAACGTGTTAAACTACTTGTTTTTTTTTTGTTTTTAAAAAGAATATTAGCCAAGTTTATCATGCTGACTGATATTCCCCTTTCCCCTCTAATTAAGCGTAAAGCTTGTGCTAGGTACGACAATAGTGCATCGGGTGGGATTTGAACCGCCGACCTTTCGATTTTCAGTCCGCTCCTTTAACCGTTGAGCTATCGAGGCTCTACAGATTGGCGATGTGATCCAGAGGGCTAGCAAAGAACTTGCGACAATCGCCATCATTGTATTTGGCTGGTATAATTGGTTGAATAGTATTCATGCTGCAACTGCTTTGCCAAGAGTATCAGCCAATCATCAGAAAAGTGTGGGAGTATTAGTGTGATGTATGAGTCTCGTATGTGTGTTAACTAACAACTACAGCGCCCCTGCGAGATTCGAAATACAGTCAGTTATGCACGAAGCCGTGTTTCATTCATACGTATCAGTGGCGACGAGGATGGGATCCGAACCCACGCGTGCAAACGCGTACTTCTATGAAGTACTGGAATGTGACGTCACATCATGACGTACTTTTTTAGTTTAATCGATAATTAAAATTGGTTATTAGTTTAAATTATCGATTTACTAACAAAAGACGTGGATTTTACGTATTTTAGAAGACCCACTAGTTAATAATCACTGAGAAATAATTTATTTTTGATGTAGTCAAATACCCAATAACCTCTTGATTGGACTGGCAAAACAATAGTCACAGCTTCCGTGCTAGCCCTGCTAGGTCCTATACATATTTTACCATTTTAGACCACTAGAGAGTGGTGCAGTCATGGGGATTTTTAATTTTAATTATTCATTTTGTAGAACATCTCCAGGCACACTAGCGAGGGACCTCATAGAGAAAGGTGGTGATAGGACGTTAGAACTTACAGTTCGGAAACGAGTACGATTAGAGGGAGCTGAACTGGAAGAGTTTCTACAGCAACAGAGAATGAAGGTCAACAACACTGTCAAGTATGTAAATCACCATTAATATTATAAATGGGAAAGTGTGTTTGTATATTGGTTTGTCCTTCAAACACGCCGCAACGGAGCGAGAGACTGGCGTGATTTTTTGTATGGATATAGTTAAAAACCTGGAGCATGGCATGTCATTTTTCACGCCTTTGTCCCTTAATCACGCAGCAATAGATCAACGGATCCACGTGATATTTTGCGTGGATATACAGAGGTGTTTTTTTACACAGTGCGGGACAGTATGGGGAAATCTAAAGCCATAGACACTATCCTACCTTTAGACCAGCTCCTGCATTTAGATACCTTTGGAGACTATGTAGAACCAAATTAGCTACATTGTCCTTATAATACAGTAGTATCCTAACTATTCGGAAAAATTATAGCGGCCGTAATTGATTCAGTCGGCCGTAAAACTAAAAAAATCTGTAAAGTCCGTAAAGTTTATTTACCGATATTAGGAACTTTTAGAATTTTTCGGTTTTCAGAGAAGAAGCAGGTGGTATATCATCAGACTCCGAATCGGATAGTGAATTGGAGATGTGGGTAGTGACCGGACGACACGACATTCCGGTGCGGAGCGACTCGCGACCCACTGGCTGCTTCAAGACCAACAAGCGACACCACGCCATGTACCCGTGCCATGAGGAGCGGACCAGAGCTGATGACTATGGAGAAGTCATAAAGGTGACTAATACGGCAACCATCTGACTTTCTGTCGGATAGTGAGTTGAAGATATGGGTAGCGAATTACATTTGCTCCAGATTTCTTTTGAAATCATCGCCGTCATATTATCATAGGAGACTTAACAGAATTTATTTGTTCTTTTTGCAGCCTGAAGACTATAGACTCGCTGAAATAGTTGATGCTGAAGGAGAAATACGCGACGTGCCTCCAGCGCCGCCACAGAAACAGGAGCCTGAGGGTAATTAATGAAAATCATTTCGTCGGTGAAACATAACAAATATAGTTACAGTACGCGGCCGAAAGTAATCTACATCGACCTTAAGAAGGAGATAGCAGATTTGTAGAGCACCGTCTCTGTCGTATAGGTATGAGTGACAGAGACAACGCTCTACAAAGCCGAAATGTCATTCTAAACCCCGATGTACATTAAGTCCGGCCGCGTACTGTACTAAGAATTAAGACGTAACATGTGTGTAGCTCATTAGATGAACTCCTCGTATCGTCAAGACATTACTATTTGTAACATAGCAGCAAAATTAATCAGACCTCGGCCAAACTTCTAGATCTCTTTGTGCGCGTTTCCGTATAACTAGCATACGCGACAGTAATATTTGTGTTTCATATATGGGACTAGCTTATGCTCGCGACTTCGTCCGCGTTGGACGCGCGACTACACCAATTTCAACCCCCTATTTCTCCCCCCTAGGGGTTGAATTTTCAAAAATCCTTTCTTAGCGGATGCCTACGTCATATTAGCTATCTGCATGCCAAATTTCAGCCTGATCCGTCCAGTAGTTTGAGCTGTGCGTTGATAGATCAGTCAGTCAGTCACCTTTTCCTTTTATATATTTAGATAAATAGGTGACTTCGTCCGCGTGGATTTAGTTTTTAAAATCCCGTAGTATTGCTATTCTGGGATAAAAAGTAGCCTATGTTCTTTCCCGGGATGTAAGTTAACTCTGTACCAAAGGAGATCGCCCGTGAACGGACCCTCTTTTGTGGCGTCGTGTCAAAACTTAAATTAAAATTTTTTTTAATGTGTTATTTTTTTACGATTATGTTTTATAACGACTTTTTTCACTCTATTATTGAAAATATCCACAATGACAGACAGTTGTTTACAATCGTAAACATGCCTTTATTTTGAAGAAGTATTAATTAAATATAACCTCAATATCAGCAACATAAAAAATAAGATTTCTTTATAACCAGGGTGAATAAATAGAAATCGTTTGCAGAATATAAAAAAATAATTATTTGTCTACAAAATAAAATTAAAACCATGGTGACATAACAATTATATTAGCGGGGGCCCAAAGCTCCTAAGAAAATGGGCAATCTCTTTTAATCAAAATCGGCCGTGTTAGGCCGTGAAAAGCTAGCAAACAGACACTTTCGCATTTATAATATTATAGTAGGTATGGATTGCGTGGCAGACGTGTAATAATATGTACGCAAGTCAATATGTACGTTTTATACTATGTTAAATTAAAACAAACTTGGCAGCCCGCCAAAATATCGATATTATGCTAAAAATCTGATACTTTAATCCATACTAATATACTAATATTATAAATGCGAAAGTGTGTCTGTCTGTCTGTCTGTGTGCTAGCTCTTCACGGTCCATCTGTTTAACCGATTTTGATGAAATTTGGTACAGAGATTACTTGCATCGCGAGCAAGGACATAGGCTACTATTTATCCCGGAAAATAAAAGAGTTCCCACGGGATTAAAAACCTATAGCCACGTGGACAAAGTCGCAGGTATCATCTAGTACTACATAATATTCATATTGTGTTCTTTAACATTAAGAAGACGTTTCAGCATTCGACTATTTTATTTCCAGTGGAAATGACGGAAATCCCTAGCAAGTGTGTGAGTTCAGTCCGCCAAGTGGCCATCCGGGCCAGCATACAATACATCGAGCTGGAGGGGCGTTGCGATGGGGAGTCTCTGCTGCGAGTGGTGGCGCACGCCAAGCCCAGGGGCATCGTAGGCCTCCGAGCCGGCACTTCAGCCCTAATCACGTTGAAGTGAGTTCAGTCCGACCAGTAGCCATCCGAGCCAGCATACAATATAATACATCGGCCAGGCTCATGAGCTGAAATGCTCAAATTCCATCTGTTGGCCTATTCCTTTCTACAAGCTAGATGCATAGTTGCCTTGGAAAGGAAAGATACCTCTATGTCATGTGCTAAATAAATTCTTATCAATTTCCAGAAAGCACTGTGAAAGTGAGGGCATAGAGAAAATCTTCACGCCAATCCGTGGAGATACTATAGATGCTACAACTGAATCGCACATCTATCAGGTAAGATCTACGACGTTACTGCGAGTATAGAATTATGTGGATTTAACCAATTCATAACGATTGAGTTGAATTCATAACGATCAGTCAATAAACTTTCAGTTTTTAATAATAGGCTACTTGACACTTTTTTTAAGTTGGTCTTAAATGGTTAATATTTGTCCTATTATATCAAAAAAATTAACACTATATTTTTTTGCGCCCTAATAACCGTAAAACTTTAATTTAAAAATATATTTTTCTTAGACAGGTGAAAACACTGGTCGGCCATGTTTGGCCGATAGATTATCTGTGCTCTGACGTCATGCATTTGTAAACAACAGCATAACCTCCCAAAGTTTAATAAACATGACTTCTATACTAGTTTACATGAAAAATATAGTAATTATCGTTATTGTATCATCCGAGAAAGTAAAGTAAAAAACGCATCGATAAAGACCACAGGAAAGTTGTGGATTAGAGTGCCCAGTGAAATAAATATACGTAACACGCAAAGACTTGCTTAAAGGGATCCTATATGACTAACGACTTCAACCCAAATTTATTTTTGCAAAGATCACTTTGTTGTAAGTCTTACTTAATAACTTATTCAATTTATAAAGAGAAAACGATATTTTTTTACGTTTACTATGAGTTTTTAGAAATATATAAAAACTAGCTTATGCACGTGACTTCGCCCGCGTGGACTTCATAAATTTCAAACCTCCATTTAACCCACTCAGGGGTGGAATTTCAAAAAATCCTTTCCTAGTGGATACCTTCTCTTTACCTACAAAGAACACACCCACCAAATTTCATGTATCTAGGACCAGCTGTTTAGGCTGTGCGTTGATATATAAGTTAGTCAGAACTCTAAATTTTATATATATGGATACTACGTTAGTCCCCGCGTGACATAGGGATGACATTTCTTTGTTTACATATTTAATGACGTCACATCATGGCTTACAGCGTTTTCTGCGTTTCAAATAAAAATAAAAACTGTATTTTTTTAAATTGGATTTATATATCCATCCTGCGTTTTTAATAATTGTTATTGATATATTTCGTTGTCTTAAGCAAAATACTATAATAAATAATCATTTATTGGACGAAATTAGATATGAGTCAAGTAGCCTATTCTTAGCTATAGAAAAGATCAACTCCAGTATGTCAACTGACCTGATCTGCAAAAGAATCTGTGTTCTCAGAGAGATCAGAGACAGTGTTGCGTTTCAATCTACAGGACCTTCTCCCTCTAGGTTATTTTCCACTTTGTTAGTAAAAAGATGTCCACAGGTGAAGCTGACTGACAGCTTGATGTGCGGAGTGTCGTGGCGCAACGCGGGAGACGCGGAGCTGGCCTGGCTCTCGGCCGTCATCACGGCGCCGCGCGCGAGGGAGCCCAGCAACGGTCAGTAGAATATAGCAAATGTGTATACTATAATAATGTGTAATACTATATTAGTACGCTGGAATTACAATTGATCGCGTATTAAACAAATATTATACAATATAAATCTTATGTTAATAAATTAACAGACGATGCAGCGGACGACGATATGATATCGCTGGAATCGGCCGGCCCTACCAGCGTGCCTCACGCGGCGTCGTTCATCAACTCTGTGCGGTTGTCGGAGCTGAGGGCCGCCCTGGCTCGACTCGGCCTCAACGCAGAGTTCTCGGCGGGGGCGCTGGAGTGCTGCAACGGAACCATTGCGATACGACGGGTGAGTTTATTACAATACTATTATTATTACAGAGGGCAGTGGCGTACAATTTGGTTCCCCAAGTAGTAAAGTTACCAAAACGTAATGTTGATGATACGCGCAAATAAGTAGTCCAATCTGAAAACAAGGCGTATTTGCACATCGTACAAAATTTTCAAAAAAAAACCGACTTTAATAACCATAAACACTAAAAAGCAAAAATAATTTAATTTATTACCGAGTATAATATTATGAATACAACAGTTATTGGGACCGATTCTCTTGTACACAATTTCTAAACTAAACTAAATTAACAGGTCTAAATCTAGTGCTATCCTTTTCCGCAAGCAACATTATGAAAGGGATAGCAATAGATTTAGACGTGCCATTTTAGTTTAGATAAAAGATTGTGTACAACAGATTTAGCCACATTGTAGTTCTATAATGATATTTTTGGAGCAGGTGCCAATTAGCCGCACGAACCGTCTTACTCTTCATACCTATTGTTTTGTGACTCCACCATCGGCACCAACTCACCAATTATCGTCAAGTGATACACATTCACTGCTGAACAAAGGTCTCTAGTACAATCATCATCATCATGATCAACCCATCACCGGCTCACTACAGAGCACGGGTCTCCTCTCAGAGTGAGAAGGGTTTTGTCCATAGTCTACCACGCTGGCCATGTGCGGATTGGTAGACTTCACACACCTTTGAGAACATTAGTACCATCATCATCATCATCATGATCAACCCATCACCGGCTCACTACAGAGCACGGGTCTCCTCTCAGAGTGAGAAGGGTTTTGTCCATAGTCTACCACGCTGGCCATGTGCGGATTGGTAGACTTCACACACCTTTGAGAACATTAGTACCATCATCATCATCATCATCATCATGATCAACCCATCACCGGCTAACTACAGAGCACGGGTCTCCTCTCAGAGTGAGAAGGGTTTTGGCCATAGTCTACCACGCTGGCCATGTGCGGATTGGTAGACATTAGTACCATACCCATGTTTAATTATTTTTTTCTAGTTGGAGAATGGTCGCGTCGCTCTGGAGGGAGTACTTTCCGAAGAGTATTACAAAGTGAGAGAACTCTTGTACGATCAGTTTGCTATCGTGTAATGTTAAGGCTGATTATAGAATATAAATAAATAGACTTACGTAAGTATATATTTTGTTTAATTTATTACTCTGTGGTGGTGGGTACTGAATTTGTTTATGTAATTTAGATGCAATCATTAGAAAGTAGTAGTTGTAAGTAGATTGGATAAGTATAGTCCGCGACAGGACAAGATGGTGTAATATGTACGAATTGTCAGTTTAAGTAACATAAAAATGCAACTCCTCAATATATCGAATTAGGTTGCCTGCACATCGGATTGAAAGAGAGGTGATGCAAAATTATGTAGGTTAGGTAGTTAAGCAATAAGATTTAAACAATAGTATGTAAGATTTCTTTGTTAGTATTGTTAGTCCATAAGCGGGAGTAGATCATAAGCCGGCTCTCAATAAACATCTTCCACCGTTGCCGCATTTAATTATTACCATACGGCCACAACATATCTCATGGCGACCCTTACCAGTCGGTGCATGCCTAATCTAAGCATTTGCATTTGCATGCAAGCAAGCATTGTGCATGCCTGCGTGCACCGGCTGGGCACCGATCAAGAAGAAGACTACAAAATTTTTAAAAGAATATCAAGATTCAAGATTCAACTAGAACAAAAAGAAGAAAATAATTCCACGTCCTGTATTAAAAATCAAGAAACACTAATGTCAAGAAATAAGCCCAAAAATGAATCCCTAATGAACAGAAGACATCTCAAGCTTCATTGATCGGCCCAGCATCATCGTGCGTCCAGGGTTATCCCGGCCACAACTAGGAGGTGTCCAGGGTATTCCCGGCCCAGTTCGAGGAGTCCAGGGTTTTCCCGGCCCATTAAGATGCAGTAAAGAAGAGGCGAAGACTCCAAACCTCCGGACCTGATGACCAAACTATCCCTGACGACGACGGCGACTACACGGCGGTCACGAAATTGATTAATAAAATGCGTCGCTAATAGTTAAAGTAAGTGCAATTTATCTCTCGTAATGGGCAGATAGGTAGAATATGTAGCTATTGTAATTTTTTTTGGGTAGATAATTTAATTTTGTACGTAGGTTATGTGAATATTGGTTTTATAATAATAAATAATACTTGCTCCACTATCTACTAATAAGTTCCATTCGTGCTTTATTTGTAAGATTTTATATAGTGTGTAGGATAGTTTAAAATAATAATAGGTAATTAATAAATGCATAAGTGGTACTTACTTCTTTCGTAAATATTCGGTGTTAAAATCGAAATATAATAATTCAGAGAATTATAACGGTGTCATCGCGTGGTCAACGACACACGCGTACCCGAACATTTTGTATTGTTATACGAGACAATGGTTTTGCTCGAGATGCAATTTGCAAATACAAGGAAATGAATATGAAATAAGGAGAATTTTTTCCTTACAGACGTTTTTCGTCTAGTTTCGTGCTAGTTTTAACGATATAAGACTTTATTCGGCTTTGACAAATTAGGACTCTGCAAACCAAAGGCTTGATCACCCTTCGGCTGTAGAAGTGCTAGGTATAAAATATACAATTATTTATTTTGGATTGAGACATACTGACGTAGGAAGATTGTTACGCTGGCTGACTGCCCCATCAGCGCAACGTGAGCTACCTGCCGAAGAAGCACACATTGGCGCCTTCGTGTACGATCATCGACGCGAACGGACGTACACTACATTATCTTTAATTATAATATATACCATTTTTGTAATTCCGTTGTAACCCAATTAAACCATGTACCAACCAAAAAGGTGTTCTGACTTATACCAGCTCTGGGCAGCCGCCCTAATGTAACTGGCGCAGTCTTAAAGGATAGTCCTGGATCTTCAAGGTCGTCGTGGTGCATACCCTAAAAATCTGGTCAAGGCCATCAACTTCCTTGACAGGACTAGGGAACCTACGAGGAGCAGCTGTCATAGGAGCTGCCGCTGAAGACTTCGAGTCATACTGAAAATCGATGGATCGAAGCTCGCCAGCGACTTTGGTTTTGTAAGTACATGAAATCCTTTTTATTGGTTGTTATATTAATTTTTGCGCAGGGTACTATAACATATTACAACATTTTGCTCACCTGCGTAGTTTTAGTATAGGTATTACTTTCATTTATTGTGTTAATTATTTGATATAATAGATATATTTTAAAAAAAATGCCGGAACTTAGTCAAGTAGAGTTGTTAGATAGAATAAATAAGTCCCTTAAGTTTTTACCGAATTTCGATGGAAATTCTTATACTTTAACGAGATTTATTAATTTAGCCGACCAATTAGTGCGCTCATTTTTAAATCCATCTCAAGAGTATGAGCTTTCAAACCTTTCCTTGATTAGCGGAATTCTTAATAAAATTACCGGATCTGCAGCAAGAACCATATCAGCTAACGGAATTTCCGATGATTGGAATAAAATTAAGGCTACATTAATTAACAGCTTTTCCGATTACCGCGATGAAATAGCTTTACTTACAGACTTATCATATTTAACTCAAGGTCCAGATACAGTACAAATCTTTTGCGAAAAGGTTCAAAATTTACTCTGTACACTTATTACGTACGTAGAGCTACACGACACTGTCAAAACTACTGTAGATGTAAAAAGAACTCTCTACCAAAAATTAGCCCTTAAAACCTTCTTAAAAGGTTTAAGAGAACCTTTAGGGTCAAGAGTAAGGTGTATGAGACCCCCCACATTGCAAACTGCTCTCGAATTTGCCAAAGAAGAATTAAATATAATACATGTGCAGAACAGAACTAAATTTTTTCAAAATTATCATAAGCATACTCGTAGACCTTATTCTTTTTATTCGAAGCGAAATTATTATAGTGAGACAAAATTTCCTCCTAGATCACGAAGATACTCAATGTCCCAAAAACACGTTCCTTCAGAACCTCAATACCCTTCAAGTACTTATATCCCATGCCAACCTCACCCTGATCCAAAAAATTGCCCACAGGTGGACTTAAATCTACACGGTATATTGGAAACTCCAGAAACTAAAATTCCTGTGTATAATATTATATCGGACCAATATTATAATTCCCAAGAATACATACCGACCCGGCGGTGTGAAAATGAAATTGACACCGCTGCTAGCGATAAGCAGAATTACGAGTTCATATTATCACGGTTGCCCATAGATCAGTTAAATGAAGAAGAGGCCACTAATTTAATTAATTTAGCCAAAGAATATTCCGATGTATTTTATTTTAAAAATGATAATTCAATTGATGAATTTCGACAATTTCACTTCCAGACGATAGAAAACTCGTGTCCGATTTCAATTTTAACCGACGTTTTAGACAAGTTAGGGAGGTGCTTGTACTTTACAACTCTAGGTCTTAATTTAAATCATGATACATTTCAACATTTTAGCGATAATGATCTTCAAGGCCTGCCAAATTCCATAGCTTACTTAGGAAAAATTTTAGTTTTCTCTACATCATTACAGGAGCATATAATGAATTTAAGTGCTGTTTTAGAAAGATTAAGGAATTTGAATTTTAAAATTAAAATAGATAAATCGGAGTTCTTTAAACACGAAACGCCTCTATGCCATATCTATTCTCCGCACGGCATACAATCGAATCCAGATTATATTTCATCTATTTTAAATTTTCCATTACCTCAAACTCGCAAAGAAATCAAAGAATTTTTAGGAATCCTTGGTTTCTATAGAAGATTTATACCAGACTTTGCACAAGTGACCAAGCCTTTAACATCTTGCTTGAAAAAAGGAGCAAAACTCAATCATGATACGGATTTCATTAATTCTTTCGAAAATTGTAAAATTCTTGTAAAAGGTATCCCAGTTCTAGCTTATCCTGATTTTAAACATGAATTTAATTTGACAACCTTTGCCTCTGATATGACTTTAAATGCAGTGCTATCCCAAGGCCCTATTGGCGCCGACCTACCGATAGCATACGCCTCACGTACTTTAAATGATGGCGAGATTAAATATTCTAAAACAGAAAAAGACCTTCTTGCAGTAGTCTGGGCAACTAAGTACTTTAGACCATATCTCTTTAGCAGACAGTTTAAAATAATTTCCGATTTTCCTGAGTTATCGAATTTAAAAGACCCGAGTCCTCGTATTACGCGTTGGAACTTAAAATTAGCTGAATACAATTTTACGATTGTTAAGAAAATGAACCCTACTGCAGACGATCAGTTGAAAGAAACTATACCAGTATGCTTTAATCCCTCAAAAAAATCAAAATCTGTTAAATTTTCGAAATCAATGGTCAAAAATTCATCTCGTACTGACACCACTTGCACTAACTTACCAAAAAATCCCGAAATTCCTATCCAAAGTTCAGTGACTCATAATCAAGCTATACACATATATACTTCTAAAAAAAATCGGAAAAAACCCTTTTCGAAATCCCGATTTAAAAGGCCCACATAAAATGAATTTTCATATTACATTTTTAGATTAGCAGTTAGGTATCTTTCTACCAAGCCTTGCGACATTCCCACGATCGAATTTCATCCTACTGATAGGAACACTATAACTACATTATTTTATTCAATTAATGCTTTTAAATTAGAAATCTATTTTATACCGAAGTTTATACCTATGTACCTTTATAACTTTGCCCTCGATAGTTTTACCTATTTTTCAGAGATTTCCTAAATTGAAAAACTAGATGTAACTACCCTTTCACTAAATCAGATAAAATCAGGAAAGCTCTTACTTATGTCACAGAGTGACTAATAAGAATAATGAGCAATTTTAGCTATATGCTCACTGCTCGAATTTTTGTAAATTTCTAGATAAAATATGCAAGAAATTACGAGTTATAACTATATAGCCTTCAAGACCATTTGACTTGGTACAAATACTATCACTTCATTTTAGATATTATACATTTTAGCAGTAATATTAAAAGTCTTTATTCGTCATAGAAACTTAGGTACCTAGTTATTAGACATTTAGAGTAACGCATCATTTACAGAACTGATCCGTAGTCCTGAGGTTTCCGGTTACATTTAGCGTATTTTATCAGTTTAGCTTATTTCAAGTAACGTAATACTATAGTACCACCTGCACACTCTTATCTCAACCAATTCTAAGGTTTTCATTTACATAGAGGCTGAATGCCCGAAGGTCAATTCTTTAAATTTATGCAAGCAGAAGATATCACTGACTGAAGAACCAACTGATCCGGAGAACACATCTACTAAAATCATACTGTTACAGGAGGTAGATGAAACGTGATAATCCACGCCTATCTCTCTGTCTAAGGAGGCTCAGAGAGAGCAGCTCAACCATCATTCCATGAATCAAGAACTTTTAATACTACCAGTATGCCGCATTATTCGGCTCCACTTTCAACATCCCCGAATAATTGCGCATCCAATGGGGGAGGTGTTACGCTGGCTGACTGCCCCATCAGCGCAACGTGAGCTACCTGCCGAAGAAGCACACATTGGCGCCTTCGTGTACGATCATCGACGCGAACGGACGTACACTACATTATCTTTAATTATTATATATACCATTTTTGTAATTCCGTTGTAACCCAATTAAACCATGTACCAACCAAAAAGGTGTTCTGACTTATACCAGCTCTGGGCAGCCGCCCTAATGTAACTAGATGATTGTTATTTATTTATTTGGACGCGATGTTTTGTGCATATTTAGTACCTCCTCATTCAACTATATATTTGTCTAGACTCTTGATCATTATCTACCGCGCTGGTGTTAGTGAAAGACCTAGAATATTTTATGAAAAGTTGAATGTTATTGAAATACTTATTGAAAGAAATAAGTTTGATGAAGATTATAAGTATTATGAAAAATGCACACAAGCATGTTATGTTAAATATTAATTAGGAGAGTACGCGCCGCGATTGTTGATTTGTTTATTTATTTGTATTATGTGAAGAAGTAACTTGAAAGGAAGATGAAGACTAGGAGAGATTTATTTTGACTGTCCAGGAAATATAAATACCTGAGAATGAGATGTTCAATAATAGGTAATCTTGTGGGTTATGGAATAGAAACCTTATATTTACTGTTTTGCGACGATGCTACGACAGCAGCTGTATACTGATGATGAGGACGATTTGATAGGTCAAAGAATCTTTTGAAGTCGATTTGTGAAATCGATATCTCAGCTTCTACATATCTAATACCTATGATTCTATTTTGAAATTATTTTATTATGATGAGATTTTTCGAAACTTTTGTAAAAGTTAAATCATTGACTGTGCACTTAATAGATTACGATTTTTCTATTTATAAGTAAGGTTGAAAATATGCCCATACGAAGTAAGAGATAAGATAAATTGCACTTGAGCACAGGAAGTAACGATAAAAAAAAATGTTTCCTTACATAATTTTAATTTTATTTAGCATTAGATTTTATTTTTGTGATTGTCATCATCTTTTCTTCTGATTCGATGTAGCGTCTAACATTTTTTTCTTTTAAGGGGAGGGGTAACCGCATACATTTTCAGGGGAGTTGTAATATGTACGAATTGTCAGTTTAAGTAACATAAAAATGCAACTCCTCAATATATCGAATTAGGTTGCCTGCACATCGGATTGAAAGAGAGGTGATGCAAAATTATGTAGGTTAGGTAGTTAAGCAATAAGATTTAAACAATAGTATGTAAAATTTCTTTATTAGTATTGTTAGTCCATAAGCGGGAGTAGATCATAAGCCGGCTCTCAATAAACATCTTCCACCGTTGCCGCATTTAATTATTACCATACGGCCACAACATATCTCAATGGCAATCAGAGTATGAGGCGGGGGGACGCCCCGCACACCCACACGTCACACGGGGCTGTGCGAGGGGTTCCCTCCCCGAGTGCTATCTCGACCTGTCGCGTACTTAGACGCATTTTATTAGTCCACATTTGAATTATGTACTTATATTGAATCATTATTATTGTATTGATTTTATATATTAGATTTATTTTATTATTAGCTTATTTAGTTTATTAGAAAGGTTACTTAAAATAAAACGTCCGCTTCCGTTCAAATTTCCGTCATTTTATTATAATTTATTTCACATTATCTCCGAGACCAGTTTCATATAATCAATAACGTTGTAAACAAATAACCATACAATTATTTCATGACAATAATATTAAGAGACAGCTGTAGGCTCTCTACGTAAAGTATATCGATCTGTTATTACTATCAAGCCCAACACTGCTTACTAACATTTTGTTACGAACGAAGTAAGTTCTTGTTATTGACGCAAACACCTTACTGTGTAGTGGTGTTATGTGTCGCGCTGGAGTGCTTTGCGACACACCATAACACTAACGTGTGCAGCTTCATGGTTTTCTAACAACACTAAGGGATGATTTATGCCAAAACGTGGCGGGCACGAGCCGTGCCACGTATGACGCGCGGATGAGGCACGGATTCAAAATAATTTCATATGAAGCAGTTTATGCTTCACTGTGTGTCCGTAATGCGTCCGGGTCTCGGACGTGGCTCGGCCGTGCACGTTTATATTACACTCGATGTAATATGAACGTGAGGCACGTACGGGGCTCGGAAAACTCACACACGGCTCGTGCCCGGCACGGTCAAGCATAAATCATCCTTAAGCCTACCGCCGTTGTGACAGCTAAAATATGACGATCACAGTCACCTCTGATTGGCCGACCTTTCTCAATATTGGCTAAAATGCATTGTTGCAGCAAGAATATCATAAATTTAGACAGCCACAACAACAGAGATTATAGCCCTGTGATAAACACAACTTTTGCAATCAACCGACTGGATGATAAAATAAAACCACGATAAAATATACTAGGCAAAACCTTTTAAAAAGTCAACGATTTTACCAAAGACCATTATTGCCGGAAACAAGATATTGTATTTTCGATAGTAATAACAGACAGACTCCCAAATGAAATAGAAAACTTATTTACTAATCTGGCACATCTCACATTTTGTACAATCTATCACACCAGGCGCTGCAGCAGCGACATAATTACATCTGGCACAACTCACATTTTGTACATTATCACACCAGGGCCGTTATTCTCTATAACATCAAAATCGCACTCTGACAATAGTAAATAGGTACCCTCTCTTCCATCACTTTTTTTAAATAAAAATAGCGAGCAAACGCGCAGGCTGGTCACGTAAAAAGTAAACAAATAGCACGTAATTTCTCACAGAAACGCATGACTCGCTAAACTTGTCGCTTCAGATATTCTAAAGATTTTCGTGTTAAAAAATTTCACTAAGAATTTACTGCAAAACTAACAATAAAACCGCGATACACTTATTAGTGAAAAAACTAAGAACATCTTAAGCGATTTGTATACATTTTAAGTAAGCTACATAAAATGAATAATAGGTAGATAACTAGATAAAGAGATGTTGATGCTAAGGCTCAGTCTAACTAATGTCTGAAAATTACACTCGAAATGTGTTTCGTAACGTCAAGTCATAAACAAGCGTTTTCTTGGTCGCGAATAGTTGCGGTATAAAAAACGCAACGGGAATAGAGATTAGATCCACCCGCAGATCTTGTCAGAATTCTGCTATACGTACTGCCGAAACACGGGCGACGATGGCTTTGCAGTCACTTTACTGAAATTAGGCAAGCCATGTGTGCAGTATGTCAAATTGTTTGTGGGTACTCTGCTTCTTTCTGAATCGTGACTCTTTATTCAATAACAGTAAAATTTAACGCTACAAATTTCAGTCACGAGTGTATAATGCGTACAAAATGACTTTTCACGCGCTATTTTAACTTTATGTGTCAATAATTGTTATGGCAAAAGTACAATTTTAGTCCTTCTTTTAAAGGTAAAAAACCGTACTTTTGACTTTGACAGTTGACAGTTAAAATGGCGCGGAGAAGTCATTTTGTACGGACTATATTATGTTTATAATGTCACAGCAAATAAAGGCCCAGCGCAGAAACACCGATACATAATAATTACAATTAAAAACTATAAAATATTCTTAACATAAGAATAACTACAATAGGACGCTTTAAATAATTCACTGGAAATTAAACATATCGTTTTTAACGATACGTATTTGTAGTTTTATTATATCCGATTATAAGATCCGTCAAATCATATTTTGCTGTCATAGTAGGTAGGTACCGACAGTAAAATTCAGTCATTAAAATTTTCTGGAAACGTTTTTAAAACGCTATTGGAACGAACATGCAATTAAAGGTGATTTAAATGAACAGTGTGGCCAAAATTTAATCTAGTATTTTGACGGATTCTATATTTGTAGGTATTAAAATTAATTTAATTTTACAACGATCAGTAAAATTTGATTTATATATTTTCATATTATTACATAATTGACAATTTTTTTTCAAAACTATAATTTTATTGCATTTTAATAATTATTAAGGTACATAATTTTCTTTCTGTCGATTGAAATATCAAAATCTGTAACAATTAATTACTCTATATCTAAAATCATTTTTTTTCAGATCATAAGATACTTTACCGATCGCAGTAAATTTCCTAAGGCTGGGTGCCTATTGGCGCTTCCTTTTAGACGCTATGGCTGCTAGAGTGGTTAGACGCATATTGACGTAAAAAATGCCATGTTCATGACAAGATATGTGTATGTCACATATACTTGACATTGGGCGAAGTGCATTGTGCTGGTCTGGCACAAAAAGCCACCAAAAAAAAAAAAAAAACTGACAAATAAAGTACGTTAGTGCTTAAACATTACATTATAGAACTTACCTTATCCAAATAATTATATAAAAAGTGTATAAATCGCTTAAATGAAATATTGATATTTTAACGGACACTTTTGACGTCCGTAAACTCATAATAAAATTATTCATCGAATCTTAGAGGATAGTAGAATGTACGCCCAGCCTTAGGTAGGTTATAATATATATTAATATTTAACGTTCTTTAGGTGGCTGAATGGTAACAGGGTATTGAGGTATTCAACATTAATATTGTTCCACTTCATATGCTATTAAAATACATAACATTTAATGTACAATTATGGATTTGCAACTTTACAACAATTTAAAAAATATTAGATTTGTACAATACGGAAAAATAAATAGAATTTATTATCAGTGGAACAACTCTTAAAATAGATTGCTTTATTATAGAAATGTGTGTGACTAAAAACTGTTAGAATATAACTTTTTTTACTGTCTATATGGACACTGAAATTGCCTGTCACAAAACCATCCTGCTACTTTGAAATTCCTGATATGAAATATTTTTTCAAGTTTAAGCATGTGACCTCATATTTTTGGTCCTTCGAGCCGGATGGCTTTGTAAAAGGTGCACGATATAATATTATATTTCAAAAGCGGATTGTAAGATCCTATAATTTAAACTGAAAACACTGACAACAGTGAATAAAGTGTAAAAGGTACTTCGTACAGTTTAAAACGATAAAAACAAATAGAAAGCCGAATACGGCTGCCGCGCATGACATTCACAAGTAATTTACAGTCGGGGAAACAATGCCTCTACGCGTTAGTGTTTTTCTAATTTCGCACTTAACTACCGCTATACATAGCAGTGACAAAAGCATGTCGGTAAGGTTAATATATATATTTTTACATTGTCATATTTCAAGTAGAAGGAATAAGGCCTGATTTATTTTATACCGTGCAATGGGCTATGGTAATTTATTTTATCAATACTTACGCTTGAACGGGTCACGAGAGCGCGGTCCAATCTTATACAAAGTAAGACAACAGACAAGAAATTCTTCCAACTGTGCCCCGCCCGTGCATGGTGTGAAATAAATTAAACCTAAACATTTACTATTATGAGAACATTTTGGACATTCATATTATGTGTACAAGCCGATCACGCAGAATATTAAATTTTTCCTCGACCATATTTTAATCTCGAAACCTCACCGTACCGTAAAACTAGATATAATTTTAATATTATACAAAAATAGTAACAAGTTTTGTACTAGATCCGTCCATTTCGTACACTCGAAGCGGGGACGCGACATACAAAGTGTAACCTCAAAGAAATAGAATTCTGAATTCCAAGATTCGCCACTTCACAGCCATAGAACAGACGCGGGTCTGTCGAAACATAAATATATATACACTACACTATCAAATCACATCCGAACTGCTAAATGCAGAATCCGCTAAATTACGGTAAACAAGTCCATTTTTTGACGCCACTGTGATATGTCGTTGTGAATAGTGGTGGTCGCGTCCGCGCGCCCAACCGGTCGCCGACTGATGTAAAACGACATATTTTGTGAAATACATAGTAGGGATTACATACAGAAATGCTACGAAGGATACCAAGATGAAAAGATCTACTTAATTTATATTCACAGGTATGTTATAAGGTATCCCTAAAACATGTAAACACATTACTGTACTGTAAGTTTATGGCGACACATTTATATGAAAACGTTAACGCCATGATGGCGTTTTGGCGCGCTCTGATTGCGTTAGCTTAACCTTGAGTTCCTATATTCAATCTATCTGTTGCTGTGTCAAAAATGGTATGGTTGCTAGTACCTTATCGACAGATTACAGATAGATTGAATAACACAAGTTTTAAATTTAACAAAGGAGCATTCTCATATTTTATCTGAGGCCCTAGTGTAGCGTTTCAAGTGAAAGTGTCATACTAAATTACAGATTTACGCACTTTACGTTAACTTGAAGTTACATTAGGGATTCTGTTCGGTTGAATTTTAACCCATCTTAAACGAGAAACAACCGTAAATCAGTCGAATCGGTAGCACTAATAAAGCGGTCGCCTAATCTGGTACTATCGCCGCAAGTGTACTGTGTGTTTGGTACGAGATTTTACATCTCACGTTGACTGACGTTGATAGAATTCGAACGTCCAAACACTTCAAGACTACACATGGACTTCAACTGCCTTGTTTTAAAGCTCAATTTCATCTGTACATCTACAGACAACGCTCTAAGCAAGCTCCTAGTGGAAGTAAAATCGGTGGTACTGAATTTTTGATTTAAGAGGGCGCCTTCGGTGCTTTTTTTAAACAAACGTATGATTTGATATTGTACGTTAAAAACTATTTATTATATTGATTTGTTTTGCCATTAGCTAGGTTTATTGATATATAAAATATTGATTTTAAAGTTACGAGCCTCGAAATATTCCTATTTTAACACTAAATTTATGACAACTTTGGGCGTAAGTAAAAAAGATTAGGAGTAAAAAATTTAAAACAATTTAACTTTAGACATAGTTTATTTATTCATTAGTTGAAATATCTTTACTTTGCAAAAATACAATTAGTATTTTCTTCTCAAAAACACTTTCCCCTAAACCCCTTTCGCGCGCTTGATTTCGGTGAAAATCATCGTGCCCCTCAACTTTCTCATACAATGTTAGGTGAAAAGCAAACAGGTTACCCACGTGCGAAGGCAATTTCGGTCGATCGCACTGCGTCACCTTAAATCAAGAACCTTTAGGTCTTCATAAGTTCCAATTCTATCAACGTTGGTGAGATGTCCAATCTCATACCTGAAGGTATCACAGTCTGTCGCAGAAGCGGCGCGCCTACCGCAGACAGGCCTCGAGCATCTCGACGAAGAGTTTGTTCATGGGCGCGCGGCGGTCGCGGTGCACGGAGGCCCAGAAGCGACGCACGGCCACGTCCGCCAGCCGCAGCGCAGGTAACACCAGTAGTAGTTGTTGCATGGCTCCGTTTGCATTTGCGTACGGCCTGCAACATAAAAACAATATGTACTCATTTTATTACGATGACTGCCGCGTCTTCCCTTGGCGAAAATATCATCATCGTCGACCGATAGACGTCCAGTGCTGGACATAATGTCTCTTGTAGGGCCTTTACCTCCACAGTCATGCACTTTTTCTTTCTTGCTTTTCTTATTTTTTAAAAAGAATATTGAGATGTCGGCTGATGACACTCCAACCTCACTCTCCTCACAGCGCACCTCGCACATTGCCACTCGCGAAGCGCGCAATCAATAGTACGCCACAGGTTGAAATGGCAATCGGGGAGGGAACGCCCCGCACAGCCCCCGCGCTAACCCGGTGCGGTCGAGCGCGGCCTGCTTCATACTCCGATTGCCATTTCCACCTGTCGCAGACTAATCTTTGCGTCGCGTGAATAAGGACTCTTAACGGGTTCAGAACTAGTCGGGCATACTCCGACAAAAACGTGAGTTTTAGCCGTCCTGTCTATAATATATTTTTAAGGAATATGACTTACGATAGTTTAAACAATAAGATATTTTGCATTTACCTTAGCGCGGAAACTGCATCATTGAGCGCCGCGAGGATAGCGTCGCGGAATCGTTTGAGCGCAGCGTGCTCGTCTATACGCGCTTCGGAATTCGCGAGCGCTAATGCCTTTAGTAGATAGCACTCCTCGCGATGCGCGGTCGCGCGCTCTAGCCGCCGCGCTACACCGGCCACCTGAAAACAAAATGGTTTTCAATTATTAAAAACCGGCCAAGTGCGAGTCGGACTTACACATAAAGGCTTATCTGCCAACCTTATGAAGGTGTGAGAGGCATATTACAATTACCTGAAGGTAGAGGTCATGTGCGCCAAGATCCCTCGCCTCTTGCTCGTCGAGCGCGAGGTCTGCGGCGAATCGTAACCGCAGCGCGCCACCCGCGGACATCGAGCGATACGCAACCATCAGGCTGAGCATCTCAGCCCACGTGCTTTGTAGCAACCGCATCTGGTGACAAAACAACTGTCAAATTGCGGCAGTCTATACCCTATCCGCCGTTTGGCTCTATCATTTGTATGGGATTACGTAACAGAGAGAGCGCTATACTAACTTATCCGCGGAATGAAGTTAGGCTAGCGCTCTCTCTGTTTGATCTATCATTTGTATGAGATTACGTAACAGAGAGAGCGCTATACCAACTTGTCCGCGGAATGAAGTTAGGATAGCGCTCTCTGTTTGATCTATCATTTGTATCAGATTACGTAACAGTGAGAGCGCTATATTAACTTCATTCCACGGATAGGATATAATATTACAGTACGCGACAGATCAAGATGACAATCGGGGAGGTAACACCCCGAACACCCGCACAGCCCCCGCGCTAAACCGGTGCGGGCGAACGCGGGTGACGTGCGGGGGTGCCGGGAGTCCACCCGCCTCATACCCCAATTAGCATCTCAACCTGTCGCGGACTATAGGTATGCTGTTTCACTGACTCTGCTTATGAGGTAAGGTGTGGATTGAATCAATGGAATTTAACGTCAGTGTCACCCTCTCGCAAGCCAAACTATCCCACGAGCACGTCAAAAGTACGGTTCACCTTTAAAATAAGAACTAATAGTACTTTTGACATGACAATTGACACATAAAGTTAAAATGGCGAAATAATATCTAAACGTGGACGAGTTATACCTTAAGTTTTGTCAAAATGTTTTAGAGCCTTAAGGTTGTACCGGCTTTACCCTCTTTCGGATGCCTATAGAAATCAGGTAAACGGGCAAGTGTGGTTTAAATTCCTCCACATTAATTGGTAATTATTATTTAATTATTTGATGACTATGTATTTTAAACGACTGTCAAACATAAATTACTCAAATGATATAGAATGTAGGATATGTTATATTTATAATTCAGCATTTCATTGTGCAAACTTGTTTTAGCATAAATAAATTAAAATACTTGTTTGCAGCAAAACGCAACACAACTTATATTTTTCTCTACGAATACTAATTTATTTTATTTTATTTTGTATCGCAACTTAAAAAAACATTGTGGCTAATTCCGTTGTGCACAATCTCTAAACTAAACTAAAATGGCACGTCTAAATGTATTGCTATCCCTTTCATAATGTTGCTTGCGGAAAAGGATAGCACTAGATTTAGACTTGTTAATTTAGTTTAGTTTAGAGATTGTGTACAAGAGAATAGGCCCCAATGAGAGAATATGCACAAGGGCAACTTATCTCTTTAAGAGGTTTATACGAGAACCCATAGAATGTGAGAACAAAAACTGATTTTATTTATGCACAAAACATAATTTTTTGATTATATCGGTGTATTTTATATGGATTCAATATTCCATCTAGTAATCTAAGAATAATGTCTGCCCAGCTACTGAAGGGTTTAAAAACGCGGCGTTTCTTAGTGCGTTTTCGCCATTAACCTTGGAAACTTGGTAAGTAGACACTAGGCAGTTGTTTTCAAACAAAGAACTGCTTGGACAAAAGTCCAGCAAGTGGAAGTCCACAAGCCGAGAAGACTACCCACCTGATCGTTTAGTGGCAAGTCCGTGAAGCCAGGGATCTGCTTGGCCCAGCCTATGACGCCAACTAACTCCCTGTCATACAAATCAGCAAGTAACGCGAGTGTTCGAGCTCGGGGATCCGTCACAGCGGTGGGCGGAGCGCCGCATGTGAGTAACTCAGGTTCGTACGACGATAAAGCTTCTAACACCTGTAACAAATTTCACCATGATTTGAACAACTACTCTTATATTATTATATTAACCCCCCCCCCCCCCCCCCCCCCCTTAATCCCCGATTTCGATCTCGACTTGTCGCGGACTATATACAGTAGGTACCTACGCGTTGTATGAACACTCCATTTTTTTCCTTGCGAGATATTTTATAATCTGATAGCTCATCCTGTCACTTCGAGACTTTAAATCTTGACCTACTCAAATTAAAAAAATGTAGTTAGTTATCAATTTATACATTAAAATCGAAAAAATTAACTGATGTGTCTGCCTTTTAATGTTTCCTTAATGTAACATGTATCTGTTCCATCATCCAACACGTTACTTAAAAGTACCTACAACACGTATTATTATAAAACCAAAAGTAATTAGTCTGCGCAACGCCTTCAAAACCAGTTGCTAAATGCATATTTGAATATTGGAGATAACAATGCAAGCCAATTTAAATATGTACTCTGAAATGGCGTTCCCCAAAAAAATACTCAATACTTGGTTTTAACGGACATAACTTATGGGTCACATAGCATTGCATCCGGGACACATTATTTAATTAACCCTATGTTCTGCATCATATTTCCCATTTCTGAGATCCTTCTATTAAAATGGAAGGGCTTTGCATAGGATAATAATGAGATGGGCTTCTAAATCCTTCATTTTAACAGTTATCAGATTAGAGATGTGACGAATAACCGGGATCGACTAATGCATGTCTCCGTAGCGTATTTTCTGAGCGACGAACGAAAGGAAAAGACCGAAGTTGGTTAAGCCTGACATGTTCTGATTTATTGTGAAACCCCATTTTAACAACATCAATCTAATTAGTAAACCACCATGCAATTATTTGTAAAATATTTTTAATTTAAACAGCAGACCTTGACTTCTGAAACATACTTCCTGTCTGGCAAAATACAGATAAGTCCCTAACCTAGTACAATCAAATTGATTTGAAACCTTGAAAGTGTGGCACAGAATATATAAGATTACAAAGACGTGCCTATTGTTAGCATTCGTTGTAATATTTATGAGCACATTTAAAAATAAATTGACGCTACTTTGCTTTTAAAACATAACGCTAATGTTTCACCAGTAAGAAAAGTGGAATCATGTTCCATTCTCTTCACTTTCACTTACCTTCCTATATCTGTGAGGGTTGTGTGGCCTAGTTGTGACAACGGTTATCAATCGATTACGATTGTAGCAAAGCCAAAGGGCCAAGTTTGGCCTTCTCGTGTTTTCCGTTTTGGAGAGTACGCTAAGCCGTCGGACCCGGATATTTATCACCAACATCTGATAATAACTAAAAACCTTATAATAACTGTAAAAACCGAATCGAATCGAATCGAAATCTCGTTCTCTTAGTCCCAAAAAAACTCCTACAATGATGTGATCAATGGAAAGGGGTCACGACCATCAGTAAAGAAGACTACAACGCACAAAGACCTTACCAAAACCTTCAGGCATTGCAAAAAAATTATGCATGCGTATGCGTAATGCCAAAACATCAGTACCTACCCTTATTATAAATGCGAAAGTGTGTTTGTTGGTTTGCTGGTTTGTTAGTTTGTGGGTTTGTCTTTCAATCACGTCGCAACGGTGCAACGGATTAACGTGAATTTTTGCATGGGTATAGGTAGAGACCTGGAAAGTGACATAGGCATACTTTTTATCCCGGACAATCAAGGAGTTCCCACGGGATTTTTAAAAAACCTAATTCCACGCGGACGAAGTAGCAGGCATCAGCTAGTAGATAAATAATTGCTAAATGTAGAGAGAGATGCAAATAGAGCTAAAAAAAATATTTTTATATTAAATCTTACTTTGATATCATCAAGTTGTGGTCGTGGCTGGTTGGGAGTGGGCTGGTCCGGTGCACGCCTGTACTTTTGCCTCCCCCCTCTTACGCGATCTAACCGCACGCCCTCCCTCAACATGCCAGTCCTTAAACATTTACGAAAACGGCACGCTTGGCATGCCTTTCGCCTTCTTTTGTTGATTTCGCATTCATTTGATGCTGGACATGTGTATTCTATGTTTCCCTGGAATGCAATACGAGTTTGAAATTTTATTTTCTAATGTCTTGAATTTTTTTGTACATAAAATGCGAGATCTGGTAACAAAAGTCAACTTATCTACATTAACAAACTCATCTAATTTTGAACTCTCAAACCTCTCAAGGAAAATGAACCTCAAAAAATACTTTTAAATTAAAAAGTCTTGCCCTAGGTATATTAATAAAATAAGTAATAATTTTCATTGAATTTATATTATATTTAGCTATAAGTTGGCCTATTTTGGAGGCATCACCCAGAGAATAATACCAACGAGTTAGAACTTTTCCGGTAAAATTTGTTCATTGTTAACAAACCTGTATTGTCCTTTTAAAAAACGCCTTACACGCTTCACAACTGGCCACACCATAGTGGAACCCCGAAGCTACATCGCCACAAACTAAACACCACCGCCTTGGCGCCTCATCGTCCCTGGCTCCGCTCGCGGCCGCCGCAGTGGTCGAAGAGCAATGCTGCTGTTCTGGACTTGCATTACCAACGATACCACCTTCCTCGGGTGAAACGCAGAATCTGACCTCTTCTTTTGGTTCCAATTCAAGCTGCAATATACATACGTAGTGCTTATCGAAAATGATATTAGCTTACAGAAATGTTTTAGTTGACGACAAAATAATAAATTGATTTGATCTATTGTAACCTTCTGAAAATGGTGGCTGAGAAAAAGAGTAACAGTTGAGTGTGTTACCGGCTTTTCTCAGTAAAGTATCACTTTTTGTAGTCTTGATTAGAGCCATAAGTTGTCTTACATCAAATGTAAACTTTCGGTTGGTATAGAATATAGATACTTTAATGTTGAACTATAGAGTATTTATGAACTCAGAATTTTCTCCTCTTTCATTTGACTACTCGATACAATTGCAAAAAAATGGGGATTTTCAGATCATCATTTTTTTCTATGTAACATAGGTACACACACCATATTTATTTTGTTCATATAAAATGTAACCTATGTTATCCAGACCATACCTAATAACAAATCGGTTGACATCTCATTCGTCAAAATCGGCTCAGTAGTTCAGGCGCCACGGCGGAACATACATAAAAATTAAATACAAACATACCTATAGTACACGACAGGTTGAGATGGCAATCGGGGGGACGCCCTACACACCCGCACGTCACCGAGCTATCCCGCACCGGGTTAATGCGGGGGGTGTGCGGGGTGTCCTCACCCCAATTGCCATGTAAAGTTGTCGCGAACCATACATAGACTGCTAAAATCGTAACACTTCCTTTTGGCTTTGCCGTAGTCGAGTAAAAAGTGAAATACTTACGTTACAGGGTTCACCAAGCACAGCCATCGGGCGATGCTGCTCAGTGGGCGAGTACTGCGGCGGCGGCTCGGCCTCCTGCTTCACCCGCCGCAGCAAGGGCTCCCCGTTGACGGCGGACATCATCTGCACCTGTGACGAAAGAAACAACATTGTCGTAGAGGCATGTAAAAGGTCTACCAATATTAAAATGCGAAAGTGTGTTTGCTTGTTGGTTTATTGGTTTGTTACTTTGTTCTTCAATCACGTCGCAACGGAGCAGCGGATTGACGTGATTTTTGCACGGGTATAGTTAAAGACCTGGAGAGTGACATAGGCTATTTTTTATACCAGAAAATCCAAGAATTCCCACGGGATTATTATAAACAAAATCCACGCGAACGAAGTCGCGAGCATCAGCTAGTATAGTTTCGAAATAATTATGTAACAAGAAAAGGTGACTGATCAACGCACAGCTTAAACTGCTAACAGCTTAAACGACTGAACGAATCGGGCTGAAATTTGGCTTGCAGATAGCTATTATGACGTAGGTACCTAGACATCCGCTAAGAAACAATTTTTGAAAATTCAACCCCTAAGAATCCAAATCTGTGAAAATACGGATATTTTAAATATCCGTATTTACGTCATACCTTACAAATAGTTCTTTGACAACTTCGGAACGTATTTTCACAGACTCGGATCGGATGAGTACGTAACCGCCCTAATGTAGTAAAATAGTAGTTAGAAAGTGTAGTCCAGTGTCCACGCAGACGAAGTCGCGGGCATAAGCTAATTACATATAATACCTAATATTACCTAATAACCTAACAACAAACCTCAGTCTATGAGATGAGCGGACGCCCGAGCAAATAAAAAAAAATTAGAAGAAATAATATCCTATTTTTATGCAAAACAACTGTCAATCTTTGCCTCAAACATCCTACCTAAATCATGTTTTTTGCTGTGATTATAATTCGAACTTAGATATGGCTCAGGATAAACGAACGCATCAAACGATCATTATAGGAATATGTACATCTTCCAAAAATAAATTCTGCGAATTCTAAATCACTATTGCACTCCAATTATACCTACAAAGCAACACCAACTTTATTTCATCCTTTTATAAAGTTTACAAAAAGTCATTAAAATCTTCTTGCATGGCTAATCATAATACGGATATAGATACTTACCTACCTAAAACGGGCAATTAAATAATAAATGTACCGGGTACTTAGGGAAATTAGTACGTACATATTATAGTACGTGACAGGTCGAGTGGCAATCGGGGTATAAGGCGGGGTGATCCCACCACGATTGTCATCTCAACCTGTCGCGGACTATACCTACATTTCACAATTGATAACTTATGCAGAAATAAAAAACGCGAGATGGAGACTTAGAGATAATATCTATACCTACTCAGATAGCGAAAATAAAAATTATCTATTTATATGACCAAGTTTCAAGGATGCAACAGGTTCAACGCACTTTTGACATTGACGGCTTTTCGATAAAAAAGTCGTGACGCAACCGGCGTGACTTTTTTAAACAAAGTAAGTATTATGCTTATCAGACAAGACCTACATATTATAATATACGTTATTTCATAATAATAGTTTTAATAAGCGTAAACTGATTACAATTGGAACGTGGAAAGTACAAAATCATTGCACCAGGTCTGTATTTTTCAAAGCGCTAACCAGGTTTTGTTCAAGTTTTTTATTTATTTAACAGATTAAGGATATATTATAAGGATTTCTATAATAATATAAATATTATTATAATAATAAAGGAGAGAGATCCCTAGTGTACAATATTTCTGTGACAAACTCTTTGCTGATCTGAAAACTTAGTTAACCCCGCTCTTGTACATCCATGTGTCAAAGAGGTATTGTTATCTCCGTCTATTTCAGGGAACCTCCGTTCGTAAGTATGGCAACAACAGTTAACTCTGTCTTTTGGAACGAACATTATTATAATTGCCCTATAGAACTTTTTTGAAGAGTTAAAACGGGATAGATACTAAAAGAAAGCTCCAACGCGAGTGAGAACGGCAAGGTCCAAGCTGTTTATAATTATGGCAGGAAAAATAAATTCTTCTAAAAGTAAGAGTTTTCCATTTAGAATATTAAAAAATCCAAATTCAACCTTGATTTCAAAAATGCTAGATTATTTTTTTACGATCAATAATAACAAGTATAAAATTACCTACAACAAACCTAAAACCTAAATATAAACGTCAAAATTATATCTAATATATTATAAATAATATAGGTAGGTACAGCTACAACATGATTAATTAACGGCAATGTTGCTGTCGTACTAGACACCGAGCCTATCTCAATAGCATCGTAGTTGACGAGTACGAGGCAGCCCCGGCGCCACGTTTGTCCAAATTGCCATTTATCTACGAACTGCTAAGCCCGAAGGTGAGTCCACGGGCGTGCGGTCGATGAACCACTCCGCTTGTTATTATGAATATCTATTTTGCGCCACAACACACCGAAATTCTCATGCTTACGCGATTTATATCGATTTCAAGGCCTCCGGTTCTACCAATTTTTTGCTCCTCAGCCAAATAAAATTACTGAGCGATCCAGAACATAATAAAAGTAAAAGTAGCATGGCTTGATATAAAAAATGGCGAAACAGACACTAAATTTTTTGTTAACCTAGGTCTTAGGAGGTCATTATTATCACCACGCTGAATTTGTAATTTTGAAAACTACAACGAGCGGATTCTACCTGCTTAGATTCTATATTTTATTTGTAGTAGATCTTGTAAAAAATCTTTGCCACAATGTTCTGTACTTTTAACAGATATTTTGTTCCACTTAGTAATTAGCACAAAACGTGGTTTAGTTAATATCATGTATCACATATACCTCTTCAAGAGGCAGAGCATAAAAATTAGGTATGATTTTTCCGGGCTTGTAGTTTGGTATTGGCTTATCAGATTTTAAGCAAACCAGAATATTGTATGGTTTAAATATCTACATACATATCTACAATGAATAATTACCATGACAAAACATATTTACCTACTATTGACACGATACACGTTTTCACAGCATCATCACACAACACGTGTTATAGCAACAGAATTTTCTTTTCAACTATTTTTATGTTAATTACCCAGTTCTGTTTGAACTCTAAAAGTTCAATGCATTTATGAAAATAAAATAGGTAGGTAGTGTTCTTTATAATTAAATCATTAAAGTCATGAAACTCACTTGAAAACTTAAATTTAGATGATCTGTAAGAAACTGCAAGGTATTTGGAGTTCCGTAGAAGATAGATTGATTAAATCAGATCGATGTCGATATCGTTTAAAAATTTAAAAAAAAAAAAAAAAAATTATTAAAAGTTTAAAAAATTTAACTCCACAAAAAAAGATATAAAACGGCAGAAACCTAATAAACGACAAAAGATTACTCAATAATATAGAATAACCAACTAAAAAAATTACCAAATGGTACAAGATTCGAAATTAACAATTTTTTTTAAATACTACACAAAGAAAGAACTACAACTATTGAACTACATATAAGAATACCTGAAGAGCAAATTGTTATGTCGGCATTTAACTATGAATTGAAAGAAAATCGTCGGAATGTATGTACTTGGTAAAGGTAAACTCAGTTTAAATAATTGAATATACTTTTATTTCACTTCCAGAGTGTGCATAGCGACGACCAAAATCATAGACTTCTAGACAACTGTCAGGGAGCGTAAGGACGAGTCTAGACCCCGTCCAACACTACCTAGGTAACAATTAAAACATATTGTGTTACAAGAAAGGTAGGTGCATATAACATAAAATGGCGCGTGAGGAGTCGTTTTTTACAGACTATACCTACTGCAGTATGGCCGAGAAATAAGCTGCGAATTTGTACTTATCTAATGCTTATTTTTAAATACGGATAACAGTCATCAGCATGCATTACTCGAATCTACATATTATTAGTAAACGCATCTTCTGACTTCTCGTAATACCTACTCGTAGAACAAGACTTGAAAATCGTAATATTAACTCTAGATTGTTAAAACAATGTTTTTTTTAAACGTTGCAGTAATTATAAATATAAATATAGTCCGTACAAAATGAGAACTCACGCGTTATTTTAGCTCTAAGTATGTGTCAACTATCATGTCAAAAGTGCGACTCACGTTTATAATAAGGACTTAAATCGTACTTTTGACATCACAGTTGACACAAAGTTAGAATGGCGCGTGAGGAGTTAAAATTTATGGGTTATAATTTAATTGAAGCTATAATAAATTAAGGATATGATTATAATAAGCCAGTATGTAAACTTGCGTGGTGACGATAAGAACAGACTGACATATGAGTTTGACTGTCTAATCAGTTTTGACGTAAGCATAACAGAGGAATAGGGAATAAACAATCAGAGTCGCGACACCGTATTGTTTATAAAAACGAGACCTACCTCAACACGAAGTTTAGTCAGATCAGTATTCTGTATTTTTCCATGCGTTATCTTTATCGTTTATTTGATAACGACAATTCCGCTTGTCCATTTGACGACTTGATTGTTGCTAAGCAGTCAACGAGACTATGACAACAGACAAGACATTATCTGCTAAATTCGTAATGCGAATTCATTTGTTTTATTTTATTATTATTATCATTATTTATTTGTACCAAAAACATTTACAGTAAAGAGAAAAAGAAAGCAAAAGTGGACAGGGAAGCACTTATCTCTATGAGAGATCTATACCAGTGACCCTTGGCAGTGCGAGAGGTTGTAAAGGGAGTAGAATAGCTACAAGAAGAAGATAGAAATACTCATGAAAAGAACATAATAGATACTATGTAATATTATATAATTTATACAAGTGGATAAGGTACTAACGTAATTTTATTATCTTTAAATGAATGTATGATATGGTATTACATTACTGTTAGAGGCGTAGATGACAAAATTACAACTACCATGCACTAACAAGTCCGTATTCCGTACTATCGTAAAAGAAATTACAAACCAGCATAATAAAATTTATCACACCAACAGCAGTACAACACTGCAAGTTAATGACCGACAGAGCCATCTATGACGTGAACTTCAGTAAACATATTATTTGTTCGCGAACTTTATTTTTAATTATTTTTTTGTGATGTAACTATAAATTTATGGTTTTCGGATTTTTTCCTTTACTTGTGCTATAGGCAAGACATTGCTACTGTTGATTTTAGAAATTACATTTCCTAGGAAGCCTGGGTATAGAATGACGGAGGTACATTTCCAATAACAATATTTATAATAATCAAAAAGAAGACTTATGCATCGATAGAAGAAGTAAAAAATTTACCTCGAACAGTTTTTGTTTGAAATTTTTTACTGTGGTGTACCTAATTTTATTAACAATTTGAATTAATATGCATCACAGTCTTAATTTATAAAAAATAAGGATTCATTAAATTGACTCAGTTTATTCCTTTTTATAATAGTAGACAAACTTGGTTAGTGAGTCTGAAGTCTGAGAGGAACCTTGTCAAAACAATTTTTTAAGCCCCTGCACACGACTATTTCTCTCAGCGCACTCGAAGGCCGAGATAAAAAATTGGGCAGTTATCTACTCGTATATATATATATATATAATATGCAATATTTGCGTGTGGTCTGTTGTCCAAGGCCGGCACATTAGCTATTCGCCGCCGGTCGCCATCGATGACTTCACTGCCACATTTTTATCAAAGCGCAATGTTTGAGCCAGTTGAACAATAGGCGCTCTTTGTTTGATAATGAAAATAACACTAATTGAATTACAGACTATTTCAGCGTTCTTCTGATAACGACTAAAATGGACAACAAACGAAAAGTTAAAATTTAATGTAGGTTAGTTAAGTTCGTGTACATTGTTAGATGTACCTACCCTACCTATGACACAGCAAAACATTGATTAAGTATTATTATGTCCCCTAGGTAGGTACACGTGGCATTGTAAAAGATAAGGCAATTGTTTAATACCTACCAAACATCTATTAAAGTTCCAGAAATTTACATGAATATTATAAATTTTTATACGCCTTTATATTAATTTCTTAATTCTAAACCTAAGTTGGGATATTTTCGACAATAGATAAACAGTTAAATTGTATCAAGCAAAAGATCTATGCATAATAAAATTAGGTAGTAATACTATGAAAAAGTATGTACCTACCCAACGAATGCGCTCGACCATATTGTTTTTATAGGCATCTATTATCTACAATCCAAATCGTATTAGATATAATTAAAATGTATGAGATATAATTAAATAGTACCTATTAGATATAATTAAAATGTAAGTTCCTTTAACAATTTATCAAAGTTTAACCGCAGGCTATCGTGGAACAACGGATGATTAATGTCAGAAACATCATATTATAACATGATTGCAGCCTTTGTTAACGCGCTGGCTAGACGCTCAACATATTACATAGCTCTAGGTATGGGTAGGTCAGGTTCGCACGCCTACGAAAAGCTTTGGCCCAGGCAAATTCGGCGGCGTCTGTGAGGTATAAATAAATAGGGGGGATATGACAAGCTGGTTTAGAAGTGGGGTGAGGTGGGGGTGCGCGGAGGGGGGTGCGTCTAGACTGCGGCCTTGACCGCGCCTGTTTCCGCGCGATCGAGGTCGAGTCGACCCACAGCCTACAGACCGACTGCGAAGTGGTGCGGAGCAATGCGGATTGCGGAGCTCAAAAACGGTACATGGCAATTTAAACGTACCATGGGCTACGTCATTGTTCAGTGCCATTTTTGATGGCTAAGCGTAGGTTAAGTTAGATTTACCGGAACATTTACGACACGTAGGCATAGGTACTGGTTAAGATAAAACATTGTTGAAATATGTACTTATCATTAATAAGTATCGATAGGATCTCTATAGGTTTTACTTTATATAACTGAGGAGCGTTTTAATTCAGAAGGCATCTTTAGGGTTTCCAAAATGAAAATCTAATGATTTAGTCACGGACATAATTTAAGCAACGAGGGGCGATAAAAATTAGCTAGAACAAGGCGGCCGGTAAGGCGCGCGGCGCGGCGTTGCGCTCGGTCTGTGAACTCTAGCGATTCGACATTGCGTCGACATTGAGTCGAACTAAATAATGCAGATAGCGGAGGGTTAACGACCGACAGCACCCAATATCACGACGCGGACGATCGCAACATTCACTAGCACCTGCCGATGTAGCGTGACGCACATTATATAATGCTGGTGCGACCTACCCTAATACCTCAAGCGTCTTCAACTTACCATACCGATAATTAACATACTTAAGACATGCGTGACACACGAATTTCTGGACCATTTCTGCGGATAACATTTTGGACGATTAAATTAAAATCGTTCTTTTTCTTGATACGATATTGCCAACGGATCCCAATAGATGCCTTAACTTTTCACTTTTTCAACATAGATACCAAATTGTAGGCTGTCTAATCAATTTAGAATTATTATCTCAACCTGGTTAAACAAGGTAGGTAGGCACATATCAGGAAAATGCTAGAAGATAGATGATGAAAAGCTCACTATCGTCAGTTACCTAGACCTAACCTATCTGGAAAATTTTAGAATTTTATTATTTCAAAGCTGTGAATACAAAATACCAAACTAAACGTTTAAAAACTAATTCCAACTACAGGCACTACTTAGGTACTCCTAAAAATCCAAAATCTTCACAATGAGAACTTACATAAAATACCAATCTCAAAACATTCAAATTTCATTCCTTGACGTATTATGTCATGTTACATTTTGTTTGTAGGTAGATATATGTTTGTCATATCCGCTATATTGGATTTGTTATACTGTCATACGTAGAACGATAAGACGAAGGTAATGATGAAGGAATAGATGACATGATGATGACAATGAACGAAGGACAAATTAATACAATACCTCAACTGCCAATTATAGCCAAGCACAACTCTACCGTGGTCGGGTAAAAAGTAGGGAGAATCAAAGCCGCCGCAAACCTAGCCTTCTTGCTAATCGGAAATGATTCGATGGCGGTTGATTCACGGAGACTTGCTGGGAAAAGGAGGGGGAGGGCGGCAGCTCACCGGGTGACATTGCGCGGCCGTCGACACCACGACCTACGCCACGACTCGCGACGCGCGTGCCGTTTAACTACGTTGTACTCCTCTACAAAGACTTAGGTCCTAGATCATTTCATTTTTTTCAGCCACAACTGTATTGAGGTAAGCTAAATATTAGACATGCTTATATTGCAAAATTTAGATTAACACCCGATAGGTAATTTGGCACGAATAAAAGACAAAAAGGCAATAGAACAGAAGAACTTTCATAATAACTTGTGCGTTTTAGGTCCTGGACTTGTGAAACACGCTTTGCTTACTTACAATAATTCAAAGTAACGGAAACCGAAACTAAACTTGACCGCCTGTCATGCAATTGGATCTTCTAAGTAATAAATCTTTGCCTCAACTGTTGAACTCGTTGAAATCGTTTGAACACCAAAATCACCATGATGCTAGCATAATCAATAAAATAGGTAATAATTCTGTACCTATCTACTTATCAATAACTAACAAAGAGTGTAGACCGGTAAATATGTTAGTGATCTGAATAGACACCTATTTTAGAAACAATCTGTCCAAATGATGGGTGGATATTTGAGTGCTACGATGGCACAGAGCGACCAAGCGGTCAAACTTTCTAGTTTCTGTGCCCGTCTTTTTGCACTGTAAGAACACAACAAGGAATCTAAGTAGGCAGATGCCTATATACCTACCCTCTTATTTAAAAACACAATTCACAAAATTTATAAAAAAGACAATATCCTGCAGTTCGTTGCCACCAGGCACCAATTAATATTGGTATTGTAATTTTTGTACGAAACATAGACGGCATAACGTCATGTTGATGAACATCAATGACACGTTTTTCATATTCAGATAAAATGTTCTTGTTAGAGGTTAGCTTTAGGTGCAGCGCATTTTGCTACTTCGACCACGTATTTGATTTTCGTCTACGTTCAGCTACCAACAACCTTTGAAAACTTTGCGTTCCTAAGATTTCGTACTTACCTAATTTGTGATGGTACTTCTGCTTGATGCTACTTTGACCTATATTATATACTATACTATACTATATTATAGTACCTACCTAGTCAAAAGCAGAACATCGCTACACCTAACGCAATTCTTTCTTGTGGACCTACTTAGGTACTCTATCTACCAGTTTCTTTCGTTAGTTTCAGAATCAGCAGGTATACCTACTCCATAAAGGGGGTTCTTTCTGTCAATTCAAAATAGGTACATTACATCAATTTTACTCACATATTTCGTTGTAATGAAATCCATTTCAATAGAATAAGGTGAAAAATTCCATGCAGCTTCTACCGCGGCCGTACACATTTTTAAGTTTCACTCAGACCCAACTTTGTATTGCAATGCCATTCGCTTCTTCCATATAGGAAATTATCGATCCAACTTTTACTAAGAGGTGGATTTTGAGATTTTCATAAGAGTCAATAGTCTGGTAAATCTACGGACTAACAACAAAGTGAAACCCCACATGATAACTGAGGCGACAGTTACGCACCGTTCACGCAATGCGTAGGTACACTATAAACGCGCTCGCCCCACCAGCGCACGCGCCGCCCCGCACAACACCACGTGCTCTTCTTCATTCAGATTGGTCCCTTCAACTGCGTATGATCACGCTTGTAGCGAATGAACGCCCTACGATGCAGTACCTTTGTAACTGGCAACGAATAAACGTGGCACAATACATTTTCCTGAAGCCACGCCAAGTCTTTACTTCACGTTGGTTGGTTGGTTGAACGTTTATCGACTCAGTTATAAATCAGCTAGATATATTATGTAATTGTGATTTATTGATTACTTTTAAGGTTTGTTTATATATTTTAAGGATAATTCGATTCAAGAAAACTGAAATAAATTTACCTAACACGTATTTATAGTAGCAACTAATGAGAGAACTGCAAAGATATCTAAATATTATACCTACCTAATAAATAATTACAAAATTAGCCAAAAATTTAACTAGACATTATTTATTCAAAGCCTTTTTCTACAAATCGATTTCAGATTTAATAGCCCGTTGCGTTTTGTAAACCACCGAAGGCCAACCTACATTTTACGACAATCTATAGCCACTAGCGAGCATAAGTAGGTAAATAGGTACCTACCTAGACTACCTACCACGTGCCAACTTACGAAATGATAATAATTTATGTTAGGCACCTGAGTAAGTAGGTAGGTATCTACCTACTACCATCTTGTCTATGAACTATATAATATATTATGGTGTTATTTTATTTCTATAAATTTTGATACGCCAAATTGTCAAAATTTTAATAGAATAAACATTTGAGCCTCGATTCCAACCCCCACCCGTTGCACTATTATCGTGCATACTCCTAGCATAAGCTTTACGCTTAGTTGGAGGGGAAAGGGGAATATTAGTCAGCATAATAAACAATAAACTTGGTTAATATTCATTAAAAAAAATAGATAAGTACGAACGTTATGTACCTATACCTAGTACTTAGTAGGTAAGCTTTAGTTTTAAGGTTACGTAAGTATTTAATACTTAACATTAATGAAACTTATTAATTCCAAAATTATATTTAATAAATACATTATAATATCTGCTTTCTTGTCATGTAATTTTTTTTGTTCTAAATTCACTAACAGCAACGTGGCAAAGCTGCAAAGTCAGCTAAATTGAGAAACCGACGAGTATTGGGACATTTCCCTTAATTAATAATTATCACCACTATATCATCTTACAAATTAACAATTTTGACTATCAGTAGGTAAGAGTAGGTATGTAACATGTTACCTATTCTGAATAATGTATTTGACTTTGTACCTGTACCTACCTATAATTAAAATATCAATGAAATACTTATTAGTACCTACCTACCTACTACCTACTAAGTATAGATAGGTAACTTTGGTGCTAGAATAGTTCGCGCTGTTTTATCCGGAGTTGTTATTCATAAGACGTACCTAATACTTAGATACTTATAGATAGTTCAATCCATGATGACGCGCCCCACTCTTTGTACCAATCGTTTACAGTGCAAGTGAGCTATGTAGGTACTGTTAGAGCAAGTTCTATCATAATGATCCAGTCAGCAATGTGGGCACACACACATACAGACGAAGATAAATTGAGTAAAAATTACTCCCTGCCCGCACCCCGTATAGTTTCACCGCACGTAAAATAGTGGGGCGCGTCTTCGTAGTCCTATAATGGTAGGAGTTCTCTTGGGTTAATAATGCAGTGGGTTCCCAGATCCTTCCGCATTAAAACATTTTAGGCAGTTTAAAATTAGCATAGGTAGGTAACATGCAATTATTTTGAGATCTCACTGGATCTTCACGTAGAGCTAAAATGGCGAGTGAGATCTCAAAATGTATACGCACTAGGTAGGCATACATTCGCGGATTTTTGGCTCACAGTGATAGGTATCTAATTTTATTGATGTCCCGAAGTTTTCTATAATACTTTCAATATTATTTAAAATTATTCTACATAATTATTGTAATAAGAAAAAAATTAAAACATACACCGGCAAGGCATAAACCGGTGCCTATTGTATTAGAGGCTAAGGTAAAGGGGAGGGGGTGGTTGGTAACGCAATGGACCCTATTTTTTTGGCGCGAGGTTCCTGATCAATAGAAGGTTAAGAACCACTGATGTATAGGTTGTGTTAGGGCAGGCACGCAGCAGCGTCGGCGCGTCGGGCGCGCGCCGCCGCGCCGCCAGTCTCGCTACGCTTTTTTGGCTATATAGGGTTGCCGATTACTAACTTATTTATAAATCAATTAATAGTATGAGCAAAGTTATAGCTGTATTAGCTACTGAAATATGTACCTATATGCAAAATATGACGAAAAATTAAATAACCAACTCTGTTAGGTGCATGGAACATCTTATATTAATGACGATTCAAAAGTGCTTGTAAAAGTTTATTTGAATAAAAATCTTTTTATTTATGGTAGATATATTTTCTAGAATGCTCTGTATTTTTCGTCGGAAAAAAGTAGATTCACTTTTCTCAAAAATTTGTCTTATAAATATTGATCATATTTTAGAAATAAAGTTTGTAGATGAAATCCAATGACTCAGTAAAATAGGTAAACTGAATATTTTTAGTTGCTTAAAAAACAATTTTTATTGCTACTTTGACCTTTTTTAGATATGTAGGTTTTGAAAAATCTAATAGTCGATCATGTTTAAGAACAATAGATTAGTAAATATGAATTATTAATTACTAGCTGACGCCCACGACTTCGTACGCGTGGATATCGGTTTTTAAAATCCCGTGGGAACTCTTTCATTTTCCGGGATAAAAACTAGCCTATGTCACTCTCCAGATCATTTACTATACCCATACAAAAAATCACGTCAATCCGTTGCACCGTTGCGCCGTGATTGAAGGACAAACCAACGAACCAATAAACCAACAAACAAACACACTTTCGTATTTATAATAAGGGTACCTACTGATCATCGAGATGTCTGAATTTTAGACAACCCAGCCCTACGTCAAAATAATTGTGTGGGAGAGGCCATTCGTGGAATAGCTTTTTAAAAATGTGTGCGTGTGATGTGTGTACACAAGTATAGCTGTGTGCGCCGCCGGTTCATTGTCAAGGCCAACTGCCAAATCTCCCGCTTGAGCCCCTTCCCCCCACACTTCTACTCCCTCTTGTCAATTATACGATTTCAACGAAGCCAGCGAATTGTCGACTACATATTTCTACAGCGGTGAAGCCTTCTTTAAAACTAGCCGAGAGAAGCGGCAATACATAACGTGCTACAGAATTAATTTGTATTTTTGCAATCGCTGCTTGATATTTGGTACCTACGCGCAATAGGCAGTTATGGTTGTCGACGCGATAATAGCATATTTTTAACGTTACCTACCTATCGCATTCCATTTGTTTTTATACACTCCTTTGCTCTTTTTTTATGGCTTATAACCTTTGATGCAATTTAATTATCTAGTCTACAGGAACCGTACAAAAACTAGACAGAATAATCATGGGTGCAAGATTAATAACTTAGAATTAGCTATAGTAAAAAATAGTGACTGATAGGTAAGTAAATAGATATAGCCACAATGTAACTAATACATTTTTTTTAATAAATAGGTATCGTAGGCATATGCAACAATGATCTAAAAGTAATATTATATTGCATAAAAGACGCAATAAATAGACAATTAATAAATTAAATCAACAATGTTGCGCATAATATAGGTACCTAGAAGGATTACAGATGATAAAAGAGATCAAGTGTCACACATTTCATACAAATTGCTATAGTCTCTATCAATTGAGGAGCTGCTTAACAAAACGGTGTGATTACACTTCTGATCAAAATACTTTTTCTTTAATCCGGACGTTTTTGGTCCACTGAAAACAAATCTGAATTCATTTCTAAGCAAAAGGGATTAAAGCTATATGAAAAGTACAAAATTCGTTATTTCAATTGAACGGTAGATACAAGAGTTTTTGCTTTTCCCGTAAAATTATATTTCGTGCAATAACACCCTTTTATTCGCCAGCTTCTCAAATCGGTGTACCTATTGAGAATTACTAATAAATTCTAATAGCTAGTCGCGGAAGCAGTTAATTTATTACATTCAGCTAATAAGTAATTTTATCCATATCGATATAGTCTCAGCTGTCCGTGACCTTAGATTTGCGGCCTTGTGACCTATATGATACAAATATATTATCTATGCGCAGTGCATGATACAATAACAATCCTGAACTAAGATTTTGATAAAAATTATGATTAACGGGGCCCGTATACAAAATGCGACTTTTGAAAGCTTTCTATTTGAATATAAATATATACCTATATACCTAATAACTATAATGTTTTAAACAATAGTTTTTGAGTCTTTAAAAGTTTTTTCATGAAATAGAAACACTATCTTCGATTAAAAAACTCCGAAAAGTCAAAGTCAAAGTCAAAGTCAAATGATTTATTCAAAATAGGTAATAATTTACGCTTATTGATGGTCTGGTATGGTGTTAGATTTGTAAGATATAGTGGTGATAATTATAACGCAAACTTAAAACTAAAGCTACGAGGGTTCCAAACGCGCCCAGGTCTGAGAAGAGCCCACAACAAACTCAGCCGGGTATTCTTTTTATTATCACCACTTTACAAAATTATTGAAACTTATTAGAACTATCACAAAGTCGTTAAGCAACTCATTCCCAAGCTTGCTTATCATTTAAATAATCCTTTACATTGTAATAGGATTTTTCAATTAGTTTACGTTTTATGAACACTTTGAACTTGTTGAGAGACATCTCCAATATGTCTTCTAGAAGCTTATTATAGAAACGTATGGAATTACGAGCAAATGAATTGCTAACTTTACTGAGCCCAGAGGCGGGCATTACAAGTTTATTTTTATTTCTAGTATTTATATTATGACAGTCACTTTTTTTTTTAATTTATTTATGTTTTTATGTACGTACAGTAAATTTTCAAAAACATATTGATTATGCACTGTCATAATTTTAACTTCCCTAAATTTAGTTCTCAGCGACTCTCGTGGCCCCATACTGTATATGGCTCGAACAGCCCTTTTCTGCAGCACAAAAATAGAATTAATATCAGCAGCATTACCCCATAATAATATACCATATGACATAATGCTGTGAAAGTAACTAAAATATACTAGTCTCGCAGTTTCTATGTCTGTCAACTGGCGAATCTTTTTTACCGCATATGCGGCATAACTAAGTCTGTTCGATAAGTTATTTATATGAGAGCCCCATTGAAGTTTTGCATCTAACGTTATTCCAAGAAAAATAGCGGTATCCACTAAATCTAATTCCTCATTATTAAGTTGCACAGTGCTTTTCACCTGCTTAACATTTGGTAAAGTGAATTTAATACACTTTGTCTTTGTCAAAACTGCTCCAAATAGGTAGCTAGATTATTTAGTTTTATTGGGAAACGGTCATTTTCCTTTAGTTTTTTTTTTAATAACAATTTCCAAAAATGACATGTACCTAATTGTTTTTAGGAACTTTTATAGGATCACTTTGTTGTCTGTCAGTCCGTCTGTCCGTCGTGTCTGTCAAGAAAACCTATAGGTAGGTAGGTACTTCCCATTGACCTAGAATCATGAAATTTGGTAGGTAGGTAGGTCTTATAGCACAAGTAAAGGAATAAATGCGAAAACCGTGAATTTGTGGTTATATCACAGAAAAAAAATTAAAATGTGTTCATGAACAATATTACTTAGTAGATATATTTTCAATTTTCAAAGTTAGATAACTATTCCAAGTGGGGTATTACATGAAAGGGTTTTACTTGTACATTCTAAAACAGATTTTTATTTATTTTTATGCATAATAGTTTTTGATTTGGGTATCGTGCAAACGGTCGAAAAAATACGACTGTAATACGGAACCACCGGTGCGCGAGTCTTCTGACTTGCATTAGGCTGGTTTTAGTTGATTAACGGTTAAAGATTAACGGTTAAGAATTAACATAGTAGTTTAAATTTGATTTTTTGCACCTGTAGCCGCCTCTTGTAGATAAAAAAACTCTTTTCACGGCTTAGCCGTTCAACCGATTTTAACGAAATTTGGTACAGAGATAGTTTGCATCCCGGGAAATGACATATCCCGGAAAATTGAAGAGTTCCCACAGGATTTTCAAAAACCTACATTCACGCGAACGAAGTCGCGGGTATCATCTAGTTAGTTCATAAATTGCACAACTGAATAAGCACCCACCAATCGAACATACACGTACCACCTAGCTAACGCTCTCCGAAGTTCGTAGACGTAGGGCTACGAATGTTTACGTAACGATGTAGGTACCTACGATCTAACGCTACAGCCTACAACCACCTACAACCTCCTTTTAAACGTGCAAAGTACAAATCAATACTTATATGGAGTATTGCTCTCATCTTTGGGCTGGAGCACTTCAGTAAGTAGGTATCAACTCCTTCCATCCAATCGGATTCAAAAGCCTTAAGTCAGACTTGTGGACAATCCCAAATTATAATAGGTAATATACAAGCAGCTCGAAATGGAAAGCCTAGAGCATCGTAGATATATAAAGCTCTCTTTGCATGTCCTATCGCCTTTTTATTCGACCCTCCATTTTCTACAACCGCGAACCGCACGCCATCGTAAGCAATTTCACCTTCACCACCTACCTAGGTGCCTGGTGCACTTCGACCACCTTTTCTGCCAGAACATGCAAAAATAGTGGAACCAACCTTTAGCGGTGTTTTAGTTTAGTTTAATATTCTTTATTGTACACCAAAAAGAAAAGACACAAAAAGAAACATGTACAAGAAGAACATACAATTAGCGGCCTTATCGCTGTGAAGCGATCTCTACCAGGCAACTAGGTTGAAGAGGATTTAAAGGCTAGTGAAACTGGGTTTAAGGTGTTCCCATTAGATTTTAATATGGGGTTATTCAAGAGACGAATCACCAAATTCCTGACAACCCGACAACGGATTGGTGGTTCGTCTGTTGCTGCAATGTTAATGGATGGCGGTAATCACATATAATATCGGTTAATTCGCCTGCTCGTTTACTCGCTATTTATATTTATTTTTTAATGTAATCGTACCACCTTGAATTTTTTCAGGTTTTTCTATCGAAGTGATAGTATGAAGTTTAATATTTCAGACGAATGCTTCTTTGCTGACTACTGACTTGTACCTACTGTCGGTTCTGTAAAAAACCCGATTTGCCGAAGGACCCTGCGTTTGAATTGAAAATTCTGTTCATGGCATGATAAGTTTACCTATTTGAGCAATACAAATGTCCCGAGAGAACAGACGAGATGAGATGTGCGCTTATCTCTGTTGAAGAGATTCTACACCGGTCGAGCTGCCCCGCGCGAAATATTTACCTTGCAAGGCCGCTCTCTTGGTGTGGAGTCAGTTAATGCAGAATCAGTTGCCCAGGATGGAGACTGAATATGCGTTAAATAGGTACCAAATAAAATAAATATACCTAATAGTTACATTATAAATGCAGTTTTCGAACGAAAGATAAAAAGATGCAGTCGAGGCCGATTTATTATCGTACGAATTATGTACACAAGATTAGATAGATAAACAAACTGTACCTAATAAATTAAACTTTTATCTATGCAATGCAAATTTTATAACAATGATCAAGCTGGAGGAAAGTTCAGACCTGATCCTGATGAAGCAATCTAAGATTGAGAGCTATAGGTAGGTATAGAACATTCTTAGATTTGGATCAGACTTTACTTAAAAGTTAAAACGTGACAGATTTGTCAGAGGGTAGGTATCGTTATAACTCTTAGTAAAGTCTGAGCAAAGTCAAAGTAGGTACTCTCTATAGGTAAGTTTGATAAATTCCCAAATCGCCTAGCCATCTAGAGACCACATCTCATCTTGGACTCTAGCTATATAGAATCCAAAGCTTTGTTTCGATGGTCGAAATATTTGAATTTAGTACGGTACGGCACACAGGTCATAACCATAATAATATTATTATAACTGTAGTAATACCTAGAGTGTTAAAACTATGCTTATCTTATAAACTTTCTCATAGTCGTTGACGATCGACAAACTCGAATACATAATAATGTGGCCTTGAATGCATACATTCAACAATTCATAAGTGAAACTTAACAAGTTGAACGACTGTTAGAACAAAGAAAAAATGAGACAGGGACTTATATCGAGTAGTAATATTATGAATAAATCCTTGAGAAGTCTGAACACCACCATCGAGTCGCATGAAATAGGTGCGGCGAAAAAGCCGTTATAATATTATAGGCTTAGCGCTAGAAACAGACATGGCTGGCGGACGATCGATCACGGCGCGTTGAGGCAGGTCCGGTACGCGCTTTGCGTTTCGCACGTGTAGCACCGGTGTTTGAGAAAATAGCGGTTATATACTCTGCGATGCCCACACCAATACAGCCATTGTTAAGAAAACTGACCATATCGTTTAGATAAATATTCAAGATATTTAAATTATTAACCAACTTATTTTCCATTATGCTGACATATTATAAAAACAAAATCATTTAAAAGAATATTGAGCAGACCCAGAGAATAGATCTTTTCAAAGGACTTCCGCGCCGATGTTACGAGGCAGAATACCGATCAGGGTCTGACGGTAATTTTTGGACAAACGGATCGGTCAATTGTTAACCACTTGCGAATACTTATTCATTGCAATACGCAACTTCAGATAAAAAAATATTGGTGTACTTATTATGAAATATTTTATAAGTACACACAATATGGATACCTACACAATCATAGAAATCATATCCAAAAAATCATTATAATGCTGAATAAATACAAAGTAATATTTTGTGATTTCCGATATTATGTTATCGTTATAGTATTAGGAATTAAGTAGGTACCTATTTACCGGAATTTGAATTCATTTGCATAAAATAATGCCTGCAATGTGAAATATTAGTAAGTACATATACAACAGATTTGCTGAATGTAAGTTGATAAAATGTTAGGATAGGTCATGGTCTTTCAAACATAATTGAATGATGAATAGCATACTTTTATGCCCAGTTTCAAAAACGAATTGAAAGTTTACATACCATTTCCATATCCATCTCCATCGTCCAGTCCATGTCGGCTTAGTGTATCAAGTTAGCTGATATTTGGATGGTCTCACGTTAGAGTACTGCGCGTCGCGACGTTCGACACACGAGTGCAGCGTCGGCTATAGTGTCGTATGTTGCACCGAAAATTCGTTCCCGCGTGCCCTCCCCGCACCCGTCACCTCTTCTTGCAAATTTTTCGAATCACACAACGCCATCTATGGACGATCGGAAGCCCCCTCCCCCTTAGCGTGGCCTTGAACTTGACAACACATCGCGAGCGACCCAGTTTTGTGGCGAGTCCCCGCCCCCGCGCGCACTCGCGCACTGTCACGGCCGCGTCAGCTGAATGGAACCCAGTGCAGCATAAAGAATATTTTCGCGCAACTCCCGCTGCAACTCTCGTTTTCATTGTATAATATTACATCACGCACTTGCGCACGAATTTACAACGCCTGATTAACATTCCGAGTGTCACCCAGCGCTACCTTTAAGTGTTTGCCCGATGCTGACAACTTGTAGACTGAGTAAATCTGCACTTAATACGAAACATTATAGAATTAAACAATGCCAAAATGATTTAGAATAGAATTGAATAGAATGTATTTTTATTCATGTAAACTTTTTACAAGTGCTTATGATTTCAATTAAATGTAATGCGATTAAACGAATTATGGCTGTGATATCAACCACCAACATGACATTGTACAATCAATTGGCTTAATAGAAGTCGGCGTTATTATTTTAAGAGGAATCGCTAGGTAATTGATGTCAAAGGCACTAATCCCGATTTCGTTGATCCTGAATTCAAGCTCTGAAAAATCCTGTATATAATAGTAGGTACTAGCGGCCCGCTTCGACTTCACCGTATATTTACCTACATACTTAATATTATAGCCTATATCCATCTGGAATAATGTGCCTTACCTTTCAAATGAAGAAAGAATTTTTCAAATAGGTGCAATGGTTCCGGCGATTACCCTCCACATACTCAAACTCATGACAAAACTTTTTCATTGTAATATTAGTAGGTATAGGTAGGTATAGATAACCATAATATTTTATTACAATCATCAGGGCAATGCCCAATTTGAAAATTCACTGCGATTTATACAACAATTCAGTAAGTCCTCATTGATGTTAGAAATCTAATCTAGACAAAGAAACAAGGGGATTTTGAACCGGATTGTTACCAGCGATAAGAAGTGAATCCTCAGTATAAATGATAATAATCATTTTACAATCGTCATACGTTCATCACACTGGTTAGATCCAGACTCCAGTTGGCACTGCCAACTGGAGCCAAACAGCGCCCAAATCAAAGGATTAGCCAGAAAAAGCTTTGGCGACAGTTTGGTGTTCTAGTACCTACCTACTGGTGTTATCTACTACTGCTTCTTTTCTTAGCATCTGGTACCGCAGTAACTGCTGACCGTTACTGTCAAGAATTACAAAATAATCATGAAGAGACTCGCAGTCAAGCAACAAAGACTAGTGAACTGCTCTTCGCCAATCACAACGCCCGACCACATGCTGCACAAGAGAAGTTGGCAAAAAATGCAAGAGTTGAAGCTGGAGATTCTTTCTCATACTCCATACTCCCCAAACCTTACTTCAACAGATTCGTGCGAGTCTTTTCAGTTTGATAAGTAACAGTTTGCGGTAAAAACTTCAATGGCACATTTTCATGGATCCTAAACTTGGTGAAGCCCTATTTAAACCTTTTAGGGAATGAATTTCCAAGAACGCTTACCGACGAATAAGGATCACCTGTGCGAAATTCATGCTTCTAGCTAGAGTCTGTCTAGACCCACCGCTTTAAGCTGTGTGTTGGCAGTCAGGCAATCAGTATTGCTTTTTATTCTATAGCATGGGTATAAAACCACGTCAAATTCGGGGCACGTCAGCTAGCATTGAATAATATTAGAATAATTATTGATATGGATTCATCCACACTTCCAACAACAACGACCTCGAGCGCATGAGCGTAGGTACAATACGCGGCAGAAAATAATGTACAGTACGCGGCAGAAAGTAATTTACATCGACATTTGAAGGAGATAGCGGATTTGTAGAGCATTGTCTCTGCCGTTGAGACCGACAAAACATCATTATAGGTATGAGTGACAGAGACAACGCTCTACAAAGCCGCAATATCATTCTAAAGGCCGATGTTTTTACATTATTTTCTGCCGCGAAATGTACATCGTTATATATACCTTTAGAAAGAGATGGCGGTTTTGTAGAGCATTGTCTCTGACGGTGAGACCGACAAAACGTCACATAGGTGTGAGTGACAGAGACAACGCTCGACAAAACCGAAATCGCAGTCTATGTACATCGACCTAGAAAGAGATAGCGGTTTTTGTAGAGCATTGTCTCTGACGTTGAGACCGACAAAACGTCACATAGGTGTGAGTGACAGAGACAACGCTCTACAAAACCGAAATCGCATTCTAAAGGTCTATAATTAGATTTTCTGCTGCGTACTGTACATATTTTACGACGCGGAGTTCTTCTACAGCGTAGAAGCGCTGCTTCGTGATCGCGTTATCGAATACTTAGTGCATTTTAGTACTGTACGGTACAATTACTGATTTTTTATCGCTGCAATAAACTATTGCATTTTTAATGGATTTTTCACGGCTTCTTGAATGTAATTGTGTTAAAACGTAAACGCGAACATTTAAAGGTAGTGTAAATCTCTACTTTACGTAAATTAGTGATAGTACGAGGATGAATCAAAAAGTTCTTGGAATCACTATGAAATTTAGGGGGAATTTAAACAAAAATATACTTACTTAACTTTTCAACATAATCTCCAGTCTCCTTCTCATTCGATAGATTTAGAATATAATTTTTCTAATTTTCTATTACTTCACCAAAAAAAAAAATCAAACTCATCTACGTCCGTCAGCCGTTTGTTGACATTGTTTGAAATATATTTTTTTTGTTTTTTAACCCTGGCCTTATGTCGTCATCGTCTTTAGTTTTGGAAATAAGTGAAAATCACTAGGGGCTCAGGCCTTATGTCGTGATCATCTTTAATTTTGGGAATAAGCCTGCGGCCCAGGTGGGAGCGATGGGCAAGAGCGTTATCGAGAAGAAACAAAACACCTAACAGTTTTCCACGACGTTTTTCTTTACGCACTTTTGGGATTAAATCTGCACAAAATAATCACCAATAATCAATGTAGGTAATCAATAAAACGGGTTCCGTTTTTCCGTTTGAGGTACGGAACCCTAAAAAGCATTCCTTCACTATCCTAGAACACAAACAGCCGTACTCAGAGTCGCTTAATCGTTACTTAAGTTTAGTTAAAACGAGACAGAGCTATATATCTCACATATATCTGTCTCGTTTTAACTCAATCTTAAGTAACGATTAGCGACTGTAAGACCATTACCTACTTTGAAAACTATTTATAAGAACCTAAACTGATTATAAGAACTTTTTAATTCACACTCGTATAAAAGTAAAACAGTAATAATTTTGTTTGATAATTAAGCTAACACAAATAGGAATAGGTAACATTTTATTGGTAAGTACCTAATATTATTTATTAGATTTTATTTTTATTTTATTTTAATTTTATTGAGGTATTTATTTACCTAATGTTTGGTGTTCTTCTAAATAGGTACGCCAAATTAAAGTACAGTCGCGTGAGGGAAATAATTACTTATTTTAAGTCCCGTTATATCCATAGGACGCCACTTTACGATGTTACGGTTGTTAAACTTTTCCTTACTTAGGTATAACATATTACCTACCGTACCGTAGTTTTATTGGCCAAAAGTGGGTCAGTAACTTTTTGCTCTTTATCAACACTTATTTTTGTTGAAACTCGCAAAAGTTCACTTCAGTGCGAAGCTGGAGTCTAAATGCAAACGTGTTACACATAAACCTTCCTGAAATATTCTGAATGAAAATTAAAGCTACATAAAATTGCGTTTGGAAGTTATAACCGTACATATACAAACGCGCTTTGCGACTTTGATTTAATAATGATTAGATTTTGAGGGCCGTGAGGCGTTACGCAGGACGTCTTGCGTCGCGTTGCGTAGTCAAATCAAACGTATGCTAATATGTACACGAGGGAGTTCGTGTAGAAACGTATTTACATGCGTTTTGTTTGATATTATCTAGCGATACTCGCGGCAGAGCACACGACGGCCACCGCTAGATGTGCCGCAGCTACTTGCGTCTCCCGCAGGTTACGCGCGTGTCCATAGTTTCACAGGCTGGAACCTTTTTAACTAACTGCTAGTAATATGTTTTGTATATAATTCTGTTGATGGTTGTAATAAAAGAAATCGAATTCTATTAGCAAAACCACGTCGGCGTTGTGAGATTTGCGAAAAAGACTGCAAAAAGTGGTTGAGTGCGAAATCCGCCGCAGCGAACACCGTTGTTCCCCACGCACCACGATTTTGACGAAATTTAGTACACAAATAGCTTGCATCCCGGGGAAAGACAGGCTACTTTTTATCCCGGAAAATCAAAGAGTTCCCACGGGATTTTTTAAAACCTACATCCACGCGAACAAAGTCGCAGGCTAGTAATTATATAAGGCTACTAGCTTTTATTATTAGTCATTAATTTATAGTCTATGTTATTCCTGGATGAAGTAGCTCTCTAATGGTGAAAGAGAATTTAAAATCAGTTCAGTAGTTTTAGAGTTTATTGATTACAAATACACAAATCTTTCCTCTTTCACAGATATATTAGTACAACAAATCATACATACATACAAACATATTAGTAGAGAATACAGATGTATATTTTGATAAATAATTTTAGCTGTTTTAGCTGTATTTGTGCAACTGTGCTCAAAAAAAATATAGTTATTGTCCTTACTCACCTTATCCTAATGTTAATAATTTTTCAGTAGGAATTGATGCACAAACGATTTTGTCCTTGTCTTCCTTCAAAATATTCATAGTTAGCATAATGGGACTGCACACACTCACAATGCACCTGAAATATAAACAAATAATCAAAATAAAATTGTTAAAAATAAGCTAATTCGTAATACGGTATTTGACAACTAGTCAAATCAGTAACTTTTTATCAAACGTCAGAAAATCAAAGAGTTCCCACAGGATTTTTAAAAACCTAAATCCACACTAACAAAGTCGCGGGAATCAGCTAGTACTGTTACATAGTACAATTTGATATGCTATTAACGGTTTGTATTTGAAGCAACTTTATTATCACCATTTTGGTGCTAATAGTAGCAGTGCGACTCATGTGGGCACATTCTTCTGCTCGATTGTGGTAGAACAGCTACAATGTCACAATCGCAATCACCTCTGATGGTTGACACTCACTCACTATTAGCTACAAATTGTAGCCTAAAATGCATTGTTGCAACAATAATGCAAATTCAGCCAATCAGAACAATTGCAATTGTAACAATGATTGATGCAGGTTTTTCGGAATCAACAGGTAGAACTAAATGTTGGTAATGAAACATCTGTCAACATGATGATTTGAAACAAATGTTAATTTCTAGTACTCTCTGGGGTACTTCAAATCAGCAACACTGTGATTGTTATGGCACACCTTATCTAGCATACTATGTAATAGTATTATTTGGATAGCAACTAAAGATATTTAAATAAAGAATGATTTTTGTCAAATCTGGCTAACTGATCTATCAACGCACAGCTCAATCAAACTACTGGACAGATGGGCTGAAATCTGGTATGCAAATTGAAATGGTATTTATATATAATTGTGGATATTATCACATTTAGTCAGGTGATATTGTAAGCGAAATGAACACGATTCTAAGCAATTTAAATCTGGCTCATTCTCAGTGAAAACTTACCTTGTCCCTCAGGGTTATCAACTTATTATGTAAACACAATTATTTCAATATACCATTTATAAAAATTAAATTACTGCTAGGTTCTTGTTAGTTTTATATCCATAAAATTGATAATAACACAAATATTTCCAATTGTTCAACTATTACGAAAATTAATTTTATTATCTGTCAAATTCACTAAAATGATTCGAGAACTTGCTATTTATTTTGTAATAAAATTTTGTTAATTTTTAATATTAACAATAAATACGTACAAATTACGTATCACGAATGTATACAAACAGAGAAATAAGAATAACATCAAGAAATATTTTGTAATAATTTCTTTTGAAACTTGTTTTTCAAAATAAACACAGAGCAAGGCTAGTAAAATGAAGGTAAAATATCATTTAACTTGACATTATAAAGTACTCTGTGACTTGACTGACATTGTGCGACATTTACAAGAGCTTAGAGCAAGAGATCCAATCATGATCCAATTTTTAGTTCTACTTATTAAATAGCGTATATATTTTTTCGTTTTTCCCACGTCCTCATCTTCCTCTGAATGCGACGACCATACAGTGTGACAAGGCTATCTTGGCGCGTGGCGAAAATCGGAACTAATGTTGCCGTCAATGTCCCCTTTGTTCTTGTTGCAAATATCACCTATATTCTACTCTATGAGTGACATGACCACTATCATCTGGCAACACTGGGCCTACGACGCCATTGGTCACATTGGTCTGTGACTGACGACGACGTTTTTCTATTTTCGGGCCAACTCATCGGTCTTTTTGACACAGAATTATCAAGCAAATATGTTTGTTTTCTCATTGAGAAAGTTATGAATTGAGAATTATTTATTGAGGAATATTAGACAATAACATTTTCGAAATGGAGGTGCACTATCTCGTATTATTTTTGAGTATTTTATGGTATGGATGCGACGCTTTAACGTGGAGCCTCGCACCGAATACACAGAAGTGTTTGAAAGAGGAATTGCACGCCAATGTGCTCGTCGCGGGTGAATATGCAGTAACGGAAGTAGGAGGGCAAAGAATCGACTATATTGTAAGTTTTCTTTTGTGTATAAACATTATGTACATCGACCCTTTTATACGTTTCCAATTCAATGGAAATAGCTGAAGGCGGGAACACTACCTACCTATCTAGGTACTAGGTATGTACTTGGTTAAATCCCAGCATATACCTATACTGTATGCACGATGTACCTGTGTAAACATTGTTACTTCCCAATTGTTAAAAGCATTTGAGTTTGGGGTATTTTGAAATTCTTTCACCAGTAGAAAGCCACATTATTCCTGAGTAACATAGGCTATATTTTATTTTCAAAAAAGTTTTATTTTCCGTTCGAAGCCGGGGTGGATCTCTAGTTAACATTAGTGTAGGGTTTGACACCTAGGATGTTTACTTATTGGGCAACCCAAGTATACTCTTCTCACATCCTTTTTTCTTCTCTCTGGGCAGGTTTGCACGCTTGAATATTACCATCTGTTGTGCATGCATTGCCCCTCCCCACCTGAGTCTTCACTCTAGCCACCCAGGCTTGCTCCAAAATCTTGAGTCGACCACCAAGGTTGCGGAGGGTTTCCTGGAGTGAGGATATGTGTATAATGTGCTTCATGTTATTATTCAGTAAAATTTGTTACAGGTACGTGATTCAAAGGGTCACATCCTGGCCACAAAAGATCATGTCACAAAAGGGAAGTTCACATTTGTCACTGAGACATATGACACATTTGAAGTTTGCTTCATATCAAAAGTACCTCCAGGTGAGACAAAAAAGTATGAATAACTATAGCAAACTTCTCTATGATACAAATAAAGATTGGCTGTCTTCACACACCTTTGAGAACACTATGGAGAACTCTCAGGCAAGCAGGTTTCCTCATGGTTATAGCAAGTAATTTAATTATTTAAAAAGCACAAAACTCTGAAAAGTTACGAGGTATGAGCCCAGTACAAACCCTGGATCCCCCAACTAGGAGGCAGATATCTAAACTAGGCTACCACTATAATAATAATAAACCTATATTTCAGAACATAGAGGAGTAGCACAAGATGTAACTTTGGACATCAAAGTAGGCATTGAAGCAAAAAATTATGAGGGAGTAAGTATATTCTTTCCTACTTAAAATACATTTTTATTAATAACTTAGTAGCTCTATATTATATCTATTTTATACATACATACAAAGATAAAAGTCTCAAAATATGTCTTTTCACCTAGTTGATACGACTAGAAACATACTTATAGTGTACCAGTCCAGAACACACAAAATTTTGAACACAGTCCTTTTACACAAAGTATAATTTTGAACTTATACAATATTATGTTAAATGTGTTGTCAGGACTTTGTGGCATGTTATTTGTATGTTCCAAGTCTAGGGCTTAAAAACTGTTGAGGTAAGTCCACACAGCGAAATTGCACCGCACGATTTTGCCCACAGAATTCTGGCATAGAAATTGTATAAAGCCGCACGCATTCAAGGAAAAAATTACGTTCAAAGGATTTCATACCATTTGCATTGTTACTGAATTCAGCGAGAAAAATCGTATGGTGTAATTTCACAGTGGGGGCTGACGCTTATATGCTTACTTTTTTTAAAGGAATTTTTTATTCAAATATACTATTTATTTTTTATCGGTCAATCTTCTATGAAAATCTGCATCTTCTAGAAATGGGTAATTTGTGTGGACTTTAATGGTTTTCCCCAACCTTACTAAAAGTAATATAACTCTTGGAAAGTGCTTTACATTAACTGTATTTTTAATGATTAACACACTTGATTATTTTATCATTCTTGATTGTATTAATAACGAAATATGATTTTGCATGATACAGTAAAAAATATAGTTATGATTTATGAATAAGAAAGAGAGAGCAGACAAAACATTTTTTTTATTATTGTTATAATATACTTGCTGATGCTCGCGACTTCATCCGCGTGAATTTAGGTTTCTAAAAATCCTGTGGGAAAACTTTGATTTTCCAGGATAAAAAGTAGCCTATGTCACTCTCCAGGTCTTTACCCATGCAAGTCACGTCAATCGGTTGCTCTGATGCGACATGATTGAAGGACAAACCAATAAACCAGCAAACAAACAAACACACTTTCGCATTATATGGGTACCGATTTTTTTTTCCATTTTCCATTAAAAAGTTCCATTAAATTTGTCTCTAACTATGATTTTATTCCATAACATTCGAAACATGTGTGATATAATATTTAAATCATTAAAAACTTATGAATATTATTATCATTAATATTCATTTCTACTATAGAATTGTAATAGATAGTTGACTTATATGCATCTTAAAGGTTTTTTAAATGTGATATATTATGTTTTAAGGGGCTTTTACAGGTGACATATATGCCAGCCCCTTTGTTACAAATTAAAATCAAACTTGTCACTTAGCTAACAGCTAATCTTATAATCTTAAATTTGTAACATAGATTGCTGAAGCTGCCAAATTAAAGCCCATGGAAATGGAGCTTAAGAGATTGGAAGATTTATCAGAGGCTATCGTGCAGGACTTCACTTCCATGAGGAAGAGGGAAGAAGAGATGAGAGACACTAATGGTAAATCTACATATATGTATAAAAGGAAAAGCTGACTGACTGATCTATCAACGCACAGCTCAAACTACTGGATGGATCAGGCTGAAGTTTATCATGCTAGCTTAGATAGCTATTATAACATAGACATCCGTTAAGAAAGGATTTTTGAAAATTCTACCCCTAAGGAGGCAAAACAGGGATTAAAGATTTCTGAAGTCCCCACAGATGAAGTCGCGAGCTGAGCTAGTCTTTCACAACTAAAAAAAACTTGATTTTCCAGGATTAAGAATAGCCTATACAAGTCTTCGGGATGCAAGCAATCTCTACCAAGTAGATGATACCCGCAACTTCATCTGCCCATAATAGACATAATTTAACAATCTTGTGGAAACTGATTTTCCAGGACAAAAAGTAGCCTATCTCCACTCCAAGTAGCACTCCAGGAGGCAGGCTATCTATGTACCTTTCTTCAAAATCAGTTTAATTTCACCTATTGGTAGGCAGTGAAAAGCTAGCTCAGAGAGATACACTTATAATAGGTTATTATTAACTTTTTTTTTTGGTACAAAACTGGTTATTATTTTGGTACAATTAAAAATAAAAAAGTGTTTGACAGTGTAGTTTTGCAATCATCTTGTCGCAGGTTTTTTGCGCAACTTCGATTTTCCCTTTTGAAAATGTTTTATTCTTGCAGAGTCAACAAACAACAGGGTGTTATTCTTCAGCGTGTTCTCCATGATCTGCCTGCTAGGGTTGGCCACGTGGCAAGTGTTATACCTGCGCAGATACTTCAAAGCCAAAAAACTTATTGAATAACATATTTTTTTTACTTTCGATATAGTCACACTGGGCTAGAGATTATTTTTCAATGAACTATTATTCTGTTAGTTATAAAATGAATGGTAATATAGCAACTTTCTACTGAGCACAATATTGTAAATAATCGTACAATTCTGAATGTATCAATAACAAAACTATTTGTATCGCATAATAAATTAATATTGTCATTTCATGAAATCGTCTTTATCGCCCATACAGACCAGGGTGGATAATTTTTAAGGCAAAAAATTGTCAACATATGGTCGGAAAATGTAGTTTTCTAATTGAAGATTGTCCTGAACCACCAGAGGCTCCTAAAGACGATAGTCAAAGTCAAATAGTTTATTCAAAATAAGTAATAAATTACACTTTTTGATGGTCGGTTGTTGGATTTGTAAGAGGATAATATTATAGTGGTGATAGTATTTACTGCAAATAAGCAGCCTTTCGGCAACATGAGCCTGTTTCGTCAGTGTATAGCGCGACCCTCAGAACATGGACTATTAGAAGTAGCCCTATTGTGACACTTACTGTTAGAGCGAGATAGCTAAATGCATTTAAGCACGTATTAGAACGTGACAAAATGATTATGTTTTGTCCTTATCACCGTGGCCACTTTTTTGTGTTTGCCAAAATGTATTTGTACGTATTTGGCAAACAATGTGAAGTGAGTTGATTTGTTTTGTTGTTTTGAAGTTATTGTGCAATGGTGGGTTGCAGTATACTAGGCTACAGTAGCCGAAGCGAACGTAAAATAGACAGAATAACATTTCACAAGTAATAAAGTACCTCTGCTTGAGCGAGAGGGACTGAAGGGGCCACGCTAGTTGCAAATCTGGAAATATCTGTGGCGCGACCAAAAATTTTAAAAACAACAAAATAGTTCTCTGTCACTCATACCTATTCTTCTTCTTCTTTCTTCTTTGGGGCTATACAGGTCCTTACTATCCCTGAATCACTGCGACCGTCTCCGATCTATTGTGTTTGCCTCCACTTCACATTTCCTTGTCAAATCCAGTGGCCGCCAGATACAGCAGCACCTTCTTGACTGGAATTGAAGTAACATCCTCCGGATAAATGATGTGTCTCCCTAGGTGGACGCTACGTTTGTGCATCAGAGCAGGGCAGAAGCAGATAATGTGCATCGGAGTCTCGGGAGACTCGTGGCACAGCCTGCAGATGTCCGAGCCCTGGAGCTTAAGGTTATACATGTGCCTTTTCAGGCCACAGTGACCCGTTAAAGCTCGCACCAGGATGCACATGTTACTTCTGTTAAGCGACAGCACCTCAGATGCTACCTTCTTGCTGAAGGATTTAACCAGCGCTTTCGAGTGGTTTAACCCTGGCAAGTTTCTCCAGCGGTTGAGTGTGTCATAGTAGCAATAGGTTAGGAGGGTGAGTTGAACCAGGCTTTTAGGTATACCGCAGACAGGCTCTGGGCCTATCTGACGTGCCTTTGCGCCTGATTTCGCCAGAATGTCCGCATTTTCGTTGCCTACTATTCCGGCGTGCCCTGGCACCCATCTTAGAACCACCCTGTTGTGTTGGGCCAGGGTGTTTAAGTTTACTCTGCAGTTTTCAACCAGTCTCGAGTTAACAACCTCTGAAGACAGAGCTCAAAGAGCTGCTTGGCTATCCGAATGAATGTAAATCGTTTTATTGACGTGGTTGTGTTGCAGGATGGTTTCCACACATATTATTATGGCGTATACCTCCGCCTGGAAAATAGATGTATAGGCCCCCAGGTTACGGTACAGTTTGATCCTGGGTTTCTCTCCATAGATTCCACATCCTACGTCTTTGCCTGACTTTGAGCCATCGGTGAACCATTTTAAACAGCCCGATGGCCATGTGATTTTGTTGTTTGTCCAATCCTCCCTATCTGGGATTTCCACAGAAAAGGATCTCTGGAAGTTGTATTTTGGGATCATCGTGTCTGACGGCATTCCCAAAACTGGAATCTCGAGTACTGAGTTCTGCAAGTCCCTCAGTGTTTTAGATAGCCAATTCACCTTTCCTTGGCTAATCAGCCTATACATGCCCATTCTCGCCTCCTTCATCAAACTCATACCTATATGACGTTTTGTCGGTCTAAACGACAGAGACAGTGCGCTACAAATCTGCTAACTCGTTCTAAAGGTCCATGTACATTACTTTATGCAGCGTACTGTTACTACAATTTTCGACCATTCGTATACAGTTAAGAATTTATGTCCGTTAGTTACGGTATTTAAAACGGTAACTGCCCTGGTCTAATAGAGTAATTCTGATCGCACATAACAGCAGCCACGTTCCTGTGTTGTAACACAATCTGGCTTGACCTGCATCCACTGACCAGAGCTTGACAGACAAGTGAGAACTGAGTGACATCTCCAATGTTCAGCTTAAGCCGCTGGATATAGAAATTTGAGATTTTGCATGTAAGCTTAATTATCTATATCATAATATTAATGATTAATTTCTTTATTAAGATAAAGAACCAAAAAGTTCAAAAAAAAAATACAATAAGTGCATTATTCTCAACACTGCATACTGAAGGTGTGCAGTTATTTTTTAATTGCATCTGTGTGTCAAGATCCAATGTGCTGAAAAACACTTAAAAAGATTTTAAGAAATTCCGATGCTCGGATTAAATCGAGTCTTTATATAAGAAGAAAACTACAACACAGCAATATGTGTGCAGCTTAAGAAATACAGATGACCTTAATTTACATAGCTACTTATTTGTTTCACTCAAATTATAATTTCTTTATGTAAGTACGAATTTTGTTAATCCAGTTATCAAGAAGTTTACATCACAACTAACCCTAGTGTGATTATATCATTGTTCTTAGATCTCGTGGCAAATGTCACGTTGTATTGTATTAAATAAAACAAATTTCATTTACTTAACAGATTTATTATTTAATTATTTTTGTTGTATTGTATAATATGATCGATTTCTTGTCGCTAAGGATGTAAAGAAATGATTTATTAAAAAAGTCGTTTCATTTCTTACTCATCATTCTTTTTTTTTCAGTTATCAAAAATACAAAAGACCAATTATAGTACCTAGTACCGAATAAAATTATCTGTAGGTCCTATGCACACACAGAGTAGATTGAATATGTCGCAGGGAAATAATAAAAACCGGGATTTGATCAAATTAAGTTATTTTAATATTTGCCGGGATTTGGTCAAATTCCGGTTTTTTTTTATCATTTCGATGTTACAAATACGCGACAGGTCGAGATAGCAATAGGGGAGGGAACGCCCGGCACACCCACACAGCACCTGCGCTAACTGGGTGCGCCGTTTCAACCTGTCGTGGACTATACAAATCACATTAGTCCGCGTGTGCACTGTGCATGTATTCTGTGACTGTGCACGTGTCGCACAGCGAGCTATGCAGTTTTATGGTACACTACAGTATGGTCATTGGATCAGCTCTATAATTGTGCACGACACCAAACTCCAAAACTTTGTCACTTGATGCAGTAGCAGTACATTTTTGACACAATCGGTTTCCGACAAATGGGAATAGCTTCATTTATTAATTCTGCCACTGGAACATCCGATTTAAATCCGGGCCCGATAAACGACAAGTGGGAACGGGGGTAAATCTCGAATTAAATAAATGCCTGCTTAATTTCCATTGAAAAATACACTCACGTAATACTGTATTTTATTAGGTAGGTACCTACTTACTAACTATTGATTTCAATTTCTAGATAATCGCTATTGTCAGGGACCTGCGAGGGCCTTTTGTCCGCTTACTTTGACTGAATGACACCAAACAACACCGAGCTCATTTTGGCATTTATTTTTAATTGAATCCATTGAGGGTTTCTACGAAAAATTATTTTAATAACATTGACTTATATATTACTTCGTAAGGACAGGGCCATTGAACAAGCAAAATGGCACCGACTCATTGGTCCTAAAATGTTTATTGAGCACCAATGCAACCTCACTGACGTCTGGATTTCAAACGGGTCGTTCATTAGTATCTAAGAGGTGGCGCTGATTTATTTGGTTCCAAAACCGTGAAAAATTTTGTTCGCTTGGGCATATCTTGTCATTTATATCGATTTTTAATAAGGATTACTCCGCACCAATGTAGAACCAACAACTGTCAAATGAGCTCGGTGGCTATCATTTTATGTTATGCACTGAGTTATTCCCGCTGGACGTAGGTACCTACGCCGGAAGGCACTCTGCTTTGCTCAATCATTCTTTTCGTAAGTTTTCTGGCAGACATTTTCTGATAACAAGCGGCCAGCGTGACGGCAAAGATGCGTCACGATACTGATATAGCAGCACCACGACAGGACTACGGCGCGGCAACCACTAGAAATTTGCAAAGAACTTGTAGGTAAATGTTCAATGTGGAGTCCATCGTGCTGCCACCACCGACGCGTCGCTCGCTCGCTCATCAAGCGTTGTTGTCTTCTGCGTCAGTGCGGTTAACGAATAATGGCGAGCTTTACTTTAGTGAATGCATGGTTTTTCAGGCATCGAGTATACCTTCGGATCCTGATCATCTTTTGCGAAGAAACTACTCTTCCATCTTTTATACTCTCCGAGATAGACACCGACGAAGTTTGTATGGCGGCCATCTTTTTTCGCCATTTTGAATTTTTTTTCAGCTCCTTGGCAATTGGATGACGTTTTGAGTGACATTTGCTCGAGCACCCCCCACCTATCTTCAATACCTTAAGCGTGCTCTTCACCCGTCTCCGAAACCCTCAATCATCAGTTCTCTCCGTATTTTTCCTCAGAATGAATTTTTGTCTTCTATACGAAACCATCAGTGATAAAAAAAAATCATACAAAAATGTTCAGGAGAGGTGATCAATGAGTGAGTCAGTCAGTCAATCAGTGAATCAGCACAAACAGCTATATATTAATAAAGGCATCAATTCCAAGTAGAAAGTTTATTATATTACCAACCAATACTGTGTTAAAAGAGGAATGTTTTTTCATTAAATAAGTATTATTATGAAATCATAGAATTCACAGAAATAGATAAAACTTAGTATAAAATGTATAAAAACTTGGTAAATAATTTCAATATACATAAAATCATTGTAATTATTACAATAGGCTGCCTTCGAGTTAAAGAGCGTTAGGGATTTGACAAATAGGCAGGGTGAAAGCACGCCTTACTTTGAAGGCAGCCTATAGGTGCATAATTCATCATAATATTATACGATAAGACGACATAAATATAGCTTTATAAGGATGCAAACAAACTACAGCGTTACATACATCGTCATCGAACTCTGGCGTGAGATCAACCAAACGGAGCGTAAGTCGGACGCGCGAGCGTCACTATGTACCTATGACTCCAATTGCCTTCTGTTAGGTAGGTATATCGCAACATGCCACAACACTAAAGTTTGTTCGCAGCTTAACAATTTATAACATCAAAGAACAAAAGGACCTCGAGACGAACAATAGTATCTACAGCTGTAACAATGATCATTGAGTGTATTTATTACTAACTTCTGTCCGCGACTTCGCGCGTTTTTGGTTCGACGCTATGTATGATACCAGTCATCAACAGCATTTAAGCACCATGCATATTATGCATTTATCTTTTAAATAAGTAATATTTTTGATTTTAGAGACGAATTAATACTAAACAAACACATTCAAACATGTCTAAAATTGATTGCAAAATCATTTACAAAACCCAAATCAGTGGATATTGAGTTTGCGCTCACAAAATTAAATTATATTGCCTTATATACAATAAATATCCACTCTGGTATTATGTACATTTGTGAATTGTGATACATTATTGTGTTCCTAATCAAAGCGGTGAATAATCTAGTTGAACCGTCAGATGTTTGACACCCACCTCCCGGAAAATTCTCGCGGCTTGTTCAGTAATATACCGCGGGTCTACCTCTCTGGCGACCTCGAGTTTGATAACTCCTATATGAATGTCACTACAAAGAGTCCAAAAGTGTGGGTCTTGGACTGAATGTACACCCGCTAAACCCATCACTCGGGTGTATAAATTAGGTAGGGCGCGCTCTAGAGACTCTGGAGTCCGTTGCATAAGAACACCACCAGAATCCATCACTAGCGGGAATACACTACCCGCTATAAGGAGAGCTATAGCCATCGAGCAAATCGGATCCGCTCGCATCCAGCCGAACATCTGCATCAATATGGCGGATATGATCACACCGACGGAGCCGAGGGTGTCTGCGAGTACGTGGAGGAACACTCCTCGCATGATAGCGGAGCCGGCGCCGGTGGGAGCTTCCATGTCGTCATGCGAGTGTCCGTGCGAGTTGTGGTTGTGTGAGTGGCCGTGGCCGCCGTGTGAGTGCCCGTGGCCGCCGTGCCCGTGACCGTGCCCGTGGTGGAATGCGTATATTCCTATTAGGTTCACTAGGAAACCGAGTATTGATACGACTAGGAGGCGTTCATGTTTTACCTGGAAATAATTAAACTTTGATTGAATGAATCAACAGCAACAGTTAGCTATGTTATGGATTCAATATTAATTGTGGTGATAGCTAGTGGTTAAGTAAGACGTCGGTCTTTCGAGCAATTGAATATCACTTGCTTTAACGTTGAAAGTAAACATCGTGAGCAAACCTGCAAGCCTGAGAGTTCTCTATCATGTTCTCAAATGCAAATCAGCACTTGGCCAGACTGGTAGACTATTGACAAACCCTGCTCGTTCTGAGAGGAAACCAGTTCTCAGTAGTGAACCAGATGGGTTGATCATGATGATGAATTGATGATGTATTAATTTTGACGATTGATAAACGATGCGATTGTTATGATGACATTATAAGAGTCAATACACCTAACACATTGCATTGCTACATTGAATATGAATATAGATACTGAAAATGAGAATCACAGCAGCAAGTATTGCATGCCGTGTAGCTTTTCCGCAATAAACATGAGCGAATCTATTTCCCGAAGAGTTACTGAGTTCTTGAAGATAAAAGAAGGAAGCGTGATCAATTCACTAAAATACTGAAACTTCTCTCAAGTCTCAACTAAATAATTATAGAATTACGAGCTTTTAAAATAAAAAAGCCACTGCTAAATCGGTAGTCATTTTAAACTCTGAATGAAACGACTTGTAATACAGCAATGACGAAAGATTAAATAAGATACTGTGTACAAATAGTCAATACATCAATCAGAAAATACGTGCTTCGCCGACAATTACGAAAGAAATTGAGAGAACGATTTCGAAATTATTTAAAGAATAGAAAGTTATATAGATATTTTATGTTGAGATTCGATTTTTACATGTTTGATAATAATCATTTGTATAAAAGTTTAGTTTTTATTTTTATATAATACAATAGTCAGTTTTACTTTTAATAACCTAATAAATTAATTTATTGTTGAATATTGTTTTTGAATCTGATACATATTTGACTATTAAAAAATATTTTAAAATGTTAAAATTGGTTTTATACAATAAGTTCTGGAAAACTGGTTTTCACCTCACTTTTACTTATTACTTAAGTATTTTATGATTACTTATTGTTTAAAACTTACATGGCACCGATACCGTTGTCTTTCTCTAAACTAAATTTAGAGTACCTGCATCCTTTTTCTTTTTAACAATGCTAAAAAGGGACAGAACATGAACTTTACATTTAAAACCTCTAAATTTTAGTACACGCTACAAATTTAAACAGTAGGCTCGCGACTGTGCGCTAAAATCACGGGTTTTACCATCTAAAAATTAAATTTAAAACTGTCAAACTGCTTCTGTCCTTTTCATATTACATTAGTAAGAAGAGGATGTGAATACTCTAAAATCAGGTTGTGCTCAGAATCAGTACCAGTATGATTCTTATTGGAAAAAAGTATTTACCAAGTAGTTTCTTAAACAAATAGTTTATTTTTATATTTTCATATGCTTTTTATGATTTTATTAATAGCATTGTTATATTAGTATATTAACTTATAGTTATAATTCAATCAATTAATGACTTCAGAGAAAATTTTTCAATAGTATTTTGCCATTTTCATTGTACTATCTTATCATTGCTCAATGTTATCATTGTTTTAAAAATTAGTGATTTATTAAAAAAAGATCTTATCAAATAACCAAAGCAATTAAATGTTAAATAATGCTGTTATGATTTATGATACATTAAAGTAGTAGCAGGTTTTTTTAAGTTATTCTGTTTTGAAGTTCAAATAAACTTGATAGTAAGCTAATGATTATAATGAGAATTTTAGGACAACATTTGTTATACCTACTATGTTTGTGGTTTTCAACTTTTAATGAAAAAGCAATTTAATTGTAGGACAAATAATTTACCTCAATCAGCTACTGTATGCATATTCTTTATCTGACCACTTCATTACAATACAATAAGTATGTGACATTTCTAAACCAATCATCTATGAATGAGCTGAAATAATCAGCTGCAAATTATATGCTTGGAGAGACTATGCCCAAGAACTAAAGTGAAAATGAAAACTAGTAGAGTGGAAGCTAAGTTGCTTGAACACAGATAAGGTAACCAACCTATCTCTCAGTAACTGTTATGCTTTTTATATACCAATCAAAACCATATGCTAAAAAATAAAGCTTAGTAGTAATAGTAGTTGTTTTGAAAAAAAGCACACCAGCCTTCTATTCTACAGGATGCAGTATAACATATTGTGTAACATGCACATTTGTGACCGAAGGTAGCATGAGGTGTGAGCATTTGAATAGGGTAATTTTACTATGCATTTCAAGAGTACACATTATTTACCTCAGGAGGTTCAATGGCCCGTTCAACAGCTTCTTTCATGATGAAGAAGGATATAAAAAGCAAGAAGAGTCCATTTACAAAGCCTGCCAGCACCTCTGCTCTCGCATAGCCATATGAAAAACGTTCGTTTGCCCGCCACTTGGACACCAGAGATGCAGCAAGGCCTGCCACCAGGCCCGTGCAGTCAAAGAACATATGGAATGCATCAGATATTAGACCTGAAATTAAACAGATTTCAATATTTTTAAAATTAAAATTGTGAACAGTTTGTCCAAGGATGTAGTATCAAGGTAAAATAATCAATTAAAAATATAAGACAAAATCATTTATCTATAAAGAACTTAAAGTATAACAATTTTATTTATATCGCAACATGAGAAAAAGAATCCATATCTGTGGCAATCCTTGCAAGACAAGCAGTGAGCTAGATAGAAAAAGTTAAATCCCTCTGATTTTATAAAGCATCCAAATCACCCAGGGTTGATACTTAATAGAATTTGTAGTTTTTTGGAATAGTTTATAAATGTTGTTCAGCAGTGAGCTAGGTAGAAAAAGTTAATTCCCTCTGATTTTATAAAGCATCCAAATCACCCAGGGTTGATACTTAATAGAATTTGTAGTGTTTTGGAATAGTTTATAAATGTTGTCATGGAAGTTTGACACAAAATCTACTGTAATTCATAGCGTTTAAGGTGTAATTATTATTAAGGTAATTGACTAATGAGGAATAGCTTCGGTTGAAGACACTAACATTAGACCTAAAAAAATAATTTATAAATTTACTTACCTAAACTATTTGACCATACTCCATAAAACAATTCAACAAATGCAAAAGACAAATTTAAAATTAGGAAAAGAAATAAATTCTTGGAATTTCTGTCGGAAAATATCAATCTAAGCCAGTTTTGAAACTTTTCACGAATGCCTCCAATCGGACTCCGCGATACTCTCGTATCCTTTTGTATAAGAGGCAGCATTGTATCTAGATTTAAATTATATGCTTCTTTCACGTCATTTCAGGCTTGATATCACAGAAAACACAATTTTGCACCAGCACCACTGCATACGTGTAAATACTGCACTTGCGGTTTATAACCTTAAATAATTATGTTTCAAGAAATTATTGGAAAGATATCAAATACGACATAGGATTTTTACAGTTAAATGCATTATTTATAAAACACAAGCATCTTTCAGTGATAAATATTAAAAAATTTTAGACTACTAGCACAACCCAATCCTATCATTTGCCTTCGTCAACAATGTTGTCAATTGTCAAACTCGTCATTCGTCAATCTATCAATGTCCACCACAGACCATAACATATTGTCCACTGCACCGACCAGAAACACTGTTTATGTCAAATACAGATAAAGAAAACGAATCTGCTTCTGACGAAGGCCCACCCAATCTCCTCCCAATCACTATGGCTTGAAAGGATTGTAAACTATACTAGCGGCACGCTATGATGGCCGGTTTGACGTTTGTCCGCTCATGAAGTTCCGTATTAATTGATAACGACTTTGAAGGAAATAATTGTATTACTTTATTGACGATAGTGATGTGCAGAGATTCATAAATTTTATCGAATGTAGTTTTAGGTTTAGGACTCAAAATTTATTTATTAAATTGATTTCTTAAATGTATACAAGTGTAGAAAAATCAGTTTGCACCATTTAAGGGGTGAATGTACTTGTGAATATGAACAATTTTCACTATGTGGACAAACCTCTGAAATCGCAAAAAAATATCAATAAATTTTTAAAAATGGAATCTAATACGATCGTCACATAGGATCGCTGGCTAGCACAACTACTACCTCCGGCAAACTCGCGTCAATGCTCAATGCAAAACAAAGCAGTTTCGAATTGACGTTGCTTCGAAAAGTATAAACTGTCAGTGCAATGCGATTGTGATATAGTTTTGACCTGGCTTTGGATTTCAAATATTGATACTGCATTACTGTTGACCCTTGCTCGTTAATTTGGACTCTGTTCAAGCCCTTTGTTGTGGATTTCGTCGATATGACCGAACGTACGCAGAGAACTGTTCTAAATAGTCAGACACGTGAGTTCCTAATACGCCTTCGTAACTATTTCGATCGTGAAGCTCAAAATGGAGGGCCAATTTTACCTATAACGTCAGTGGTTGAACGCGTAGCTGATGCGCTTAATATTGGACAACGAACTGTTAGACGGATAACTAAAAAAAAATATGGCGAGACTGGCACAGAAGAAAATAAACTTCACACACCAAAAAAGAGAAAACGAGCAAAACCAGTCGTAGGCATCGATAGCTTTGATGCCGATGCTATCCGAAGACATGTTTACGGCTACTATTTACAGAAGGAGTATCCAACAAGAAAAAAGTTGGTGCATTCACTGAAGGAAGCTGGATTATTCTTCGGTGGGGAAAGTTCTTTAACGAAGATTTGAAGACCATTGGATTTCGATACAAAAAATGTAACAAACGCAAAATATTGATGGAAAGATTTGATATAGCGATGGCAAGGTATACTTTTTTACGGCAAGTGAAAGAAATCAAAAATTGGCAAAATGTTGTGTTCTTGGATGAAACATGGCTTAATGCTAACCATACTGTAGGCCGTTCTTGGAACGATGACACAGCAGCATCTACTTCCAAAGTTCCTGTAGGAAAAGGATCGCGACTTATAATTTGTCACGCCGGAACCATCAACGGGTTTGTCGAAGGTTCTCTCATGGCTTTTGCGTCAAAAACCACTGGAGACTATCATGAAGACATGAATGGAGAAAAGTTTACTGAATGGTTTACCTCAATGTTGTGTAGCCTCCCTGAACCATCTATTATAATTATGGACAACGCCCCATACCACTCGATGCAAATTGACAAGCCACCTGCCCAATCCCAAAAGAAAGCTGATATCGTCGCATGGCTTCGTAAAAATGGCGTAGATGCAAACATGAATATGTTAAAAGCGGAATTAGTACGTCTTTTAAAAGAAAACAAACCAACCAAGATCCGATACGTCATTGACGAAATAGCATTAGAACATGGGCACAGAGTTATACGGTTACCGCCTTACCATTGTGAGTATAATGCGATTGAGTTGGTGTGGGCTCAAATTAAGGGATATGCTGCAAGACACAATACAGAACCCCCATTTACCACAAAAAAAATGCTAAAATTATTAGAAGAAGCTTGTGAACATGTGACTAAAGGAGACTGGGAAAAGGTTGTGAATAGAACTGTTAAATTAATAAGGGAAGATTATGAAAGAGATGTGAAATAGATAATATTATAGAAAACGAACATATAATTATTAATGTATGTGATGATAGCAGTGACGACAGTGAAAATAGTAGTATGGACGAATCTGATTAATTATGGCCTTTTGTGGCACCTTTTTCGGTATCTTTTGTATTCATATGTTTCTTGTGTGCATATAAAGTATGTATATTCATTTTCGTTCAAATATTCAGTTCGTTCAAATAAATTAAATAAACATATACATTTTTGTTTTATTAAACCTATTTAATCAGGTACAAAAACAAAACTTAATTGTTTTTTGTTCGAGAATAAATTGACATTCCACATCACTATTGTAATGTGTCAAACCGGCCATCATAGCGTGCCGCTAGTGTAGTTATTTGGAGTGACTTTATAAACTAGCAAAAACAAACAGGGTAATATTTTATACAGTTCGCATGTGGTTCGCATACATAAATTTTTAAATCGATTGTAGTTCTATCGTTCGATTTCAGATGAAACTTCATGACTTTTTTCCAGTGTATTACTTTACTCTATGATGATTTTTTAGTCATATTTTGTCAACAATATTGGAAAGTTATTATGCAAACACTAAACGAAATTTGATTGGTTGTAATATGTCATCATAATGAACAAACCAATCAGATTATTGAAACGAATGCAGAAATTTGTAAACGAAACAGTGTTTATTGATGATTCATAAGCTTTCAAAACGACACTCGTTTCCGGAAAAGATTAAAGTTTTGTCTACGTACAGCAATTTATCTTGTTTGTGGTATAAAATATTATTTTGAAAAACGTGATAATATTATTTTAAACCAAATATTTAATATAGGTACCTCTTATCAACGTTCGTTAAAATTTTACAAAAATCTACAATTCTGTGAAATTTCAGGTTTTAAATGTTTGATTCTAACATTTCCCGCCAAATTTTTGAATTTTTTTCTGCCGGAAATTCGTCTATAGATGCGTTTGTTTCCGAAAAGTGAACGTTTCACGAGTCAACAGCAACGTCTTTCGAGAAGTTCTAGGCGCTGTTTGCGACATTTTTCTTTCTTTTATCCGTCATCCAATGTTTGATGTGATGAAATAACACGATAATTAGCGAGTATTTTCGATATTAGTGTTCATAGTCGTAATAAAGTAACCGCTAGATTACGATATAATCTAATATGGGCGACGAAAGCCATCCGAAAACTCTCTACGTCGGTAATTTAGACGCGAGTGTGACAGAAGAATTCCTATGCGCGTTGTTCGGACAAATAGGCGAAGTTAAAGGCTGTAAAATAATTCGTGAGCCAGGCAACGACCCCTATGCGTTCCTGGAGTTTACGAGTCACTCGGCGGCGGCTACGGCCCTGGCTGCCATGAACAAGCGAGTGTTCCTCGACAAGGAAATGAAGGTTAACTGGGCTACGAGTCCTGGCAATCAGCCGAAGACGGATACGAGCAATCACCATCACATATTTGTCGGTGACCTGTCACCGGAAATCGAGACTCACATACTGCGCGAAGCCTTCGCCCCGTTCGGCGAGATTTCGAACTGTCGAATAGTACGTGACCCACAAACGCTCAAATCTAAAGGATACGCCTTCGTCTCGTTCGTTAAGAAAGCTGATGCTGAAGCGGCGATTCAGGCTATGAACGGTCAGTGGCTGGGTTCTCGTTCCATACGTACTAACTGGTCTACACGTAAGCCACCCACTAAAGGGCCCAATGAGGGCGCGCCGAGCAGCAAGCGAGTCAAACAGCCGACTTTCGACGAGGTGTACAACCAGAGCTCGCCGACTAACACAACCGTCTACTGCGGTGGATTCACTAGCAATATAATTACTGAAGATTTAATGCAAAGCACATTTTCACAATTTGGTCAGATACAGGACGTAAGAGTATTCAGGGACAAGGGATATGCTTTTATTAGGTTCACAACTAAAGAAGCGGCCGCCCATGCTATAGAGGCGACACACAATACAGAAATAAGTGGACACACAGTGAAATGTTTCTGGGGGAAAGAGAATGGGGGCACCGAAAGCCAGGTTTGTAAATAAAGAAAACATTAATTGATTAAACTTTTTCCCCTGCATGGATTAAGGGTTTTAAAGACGGTTCATAAGTTCATTAAAATCCTTGATTGGGGTCTACATCCTACATGCAAAACTTTAGACATCTAGAAATCTAGACCCAGAGGTGTTTGTAGTTGTCAGTTTCTCCTTTTATTTATTACATCAATATTAATTCAACAGATTATAAGTCTGTTGCCATGGGAGATGGTGTTAATGAAGGTTAGGTTAAGTCAAACTATACATATTATAGACAACATTTATTTTGTTATCACATCATATGATGAGCATGTCATGAATAAGCATTAAGAGGTATTTATCAAAAACAAAACTGTCCTTGGCTGGTTAGAGATATAGAAATAAAATATGATTAATATTTGGTTAATTTATTCCTATGATCTTGAGCTGATAAACTTAATCCAGCATATAGCAGCATATAGCATATATATGTATAGCAGAGTATGCACCACAGATTATACCTACAGATATGCACGGCTATAGACATAACTAGCACGGCCCCTGTAGTCCCTCTCGCTCAAGCAGAGGTATAATATATATAAGGTAGGTTGTGAAATGTTATTATTTCTATTTTACGTTTGCTTTAGCTATTGTAGCCTATTATACTGCGACCCACCATTGCACAATAGCTTCAAAAACAAAAAACAACGAAACAAATCAATTATTCCTTTAAAATACCTGAGTTAACATAACCTCACTTCACGTTGTTTGTAAAGATCTCACATATAAAATATAATATCTTGACAAACAAAAAGTGACCACGGCGATAAGGGTTAAATTTTTTGTCACGTTCTAATAAGAGCTTGAATGCATTTAGCTGTCTCGCTTTAACAGTAAAAATCACAAAAGGGCTAATTCTACAGGTATTTGTTCTGAGATATGCACTAAACAAGTAGTCAAATCTGAATATGAGATGTATGACTGCATATTGTATTAAAAAACTATTAGTTTTTAGTTTAGTTACAATAGTTAGTTTTTAACCCTTATTCTATGGACCTGCACAAACCAATATCAGATTGGACTATGTGATCACTGTATAGTGTACAAGTGGGTGCTGAATAAAAAATTTCCAACCAACTCTTGAAAATGTACTGACAAATATTACCCCCTGGCACAAGAAAAACAGCGAGTTTTACACAATTTTATGAATTTTACAGAGTACGAATAATCCACCTGCAGCCCCAACATCAATGGGTGGAGCACAAACACAGTACCCTAACTATGGGTACCAACAAGGAATGGGCTATTGGTATGCACAGGTAAATATTTCCATAGAATTCAGTGAAATAAACATTAATCTATTATAAAAATATAAACTGTTGAATAGATCAAATACATATTACTATGATTTGAATGTGAATATACAAAATGTTTTCAATTCTTATTTACATTAATATATTTACAGTAAAATATTAAATAATACTAAAATGCTGCAATGTTATCTGGTTTGATTATACACAAAAATATTAAAATACTTGTGTAATTATGGCAATATGTGGGCATCATCTAGGTGTATAATATTGTAAATTCGAATTAATCACTTGCCCAGCCAGAATGTTAGTTTACTATCACAGCTTATGCTTCAAAACTGTTTTGAAACCTCAAGATGTTTGTAGTAATTAGTTTACATCTTGGGGACGGACATAGGTTGTACTGTGTCAAAATTGGTTAAACAGATGGGGCATGAAGAGCTAGTAGACAGATGGACACTTTCACAATCAATATGAAAATATGGATGTACGATGTATAACAACCAGTTTATATACTTCACCTCAATATAAACTTTCACTTTATTTGCATAAAAATAAAATATTTACGGCAATAATAAGCTCACACAAAAAATTAATATCATCATCATCATTTATTTATTTTATTTATTTTATATCTAATTAGAACGGCAGTGCCACTTACACTAACTAGATGATTAATAATAAATTTAAATACGAATAAAGGTACAAGAAAAAAGACATAAAATACATCATGATCAACTCATCGCCAGGTCACTACAGAGCACAGGTCTCCTCTCAAAGAGAGAAGGGTTTGGCCACAGTCTACCACACTGGTTATGTACAGATTGGTAGACTTCACACACCTTTGAGAACATTATGGAGAACTCTCAGGCATGCAGGTTTCCTGACGATGTTTTCATTCACCGTTAAAGCAAGTGATATTTAATTAATTAAAATGCACATAACTCCGAAAATTAGGAGGTGCGTGCCCAGGATCGAAACTCCGACCACCGATTAGAAGGCGGACGTCCTAACCACTAGGCTATCACAGCTAAAAATTAATATATTTTACAGAAAATACACACTGTCCAACTGATCATTAATGGGCATGGTGCCCAAGAGACTGGCACTATTGCTTCACTGGAGGATTGCCAGGCTTAGCCATTGAGCTAAATAGACGCCGACTTAACTTCCACTTTTAATTCATTTTTATTTCCCTATAAAGTGTAGAAATATTAAAAAATAAATAAAATACACAAGAACCGACACTTATATAAACATCACATCATTATTATATTATCTTAAATTAATTGGATCACTTTAACAAGTTCACATGTGTGATGTCAGATGTGTCACTAGTTCAATGTACCATTGTAGTAACACAAGATTTTAGAAAGAAGATTAGTGCCCAGACAATGGCCGATTCTGGTGTCTTTCTCAAAACTAAATTTAAAGTATCTCCATCATTTTCTTTTTAATATTGCTAAAGAAAGATAAAATTTTAATGACTAAATTTTAGTGCACACTACAAGTTTAAATAATAAATTGTAGGATAACACTTTGCTACTATCCAAAAAAATCCAAAGTAAATCTGAATTTAACCTATTTTTCCGAAAATATCTTAAAATAAAGTACATCTTACAGGAGGTCAGCAATCAACATACTTTTTACTATCGTAGTAATGATATAAGTCCTGCAAATTGCAAATGCGCGTGGCCGCTATTTTAGTGACGTCAGCACTAGATTGAAGTTTCGAGCTGATGCTATATCGTCAAAATTACTTAATTTCGATGTCAATGAGACAAACTTGTAATGTTAGCCATTGGAACAATGGTTTAAAAACATAAAATAGACTACTTTCAAAGTTTCACACAATTTGGCTTTGTAGCAATATTAATTATGTAAACTATGTCGTCATTCCGAAGTAGGCCTTCCATGGAGAATTTTTTGCATAATGCTCTTTGTGCATAGTGTTCAGAAACAAATTAGAAGCGAAAAGAAAGTTCTAGTTTGGACAAACACAAGTATTTTACAGGGAAATACTTATTGTGTGTAGAAACTGCTTTGGTTTCTGGGATCGTTTTTTTTCCCCTTAAAAGAGAAAATAAGGGTTCCATGTTTATGGAACAGTCACAGGATTATATAAAAATGTTTACTTGAAAGTGTCCAGTTCAAGAAATTAGTCAAAATAATTAATAATTTGTGAGTAGCTCACGTCAAACTCATTATTTTCTTTCACTTTCAAGTAAAGATTTTTATATAAGCCTGTGAAGATGATACTGCTAGGGGCTCAATTTAAATCCCATAAGCCTACTTTGTCATAATATTAGTTTACAAATTGCGAAAAACCAAAATACCTAAATTTGAATTTCGCGGGCAGACCGTGTCTTCCTAAACGTTTCTTTTTCGTTTAACAGCAGGGCTACCCTGCGCTGCAAGGATACATGGCGCCGGGCTACTACCAGCAGTACGCCGCCGCATACAGCACGCCGCAAGCCGCAGCAGCTGGTAAGAAATGCTATAAACAATTCTAAAACATTTATTTCATGTAGATTGTAGACCAGTGATAACAAAACAAGTAGTCCATTGTTTGTATCTTGGCCAGAATCTTTCTCAGCAAATGGGAGCACAAAGGTGAAATGTATGGAAAAGTCTGGGCCGCCAGAACGCATATTTGTTGCTTTAACTTTTAATACATATTTATATTTAAAATTGTGCTCTGTTACCATAAAATAATACCGTAATCACTTAGTGTATTAAACATTGAACGTAAATACGAAATTTTATTGAAATTGGTTTTATATCAATCGAATAAAACTGGGTTTTCTCCTAATGGTCGTGTAAAATCATTTCACGAATGTTATATGTGTATATGTATACATTAAATTATTCATCTTGTAGACTGATATATCCGAAACTAATAAAAGATGTAAACGAAACATTGCATGCTTTTAATAGTAATTTTATCGCTAGCTTATCATTCGTTATCTTATTCTAAGCTCTTATCAAAACGTGAATGCATAAACGGCGACCATCGTTATTTTTCGTCATTGTAAATCACATCTTAGTATTTTTAAGAGATAATAATATAACTATTGATTATTTTGTTTTTGTAATCAGCCCCCTTTTGTACCGTTTGACAGCTACAGTGATCGCAAATCGCAATCATCTCTCTAAACAAACCATAATTTCAGCCTTAAAACTGAAAAAGTTATTTCTGAGGTTTATCCAATTGCTGATTAAGAAAACGATGTTCGGTTTGAATATCAAAATCAAAAATCAAATATTTTATTCAAAGTAAGTAGGTACCTACGGAGTACACTTTTTGAATGTCATTACATAAGTAAAATCACAAAAACAAAATAAAAATAGAATAAATCAGTTTACAAATTTAAGGTATCTAGATGACCATCGCATTTTTATTTTTTGAAGAAATCTTAGTACGCGACAGGTCAAGATTGCAATCGGGGTAAGACGCCCTGCACAGTGCACACCCACACAGCCCGCGGGCGGGTGATGTGCGGGTGTACGGGGCGTCCCCCCGCTTCATACCATATTATACTTCTCGGAGTGTTGCTTGCTTACAAAAATGATAACCATTTTTAGGGTACCTCAAAAGAAAAAACGGAACCCTTATAGGATCACTTTGTTGTCTGTCTGTCTGTCCGTCTGTCTGTCAAGAAACCTACAGGGTACTTCCCGTTGACGGTTGACCTAGAATCATGAAATTTGGCAGGTAGGTAGATCTTATAGCTGACATTTGGGGAAAAATCTGAAAACCGTGAATTTAGGGTTAGATCACACAAAAAAAATTAAATTGTGGTCATGAACTAATAATTAGTTTTTTCAACTTTCGAAGTGAGTGACTATATCAAGTGGGGTATCATATGAAAGGTCTTCACCTGTACATTCTAAAACAGATTTTTATTTATTTTTATGTATCATAGTTTTTGAATTATCGTGCAAAATGTCGAAAAAATACGACTAGTACGGAACCCTCATTGCGCGAGCCTGACTCGCACTTGGCCGGTTTTTAAATTGAAGATGGCAGACATATATTTAAGTAACACAATAATTAATCTCCCGAATACTGAAACATTTTAATACATAGAGCATTCCAAAAGCTAAGTGACTGTTTTTGACATAATAACGTTATAATGTTATATGTATAAAATGTTATATAACGAGACGTTTCGGTATTCAAATTCGAAAATTCATGAGTATTTTATAAATGTATATATCTGCCGAGATTTATATTCTTAACGAGCTCATTTGGCCTGATTTATATTGATCAAGTGTTTAGCGAAGTGGCTGTGTGGCAAGTAGCGAGCAGTGGGTAGTAAGAAGACTACAGCTAGTCTTCGTTGAGATGGAGAAGAAACGTAGTGAAATTCCTTCCATTCTTCGCACGATACTTGCAAGTATCGTGCGAAGGGGTGCAAGTAAAACAAGAATATTAACAAGAGTATATAATATACTGGCTGACCCGGCGAACTTCATACCGCCAACAGTCGATTCTTTAATTTTTTATTTTTTAATACTATTCTGCTATTCGGGACACCGGGTTAGAACCATCCTCGTACTTCAAGGAATATTATAAAAAAAGAATTAGCGAAATCGGTTCAGCTGTTCTCGAGATTTGCGCATAGCAGCACATTCAGAGATTCATTTTTATATATAGAGAAGATTATACTTTTGTAATATACATATACCTACTATTGGTTAATATACATGATGTAATATGCATGTTTACGTGAATTTTATTTTTTATAATACTAGATGATGCCCGCGACATCGTCCGCGTGGATTTAGATTTTTAAAATCCCGTGGGAACTCTTTGATTTTCCGGGAAAAAAGTAGCCTTCCCCTGGATGCAACCGCAGATCTCCGTACCAAATTCGTAAAAATCGGTTGAACGGATAGGCCGTGAAAGGCTAGCAGACAGACAGACACACTTTCGCATATATAATATCAGTATGGATTTTTAGCAGATATATGTTGCACCTATCCTTCCTCCTTTCCAACTTTTCCCTTTGCCAAAAGTAGAGGGTTTTTTATGGAGATAAGTGCTTTCCTGCATGTCCACTTTTTAGGGTTCCGTAGCTGAATGGCAAAAAACGGAACCCTTATAGATTCGTCATGTCTGTCTGTCTGTCCGTCCGTATGTCACAGCCACTTTTCTCCGAAACTATAAGAGCTATACTGTTGAAACTTGGTATTTATTTTTACTGCTACAAATATTTGGTATGAACAAATAAAAAATAAGAAAAGTTATACTATCCGGATCCACCAGAAAGGCTTGCCAGCCAAATTGTCACTGTATTTACTGTACTTTTATTGACTTCGCTAAACACTTAACCGGTGTAAATCAGACAATGTGGCTAATTCTCTTGTACGCAATCTCTAAACTAAACTAAAATGGCACGTCTAAATCTGTTGCTATCCCTTTTATAATGTTGCTTACGGAAAAAGATAGCACTAGATTTAGACCTGTTAATTTAGTTTAGTTTAGAGATTGTGTTCAAGAGAATCGGCCCCATTATGAATATAAACCGTAGAAGTTTCAGTTCTTGCATGTACGCAACGGATTAAACGCAACCATTTTTTAACCATAATATAGACAATGAATTATAAAAGTCATTTTTTTCATACAAATGAAATACTGTAGTTTGACGTAGTGTACTATGTTGTGTTTCCAGCGGGCTACCGCATGAGCATGCCGGGCGGCGGCGCGGGTGCGGCAAGCGGCTCGTGGAGCGGCGGCCCGCAACCGCTCATGTACGCGTCCGTGCCCTCTGCGCAGTACCCCTCCCAGTAGCCCGCGAGCCCGCGACGCGACCCCGCACTGACCAACGCGACCCCACACCACAACACACTACACCCCTCTACCACACAATAGTCTCACAACAGGTCCGCGCAATACCAGGCACACTCACACTGTCTCCGCCGACATTTGGCTAAGCTCGCCGTCACACGCATGTTGTGTTATGCCTTCAGCACAATTAAAACCTTCATCTACTAGATGATACCCGCAACGTCCGCGTTGATTTTCTGGCATCAAAGTAGCCTATGTTCTTCCCCGGAATGCAAGCTATCTCTGTACCAAATTTCATCAAAATCGGTTAAACCGATGAGCCGTGAACATATAGCAGACAGACAGACATACAGACAGACACACTTTCGCATTTATAATATTAGTATGGATGGCGGTTTATTATCATTAACATCTGAAAATAACTTGTGGAAGCAGCATGTGGAAGGATTTGGGAATTCACCGCATTATCCCAAGAAAACTTTGACCATTATGTGATTCGCATATCTATGGCGTAAATACCATATTGTGTGCGAATGTTTCGATGCGCTAACGCGTGAGTGTGCTTGTTTATGGAGCGTTGTATGGACCTTTTGTTACCGAGTATTTTGTGACTGTAAGCTTTGCACGAGTTTGCATATTTCGATGACGTTGATAGATTACGAGTATCGAAACATTATTACGTGAAGTAAAATGGACCTAAAATTCGTTTTAAGGTTCATGTTCATCCATACACTTATAGCCAGCGCCTGACGTAGAAACTAATGCTGAAAGTACTACCTTGAAACTTTTATATTGACTGTGGCACTGATTCCGTTGTCGAGTATCTGCATCCTTTTCTTTTTTACAATGCTAAAAAAAGACAGAACATGAACTTTACATTTAAAGACTCAAAATTTTTGGTGCACGCTACAAATTTAAACAGTAGGCTCCCGACTGTGCGCTAAAACCACGGGTTTTACCATCTAAAAATTGAATTTAAAACTGTCAAACTGCATCTGTCCTTTTCATATTACATTAGTAAGAAGAGGATGCGAATACTCTAAAATTAGGTTGTGCTCAGAATCAGTACCATTATAGTATTTCGATACTCGAAATCTATCAACGTTGTCAAGATGTGCCAACTCGTGCTAAGGGTACTGGACCGTAAGACCGTAAACATGAACTGCGAAAATGTCGTCCGAAATATCAAAATGAAATGTTTCAAATATTGAAACTGCGCGCGGCACTTCCAATATTTTTCATTGACAAGTATGGAAAATGTAGAAATGTATCGCGTAATTTTATTTTGAAACAGCTCTATTCTCTACATAATTTCGTAATAGAGTTTGTCTAACGAAAGCTGATGTGATTTTTAGCGTTTTTAGAAACCTGCATCACTACGGAAAATGTCACTTGTTTTATATAACATCACCTAGATTTGATACTAGATTTATTTAATAATAAGTATATTTTATACTCAATAAGTTCTGCAGGTAGTTTATTTATTAGACCTGGTCTGTCATTATAATAGTTTAAAATGTGGAATCTAAAATAGAAATCGCTTGGCATCAATTACATAATTAATTTAATTTTTAATTTAAAACAACTTTATTTCATAATACTATAACAAAGAATAAAAAATACGGGATATGCTTAAAAACAAAGGGTGACCTAATCACTACTAGTGATCTCTTCCAGGTAACCCATACTTAAAAACTAATTATTTATTCTGAAACATATTTTTATAAAAACAATGTTATTACTGATGTAGTCCTGTTTAAAATCCTATGTTTTCTGCCATGTGAACTTTTATAGCAGAAAATAGGATTAATGTATAGAATTACGGTAAGCAATCTGCATACGTAATGTAGGCCAACAAGAGATTGTGTTTTTGACGTTTTGACACTCAGATATCCAAGTAATGCGTGCGAGAGGAGAGGGCACACAATACTATTTTGTATGTAACTGACCTATGTCAAAAACGCTATCTCTCGTTGGCTCTATAATAATTACAATCAAAAAATAAGTAAAAAAGTATCAAATACGTTTATTCCTAGATACCCAGGGATTCACGACCTAAGTTTTTTAAAGCCACCATTTCTCACTATCAGCTTTCACTAGATATACTATATCTTCGTTATATTTTACAATCTGTATATATAGAAGGAGAAACTGACTGACTGACATATCAATGTACAGCTCAAACAGCTGGGTCTGGAAACTTAAGATTTTGCATGGAGGTTATTTCTATAAGTTAGACCAGCACTAAGAAAGGATTTCGAGAAACAACGGGATCTTTAAATATAATGTTTCTACCCGCAAATTAAGTTACGGGGGAAAGCTAGTCTCCACTAAGACAAGTTAAATTAAATAATATAATTTTTAATGTTGATTTGTGAAAACTATCGAAATATTACGGATCAAAAATATTCATGCATGAGAAACATATTTTTATGGTGCTGTTATCTATTACCACTAAAAGATCATATTACATATTATGCATCAGGTCACACTAACATTTAACTTTTAAATATATTGTGCATAGTATTTTTTTTATTATTTATGCATGTTCACGATAATGAATACTATATGTATTTATTTTAAAATCCCATATTGTATGCCAGAAATATTTCAATACAGTTTATTATTATTTTTACCTTGATCTAAATATTTATGTCAAATATAATTTATTTATTTTATTTCATCTGACAAATATTTCGGTATAACAAAATGTTGTTTGACTGTAAAGCACAATGGTGTTACTATAGAGACGACTAGACGCATCGTTTGTGTGAACCAGCCTTATAAGAACTGCCTTTAGACAATTATGGTACAAGATCTTGACTTATACAGCGAATAATGTTTGTTTATAAACTGAAATGTTATAGTGAATGTTAGAGATAAGAAGTACGCAATAGAAAACGTCCAGTACAGTAGCCGTGGCTAGCGCAGAACGTCGGGAACCGACGGACATATCCCGTATTTGACTTGGCAGAGTGGCCGATAACGTGCAGTTGGTTTATATGGACTCATGCTACGGCAAAAGGTGACCAGTCAGTGAAGACTTTGTCAAGTGACTCGGATTTAGGTAAAGACGAGACATTGAACAAGGTTCGCAGTTCGCTCTGTCGCGCCCTAGCGGCGACTCGCGCCGTTGATAGTCTACAATCTACATAGATAGGACATAACGAAATAAATTATAAATTTAAAAAAAAGTTATAACGATATAGGAGTAGTGTCGCGAAAGGCCTCGTGTACATACATGTATTTATTGGCGCTCGCGCTGCAGACTGAGCTGTCCCGACCACTGCTCGGACGCGCCAGCCGTCTGACGTATATTTATAATTATTAAGTTCAGCACATGTTGTTTTGTTGACATTGAATTGTTATGATTTATTGTATGGAAAGCTGGTAAGTCAATAAAGTGGAAAATGGGACACCGGGTGTTTGATTTGCCGTCGATTTGTAGAATATATTATACTGTATCGTGTTTATTTCGGGGTCCAAACTGGAGGGCGGCAGTGTACTACTGTGATTGAACACTACGTGTAAACAGCTCGGTTATTGAAAAAATATTATTGTAAAAATTCTAAACGTCATTTTGTAAAAGGAAAGAATAAATAGTTTAAGTTTATTAATACTTTGGATTATTATTGTATTATTAATTATTCCGAAAATTGTGCCTATACCTACCCTTTATTAATATAATACAACTTGGATAACAAATAAACACGAACTGTAAATAAATCTAACCTTCATATAACTAACTTTTAAATCTTACGGCTGTTTCACGGACAGTAGCAGTCGGTCAATATTGATCAACAGCTATACTCTATTTACGGAAAGAGTTCTCTTTCTGTTACGTAATCCTATAGATAGAGGCAAAAATCTCAGTGGGCGTTAACCATTTTGAGTCACCAACCAATCACAAACATGTTTTCAAATAACATTCGAAATTCAATTCGATTTTTTTTTTCAAAAAACATAAGAAATTCCGTTAGAAAACACAGTTACGTTTATGTTTGCAAAATGTTTAGCGCCCATTGAGATTTTTGCCTTTATCATATTTTAGTAGTAGAGAGTATACTAACTTCATTCTGTGGTAGAGTACATATAGTCAGTTTTACCAACTGCTCTGGCAAGTTATTCAAAAACAATAGAAAGATTACATGAGTTTATATTTTTTTAGACTTCAGTTTGTTCAAGTATTAGGTGGGTATTAGTTTAGTTAGTTTGGTAATTATTGTTTCTGAAGTGATAATATCTCGGAAATGTCTAGACATCTAAAAATAGTCTTTTTTTAAAAATCCGCCACAAGTGAACCATCCAACTGATAAAGTTAAATTTTCAATGAAAAAAAGAAATATCCTGTCTTACTGCCGTACTCAGAGTCGCTTAATCGTTACTTAATTACCTAAGTTTAGTTAAAACGGGACAGACTTATATCTCTCACATAAATCTGTCTCGTTTTTACTCAATCTTAAGTAACGATTAGCGACTCTTCAGTAATTAACTTTTAACAAGCTACGTCAGTAAACTTTCTTCGTCGCCCGCTTCATTCAAGACCTGGCTTCACGCCGTACAAAAACTGGGGGTAGGGTAGACGACGACGACGACGACGCGAGGAGCCGGGGTGATTAGATTTCGGTCTGGGCTACCAAAAGGCAGCATTTCCATTAAAAATTGAAACTTAATAGTTTGCGTTAAGGAACTTTAAAAGCTAATAAAAACTTGTAGCCGGATTTAATTATTAACCGCTTGTGGCTGTCTAGGCATTTCTAAATATCTAATAGTAGGTATTCAAACTTAATGGCGGTTGAGAATTTAGTCACAACTGCTGTGTTATAGATATAATATTTCCGTACTGCACGCAAACCAGCTCTCGCAGCTCACTTCTCAGCCGCCATTTATCTAAGTAATTAACAGTCACCGTGGCTGATAGATCATTTAGCAGCTCCAGTCACTCCGAATCTCGGTCACCTGTAAACTGATACAAAATTATCGGGTCGTTCCCGTAAAGTCATACTCCCGTGAGTAACGCGTGACTCAACGGGAAAAAAATCCTTTTGAGTCCCAGTGTGACACAAGATAAATTTTCTTGTGACAACGGCGACGCTTTTCAACACGACAGTTTTGTGAGAGATGTAGTCAACTCTTGCGCGAAAACCGCGAAAGTTGCTAAATGTCACGAAAAAGGCTCCGCATGTTTTTTTATTATTCTTTAAATATAATGTTTCTACCCGCAAATTAAGTTACGGGGGAAAGCTAGTCTCCGCTAAGACAAGTTAAATTAAATAATATAATTTTTAATGTTGATTTGTGAAAACTGTATCGAAATATTATGGATCAAAAATATTCATGCATGAGAAACATATTTTTATGGTGCTGTTATCTATTACCACTAAAAGATCATATTACATATGCATCAGGTCACACTAACATTTAACTTTTAAATATATTGTGCATAGTATTTTTTTATTATTTATGCATGTTCACGATAATGAATACTATATGTATTTATTTTAAAATCCCATATTGTATGCCAGAAATATTTCAATACAGTTTATTATTATTTTACCTTGATCTAAATATTTATGTCAAATATAATTTATTTATTTTATTTCATCTGACAAATATTTCGGTATAACAAAATGTTGTTTGACTGTAAAGCACAATGGTGTTACTATAGAGACGACTAGACGCATCGTTTGTGTGAACCAGCCTTATAAAAGCAGGTATTTGTTCTGAGCTGGTGTAAGAATAACCATTTCATGGCTATCGCAATCGTCAAGAAATTCTGCCCTTTGATTGGTTGATTCACTGTTTACATTTTTTCACAGCCAATCAAAGGGCAGAATTCTTGTCGATTACGATAGCCATGAAATGGTTATTCTTACACAATTGGGGAGCTGGAAAGCAACTCTCAGCAGATTTTTCTATCAAGATTGATACAAAATCTACCATAATTTATCAAAGTAGGTACCTACCTACAGTTCAAACCGCTAGTTCTAGAAACTGAGAATTTGTATAGTCCATACAAAATGACCTCTCATGCGACATTTCAACTCTACAAAAGTATGGTTTACCTTTGAAATAAAGATTAAAATCTCAGAACAAATACGTGATTAAAATCGTACTTTTGACATGACATTTGAGCATTTGACACAAAGTTAAAATGACGCGTCAGAACTCATTTATATAACGCGTAAAATTTAACACCTCACGCGCCATTTTAACTTTTTGTGTCAAAAGTACGATTTTAGTCGTACTTTTGACCATTTGTCATACTTTTGACATGGCAGTTGACCCATAGAGTTGAAATGGCGCGTGAGGAGTCATTTTTATGGACCATACACCTATGTTGATTGTCTATGCCTTATGGTATCTAACGGTTGGTGACCTCCACAGGCACAGTCCACTAAGAAAGTACTGCATCTTGCAGGTATGTCCCTCTTCTGGTTTGAATCCCGGGAATTCACCAATAACTACACCTACTATAATATTTTATTTGATTTATTCTGGGATTGTCCTTCTAACTTGATCTACGAGTTCGTAGTCCTTGTAGTAGGTAGTCGGCGAGGACGGGTGCCAACTAGTCATTAATTCAAGATAGTAAAATAATAAACGCCAACTCTTTCGCAGTTATTTTGAACCAACGCGTTGTGCGTCTTGTTTATAATGATGATTCAGCGAGAATAAACACTACATGTTATTTTTATCTCACCCTTGGTATTCTATCGCATTCTAAAGAAATTATGAGGATCCTTAACCCATTTGTGACATCATGTTAACATTCCATTACAAGCTAGTCCTTGACTCCACCTAGTGGTAGGTATAATACTTAGGTGATGCAGTCTCAGATGGAAGCGATCTAACTTGGAAGGGGTATGGCAGTTTTATTAAACCCATACCTATTCCTTATCGTCTCTACAGTACGGCATCGATCCGGAACGCTAAATCGCTTAGCGGCACGCCTTTGCCCGTAGGATGGTAACTATAGCTACAGCAGAAGCCTCCCACCAGACCAGACCAGAAACAATTTAGAAATTATAAATTCGCTAATTGCCCCTGCGGGGATTCGAACCCGGGACCTTCCATTTATAAGACCACACAGCGCTCACCACTGCGCCAGGGAGGTCGTTGAATACAAGTACATAGGTAAAAGCTTTGAAATTTGAAGTAAAGTTTGGGAGGAATGACGTGAAAATTGCAATGACAATGATCTAAAAATAAGGCCGCGCGACGGCGTGTTGCTGCCGTCGGCAGCGCACACTCCGCAGTCGAGGACCGACCGTCGCGAGTTTTGGACGAACGATCACAGTTAGCAAGTAGCAACCATGGTTTACGAGAGTGACTTCTACACGACACGCCGCCCCTACCGGCCCGCCTCCAGCTTCAACGTGTCGGTGAGTGTGCTGCATTCTAACCCCGAGCGTGAACCTCGCTCCAATCTAACCCCGGGAGCCGGGCGCCCTCGCACCAAGTCGACCTTCGTCACTTTCTAGTCTCTCGCTAATATCGAGTGTCGTAGTGTAGCGGTCGTGAGTAGATAAACGCAGTTATTCCTAAAGTCTCCCTAGATCGTTAGAAATGTCGCAACATCGCTTTTAAACAAAATTGCTTATTAAGTAGGTACGAAATTCCAGCCGCGCCGATCTTCTTTTATTAGTTTAGGTTTCGATAGGACGTTGCGGTAGCGCTCCGCAAGTAGGTCAGAGCAAATCGAAAAACAAGTGTCGGAAAGCGGAGCTACCGGGCGCGCCAAATATAGCCGCGGCTGGAGTCGGCGGCCGCCCGTCTAACGGCGAGTTCTCCGCTTGCAGCGGATGGGCGACTGGGAGATGGTGCCGTACGTGCCGCGGCCGAGTCTGGTGCCCGACCCTGTCACGGCGTTCGGCCGCCGCACCCGGCCCGGCGTGCGCGGCTCCTTGCTCGAGCCGGTGTTCAAGCAGAACATTCCGCCGTTGCCCGAGTCCAAACTGCGGCCGCTCGCGCCGTACGTGTCCCCGCGCGACCAGACGAGGGAACGCGCTCTGGCCGCGGTGGGGCAACGCGAACGTGCCTTCGAGGCCGACCCGCTGGGCACGCCGCGCGACCACATGGACCTGGTGCTGGCGCAGGCGCACGGCCGGCCGCAGAGGTTGCCGCACCGCCACGTCTACTACAGCAACTACGCCTCTTACTGAGTCCGTCGGAGTCGGTCTTTGTGTGTCGCTTTCGCTAGTCGGGTCGGTCGGGTCGGTGCGAGGGTCGCGACGCGGCACTAAGGCGCGCGGTTGTTGCAGACGCCGCGCCACTACGTGGTGGTGGACCGGGAGACGGCGCCGCGGCGCGCGGAGGAGCAGTACTCGTACTCGTACTCGAGCACGTCGCAGCGCGCGACGGGCAGCGGGCTGCCGCAGCGCAGCTCGTACAGCAACACGGTAGAGCGCCGCGCGGGCAGCGGGCCCGGCGGCTACTCGTACAGCAGCGAGCGGTCGAGCAGCCTGGGCGGGCCCGGCGGCTACTCCTACTCGTCCACGACGAGCGGCCGCCTGCCCTACGGCACCAACTACCGCCACTACTCTTACCGCGTGTAGCGCCCCGGCTCCCGACCCTCCGGCCCTCTTCATCCCTTATCCCTAACCCTTTCCCCGACCTAATCAGTATTCGCTAACGCAATGTGATCGCACTACTTTAATTTTTGTTACAAGTGGACGTGAATCTTATTTAAAAGCTTTTAATGTTTTAGAATAATTTTTTTAATAAATATGTGATCTAGACTGATTTTTTTAATAAAGCTTTCATTTTTAATATAATATGGATAAGTTTCCTTTTTGGTTGCAAAACTGCCAGCAAAAATATCGATGATGGGCTCGATATATTTATTTACTAACTCCTACAGTTTTTATTTGATTTCTTAGGAGTTATCAGATAAATTAATAATAGGTACCTACCTAATAATTTACTATGATCTGATTGGTGGGTAAGGTGTAGAACTTATGGTACCTAGGTACCTACCTACCTGCCTATATACCTAATTGCCCATGTGGCATAAGTTCTACGCGTGTCACAGTATTCTAAATGCAACACCTATCAACAAGAGTAAGTTAGATGTTGTTCAATTAATTGACAATAGGAGTAAAGTATCTTATCGCTGTAACTCTGTTTATTTCATATTCTGAAATTTTTATCAATGTTAGATAGGTACTTAACATTAATAATGATTTCAGAATATGTCGTTCAGAGAATGCTAACTTTAAAATTGATTGATGTTGCATTTAGAATATTACGCATGGTCCAGACGCGTCCGGATCGAGTCATCTTCAGTTTGTTTACATGCAATGCAACGCATTGAACCGATATACCAGCTAATATACCTACTTATTATGTACGTTCTAAAACATTCTGTTTTGATAACATATTATAGAGAACCTATCTACTTGTTGGAAATAGCTTTCTTATTAACTACCTACTATAACCTACCACACAGAATTTGAGAAAACATGTCAAGTACCTAACTTAAAAGTTTCATAATATTATGATCATGATCAATGAAATGTAGGTATTCCTACAGTAGCAATGCGTAAGGTGGTACCTAGGTATCTATTTCTTTATACGAAACTTTTTTTTAATTTACCTACTTGTATATTAAAAACAAGTTACAAAATAATTTCAATGGTATCAGATACCTACCGTAAGTAGGTAGTTAGGTACGATACACTCATGTCTACAAAAAGCATATTATTAAAAAGTATCGTTTTCCTTTCGACGCCGCTGCCGACAGCCGTGGAGTTCGTACTACTACCTCTCATCCTATGCACCGTATTACAACAGCTACTCGTACCATATCCCGTATGTCACGTACATACCCAGGCTGTCTCAGGTAAGTTAACACTGATCACAGAGTATTGCCAATATTGCGCACTCGATATAAATACCATGGGCAAGCTTGTTACAGCACATTTTTTCTTTCATAATTCCATGACAAAAGTACACTGCAAACGCTAAATAACCAGAAAAACTGAGCTTCCTTCATGATATCAATTCACCGTCTAGGTACCTACTCTAAAGCCTTGAGATTTTTTAACTGGCCGCCCTAGGCCCGGGCCTACTGGGCCTTCTGACTATCAAACTTCTTTAGTGTTCTTCTCGACATTGGTCTGAGAAAGCTTAATTGAACATATTGTGTGTAAGTGGGATCGATGTGGGATGGGAACAGTGGTGGTTAAGGCGTCGGCCTTCTGATCGGAGGGTCGGGTATTCACTCCCGGGCAGGCACTTCTAACTTTTCCGAGTTATGTGCCTTTTAAGTACCTACCTAAAGGAAAACATTGTGAGGAAACCTGCATGCTTGGGAGTTCTTAACAAATACTGTTCTCAAAAGTGTGTAGCTATAGTCTTGTGGCCGTTCCGCACTTGGTGGAGAACTGTGGCCAAACCCTTCTCATTCTGAGAGGAGACCAGTAGTCTGTAGCCAGCGATGTGTTGATGATTCATGATGATTGGTTCGATCAAAATCAGCATTCTAGAAGACTGTAAGTACACAGAGAATTCATGCGGTAGCCTGGTAGGTAAGATTCCGTACACCTGACTAACTTTACAGTAAAAGTAGATATACCTACGATAGGTAGGTAGGTACAATCAAAATACTATCAAGTTCCACAGTAGAAATTGCTGCGCACGCCAGTATTGTGGCAATGCGCCAAATACAAATACGAAGTTTCCAAATATACATAACCTCCCGAGACTTAATTACTATAGGTAATTTGCATTAGTATTTAATTCAAACTGTACTATTATTCCAAATAATATCTGTCCCGGCTGTACTCACGTGTGTAGTCGACGATAGCCCGACTAGTTTCGAACCCATACGGGGTCCTTTTTCAAGGGAGTCCGTTCGCGCACGCCAAAACCGCGGCGCGTGCGCGAACGGACTCCCTTGAAAAAGGACCCCGTATGGGTTCGAAACTAGTCGGGCTATCGTCGACTACACACGTGAGTACAGCCGGGACAGATATTATTTGGAATGGAAATCACTCACGATAGTTTAAATGCTAAAATGTACTATTATTGTTGTACCTAATCCTAAACCACAGTACGTGTTACACACGGTCTAAAACGGACGTATAGCACGCGACAGGTCGAGACGGCAATCGGAGTATGATCCGGAGGGACGCCCCGCACACCCGAACGTCACCCGCGCTATCCCGCACCGGGTTGGCACGGGGGCTGTGCGGGTGTGCGAGGCGTCGCCACCCCGATTGTCATCTGACTTGTCGCGTACTATACATAAGTAGTATTAATAATGAATAGTAAAGCCTGACCAGAAAAATAAAACATCTCGCCATATTGCGGAAAACCCGTGGAACATATTTATACAAGACCATATTATACTTGTGGGCGCCCCCAGAGCACGTTTTTTATATTTATGGTCAGGCTTTAGTAAATAAATAAGTAGGTACATACATATTAGATTAAAGCGAAACCAGGCAAGCTTTCAGACTTTTGGTATTTATTCAACTGACGCCGTTACACTAAACTTGGTAGGTAACAGTGAAAACCAATATGGTACCCAAGGCAACGATTTACCAATAATTTCGGTCGTTATTTGAATTTGGCAGAATACCAAAGGCCAAGTGATCTGCGTATTGCGAAAACTAAACAGATTTTTTTTATTTAACGATCTCGTTGAAAGCCAAACTGAACTGAGAACCGTGATAGTTAAATGAGTAAGTATAAACTTAGCTGTGTGTAAAAGGTTCAGTCCACCAAAATTTGATTAAAACATAAAAATCCCGTCCAAGTACCAGTTAGACTCGCGCATCGAGGGTTCCGTACTCGGGCATTTTTTTCGTAATTTTGCACGATAAATCCAAAAACTATTATGCATAAAAATAAATAAAATTCTGTTTTAGAATGTACCTACAGCTTAAGTCTTTTCATATGATACCCTACTAAGTTGAATCACTATTCCAATTTGTCTCTCTGTTACCATACTACCTGCATATAGTGCATACTTAAGATCTGTACGCACCTGAGCTGCGCTGCGCGTCGCTTCAGGCCGCTCACGGTACCTACCGCACTACAACTGCAGTACGCGGCAGCTCGCGTCACTTGCGCGTCACTTCTATGCCCGATCGCGTACGAACAACAACGTCGCAAGATGAGCGGCATTGAAGAGGGAAAGGGTGGAAGCCGACATCCTAGGGGTTGGGAATTTTGAGGATATACTTTTAAGAGCCCGGCATGTGCCAAAAATTAAAACTACGTTATTTATTTTGAGGTCTATCACGCCTATACATTAAATACTTAATACGCGTGTATCTTATCCCAGCGGCGCCGTACGCATTCTGAAGCGACGCGACGCGCCGCTGGGTATGTCGCACTAGCGTCGCTGCACCGCGCGTCGCTTCGCTGCGCTTCACAATATTCTCCCAGCCGCGACGCGCGGCAACGCGCGGTGAAGCGCTGTGCAGCGCCGCTCTAGTGCGATATGCGCCATACAAAATGATAGAAATAATATTTTGACGCTCTGTGCAGTGACGCGCAGCGCAGCTTAGGTGCGTACAGACCTTTATGTAGATAGGTTAGGTATTTACTAGTAGTTAGAACACGATTCGACTTAGAGTTGCCCTTTCTTCTAAATATATTCCTAGTCGTGTCTATATTTAATCCCCTGATTCAGATCTATTGATATCGTAAATGTGAATGTATAGTCAGCCATAATTTTGATTGAACTGACAGCAGATAAACATTGATAAGACGTAAGTATATAAGTACATTGATGGGATATCATAATACCTAGGTTGGTACCATGAAAATCTGAAAGTGCTGAAACAAAAGTGGTCCAAAGATCGCTGAGGTACACCACATTTTTTATTCAAAACTGAATGATGGAAAGTATCTACTTTTGACAATCCTACGCATAATTTACTAAAAAACTTTGTATGCTTTTTAAAGGGTAAACATACAACGAATAACAATTTAAATAAAGCTACAGTAAAGTATGTATGTATGTATGTATATACTTTATTGCACCACAGAAACACAAATGACAGGTTACAAAAAGAAATCTTAATAAGTAGGTACAAAAAGGCGGTCTTATCGCTAAATAGCGATCTCTTCCAGACAACCTTAACGCTGGGGAAAAAACGAACAAATGGACAATGGGAGGTGGTGTAAAATAAACCTAAATACCAATAGCTAAATAAACTAAACCATATAATAAGAATATAAAATACATATTGTTAATACACTAATACATACAAATAAAGTATAATAGACATACATAAGACTACATAGATATATATACACATATAGATTTAAATAATAAACTATGCCGTTACTGATGATAGCAAAGAGATAGGTAATGATCTTTGACGTCAATTTTAAATTTGTTAAGGGATTCAGCACGATGGATTTGCGAGGGAAGCTCGTTCCATAAACAGATAGCAGTGACCGTGAAGGAATTCTTAAAGTATTTTGTCCGATGTGTAGGTGGCGCTAGAATGAGTTTTCCCGCTGATCGTAAAACTCTATCTGGTCTGTCATGGCCTAGAAATTTGAAATTTTCTTTTAAATAACTTGGAGTCATTGGATTGAACAATACACAGTACAGAAGAGAAACAATGTGCAGATTCCGGCGAAAGCGAATGGGTAACCATTTGAGCTTTGAACGAAATTCGGAGACATGGTCATATTTGCGCAAGCCAAATATAAACCTAATAGCAAGGTTTTGAATTCGCTCAAGTTTATTAAGTTGGTCCTCGGTTAAATCAATGTAGCTTGCGTCTGCATAATCGAGAATAGAGAGCAGTAAAGATTGAGCTAACATAATCTTAGTAGGAATGGGAAGCAAAGAACGTAGGCGCCTGAGAGAACCCATGGCAGCAAAGGTCTTTCTACTGAGTTCCTTTAATTGATGAGACCACGAGAGAGTAGTGTCCAAGTAGACACCGAGATTTTTCACAGTAGCACTATAAGGTATAACAACACCATTTAATGTAAGTATTGGTAGATTATCCCAATCAACCCTCGAAATCAAGCCAGCACCACCAATAATAATAGCCTGGGATTTACAAGGATTCACTTTTAAACCATAACTCTTACTCCATTCACTGACAGCCGCCAGGTCCCTATTAATAGTACTAATAGCAGAGGGCAAGTCTTCGAGAGTTGACTGAGTGTACACTTGGAGATCGTCTGCGTACATGTGATAGAGAGAAGTAATGATTTGGGAAATTGAATTAATGAAGATAGCAAAGAGTAAAGGAGACAACACGCCACCTTGAGGAACCCCAGCACGCAATTCGCACCAAGATGAAAACATACCTTCGATGCGAATACGCTGCCGCCGCCCACTGAGGTAACTCTGAAACCAACCAACCACTGATGGAGATATGTTAATGGAACGTAACAGACTCAGCAAGATGTCAAAATCGACGGAATTAAATGCATTGCTAATAAATAAATAAATAAATAATAAATAAATAAATAAGCTACAGTAAAGTCATATAAATAGCAAAAACATCTATCATGGTCATGACTCATACCTTCATTTCAGCCCGTAGAGATTGTTATTTCAGCTTAATATTTTCGTTTCAACGTTCATGTAAGTATTACTTTTTTGTAGTAAGCATGTAAAATTAAGTGCTTCTCTGCTCTTTAATCTATAAGTATTTTGCATGGATTGTACCTTTTTCAAACTAACACTCAATCATCATTATTCTAAAGATTTTATCTGTCTGTACAAAGTAGTATATATGTATTTTAATTTGTAAGACAGCAGCAGGCGTTAATTTACGGAATTCCACGATACAGAAAGGAACACCGAGCTTTCTTTGCTAGGTACATACCTAGCTACTGCTCAAGAATTATTATAAAAGACCTAATCTAACCTAACTTTAACTTAAGTTGCACCCAAGTCCGTGGCTGCACCATTCGGATTCTATTATTTTGATTTATTGATGCAAAGAAAGCTTTTTTTGTGTTTCATGTCCTTACAAAAGTTGGTAAAATACTTTCGATAGGATGATCACTCATTAATTCAGTATATTTTCTTGCTCAGCTAATGAGCTTGCCATTTTCCTCACATACTACCTTATCTACCTACACAACATCTAAGCTACTTGAAATTTGAAAAACATTGTATATTTTGAAGAAATCTGTTCAAATACGATTCCTTTGTTTTTTAGTGTTAGGTTTTATCAAATCAACTCTATTGACGGCTGTACATAGCGCTACAATTCTGCTACGTTGAGATGCATTACACATATTCAAGTCTACCTTCCAATCAGCATGATAAATTGACAAGAGGTCCAAGTAAATTGGACTGTTTGGTCTCTACGCGAATTTGCATTATGCACTCCTGAAGACACGTCATCTAGATTCTAGTGTGAACTATCATGGAGATTGGTCAACGGTCTTGAACGTGTGTAAAATCTCTATACTCTGATCTACAGCGTTCTTTTTTGTAGGCGGAGCTGATATACCGTCCATCTCGCACGATCACCCGACTCGCCACGTACCCTGAGGCGCCCCATCATGTCGTCCGCGTCCGCGTGCGTCCCTCCGTGATATTGAGGGAACTCGACCGCATCGCGTATCGCCACCGCCCGACCTACTCTGTCTCTGCTTTGGACGATTACTACAGATCGGAATCCACAAAGGTAACTTGTTTCCGCTTTGGCTACTTTTCCGTGTTATTATTAAGTTTTCGGATTCAATAAGCGTTGAAACTTCGCTTAGCGACGTAACACGTTACCAAATGTGCCTGATACCGGCAATGATAACCAAGTAAGACGAATTCTATGGTAGGTATCTAGGTATAGGGTGATAATGGTTTCTTGTAAAGCTAAACGACAGAGTAATTTGACTCCATAGATGAATAAAATCTAAATACATCTCTGTGACGCAGTACCGCAATTTAGGAAATACATATAAACAAGAGGTATCGATCAGTAAATATACCTATCAGAAGTTTTTTCAGGCTTCATATTGAATCCATCCACCACGTAGTAGGTATTTGTAGGTATATCTAGCAAACGATATAAAGCAGTGTACAATTCAGTAAATAACAATTTTGGTAAATTGCCCAAAACAAAATATTATTCTGCATTCTTTTGTTTTATTTTTGGACGAGCTTGTTCGCGATGCCTTTCGTTTTCATTATTTTCAGAAGTTTTTCTAGTAAGACTTCCCAATATTATTATCATATTGGTGCCACTGGCATTCTTTCTCCGTTAGATGCATGACCTCTTCAAAATTGTATAATGTACCTACTTATTTAACTAACTATATGTATAATGTACTTATTTAACTCACTACAGAGCACATGGTCTCCTCTCAGAGTGAGAAGGGTTTTGGCCATAGTCTACACGCTGGCCATGTGCGGATTGGTAGACTTCACACACCTTTGAGAACATTATGGAGAACTCTCAGGCATGCAGGTTTCCTCACGATGTTTTTCTTCACCGTTGAAGCAAGTGATATTTAATTAATTAAAACGCACATAACTCCCGAAAAGTTGGAGGTGCGTGCCCGAGATCGAACCGATTAGAAGGCGGACGTCCTAACAACTAGGCTATCACAGATTACTGTGCATCAGTAAAATAAAATAAAACCATTATTGAAATCCGTTTTTCTAAAGGTTATCGGGTAAATTTTTCTGATGGGTATGTCCTGAAATATTATTTTCAGGCTTTCGAGGATGAAACTCGTCGCATCCGCGCCGATACTGCCTCTCTTCTTCAACGTGCTCGTTCGGTTGTACCGCGAGGAAAATCTGTTGCACCTTTGGATACAATTTACTCGTAAGTACTGTACTATTTAAAAACATGATAATGATAATTACATTTAATAACCCAACTAAAATCGTTTTTGAGCAAAAATTCTGTTAAATACCGATTGGTTAGAAACGGTAATAACCGCCTTCGCATCTATAACCTTTCCTAATCGTGACAAAGGTAAGATGGGAAAGAGGTTAAAAATCTTGTAGGTTATGAACAGTAGGTAGCGTTGCATGCCAGGAAGGAAACCCCACGGTTTGTTCCAAAGATGTGATGCTGTGATAGGTGGAGGTTTTTTTGGCATCAGTGATGTAATGGTACAAAAATAGTATCCATTGATGAGTCTATCAGACGTGGCGACACTGACATTGTGTCAGCATTACACATCACTTTGGCAATGCACCATTGTATTGTAAACAATGCAAAATGATCCATTGACTTATGGATCCGTTACGTGTACCTAAATAGTTCTTTGAAAGCTGGGAGAAGTTTCCAGAGTGGGTGTTAGTTCCCCCGCCAAGAGTATCCACGTGTATGACGTACAACTTGTATGTGGGTACGTAATGACTGAAGGTTTAATTATAGCACGTAATAAATGCCAGCTAACATTTGGCGATCACGACTCCCAAAAATGTTTTTATGATTTATTTGCTCATCCGATGTGTGATTTATTCTCCTATGTCAGCTTCTCACAAGAAAGCTCAATCACTCAGCGGGCAATGGAGAGAGCTATGCTTAGAGTTTGATATAATGATCAATCCAGAAATGAGGAGGTCCGTAGGAACCAGTGTAACTAACAGCTCAACGGGTTGCGAAACTGAGTAGAATGGGCAGGGCACATATACCTAGTTCGAAAAGCAAAGACGTTGTGGTCCCAAGGTGTCAAAATGACGACCGCGCAGCGGAAAACGCAGAGAAAGAGACTGTCAACAAGTCGCAGGGCAAAGTTGGATATTCAAGTAGTCTAGGGCGTGTGGAAGATCCAAGAGATCTAAGCCCAGCAGTCGACGTCTATCGGTAGACTGATGATGAGATGATGAGTCGCTTTATTGAAAATATAAATAAGCGACCTTGACGTTACACGACCTCGGACAATACTGTTGATAACTATTTATCTTACTGTTTTAGACAGAGGTCGATTTTCGATTTCATTAAAAGTTTAGGAATATTTCGCAGCACTAATACTTACAGAGACGTTTAAATAAATTATGAAACATTTTCAATCATTCGCAGATATTCCTACGGAGAGCCAATTCCTTACCGCTTCAGCAATGACGCGTACATCGCTAGACTCTTGCTGCCTTTGCGTAGTGTTACTGACAACATTCATAATATTTCCTTCTACTCAGAGCCAGCCAAAAAGTTCACAGGTAGGAACCGTATTTTTAGGTATTAACAAAATTATTTAAATTAACTAAATTTGGCAATTGATTTTTGCTGTTTTCGAAATAATAATTACATATTTACCTATTGAAAATGGTAAGTATCTTATTGATCCTACGCGTATTATTAACGTTTGTCAACCTTATTCCGTAGGTACCTTTGAAGTATCTAACAATCTATCCAATCCAGTAGATATTATACCTTTGTGATAACCTGAGGTGTTGATCGCCAGGACGCGGCCACCTCGCGTGCGTGCACTATTCCGGTAAAAGGGGGTTCCCCAGCCGCTACCCACTCTACAAGGAACTTAGCATCAGGGACGACGTGAACCTTCTTTCGTTTTACGCGAAGAATAGGCTTGCGGCCGCGGGTTTAGCCGACGAAACGGTCACAGGTACTACATAACAAACGCCTCGCTAGCGCTCGCTTATTCACTGCATAATTTTTAAACAAGTATAATAAAGAAGGCGCAGTGAGCAACCTCGTAGCTCTTAGATATGTACATAATGGAAATGTATAAAATGTCAATTCATCAAACTTTACGCTATGCAATGTGTAATCATTAAATTCTTTATAATTTTTTGCATCAATATTTTCTAATAATAATTCATCTAGATTTAAGTAGTAAAGTTCAAGGTAATTTCTAGAAACTTTCATATCCTTTTAACAGATAACACTTACAGCCAAACTTACTTCAAAAACTACTTTTGTGGTGTTAAATATAAAATATTTAGTGAAAAAAGTCAAGATTTTATATTAATTATTTTGGTTACGAGGCCTCATTAGCGCGTGTTTCTAAATTACGCTTTCCAGCTTTGACAGTGTAGTTGTAATAAAAGAGCTAAATTAAAAACGAGAATAAAAACAGTGTCTAACACTGGGTGTGGTGTCTCTTGCAGCGGATGCGCCGGAACAGGCGACAGCGGCGCAGTGCGCGTAGCCCGCCCACTCCCCACCCCCGCCGCTCGACGCGACGCGGCGCGGGCGCACGGTCGAACCACCTGCGCCCGCGTCGCGTACGCCCTTCGCGTCCTTGATCTCGGTATAACACGACCCGACTAATCGATATTCATATATTTTTTACCCATTTATACACAAAACTTATTTTGTTAATAATTTACACTGTAAAATTGTACACTTCTAGTCATGATCGTGGTAGCGCGGCTCGCCGCGATTCGGTGTACGAGACGTCTCGTATTCACGAAATAACAGAACTGATTTTATTTAACAATAAATAAATAATTTTACAGACTCATAGTTGTTTTAATTAGTCCGCATGCTAGTAATCTAACATTCATGCTTCATACCCAGGCTTGTGCTTAACGCTTCGCTATCTTAGCTAATAAGTATTTTTTATAATGCACCTTTTGTTTGCGGATAGGTACCTGTAACGCCTTAGACGGTAGAACACTTGATTAGAGATGACTAAATGTAAATTGTAATGTAAATAAGATCCCAAACTTAAAAACTTAGATGCACAAACGTAAATTTCATGCTAGACATTACGATGATTGATAAAATATGCACACAGCCCGAACACGCTTTCACATGGTTCACAGCATGAAGCAAGTCAAAAGATTAAAACATCCAAGCAGTTTACATGTTCGGCTTCCCATATCGAGCTTAAAAGCCGGAGACATAATATCACTTTTATCACTCATAATGAGAGCGTTACGAGCTGTGCGGCTGCACTCACCTTTCCATTTGTGACCATTGATATCAAATGACAAGCTTCTGCAGTCAGCTGCTAAAGCATCTCATTGCACCAATGCTCACAATTGCCACGTGACTGTTTACTGCGATGCAGTGAAACTCGTTCCCTGGAGACCGAGCCGCAAGTTCCAGGCGCCCTCGATGATGGAAGACCCTGAACTTGAGTTGAAAGCTGCGAAAGCAGACCGAGAGGCCAGATTCCGTGCGACCACCGCTGAGCCAGTTCTCGCTCCAGCTGCTGATTTGGCTGAAATCAAGAGGAAACGCCAAGCCGAAGCGCGACTTGCTGAAGAGAAGTAAGTGGAATACTATTAATAAATTATAAGATAAATACTACTGCTAAAAAGTAGTTGGATTTGCGTATCATGCAATTACATATTAATTGACTTTATAAAAATTAATGTTTATCAGTCTGCCTGGTCGTTCACCGTTCATTGCGTATGCGTATCGTTCGTCTCATTGAGTCGAGACAGACTGCACAATTGTTTGTGAAGATTTCTAACATAGTAGGTGCTATCAACATACCTACAACTAAGTAATTTTATCTAAACAAAAGAGGCATTGTAACGCGTGCGGGGCATTAGCACGGTAATATTATCTATAAATATTACCGTGGCATTAGCTAGTTACAAATTTTTAAAACCATTCATTTTACAAATTTTTACATTTGCAGAGCCTTGAAAGAAGAAGCAAAACGCGAAGCTGAACGCAAAGCTCAGGTATTAAAGCAATATCATCCTCCTAATAAATAATAAACAAAATAAATGTGTAGACATTAAACACTTGAATTTATTTCGTAGGCTGAACGCGAAGTAGCAGAAAAGAAGAGACTAGAAGAAGAAGCTCGAAGAGCTGAAGAATTCAAACGTCAAGCGGAGGAAGAAGCAAGGAGAGCTGAAGAAGCTAAAAAAGCAGAAGAAGAAGCAAATAAAGCCGCAGAAGAAGCTGCGAGGATTGCTGAAGAGGAACTTATAGCAGAAGAAGCTAGGCTAGCTGAAGAAGCTCGCAAAGCGGAAGAGAAAAGGCTTGCAAAAGAAGCTCGTTTAGCCGAAGAAGCCAGATTAGCAGAAGAAGCAAGGATAGCCGAGGAAGTACGATTAGCCGAAGAAGCTAAATTAGCAGAGGAGGCAAGATTAGAGGAAGAGAGATTGGCTGAACAAATGAGACAAGAAGAACTAGCCAAATTGGAAGAGCTAGAACGTCAGGCCCAAGAGGAACGAGAAGCTGAACTTGCAAGACAGGTAAATGCTGCTTAGTAATATTGATTGCCTCTAGTTTATCTACTGACTGAATACATAAATATTTTGTACAATATAAGTATACAACACTTACTTCAGTAATTTATTTACACAGGCGGCTGAATTAGCAGAGATAGCTAGACAAGAATCTGAACTTGCTGCTGCGCGTTTGGAAGAACTTTCACACAGTGGTTCTGCTGGTGACAACACCGCTGAAGTTGAATCAAGGTTCGATGTACAAATATATTCTTATATTTTTATTAAGTAGAAACTATAAGTTATTGATTTGAATAAAGATTAACGCCTTTGTCCATGACTGTGATTATGGCGCGCAGTCGATGTGCGTACGAGCAGCGAACGTGATAAGACAGCAGCAGCATTTAACGCTTTGCACATTGTTTAAAATTGTTTTATTATTTTTAAATTTTTGTATGACTTCTAGCTCTAGGTCTCAGATTGGGAACACTACTGTGCCATCAGCACAGTTATCGTGTGGAAAAGAGGTTGATAAATTTGGATACTTAAAATTTGGTATTTGAAATAAAATAATAATAAATTGATTTGGAAAAATTGGATAATACTTAAAACGCACATAACTCCGAAAAGTTAGAGGTGCGTGCTCGGGATCGAACCCCCGACCTCCGATAAGAAGGCGGACGTCCTAACCACTAGGCTAGTCACGTCGTCATATACTTACCTATAATGTTTATAGCGCCGATAGGTGCTTCAACATCGCGCAAAATTTTCATGTGCATAGGTACAAAGAAATCATTTGAAGTTTTTATTAACACAATATACAAATTATTACAGTGAGCAAGCTGCTGATGAACCCATCGTTGAGGAACCTGAAAGTCCTCTAGAGAATCTAGAAGCAGCAGCAGAATCACAAGATGCTGTAGAAGTCAGCGAAGATGAAATGGCGGAACCTGATGTCACAGATGAAGAATAAAATCACTCTGGCCTTGACCGGAGTGACCTTGATTTTGTAATCTAACAATCTACTATAGTAACAATAGAATTACTTTCTACTATTTCATAGGATTACTGTCTCTGATTAAGCTTGTACAGTCAGAAGAATAATTATTGCTCCTACTATAGTTCTGAACACAAGTACAAAAAAATAATTATATTTAATAGACTGGAACATTTCTAGTAATGCATTTTTTAATAATATGTATAAATGTTAGGGTTAAAACCTGTCTCAACTAGTAAAAATTAGTTCTGGCTGAAATCCTTTGTTACTAGTTTTTATTTGTGAAAACTAGAATTTCAATTAGTCACATTTTCTAATTAACTAATTTATCGACTAACTGGTTGACTAAGCTATGCCAGAAGCGACCTGTGCCAGAAGACTCACTCTGTCATCCCTTCATTCAGCTTGCTCGCTTAGCTCCCACATTTGCTCCACTCGACCTTGTAAACTCGCTACATTCAGGATCTCCTTCTCGCTTCTGAATTTATCAAACAAGACTTCTTGTAGGTGACCAGATCTTGTTTTGAATTCTAGTTTTACTAGTTAAAACTAGTTGTAACAATAGCTTACAGTTACCACTATGTAAGTACTAATTTTTACTGGATGAAATGGGTTTTAACTGTGACATATTACTATTTTAATAGTACATTATTTATTTTAATAGATATATACATTAAACGTACACTATTCATCATTCATAGGTTTAACATCTAAGAACAGACATGAATGCTGCAATGGTAAAAGTGGTACTTACTAAATTTAGTTTCAATCTTTTTACCATCCATAACTTTCATTTGCGTAACATGGATTACGTAACAACGAGAGAATTGGTTAATTTTATTCAGTTTTATTGTGAATAATGATTAATGACCACTGTTAACAATGTTATGTTTTTTAAAGTTTAAGTAAGTGTTTTATAATGTTATATCTTGTTAAATTTAACAATAAAAGACATATTAACAAAAAGTTGTTGTTTATTTTCCATATAAGGGAAATATATTACTAGGGTAATGAAAATTGAATAATAACTTTCTAATTATTAAAAATATCTGAAATTTAAATATGTACATATTGTACAGCTCATACAACTGGGTGTAGAAACTTGAGATTGTTCATGTAGGTTCTTTATAATAAGAAAACCTTTAAAAACCTAGTCATCCATAAAAGCTATAGTCTCATGTTTTCGTGCATGACTATTAATTAATACTATAAATTTGAAAAGAGTAGGTAATATGAATTATAAATTAACGCTATTAAAACCTGGCCATTTGTTATAAGTCCATTTTTACAATTTGATCTGCTGCAGAAGCTACTTCTTCTTTTGTCACATTATTCTCAGTTTTCTTAGTTTTTTTATCTTGTTTTTTCGGTTCTGGAATAAGTTTGGGTTTATTCTTTATTTGAATAAATTGCTTGTCTATATCTGCTACTTTTTGTTTAAGCTGCAACAAAGAATAATAATTAAATGTGGTAGGTAACTGTAAATATCAAAGTGCTTTTAAAAAGCGATCATATCCTAGTGGTGAAGACATTGGCCTCCTAGCTGCGAGGGGTTCGGGATTAGATACCAGGCACACCCCTAAAACTTTTCAGAGTTGTGTATTTTAAGCAATTAAATATCACTTAATCTCTACATAGTATAAAATAAAGTCGCTTCCCGCTGTCTGTATGTATGAACGCGTAGATCTTTTAAACTACGCAACGGAGTTTAATGCGGTTTTCACCAACAGACAGAGTGATTCAAGAGGAAGGTTTATAGCTAGTTTAATTCTCAAAAATTAGAAATCCCTAGAGAAATTGAAATAATGTGAATTAGGTCGGAAAAATCCTATAATTTTAGAGTTTCCGAGGTAATGACACCTCAATGACACCACATTAGTATCTACAATGCACCCATGCGAAGCCGTGGCGGGTCGCTAGTTTAACAGTAAAGGAAAACATCGTGAGGTAACCTGCATATCTGAGTCTCCATAATGTTCCTGGCCAACATGTTAAACTATGGTCAAGGTCAAACCAATGGTAGTAAGCCGGCGATGAGTTGGTCATAATGACGAATTAAACATCACTACCTAACTATATTTCAAATATCTTCAAAATCCATAGGAATATTGAGTGCTAACAGACACACTTCACACTTTTCGCTAACTTCACTCACATTTCGGTAGATAAGTAACATAAAGGATTAAGAGAGAGTTGAGCCACTGTAGGAAGCCCCAAAACCGCGTCTATCACCATTTGAAAGAATAGGATAATACACAAAATACCTTTCGAAGCAAATGCTTACATTTTTCAAACCTAAGTTTACCGCCTTTGCTTTAGTCTTCTTTAAGCTTTTAGCACCAGCCACTTTGAAAACATTCGCTTTTGGGCCTTTCTTTTTGTCTTTCGCCATTTTCTTTTATAATGTAAATAAAACTTTTTGAGAATTGTTCAGAATTCAGAAAATAAAATAAACCAAAATAACCTCATTCATTCAATGCTATTATTATTGATAAAAGATTATAACTCCAATTTTTAATAAAACACGTGTGACGTGACATTAGCTAATGTCAAATTGTAAAATAATTCAATTCAATTCAATTCCCAATTATTGGCTTTTAGGTGTGCCAGCTGGGCACAGAGTGTTTCGCCCTTAGTTTCGCCAGTGTCACGTTTATGGAGAAGGCTGTAAAATAATGATACCATATTTAAGATAATAGTGATGTATGTGGTTCAGTTGTGTCATGTGAATGAGTCAATGAACCAGTTCCCGCTTCTCTATTTCAGTTTAGCTCACACATGCAGAGTAAAACTAGTAAATAATTACTAAAATAAGTTAGTTAGTTCTATAAGTTCTTAAGTATGGGTTGCCTGGAAGAGATCACTTTAGTGATAAGGTCGCCCTTTGTTTTTAAGTGTATCCTGTATCCCTGTATGCTTATTCTCTGTAAATCTATTAACAATAAAGTTGTTTTAAATTAAATGAAATTAAAATAAAATCCGTGTTAGTTCCGATTTTCACCACGCGCCATGATAGCCTTGTCGCACTGTACCTATTTTTATCGTGATTTTTATTTATTCTCTTTGCTCTATGGGTCAATAGCTATGAGTGACAGAAAGAACGCTCTACAAAGCCGAAAAGTCATTCTAAAGGCCAATGTAAATTAGGGTACTTTCTGCCGCGTACTGTACCTGTACATTCAACAGATTTTTATTTATTTTTATGCATAATATGACGGTTTTACATTACAATAAAACCGATATTATGTGCCGAGAGGGAAAACATACAGCATTTATGTATGAAGAAGCAATTATGTACTCACCGCATATATGCGCGCTTCATCCATAAACATGTATATTCCTATGCAATAATGTAGTTTACCTTACCGGATATAGGGGCGCTAGTGTCTCACCCAGCAAGGCAGTGAGCCGCTGCCATCTTGGATGTCATAGTCTTCACCAGGAAGAAGTTCCTGCAATGCTGTATGTTTTCCCTCTCGGCACATAATATCGGTTTTATTGTAATGTAAAACCGTCATATTGATGTGCCTCCGGAAAACATACAGCATTTATGTATGAAGACGTGTTTGTTATCTGCTGGTGAAATGTATTACCCACAACGCTATGATGAATCAAAGGGAGTTAATCTGTCAATTGAATAACAAAAATATTAATCGTTAAGTTAGATCATATAACCACGTCCCCTTCATTCATTGTCACCTATTAAAGTTATTGTTATTTCTAACCAGGGTTAATAAGTTAAAATATAATGTCTAAAAGACAAACAATTTAAATGATTTATGTCTGTAATTTTGATAAGGATTACTAAAACTCAAACCGGACCATATAATGATTATATTGAAAAATAAGCTTCAGTTATTTTGAGATCTCCTCCGGGCAATAATGATTTCAACAAGAGTGTCTGGTAATCTCTAGTTACCACGAGATACGAGTATATCGTCCATTGATTGGTTATCTGTCCCCAAAGAAACTACTGTTGATCCACTGATGAATCCCTGGGGATACAGGAATGCTGCCACATTGCTTAAGAACTGAACTGTTCCAGTGATCTATTACAGTACGTGATGCGGCTTCAGTTTCATTACAGTTGGTGATAAAAAGATTACAATATATTTAAATTCTTAACTTCATTCTGCTTGACCTATTTTCCTGTGTCAAAGACATACATGTAGTACTACTGTAGTATACTAGTACATTAATAGAGAATTATGTTTTCTGTTATACTATTATGTTTTGAAAGTGTCCATCCGTATTTATGTTAAGAGTGAGTGTCAGTCTTTGGGCCAAATAAAGTATATAATATATTTTTCCCGGTGACACAGACTTTCAGTTGTCAACCCTTCGTTCCAGGGCAACAATTGTCCATATAGGTTCGTCTAGATATCTCGGGAAGTGTGTGCTTAAATGAGAGCTTCTGTAGTTAGCGCTTGACCTCTACCTTAAGGTCCTGTATGATAAATGGTTTAGTAATTTTGAGTTTAGCCACGTCAATAATTGCCTAGTGTCCACATGTGGATCATAGAAAGTTAACCGCCACCAGGTTTCGCACCAGTTTAACCATTTTTGATGTCTGGTAGGTAGGTAGGACAAAAATTGCTTCCAACAAGCACCTGTTCTTTACTTCTCGTATAGACTACTCCTTTATTTGGGCACCCATCCTCAATTTTTTCAGCTTCCGTGTAAATGTCTGGTGGACACTGTAGTCTGTAATATCGTGACATCTATCAGAGTCCCTGATAGGTTCTATAGTTCATTTGAGCTCTGCTTTCAAATCTTGAAGCCCAAAGGTCTTTCACGTGCCACATTTAAGTACACCCCAGCTGCACTTGTTCAAGTAAGTCAGTACTTTTGGCAATTAGTTTGGAGAAGAAAACACCCATGCTAAATTGATGTTTCAATGACCTGTTGAAAGCATCTATAACTTGCTGATCAATCTTTGCAGTCGATAAAGACATCACACCATCTTTATTCCCTACTACAGTAATCTGTTGTGCTGCAACCAAATCGATCTCGGACGGCGCTTGAGGGAAAAGATGACACTCTGTGGGAGGTTTTCCTCGTGACAGCCTTGAGCCAATAATGTAATCTGTTATGTGCGGGAGTTCGATTGTTAGAATCAGTAAAACCCACGACTTTGTTCATTAAAATGAACGTTAGAACGAACGAGTGAGTGAACGAATGAGTGTTCGATTGAACTAAGACTTGCGATTTTTACAGAGTTCTTGTGCTGTCTTCAATTGCCACTATAACTGCATAAAGTTCCTTCTATTGCTGTGCTATCATTTTTGATGCACTCACCAAGTTTCTGGCATTAATTTCCCGTTTAATTGGGCACTAAAAGCCAATCAGAGGCATTATTCGCCAAGCAGTGGATGGCAGGTTTTAGGTGTACATATTGGCAGCCTGAGACATGTGGTTCCGCGCCGCCATGTCATTCCCTGTTCCACGATTGTGGATTCAGCAGTCTAAAACATATTATCGAAACGTTTGAGGCGTATTTGGATCTGATCAGAATGTAGTCTGCTTCTGGGAGTTACTAAACTGGCGAAGTCTGACTGTCCTAGCAACCGTTGCATTTCGTGAAGAGTGATTTCAGATATTTTCAGTAATAATTCTCTCAAAGGTCTCGTTGATAGTTTTTTACTCTTTATTATGGGCAAGAACATTGAATTTTCTTATAGTCTGCCAACGAATACCCAGGTATTGTAGGTCTTGTGTGAGTGTTAGAATTGACTTTTAGTAATTGATCCCGATGTTGCTTAACTTCGGTGATCGGACGAGAACCGGTGTCTTCAACATGGTATGGACGTTGGCTTTTGGTAATTGATCCCCCTGCCCCGAAGTTCCAAGGACCTCACGCTTCCGCAGCGTGAAGGAATAACCTGGATTGGTCTTAGTTGACCAGAATTGCCAGCCCAGAAGTTCCAAGTGCCTCACGGCTTCCGCAGCCTGAAGACATAACTTGGATTGGTCTTGATTGACCAGAAGGAAGTCGTCTAGGTAGACTAGCACTCGACATTCCTTCGCATGCAAGGTTTCCGCAACCGAGCATGTTACAGGTGGGGCGCTGCCGCCAGACCCAAAAATTAGACAGGTTGTCCAACTTTTGTTGTAGAAAGCTACGAACCGGTATGACAAATCAGACGGGATAGTTTTGTTTCACAAATTTGTTTCGTTCTCGAGGGTCGAAAATCAGACGCATCGATCCAACGTTTTCCTTCCGCAGAAAAAGCTCGGAGATAAAACTGGGCATTTCCTTGTGAACCACTTCTACTAGTTTTGGTCCAGTAATTCTTGTGTCATTTAAGTCGTGACAGGTGACCAGGTTGCATGTTGCATTATTTGTTTTGTGGGCATTACCGGGGGTAGTTTCTTGTATTAGGGTATTCGAAATACCGTAATTGACATTTACAAAAACTGTTTGCACCAAAAGCTTGCCAACGATATTAGAATGTCATTACATAACCTGTAACATATTGTGTTGGATAGGTTTTTCGATTGTAGGCATTTATAGCTGTAATATTTATAAATATGGGCCACCAGGGGATTGCATAAACGCAGTGAGTGTTGCTTTATCCAAAAAGAACCTCGTCACTATTGTTAAAAGCCAATCCGGTATTTGACAACTAGTCAAATCAGTATCCTATAAAGCGTTAAAACACACGCTCAGCACGCGAGGCCCCATGAAACACTGGCATGTGACGTCACAATGATTTGACGTACTTTTCCAGCTTAATCAATAATTTAAAATGGTTATCACACCCAAAACTAACAAAGGGTGCGGACCTCACATATCAGATATGTGAGGTCCGAGAGGCTTCCAGTGGAAGACCCTCCATTCAGCCATCACTGAGAAACCATTCACTTTTGACATATGCAAATACCGTATCCAAAATTTCCTTAGAGTATTTAAAATAAACATCTCCATGAAAATTCTGTCTGATATTCATCTCCTGCGCCTTACATAATATATTATGCTATACATTCGCCTGTTACCCAAACAATTTGTAAAGTTTGTTCTGATAATTTTTAAGACAAAGATGATTTGCTGAATGTTATTTATTTATTTAACCATCTTTATTGCTAATCATTATATTCAAAAGAATAAAAATGCAGGAGATACTTAGACCAAAGGGCGACTTTATCATCTGAATGTTTCAGTCATTTATTAAAGGGGGTATCTGGATTCTTAACTGAGTTCTGTTTGGTATAATAAAGCATTGGTGGTAACGGCCATGATGTCCTCAGTGGGGCCAAATAAGTGTTAGCTATTGTTTAGTGAGTACAGTTCTCCGTTATTTTCAGTTTACGAAACCCCTTTAAATGAGCAATTTAACCAATGTCTTGTTATAACCAACATCTCGCCACGTGGGCGAGATAAAATGTTATCATTCGATTCACTGGCGTAAAATTTAAATTGCACTCAATTAACTTTGTACATAAAATAAATAGATTCAATAACCGATTATAGGTAACCATTGGGACTTTTCCTCGCCAAAATTTGTATTAAAGAAACCTAGATCCAGATTTAGATTTCGGTGTCGGTGTCGACACGTTCGTCAACCAAATCGCCATTTGTTTAATTTGGTTTCTCAATTAGCATCTCATTTGCATTAGATACACAATATGGTAAATGCATTATAAGATATGTAAGAAAACTCACCTGGTTGTATAACGCATCGATCCGAGGATCGATCGTTACCTGGTAATTTCTCGCCGTTTCTCTCGGGAGTCACTCTCAATCCTGCTCGTTGCTTGAATCGCTGCTGGATGTCGAGGTATCCCCTTTTTCAAGAGCCCTCTCAGGCACCAATAAGCGCGAAACACCAGATCGATTAGCTTACGTAGCCTATCGACATTGTTCGCGCACGTGGGGTCCAACCAAAATGTCCCCACGGTAATATTACGAAATAATAAGAAAATATATATCATGATCACCGTATTATCACATTTATTGCACTTATTGAAAATAATTTTTTTGCAAAGGAAGACGGATTAACGATATAATTTTAGATTCGACGCGCACGCGGCGAAAGTACACAACGCTATGACATCCAAGATGGCAGCGGCTCACTGCCTTGCTGGGTGAGACACTAGCGCCCCTATATCCGGTAAGGTAAACTACATTATTGCATAGGAATATACATGTTTATGGATGAAGCGCGCATATATGCGGTGAGTACATAATTGCTTCTTCATACATAAATGCTGTATGTTTTCCGGAGGCACATCAATAGTTAGTTTTTGATTTATCGTATAAAATGTCAAAGAAAACCAGTAGGTACGAAACCGTCAGTGCGCGAATCCGCGAGTCTGACTCACACATTCATCCAAGGACTCACACTTGACCGGCTTTTTAGCACGCTTAATACAATGCAGATCATGCAGATACAATGTTACCCGTGACTACTTTGAATTTTGAAAGCGAATTATAGCCATAGAGTTAAGTATCTCTACTCTATGACATCTTCAAAGAAAGAAATTTTGTTGTATTTGGGCAGGACTTCCAAAAATTCCAATTAAACATTTTTTTATCAATTTTTTTGCATTGAAGTGAATTTCTTTATCACAACTAAATTTATCAGCAACTGATTAGAAGTTTTGTTACCCTAAATTATCTATATACGGATTATTGTGTTAGATATATATTTTTTAACATCCAGTATCATAAACGCCGCCAAAATTAATTACTACTCGAAATACAACGGAAATATCTCCAGTATGGCTAAGGTAAGCGAACCAATACACTTATTATTAAATCAATGTGTAAATTATAAGATTATTTGCATACTGGTTGTACGAGATATTTAGAAAATATCTACGGCGCAGTAGCTGGCCTCTTGTGGCCTGTTTTGGACATATATATCACGGAGTAATATTGGTATTTTTTAGAATAAGTATTTGGTTTAGAATTAGAATTTTTCTTCCTCTATTTTATCAGAAAATCATAAAATGAGTGACACTATTGAAGAAAAGGTAAGAGAGTAATTTTAAAACTTACTACTTCTTCTGCACTGTTTTACTTGACCTTTAATAAGTTGAACAGATTTAAATCAAGTAATAATTTCCACTTTCCACTCTAATCATAGTCATGGAAATTTGAATTTAAGTTCACACATTTTGATATTTTAATATAATACTAGCTTATACCTGCGACTTCGTCTGCGTGGTCGACACAAATTTAAAACCCTTAGTTTACACTTTTTCAAAAGTCCTTTCTTAGTGGATGTCTACACCACAATAGATTTAGATTTAGATTTATTCATTTATTACTTATACTCAAATTATAATACATTATAATTTGAGTATAAGTAATCATTGCATACAATAGAAAATTGTATCATAATAAATGGCTTTTAATTTAGCAGAAAATTACATAAAATTTTATTTTATTATTTTATGTATTTTTTTGCTAAATTAAAAGCCATATTATGATTGATATAGTTTTTTATTTCTGTCCATATTACAGGATGCTCATAAAAGGTCATACTCAAACTGTCATAACTCCTAAACTATTTGATTAATAGCTTTTATTTTGGTGTTTATTTTTAGAAAATAACTTGTTCTATCCAAAGCATGCAAAAAACAAGCAGGTTAATTGCCTAGTTTTCACAAAAATCTTAAATTTCACAAAAAAAGAAAAAAAAATGAACCTAATTTTTGTCGTTTTTTTCGGTTTACAATTTTTTTCTGTATCTTAAGACAAAATTAGTCAATATTAGTAACATTAATTTGTTGGGTACATTTTTAGCTATCAAACAAAATTAGTTTTGTGTCTGAAGGACTGCTACATCATGAGAAATTGCTAAATAAATGCAAGTACCCTTGCTTAGTTGAAATTAAAATTAAAATATGCCATTTCCACAAAGTTGATTAAAAAATTTATTTGTCGATAAAATTGTTTGTATCCGACATCAGTAACCAGACACACTATATAGATCATCTAATAAAATTAACGATATTTTTTAATTTTTTTTCCAGCCAGTATTGTATTCATACTGGCGAAGCTCATGCTCATGGAGGGTACGGATAGCACTGAACTTGAAAGAGATTCCATATGATATAAAAGCTGTGAGCCTCATAAAAGGTGGTGGGGAACAACACTGCAATGAATACAGGGAGGTTAACCCCATGGAGCAAGTCCCGTCATTGGTCATAGGTATCAGAATAAATAATACATTTTATTTTCTTTCTATCCTTCATTGTTATGTTTTAATTTGTATTATATTAGGCATGATTATTGTCTGTATAAAAAGCAGTAGAAATCAAACTCAATGAATTACAAAAACTTTTGGGGCTGATATCTTAATGACCAAAATATAATTTACTAGCTCATGCCTGCGACTTTGTCCGCGTGAAATTAGGTTTTTAAAAATCCTGTGGGAACTATATATTTTTATAATTTTTATAGTGTTTTACCTACACTTGAAACCTACCTGTGGGAACTCTTTGGTTTTTCAGGATAAAAAGTAGCCTATGTCACTCTCCAGGTCTTTACCTATACTATACCCATGCAAAAATCACGTCAAGCCGTTGCACCGTTGCGACGTGATTGAAGAACAAACCAATAAACCAGCAAACAAACACTTTCGCATTTATAATAAGGGTACTGATAAAGGACAATAGTTTGAATTTAAACAGCTTTTTCATAGGAATACATTCACATTTCACATCTACATCTATTCCTCTGGACATTTAACAATTGAAAAATCAGTTCTTGGTCTTTATCCTACTTCCATTAAATGTTTTTTATTCCATTAAAAGTTAGTACTTGACTGCGATCTCACCTGATGGTAAGTGATGATGCTGTCTAAGATGGAAGTGGGCTAACGTATAGCAATTTTCATTAAACCTGTGTGTTATTATCGGTTGTTTCTACATTTTTATCGTGATTTTATGGTTTGGATTTTAAGATATGAACTAAGATGATGTGATGTATGAAACTCTACATAATTAGTTATTAAAACAATTGGGTACCTATTTGGACTACATCAAAAATAAATTACTTCCCAGCGATTATTAAATAGATGATCTTCCAAAATAGGTAAAATCGACGTCCTTTGTAGTTTTAAGTGTAATGAACATTTTAAATTATCGATTAAACTAAAAAAGTACGTCATTAAGTCGTGACATCCTTGGAATGATTACCATCACATTTCAGTATTTCATAGATTATCGCATACTATATGTTTTGACGTTTGATAAAAAGTTATTTGACTAGTTGTCAAATACCGTATTGTGTGATACTCTCCTTACATAGTGGCTCGGTTTTTTAACTCACACTCATGTTTTCAATCAATCAATCAATCAGCCTGTTTGCGTCCACTGCTGGACAAAGGCTTCCTAAGACCGGCGCACAACACACGATCCACACACTTCCCGCTACCTTCTTAAGGTCGTCAGTCCAGCGGGATGGAGGTCATCCCAGACTGCGCTTGCTGATCACACGCAGTCTCCACTCCAGAACACGTCTGCCCCAGCGGCCATCTGGTCTGCGGCAGACGTGGCCTGTCATTTCAGCTGGCTGACTCGTGTTTTAATAACCCCCAATATGCAAGCGTTTTATAAACTACATACTATTATTGAATGTACCAAGTATATACCTACCTACTCATTACATATATAATATGTATGTTATATCACATCTCTAACTTTTACAAAACCTTGGTTTTTACTAATTTTATTTAGTAGGCCTTGTTTATGTTTACAGATGGACATACATTTATAGAGTCATTGAGTATTATGAATTATTTAGAGGAGTCAAGACCCCAAAGGCCACTTATGCCTCAAGATTGTTATAAGAGAGCCAAAGTGCGCGAAATTTGTGAGGCAAGTATTTTTTCTACAGTTGTTAAGGAAGGCCTACGTGTAGCCGGGAAGAATCAGTTAGTTGATTCGCTAAGGCTAAGCCTATAAGAGTGGAACATCTTGGGACATAGAATCAAGCTAGAAGTTATCTCAGTAAGCCAGGTTTTAGGGTCTACTGAAGCGGAGCGAAACGGAGATGGCGAAATAAAAATTTTACGTTATTTACCGACAATCTGATTGGTCTGCTCAACACCTCTCCGCTCCGCTCCGCTTCAGTGGACAGGCACCCTCATAGATGACTAATATTATATTACAGATAATATCGTCAGGCATCCAGCCTCTCCAGAACTTAATAGTCCTAATCTATGTAGGTGAAGAGAAAAAGAAAGAATGGGCTCAGCATTGGATTATGAGAGGGTTCAGAGCTGTAGAGAAACTCCTGTCTTCTTGTGCTGGGAAGTACTGTGTGGGGGATGATATTACACTGGCAGACTGCTGCCTTGTGCCGCAGGTGTTTAATGCCAGAAGGTTTGTACTTATGTATCTCTATTTTTGTTATCCATACTAATATTCCATACTAGTGGTATATAAGTGTTTGTCTGTCTCTCTGCTAGCTTTTCACAGCCCATCTTCTGACAAAATGTTGTAAAGAGATGGCTTGCATTCCAGGGTCTTAGGGATATCTAGGCTAATTTTTAAAGCGTAAATTCGAACATTTCCCACAGGATTTCCTTATTATTAGAATATTTAGATAATTAGATAAAATAATTAGAATATTATATATTATTATATTAAAGGCTCATCTATATAACTTGATTTTGACGAATATAAAAACTGTTTTTATTGTCTTGACAATAATTTCATTTATGCTTAACTAGCTGATGCCCGCGACTTCGTCCGCGTGGAATTAGATTTTTAAAAATCCCGTGGGAACTCTTTGATTTTTCGGGATAAAAAGTTCGCTTGGCTATCACGATATGTCTGGAACATAAAATCTTTTACCAATTTAGAGCCTCAATAGCTCAACCGGTAAAGCAGTGGACTGAAAACCGAAAGGTCGACGGTTCAAACCCCGCCCGTTGCACTATTGTCGTACCTACTACTAGCACAAGCCTGACGCTTAGTTGGAGAGGAAAGGGGAATATTCGTCATTTAACATGGCTAATATTCTTTTTAAAAAAAATTTAAATGTGAAATTCTCTTCTTTTTCAGGTTTCACGTCGATCTTCGCCCATTCCCGATCATCCTGCGCATAGATCGTGAACTCGAAAATCATCCGGCTTTCCGTGCGGCCCATCCTTCCGCGCAACCCGACTGCCCTCCAGAAGTGGCCAAATGAACCGACGCTCACGCCTACCAATGGGCAAACCATGCCATTCACTATATATAAAGGTGCAAATAAACTACAATGTCGTGGAGTGTCGCGACAACAAAACAGGCCATCGGAGACTTACACTTCATAAAAAAGGTGTTCTGAAACACTCGCAGCGCGTGCTTCGATTCATCATCGTCACCATGGAACGATAGACGTCGACTGCTAGACATATAGTCCCTACGCGACAGGTCAAGATGGCAATCGGGGAGGGAACGCCCTCGCACACTAGCATGGCTCCCTCGCTAACCCGGTGCTAGCGAGCGCGGGTGTGCGGGGTGTCCCCCTGCTTCATACCCCGATTGCTATCTCAACCTGTCGCGGACTATACTCTGTAGAGACCTCCACACGCCATGCAATATAGCAGCTTTAGATTCGTTTGATGTCGTCTTTCCACCTCTCCACTGCGAGATCGCCATTCTAGCACCTTGGGACCCTACTCGGTGTTGGGACCCCAACATCTATCGGTTTTCAAACTATGTGCCCTGCCCATTGCACCTTCTTCGCAACCCGTTGAGCTTAGTCAGTTGCTCTAGTTCCCCTATGGATCTCATTTATGATTTGATCACATAGAGAAGCTCCAAGCATAGCTCTCTCCATTTCTCGCTGAGTTACTGAGCTTTCTTATGAGGCTCATAGCAACCATGTCTCGGATATGCCATGAGCAAATGGCAACTCTTGCTCCGAATGGTCGACTAGAATGTATTGCGAACTTGCGACACATCACAATTTTGAACAGAGTGGTTTGTTTGCACCTTGATAGTAAAGTGAATTTGACCAAGTTAAACTTAATATCCCTTGCAAAAACACTGATTTCGTAATCAATCTTTTTTATTTTGTGGAGTTCTATACACCCAAACTAAGTGGTGTAACTTCAGAAATCAATGGCTGTATAATTTTTTTTAACCAACTCATTATCTAGTCTTAGGGCCGACTTTTCAATCGTCAAATAACTTTTATCTGAGGAATACATTTGAGGGATTGACAGTTTTTGTATAGGAAATCTGCCAATACATCATTCCTCAGATAAAAGTTATTTGACGATTGAAAAATCGGCCCTTAAAGTAGTTGCAACCTATTCAAAAGGGTTATATGTTTTGGGATAGTGCTGTTTTGGGATAGTGCAAGAATGAAAGAATATGAATTTGTAGTTTATTATTTAGTTTAAGTACCTAACTCTAATAAAATAATTATTATTGTTATTAATAAGTTCAGCAGTCTTTAATAAGGTTTCAAAGAAAAGAAGCTCAAACTCATACAATTTTGGAAAGTTAAGCAAGAAACACAACTGTTTGGGCAGTATACAGAATACCATATAAAAACTAAGCACTAAATCATCCATAACTGCCTACGCCTACTGCTTTGGTTAAGTACCAATGGGTTGAAAACAAAAATAAAAATCTCCAGTTTGTTTTTGAATTAATGGACTAAGAGCCAGTGTGTGCCAGACCTTCATTATTTTATAAAAGCTGAAAGTTTATCTGTGTATAGCCCCGACACGGAGGAACGATCAGCGACTATCAAGTTTTAAAGGTTTAAAAAAATTACTTCAAAGTATAAGTCTAATTTTTTTATATTTTCTTCGGAAAGTATTAGAAATCACGTCATGCATTGCCAAACACTTAGTATCTAGGCGATCCCCTGCCAGACACCCTTGAACTTAAACTTCAAGGGCAGGGGGTTGCTACGGCACTAAGTGCCTGGCAGATAAGAGATATCTCCCAAAGCCACTGTGATCCAAATTTCACAGTCGCTGATCGTACCTCCTTGTATTGTGGGCAATACGCAGATAAACTTTCAACTTTCATAAAATAACGAATCTCTGGCACACGCTGGCTCTCTCTAAAACGTCTAAGTAACTATAGGTGCGAATTGTTTTTAGAACGCCAAATAACCCTCCATTGGGCTTCGCCGCAGTCGGGCATGGTAATAAGTTTTACTTCTACCGTGCGTAATGGTATTTTAATGTTTATTAATATTTATTTTTACTCCTGTTCTGTCTCACATGTGTGTAAGTAGATCCAGGCACATTCCAGCTGCAATGCAGTTTTATTTTTATTAGGTACCTACTTATATACAGTTAATAGTAGGTACCTAATTACCTTTTTTATATTTTACATTCCAATATAAATGTCTGTTTGTGAAGTAGAACATTTATTTTATCAATATAATCAAAGAATTGTAGGTAGTTACTTTATAATAAAATTATTATGTATAAGGCTCAATGCATACAGACAGAGGTAGGCTAAGTCTTTTGATAACAACTTTAATCAGGTTTTTTATTTGACACAAAGTTGAAAGCTTCGTGCTTGAGCGGCCTGCTTACCGTCGCATTTATGGTGTAAAAAAATGACACCTCACGCGCCTTCTTAACTTTATGTGTCACATTTCATGTCAAAGGTACGATTTTAGGCTTGGATGAATGATTTTAGATTTTAGGCCTTTTAAAGGTGAACCGTACTTTTGACATGACAGTTGACTCATAGTTAAAATGGCGCGTGAGGAATCATTTTGTACGGACTAAATATTTTTGAGTTGTTACCAAGAGAGACGTATCACGCAGCACGCCGCGCCTCTGCTCTACTGGTGTGCATTGCGCCTAAAAGATCATTTTATTGTTTATAAACTATTTTCATTGTTTTTATTCAGAAATAAAATTCTACTAACTAAAAATACTTTTGTAATTTTTTGTTGTAGCTCATAGACTGATTATTTGTAGCTACTCTTTTTTTACTTCCAATTCTCACATCTCATCATACAATCAACAGTTCCTAAATAACCACGGCTTAAGAGTGCAGAAAGAACCCTACAGTATTGAAGAGTTGGGGACTTCAGTTACTTAGATTTAAGGACTTTCAATAATAAAGTCTATACTTTGCGTTAAAAATATTAATTCACCATCAACAGTTTTGAATCCCTATGGTTTAGGAGTGACCTGCATTATCGGTTGAGGAGTTGGAGGACTTTGAGTTCAATCATGAAATCGTTGCTTGGTAAATGGTAGGTATGTATTTACAATGTCAAATCACCATCAAGACCTACCTATAAACAGTTCCTAAATCCCCACAGCTTAGAAGTTTAGCATCACCCTGCAATATCGAGATAGTACAACTACAAGGCAACTTTTTCCTAGCATCTAAGGTGGCGGTTTTTTGTGTATTGTGTATCAATATTATGGATAAATGGATTTGGTTTACTTTTCTTTTTACACAGAACACAGAATATACGAATGTATGCAGTATTCAAACCGTTGCCGTTGGTGCTCTCTAGTTTTCTGTTTTAAAATCATTTAAAATAATATCTCTTGTATAAACCAATGTTACCCATTTCTACTCTAAGTGCTATGTATTGTGGAAAAAAATTATGTTGAACCTAGCAACACTGGAAAGACATCTGTCATACATATCGAACGCCGGGCCGAGCGCTCAGCGCTTCGCTTCGCTTTCGTTTCGTAGTTGGAGTGTGGTTGGAGTAGTTCGTAGTTCGTAGTCGGCCCGGCAGATCGAATAATTTAGTAGCGCTTTATGATATTGTGCTGAATATTGTTGTTCGTGTCGAGGTCGGTACCCCAATCGTACTGTGGTAAAATAAAAATGATTACAGTGTTATGTTTAGTGATTAAATGACAATGTAAGTTAAAACTATTGCTCAGTGCAGTGCTGTTCTACCTTGTTGTGTACTGGTGCTGATTTAAAATGACCGAGAAAAATAAATCTGAAAAGATGACTAATACATCGAAACCTGTTCCCATGAAACTTTTTGCCGCCTGGGAAGTGGACAGGACACCCTCCAACTGTATACCAAGGTATAGCAAAGTTGTCATAATGCTTGTAAGAGTGTGAGATGGTACGTTTAAGTTAAAACTTGGTTGAGATTTTACTGCGTTGTTCCTGTGTGCACTGTGCCGATTGCCGGCCGAAGCTACGCTTGGTGTATCAAATTATCAATTAAGTACGTGCATGATTGTGTACAATCTCTTTCAGAACATTTAAATACTGCATTAAAATGTTGATTATAAAGTACGATGAACTTTCATTCTATGATAAAGTTTCATTACTATGGAATAACATTATCTGCAGATTATTATGTCACAACAACCATACTGCATGCTGATGGGAAGGAAGTGCTAAAGTTGTTTACTTTTTATTCAGCCCTAGGCAAAATGCCTTAAACTGCTTAATTTGAGTCCAAAGTTTTTGATTTGAATCTGTGTACATCTCTAAATACACCCCAAACTCATTACCATTTACTTAGTACCAAGCAAAACAGCTTAAAACTGTGCTATATTTGAGTTCAAAGTTTGTAATTTTGGTTGAAACAGTACAATTACAATAAAGTTTCAACAGCTTACATGCAGTTTTGTGCTTGTCCTGTAAATGTACATTGGGGCCGATTCTCTTGTACACAATCTCTAAACTAAACTAAATTAACAGGTCTAAATCTAGTGCTATCCTTTTCCGCAAGTAACATCATGTAAGGGACAGCAATATATTTAGAGGTGTCATTTTAGTTAAGTTTAGAGATTGTGTACAAGAGAATCGGCCCCAATGTATACTATACTATATCCACTAGTAAAAAAACTAGTAAAATAATAATAATAATAATAGATAATAAAGAAATATTGAAAAAGAAAGAATAATAATAAAAAATAAAATAATAACATACCTAAATAAATAATAACTACTAAGAAATAAAAAAAATCTTAGAGCAAACACCTACCTGTAAAAGTAGCCCTATTGTGATTCTTACTGAGAGAGATATATATCTAAATGCATTTAAGCTCTTATTAGAATGTGAAAATGATCATTTTTTGTCCTTATCACTGTGGACAATTGTAAATATTATGTAGTTTTATGTAATTAACTCTTGAGTTATTAGTGCATAGTTACTTAATAGGATTATTTATTTATTTAATAAGTAACTTTGTAGGTAATTAGTTATTAAGTAACTATGTACCTACTTAATTGTCTTCTATTGAGTTAACAAGATAAAATAAGAATAAGTAAGTCCATCCACACAGAGCTGGGGCAGATTAACTGAGTGCATAATACATATTATATAATATACAGCTTCTAGTGCATTATAAAACAAGAAAACAGACACTGGAGAAATAAATAATAATTAAGTAACTAAACATCAATTTTGAGTTTTGAATATTTTATCTATCAGACCAAAGTTCAACTTCATTAAACTGTAGATGTTTATCTTATATGTGCATTACCTAATTAACTAGGAAGAAGATACAATATGTTATATTATTTTTTATCATCACTTCATGACTATGCCAGATGCTTTGCTTGTTAAAAAACTGGAGTGATCTTAAGCTTTTTGAAAATAATGTTGGATGATAGGATCCACCTTACGCCTCGTGTTCAGATTGACCTACCTTGCGTGCAATACACAATTAACAAAGTTTATTAACTTTTAGGTATTTGTCTGTGTTGTATGTGTTTAGGCTTTTAGGTAGCTGATGCCCGCGATTTTGTACGCGTTGATTTTGGTTTTTAAAAATTCCCTGCGAACACTTTATAAATCATAAATCCTTTATTTTGCTAGAATACATGTCACAATGGTAGTTAATTTTTAAGGTAAGTAAGTATCAATGTAATCGGCCATTTCTGGCATGCAAAATCTTCCTTTGATTTTCCGGGATGAAAAGTAGGTATCCTATGTCACTTTTCAGGTCTTAAACTGTATCCATGCAAAAAATCATGTCACTCCGTTGCGACGTGATTGAAGGAAAAACCAACAAACCCAAAAATCAAAAATAAACACACTTTCGCATTTGTAATATGGGTAGTGATTTGGTCGTAAATACAGTCATACATGGACAGCTTGAAGATGTTTTAGGCTCTCCGTACGAGCCAGTTCAAGCAGTTAAATAAGTGATCAGTTTACAAAAATTGCTCGAGCGGTCCTTGGATCAATTGTTTGAAGCTATCCATGTGTGGCTGAAGTTGGAAGAGCTACGAACGAGCTCATCATGGGAGCTAAATTCGCTCTTGACCGGTTTATAGACTTATGAACATTTTAAGTTGAATCTTAAAATATTCATTAGGCTTCAAGGAATAAAAAATATTCACGATGCGCTCGCGCCATGACGTTGATACCACAAGGTCGGCTTTGTTTAAATGTAATAGGTATACCAAGACTGACGTGACTGGTTTTTGACTTACAAGCCTCAGCAATTTATGATAATGTTTGTAATGGTTTATCGATTTGCTTGGTTTTAAAATTTTGATAAGGTTAGTCAGTCACACCGTCGCGTAGTAAAGGAGAGCCAGTCTAGTGGAAATCCATCTTTGAATATCGATTTCGCCGGGATTTGAGGGGAGCGAAAGGAGCAAAGATGTAGATGCCTAAAACCTGGTAACAGGCATGCTGTGTGGCAGAAGTATGTACATAGATGTTGCGATCAATCATGATGAGGAGCAGAGGAGAGAAGAATGAGGAAAAGGGGAATGTAAACGAACGGGCATGAAATAAACCCGGTATGGTAGCCTCTGGGCTTGCAAGTGCCGTCAGAGTGCAAGACACATTCTGGCGACAGACCGAAATCTGGAATTTTTCCTCCTCTAAAAAGTCTCGTGAAAACCATAATTTACACCCGTCCTTTCATTGTAAATATTTAATCACTGTTTTATGCATTCACAGAGTGGTGCTTGTTTATAGTCTAGTCAAAATTAACGCACTGCTTGACTTAAGTTTGATCATGATACTTCATAACTATTTTATGATCTTGCACCAAGTAGCTACTTAAAGCTGAAACAAACAGAACGACCGACGGCATCGTGTTCAACGTCGACAGGTCTCCTGTCAGTATTAAAAGGGTTTGGTCATAATCCACCACGCTGGCCATTATGGAGAACTCTCAGGCATGCAGGTTTCCTCACGATGTTTTCCCTCACCGTTAAAGCGAGTGATATTTGATTTCTTAAAACGCACATACCTACTTAATTCCGAAAAGTTTGAGGTGCGTGTCCGGGAATCGGGATTGAAACCCCCGATCCCCCTAGGAGGCGGATATCGTAACCACTGGGCCTTTACGGTTTTTTAAAGCACTGCAATCTGTCGAGCTTCATACAGTTTCGTGTAATAAAAGATGTGGTTCCTGTCACGCTGATGCGTTGTAGGCTTCGTCTCTACCGTTTCTTCTTGGTCGTACCTATTTTCATAGCTGAAGGTCGTGCCCGCAATGAAGTGTCTTCGTAACGCCGCGCCGGTAACTATAGCCACAGTTTTACGATAGCCCTCTACTCTGTTCTGTCCTCGGATTATCTCATAGCAGTTGTGAGTGGAAGGCAAGTGAGCGACTTGATCTTGTCAGACCAGTAGCGGTTAGGTGATCTGCCGCGTGGTCTTTTGCCCTCCACTACGACTATAAGTTTATCCAGATTACCAGGCAGGCGTCGCGCGTCGGGTAGTGTTAGTTGCACAGTTATACCCCAGAATCCTTTGACAATAAATCATTAAAAGTTCAATGCTGATACGAAGTTGTTGCCGGATAGATTTGTTTTTCTTCCATATATATCAGCGTTAATAGGTAATATAAAGATCCAGCTTAGGCATTTTGCATCACGTAAGGAGGTCATGGTTGACTGTAAATTTAACGTCTATAAAATACGTATTGCTCGATTAGCAAGGTCGATCGTGTTTTGATGGCAGTGCATTGCCTCGTTAGCAAATAATAACGTACTACGTTTGAACTATGAATAGGTACGTTGTGCAATAATGTGTCCGAGACTGTATTAAATGTTTCAGATATTTTCAGACGTATGAGGGTATCAAGAGTCATTTGGCTCACTTATAGAGAAAAAGGAGAGCACAAACTTGGTGTGTTTAGAAATGAAGATGCATTTGTTATTTTTTATGTATAAGTGTTGAGTTCTGTGGGGTTTTGGTGTGTCGACCTCCGTGCCTACATCCATGACGAATTTCCCCACGAAAAAGAGGCTCTATGCAGAAGAGGTATTACATAGCGTCATGATTTCATGAGTGATGAACGTATCATATTCCGCAATGAACAGTCCGATACCCCGAGATGGGCGAAACATCCGGATGTTTTGCTCGCAAGTATTCAATGTTAGTTTGCAGACCATTGTTTGGTGAATGCGGCTCTATCAGCAAACTTGCACAATAAACCGTTTGTAAACACGGTAGGCAATTTTCATATAATGCCTCTGGGTAATCAGTCATGATCACTGATCTCTACTAATAAAAGTTCGCTGGACTTGCGGTTGCCGATCTGTTTTTGAAGCAACTTAATTCTCGCCATTTTGATGTATATTATGACAGCAGTACTAAGAATAGGTATAAAATTTTGAACGGTATTAGGAAGCTTCTGTAGGGATATCTACTCGTGTGGCCTACCAGCCACTCGTTTGGATGTCGCCTGCCTGCGTATGTGTCCTGCCCGTTACCACTTCAGCTTCGAAACTGTTGAGCTATGTTGGTTACTTTGGTTCTCCTACGGCTCTCCTCATTTGATCAAGTAGAGAAACTCATAGTATAGCTCTCTTGATCGCCCGCTGAGTGACTGAGCTTTCTTATGAGGCCCATAGTTAGCGATCATGTCTCGGATCCGTAGGTAGGCAGGTGTGTCATCACTGGCAACACGCATAATGCACTGTTCTAAAACTTTTGGTCTTCAAGTTTTTGTTTGCTAAATAATAAATTTTGTCATATTTCTTTGCTACCAGTCTGTATTCAAATTTCAAAACAAGATACTGAGTAATGATTCGGGAGTGGACTTGTCGTCGATAAAGGAATGTTCTAACTATCTATTGAGGTGTTTAATGATAATGCCACTTTAATCTACTTGGGTAATGTAGTAGGTCGTTGACCAAAGAACAAAAAGTGGTTCGATCCGTCTTTACGTTTATTGCTAACGGTATTGAGATAAGAGGCCGCGAAACTGAACGGATAATAATTTCACTGATCTACTTTAACTATACAATAGCCCACAAAGCGTCGTTCTTAATACTATAGGTAAAAGGGTTATTTTTGCGCGGTATATTATATGAAAATTCTGGGTTCACTGTACGTAGTGCAGGCAACAACCGATCGGCCTCAATTACAGTAGTGGTTATAATTAACGCTTCTTACTAGTTATTCTAAACTAGTTTCTTCACCTTGGGGTCAATGTGATTATGATGTGAGCATATTACGTGTCGCTTTTGTATTGTTATTTAATGAATTTATGGCATTTATTACTATCGTATTCCATGCCAAAAATATAAGTTATAAGTTTTTAGGGTTCCGTTTTTCCTTTTGAGGTACGGAACCCTAAAAACTTATAACTTATATTTTTGGCATGGAATACCCTTATAGGATCACTTTGTTGTCTGTCTGTCTGTCTGTCTGTCCGTCTGTCTGTCAAGAAACCTGACGTATAGCTGACATTTGCGGAAAAATCTGAAAACCGTGAATTTAGGGTTAGATCACACAAAAAAAAATTAAATTGTGGTCATGTACTAATAATTAGTATTTTCAACTTTCGAAGTGAGTGACTATATCAAGTGGGGTATCATATGAAAGGTCTTCACCTTTCTAAAACAGATTTTTATTTATTTTTATGCATCATAGTTTTTGAATTATCGTGCAAAATGTCGAAAAAATACGACTGTAGTACGGAATCCTCATTGCGCGAGCCTGACTCGCACTTGGCCGGTTTTTGTTGTTAAACCGAGGTAAATATACGTAAATAAGTACGTAAGCTGTGATAGCCTAGTGGTTAGGACGTCCGCCTCCTAATCGGAGGTCGGGTCACCTCTAACTTTTCGGAGTTATGTGCGTTTTGCTTTAAGTTCTTAATTAAATATCACTATTCACTAGCTTTAACGGTGAAGAAAAACATCGTGAGGAAATCTGCATACCTCAGAGTTCACCATAATGTTCTCAAAGATGTGTGAAGTCTGCCATTGCGCACTTGGCCAGTGTGGTAGAATATAGCTAAAACCCTTCTCACCCTGAGAGCCCCGTGCTCTGTAGTGAGCCGGCGATGGGATGATCATGATGACGATGAAGTACTTAACTAAGTACTTTAATATTAATAATATTTTACTTAAATCTAAAACTAACTTCTTTCAGGCTGTTTCAGGTTCACATATTAAATAAGTAGTTAGGTATATTCGTTTGACTTACTTCGGTAACATATAAGGTAGGTATTAAGATCACACTGAGAACTCTCCCTCCCAAAATTTACATCAATAATCTTGATGGCTCCACTTCTTAAATCCTTCCGTGGATCCTAAGGACCAATCCTACTAAAGCAAATCTTTAATTCACGAAACGCCGTATTTTGCACTTTCTCGCCCAGTACAGATGGAACTATAATTCCCTATTTAAATATTTAAGCTACTTGTTCCAAGTTTTAATTACTTAAGGTCGCGAGTCCCACCGCTTATAGCTCAAATTCAAGCTTTGGATTAAATTAAGTTCTTAATTATTTGGTTTGAAATATAGAGTTAAGTTGGACTAAGAAGCCGTTTTTAATTTCATAATTTAAGTCTTGGTGTAGTTAGTTTAGTAGTTTCTGTAACGGTACCTACTCTTGTACTGAGTTTGAACTTTAAATGAATATTTAATTCCCTATTTTAATATTAGGTTGCTTGTTCCCAAGTTTTAATTAAAATGGTCGTTCGTAACGCTTTAGTCAGCTCTAATTCTCAAGCTTTCGAATAAATGAAGTAGGTAAGTGGGTTCATAATAATTTGGTTTGAAGTAGAAGCAGTTTAGAGTTATTTATTTTATAATGTTTGAATCTTTGAGTACTCAACTAAGATTCTTACAGTTTATGTCTACTTTCGGTCAATCATATGGCCACAGTTACAGCTTACATGATTAACTTGACGATAAATTTACTAATAGAGAGAAAGCCCAGGAGTTTTCAAAAGCTGAAAGTTTCTCCCGTATTGTTACCAACACAGGGAGGAACTATCAGCGACTATGAAGTTTGGATCATGGTGGCTTTGAGAGATAACAGGTGTAAAATTTCTAACGTCAAAATATAAAGTGTATTTTTTTATATATATATTTTGTATTACAAATCATGTCATCCAGACTAGACAGACCCATATTAATCATTAAGATATTGAACCAGTTAAAATCTTGCAATAAAACAAAAAAAATTAACAAAAGAATAATATTATTTGTGTAACATCGAATTTCGAAATCTCCAAGATAACTCAAAAGGGAAATCTTATATAAATGAAGCCGTGGACAAAGCAGTGAAAAGACTATAATATAAACAACAGATAAAGAACGTGGGCACTTCCCGCAAACATACAAAATATGATACATCCAGTCATTGCCAAAGCATGCGTCAAGCATGAAACGTGCCAGCCCGTTCATCTCGCGGAAATTGACTCTGAATCAGCGTGATTTCCTTGCCTATAAAGTAGGGCAACCATATTAACTATACTTTGTTTTCCTTAACTCCGCGTGTAACTTTATATGCGTTGAATATCTTCGAATAATCTTCCGGAACTATTAATATTCCGATCACTTGATGTAAAACGATCCGGGAAGTCATCCACTACAGCCTTACGACTTCCGAACCCGATTAATATTCATGATCAACCCATTACCGGCCCACTACTGAGCACAGGTCTCCTCTTGTCTCATTGACGGACTTCACACACACACCTTTGAGAACATGGAGAACTCTCAGGCATGCAGGTTTTTTTCACGATAGTTAGTTGCCCTCCCCAGATACGGCAGGGCTGACTGAACTAGGTTCAGTGTGGGATTCTCCGCAGGGTAAACCAGCTGCGGTACCCACCTGGGGTACATCATCTTTACTATTCGCTTCCATTTTTTGCTGAACCACAGCTTGCTTTTTTTGTCGGCGTGAAGTCCCCTAGGCCGCATCTTACAGGACTAAAGGCACGCCCATGCCTACTGGTTTTGGTTCGCGCCGGGTATTTGATTTCCCCGGTACCACCCATATCTGGGAGGCATTCCCCTATCCACCACCCCGGGGACGCGCCCGATGGGAGATCCAGCAACTCCAACTATCGCTTTACACAAGTAGCTAATAATACAGACAAGGAGGATGAGAAGCAGAAGAAACTAGAAGATCTGATAAACCCGTTTGCAAGAAAAGACTCTATCAGGAGAACCCCACCGGGAACCGGAAAACTAATGAATCCGCCTGTAGAGGAAGAGCAAACCGGAGACACTGGAGACACTGAAGAACAAAAGAATACTGACACAAGAAAAGAGACCCCGACATCGGAAGATCGACCAAAAAAAAGGAAGAAACTGTCGAGCCCCATTACACGACAAGTTGGAGAAATTCAACCTTCGACAGAACTAACAAAACTGAAAGCAAGGAGTGACGCACTGAATACTTTTACAAAAGACAACAAAAATGTTCATAAAGAAATCAAGAAGTTCGCAATGGAAATTGCAAGCTTAGTTAAACAGGCGATTACAAGACACAAACACGACACGTATACAATCCAAGAATTGCAGAAAGAACTACAGGAATATAGAGAGACGCAAGAGTGCAAATACGCTAAACTAGAAAACGAACTGCAAGAACTCCGGATAGCATACGAAAAAAGATTCCAAGACATAGAAAATAACGGAGGGGACAAAGAACATAACTGCTACAATTGCTCCGGACAGGAAAATAAATTTAATCTAAATAAGTTAAAAATAAACAACTATGAAGAACTTGCCGAGGTTATTGAATTAGACTGGAGTGAGGATAGTTTCAAAAATGTTCAGACTGATCACGGGGACCTGTTCAATAACACATTTGAAAATGTTGTATATTTTTGCGATGAAAATAAAGAAAGGCAAACTAAAACTGGGAAAAGAATTCTAAACAGACATCCGGAACTGTTGGAAGGAGTAAAGATAGCCTGCAATGGTGGAGGCTATACGAGTATCAAGCAACATACTACATTTAATACTAAAGAAGGCGGTTATGTAAGGGAAAAGAACATTATTGCTTTCTTCTACGACCCAACAAAGCAAGAGGACCAAACCCAACGCGATGTTTTTCAATTGTGCCAGGAGCTAAGAAAACTGAGTGAAGAATATGAGACACGAAGGATAACAGTGGTGGCTCCCCAAACAATAAAAACGGAAAATATGAAGAAAATACTAGATGCCACATTTCAAGTAACAGAGTTCAGTTTAATACTGAGAACAAGAAAGAAAAAGAAAGAGTACAAAGAGAGGAAGAAAAACGCAGGTGATAATAACATTATAGTAGTAGAAAGCAAAGAAGCTACTTACGCTGACACAGTCAAAAAACTTAAAGATGGCTTAAAGAACAGTGATACTCTAGAATATATAAAAGGTGTTAAAAAGACAAGTTCGGGAAAAGTCCTAGTTAGGGTCTCTGAAACTGCGGACAAGGACGACGTCATTAATAAACTAATTGAGAACTGTAAGATAACGGTGAATAAAAAGATGAGGCGAAAGTTCCTACATATTAAAGATGTAGATTCAACCGCAGAGGAAGAAGACATAAAGGAAGCAATACTTAACACAAACTTAATTAATTATCACGATCAATTAGAAGTCAAAGCACTACGCCCAATGAAAAATGGGAATCAAATAGCTACGATTTGGATGGAGGAGACAGATTGCAGAAGGCTTTTGGATTTAGAGAAACTGAGGGTAGGATTAAATATATGCCAATTACAAGAGAGAATTGAGATATTAAGATGCTACCGCTGTTGGGCGTACGACCACAAGGCAGCCCAATGCAGAGGAGAAGACAGGAGCGAAAAATGCCGAAAATGTACCGGAGATGGCCATAAAGCAAAAGACTGCAACGAGGAACCATTTTGTCCAAATTGTGAGGAACGGGGTCACACAGCCGGAAGTGGTACATGTGGAGTTTTCCAGAAAGCTTACAGAATGGCAAAGAGTAACAAAGGCCGGAGAAACAAAAATATTTCACGTTTACAGTCCGCCAGATAAATGCAAACAGGAGTGTAAGCGCACACGATATGGCCAACGTTGTTGCAGCCGAGAGAAAATGCGACTTCATCGCTATCAGCGAACCAAATGTAACTAAGTGCAAGCTTAAAGGAAAGCATAGCTATAGCGATGTTAATGCAGATGCAATGATTTTAAATTTTAGCAAGAAATACCAGGTTAGATCTTTTCGTTCTGTAGACTGTTTCGTGTGCATAGAGACTGCGGATATCGCACTATACAGTGTCTATATGAGCCCGAATAAATGTACGCTAGAGGATTTTAAAAACAATCTTTATAAAATTCAACAGGACATACTTGAAGTTCACGGAAAAAGTAAGAGAGTTATTGTAACAGGAGATCTTAACGCAAAACATCCCTGCTGGGGCGGAACACATACAAATAAAAGAGGAGAAGAACTGCTAGAATGGATACATAGACTAGATCTAGTTATTTTAAATGATGGCAGGCAGCCCACCTGTGTTCGACAGAATGGAAATTCTTTCATCGATGTCACAATCATTAGTGGAATGCCTACAAAAGAGAAAATATTGTGGTCTGTTCTAGAGGAAGAATCTATGAGTGATCATAAATTTATTTTAACCAATATAATATGTAGGACAAGAGGAGGGAACAAACCTAAGTATAAATACGGTAAGACAAACCTAGAAGAATTCAATAAAAACTTTAGGAGTGAGATAGAAAGTAGAGAAATGGATTATGTACAATGTGAGAAAGCTTTTAGCAATGCATATAGAACTAGTACACCTCGCATAAGATGTGACAATGACTACATGCTCCCATACTGGTGGAATGAGAATGTACAGAAGAAAATTAAAGAGACAAGACAGAAAAGAAGAAAATTTCAAAAATGTAAAGTTCCAAATGAGAGAGAAATACGGAAAGAAGAATACAAAATTTCTAAAATAGAGCAAAAAAAGATCATAGCTGCAGCAAAAGCGAAAGCTTGGGATACTCTGTGCAGAGGCCTTGAATCCGACATATATGGTGATGCATACAAAATTGTGAAAAATCAAATGCAAATCCCAAATCCCAAAATTTGTCTATCTCTAGAACAAAAAAAGGTCATTTTTAAAAGCCTATTCATAACCTCTGTATACTCGACTACGCTAACAAAAGAGGCGATTGAAAATGTAGACTTTGAAAGCGTCGCTTTCAGCCAGAATGAAATAAATGACAGCGCCAAAAAAATTAAGATAAATAAGGCCCCAGGACCGGATGCAATACCACCAGAAGTAGTAAAGTCGGCTATCTGCAATAACGTAGAGTACTTCACCTGCCTTTTTAACCAATTATTAGGACAAGGAAGCTTCCCCGATAGCTATAAAATTGCAAAGCTCATACTGATTGATAAGCCCAAAAAATCTCAAAATGAGCACACGAAGTACAGACCTATCTGCTTAATAAATGTTATTGCTAAGACATTTGAGAGACTTGTGAACATCCGGCTAACACAAGAGATTGAAAGAAGTGGTGGATTACACAATAATCAGTATGGCTTCAGACCCGGCAGAACAACGATTCACGCTGTTGACGAAGAAGTTCGTGCAGCAAAAGAAGCTAAGCATAAAAACCAGTGGAATTCACTTATTCTGATCGACGTCCGAAATGCTTTCAATACGGCGACATGGTCGATTATAATCAAGAAGCTAAGGTCTCTGAAAGTCAACAAATACATAATAAATGTAATAGTGGACTACTTTACAAACCGCCACATCCAACTTGACAGCAAGGACAGGGCAGAGGTAACTGGCGGAGTACCACAAGGATCAGTACTAGGCCCTACCTTGTGGAACATCCTCTACGATGATGTAATGAACATAGATGTCCCGGAAGGAGTCAAGCTGGTCTGCTACGCGGATGATTTGGCGATATCTGTAACCGCAAATGATGCATACGAGATGGTGATTAAAGCAAACGAGACGCTACACGCTGTTGACCTATGGATGCGACAGAATAAATTGGAGATCGCACCAGAAAAAACAGAAGCCGTCATCTTCAATAGAAGGAAAAATGCTCATAGCATATATTTTGACTGTGGAGGAATAGTGGTAGTCCCATCGTCCAGTGTTACATACTTAGGAGTCAAGCTGGATTGGTGGGCTAACCTTCGGCCCACACATAAGTCTGTCTGCGAGAAGGCTTCTAGGACCGCAGGGGCCTTGTGCAAAATACTCCTTAACACAAAGGGCCCACGAGATAACAAAAGACGAACGCTGGCTATAGCTACCCAATCGATAATCCTGTATGCTGCGCCGGTGTGGGAACCAGCAATGAAGTTCGCAGTGCACAAAAGGCGAATCCTAAAAGCACAACGTGCGCTGGCGCTTCGAGTATGCTCTGCCTATAAAACTGTATCCACGGACGCAGCGCTGGTACTGGCGATCCTAATACCTATCCACTTACTGGCTCTCGAGAGAACGGAGACAAGAAACACCAAAAACTCCGAACAAATCAGAACCGCGAAAAAGGAAACCCTCGCAAGATGGCAAAGAGAGTGGGATAGCTCGACTAAAGGTAGATGGACACATTGTCTCATTCCAAACCTGGAAAAATGGACAAATAGACAACATGGCCGACTGTCCTACCGACTGACGCAGCTTCTAACAGGGGACGGGGTATTCATGGACTTCCTCGTACGCATTGGTAAAAGACAAGATGCTAGATGTTTTTACTGCAGCGAAGTTGATGATGCGATGCACACAATATTTGCATGTGCAAACTGGGAAAAAGAGAGAAGAGAGATTGTCAGTAGAATGGGAGACTTAACAGTAGAAAATCTAATAGAAAAAATGCTAGAAACTGAGGAAAACTGGACAGCTATAACAGACTTTGCTGAAATAATAATGAAGGAAAAGGAAGAAGAAGAGAAAAGGAGAGAAGGAAAAGAGTAAAAGACAAGAATGTTGCTGTGTTGTAGGCTGAAAGGCGGGTACACGGTCAACAAGAAGACAGCAGGGGTTTTTTAGCCGGTAAGAGTCCGGCTCTACCTACGGGTGTCCATGAGGATTTTCCCCCTGCTGTATAAAAAAAAAAAAAAAAAAAGGTTTTTTCACGATGTTTCCTTCACCGTTTAAGCAAGTGATATTTGGTTAAAAAACGCACATAATTCCGAAAAGTTACTGGTGGTACTATGCACTTCCCCGGGATGGAAACTAACACTATACCAAATTTCATCAAAATCGGTTTACGGTTAAACTGTTGGACCGTGAAAAGCTAGCAGACAGACAAACAGACACATTTATAATTCAGTATTGACTACTATAGATATAGTCCGCGATAGGTCGAGATGGCAATCGTACTATGAGGCGGGGGTGACGCCCGGCACACTCGCACGTCACCCGCGCTTGGGTGTTGTGCGGGTGTGCGGGGCGTTCCCTCCCCGATTGCCATCTCGTCCTGTCGAGTACTATAGTTATATGATCACGTAAATATGCTTTGTACATCGGACACATTGTCATTTATCAGTTGCATGAATCCGTCCGGGTTCGCTGACGGAGTGATTCGCTACATTGTTTTAGTATCAGCATTTCGTATCAGTGGAAGTGTACACTCACAGACAAAAGAGCTATAAAGAAGAATGCTTTTGTGTGATGTATAAAATCGGAAGAGCCTAGTTCGTCTTTTTGGGGTTTCGTACTTCAAAAGGAAAAAAGGTACCCTTCTTTGTCAGTCTGTCTGTCGTGTCTGTCGACAAAAGGGAATCAAAACGTATACGGTACTTTCTGTTGACCTAGAATCATGAAATTTTGCAGGTAGGATTTTCTTATAGCACAAGTAAAGGAAAATCTGACTCGCACGTAATCGGTTTTTTTTTGTAGTTTGAATCCAATGATATTCTAGAAATATACTAGGAAAGCAGATCTGGTAGGAAACTTAAATTAATTAGGTTATGACTCATGATACATGAATCATGATGTCATTTTGTTGTTAGTTGTAAACCAAGTTAGGTTATGTAACGATGAAATTAAGTATTCTGTCAGTGGCTACCTACTTGGCAGAGTTTGAGAACTTTCACTGCGCAAATGTTACAAAATACTTTCTTTAAACGTTTTGGTTGTCATCCAAAAATAACAGAATGATCCGTTTTTAGTGTTCCGTACCTCAAAAGGAAAAACGGAACCCTTATAGGGTCACTTTGTTGTCTGTCTGTCTGTTGGTCTGTCATGAAACCTACAGGGTACTTCCCGTTGACCTAGAATCGTGAAATTTGGCTAATGCCAAAAATGCTAATGGGGAAAAATCTGAAAACCGTGAATTTGTGGTTACATTACACAAAAAAAATTAAATTGTGGTCATAAACTAATATTTAGTATTTTCAATTTTCGAAGTAAGATAACTATATCAAGTGGGGGTATCATATGAAAGCTCTTTACCTGTACATTCTAAAACAGATTTTTATTTATTTTTATGCATCATAGTTTTTGAATTGTCGTACCGACCGACTAGCAAGAGCAAGAGAAAAGAATGCAAGGGATATTATTCACATCAAATGCATAAAGGATAGTGAAAAGAAAGTTTTAACAAATGAAGAGGACATAAAAGACCGTTGGAGAGAATATTTTAGAAAGTTAATGAATGAAGAGAATGAGTGGAGTGAAGAGTTAGATAATGTACCAACTAACTTGGGTATGGTAGAACAAGTGAGTATAGATGAAGTAAGAAAGGCAGTACAGAGTATGAAAAATGGTAGAGCAACAGGGCCAGATAGTATACCAGCTGAAGTATGGAAGTTCCTAAAAGAAGATGGATGGAGCTGGCTGACTTTATTCTTCAATAAGCTGTTGCATGAGGAGGAGATCCCCGAAGAATTGTGCAACAGTTTGTTGGTGCCCATTTACAAAAACAAGGGTGATGTACAAGACTGTAACAGCTATCGAGGAATAAAGCTCATGTCGCATAGTATGAAGATTTGGGAAAAAGTGATAGAAAGGAGACTGAGAGAGGAGACTGAGGTCACACAAAACCAGTTCGGGTTTATGCCCGGTCGAGGTACCACAGATGCAATATTCGCACTCCGTCAACTCTGCGAGAAATACAGGGGTGCACGTAGAAACCTGCACAGGGTATTTATCGACCTGGAGAAGGCGTATGATAGAGTTCCTCGTGATGTTTTGTGGTGGGCTATGAAAGTAAAGAGAGTGCCTGGGAAGTATGTGAGGCTTGTGAAAGCGATGTATAGACGAGCGAGCACAAGGTTCCGGTCAGAAGCTGGAGTTACAGACAGGTTCAATGTGGAAGTAGGTTTGCATCAGGGAAGTCCTTACTTGTTTGTCCTGATAATGGATGCCCTGACGTCAAACATACAGGAGAAGGCACCCTGGTGCATGCTGTTTGCCGATGACATTGTGCTTGTCGGAGAAGATGCGACCGAAGTCCAGAACAGACTATGTAGCTGGCAAGAGAAATTGGAAAGTGTTGGCCTAAGGATCAGCCGAACTAAGACAGAACATATGTTCTGTGACTTCGGTGGCCCCTCCAGTTTCTCTGAGATTGCTCTAGATGGCATACCCTTACCTGTTTGTTCCAATTTCCGGTACCTCGGTTCGCTCTTCCAAAACGACGGTAATATTGACCGAGACGTGAACAATAGAATGAATGCGGGATGGATGAAATGGCGACAGGTCTCAGGTGTTACATGCGACCCGCAAATGCCCCTTAAACTTAAGGGGAAAATCTATAAAGCAGTCGTTAGACCTGTCACATTGTATGGCTCAGAATGTTGGGCGGTAAAAGGGACGGATGAAAGGCGAGTACATGCGACTGAAATGCGAATGTTGAGATGGATGTGTGGTGTGACAAGGATGGATAAGATAAGAAATGAATATATAAGGGGTAGTTTGAAAGTAGCGCCAGTGGTAGAAAAGATGAGGGGTAATAGGCTGGCATGGTATGGACATATAATGCGGAGGGAAGAAAGCCATGTCACTAGAAGAATGTTAAGTATGCATGTGGAAGGAAAAAAGAGGAGAGGACGACCAAAGAAAAGGTGGTTGGATTGCGTGAAAGAGGATATGCGTGAAAAAGAAGTGGATAGTACGTTGACGAATGACAGGAATGAGTGGAAGAAGAAGACATGTTGTGCCGACCCCACGTAGCGTGGGATAAGGTAAGGAAGAAGAAGAGTTTTTGAATTGTCGTGCAAAATGTTGAAAAAATACGACTGTTGTACGGAACCCTCGTTGTGCGAGCCTGACTCGCACTTGGCCGGTTTTTTTAACTGTTGTTATCAAATGTTAGTGATACCGGTCCGACTGCTCAGCGTGCTTTCCTAGGCACGGAAGAAACGAAAAGGTTATTCGTACCTTCAAAGTTGGTCAATCATCCAGCTACCGACTTCAAGATCAACGTTGTTTAACAATCGAAATCGATTGATAACAATTAATGTTATGCCTTATCATAACTAGGCCTTACGCCCCTCACGAGCCTCAATAGATTAGGTAACTACTTGTAGAGGTAGATCATACGTCATATTATCGTTCTTTGATTATTTAGCGTTTAGGCAATTTGGATGTTCTCCACGTTTGCCTGCTACAAGCAAAGTGATTTTTTTTGACTATTCTATTATAACACTGAGTCCTTTTATCGCGTATAGTAATTTTGACAATTCAATGATTAATATTCGCGGAGTAGCATCCTGTAAGCGACATTTTCACCAACAAAATGACGTGACGTGCGTCCAATTTGGCGAACTAACCATAAGTCAGAGCTATATAATAACTAAATACGTTGTTGTATTTAAGTATCCTGCGACGTAGTTTAAAATCGCTAGCCCATCGTCGTGTTCAACCCATAGCCGGCTCACTTCAGCGCACGGGTCTCCTCTCAGTATGAGAAGTGTTTGGACATAGCTATATACCACATAGCACCACGCTGGCCAAGTGCGGCTTGGCGGACTTCACACAGCTTTGAGAACATTATGGAGAACTCTCAAGCATGCAGGTTTCCTCACGATATTTTCCTTCACCGTTAAAGCGAGTAATACATATTATACTATACATATCTAATTTCTTAAAACGCACATAACTCCGAAAAGTTAGAGGTGCGTGATCGAACCCTCCGACCTCCCGAATACGAGGTGGACGTCCGTCGTGACCACTAGGCTATCGCTAGCCCATAGCCCAAAAATATTATCGGCGCACATAGTTTATTGCTCATAAGTACCATTTATGTCCGTACGTAACAGTACATATATATATATATATATATATACACATGAACATGTTTACGGGCCTTCTTGTTTAAAGCGTGTCGTAAATTTAGAATTGCTTCCTTAACACGAATCGCTTTGAATTCGTCACAGCCTTTGAACTGCATCCTGCGTTTCTCCGTCCAAGTAAACGGCACTTTCTCCATGGCGACTGGTGCTCAATCGAGCGGATACTTGCCAATTTACGATTGAACGCTCGCCTTATACTGAAAAACTGTATTACTGGATGTTGAGTCACCTCGTTCGTGAAACGTTATTGCCCTTTGATGTAACAATACTCTGTCGAACTAAAGACAAGAGCTAATTGACGGGGCTAATTTTAAGGGGGTAAAATAAGGGTTTGAAATTTATGTAGTCCACGGGAATAAGCTAGTTTTAAATGTAAAATAATGAAAGAAGAATAGTGCAATTAGTTTTTTTAAAATTGAGTATCAGTATTTAATTTAAAGCATAAATAAGTATTATGCATAATTATAACTCTAACATGATGAAATCGATAACGTTGAACGAAGATGAAAATCGATTGACTAAAAACATTATGCTTCTTCGCATTTGATCGAAAACAGATAGTAGAAAACGAATATTGAAAGAGAGCCCACAGTCCACATCCTCATCTCCGAAGATTGTATAATCAAGGAAAAGTTATTCCCTAAAAGTAAGTAAATTTTTAGGGTTCCGTAGCTCAAAAGGAAAAAAGGAACCCTTATAGGATCACTTCGTTGTCTGTCTGACCGTCTATCTGTCTATCAAGAAACCTAGATAGAACTTTCCGTTGACCTAGAATCATGAAATTTGACAGGTAGGTAGGTATTATAGCAGACGTAAGGGGAACAATCTGAAAAACGTGAATTTGTGGTTACATCACACAAAAAAAAAATTGTGGTAATGAACTAAATTAGTATTTTCAATTTTCGAAATAAGATTACTATATCAAGTGGGGTCATATGAAAGGGCTTCACTTGCACATTCCAATACAGATTTTTATTTATTTTTATGCATAATAGTTTTTGATTTATCGTGCAAAATGTCGAAAAATTACAACTAAATCGGAACCTTCGGTGCGCGAGTCTGACTCGCACTTGGCCGGTTTTTTATTTGGCAACTCACTCTTAGGAATTTATTATGTTCAGTCAAATAAGTAAAACGAACGGTAAGTAGACAGCGGTGGCGATGAAAGGTGATTCAGTAATTTCACTATTTACGATTTGCTATACATGATTTACTATGCACACTTTCCTTTGCATTTGCTAACCATGAATGAATACCTACGGTTCATAACTACCTGCGCGAGGAATTTTCGCTGAAACGATTTGCATATTATTATGCTTTTAGCGATTTCGATGTTTGGACAGAGAGTTTGACACTTAGGTAATAAGTTTGGACATAAATCAGTTTGTTATGCTTTGACGGAATTAGCTTACATGTTCAGACTTTCATTAGAAAGTTAGTCCGGATTTAACTCAGTAATAGTTACACTAGTAAAAGCAAGGGACGCGAAGCACCATAACTTTTTAACTTGTGATTTGGATAAATACTTATTGTTAAGTAAACGTGATTTCCGTTATAATTCGGCCCCCACTATCATGATTCTCAAAGGTGTATGGAGTTTGCTAATCCGCACGTGGCCAGCGTGGTAGACTATGGCCAAACCCCTTCTCACTCTGATAGGAGAGCCGTGCCGACCCATCTGTAGTGAGCCGGCGATGGATTGATTATGATTTATGATGATGATGATCCGGATTCTTCAAATGATTCTTGATATCGCGAATTGTGTGGCCGGCGCGTCAATCGTATCGTTTCGCACATTCGCGCTAACCCGAATGTATGTATAAGCGAAAATCCTGCGGCAACTCTTTGTTGTTGTGTTGTTGTTAGGGAAACAAAGAGTGGTGTATTCACCATAGAGAAGACTATTCGCTGTCGCGTTTACCCGGCCGGTTTATTTGCCAAACTTATTAAAAAAGCCAAACACAAAACATTCGCCGTATCCCGAATAGCGTGGCCTAAATTTGCCTAATGCCGAACTGTCGTAAAGTTTACCTGAAGTCTGAACTTGAATGATTTTCCGTATCTCGATAGTGAAGCGATACCATTTTAGCCTAATTTAGCCTTAAATCAACGGCCACTAGTGGTTTGCGGTGCTTGGTACAGCTGTTACGGTAACTAGTCAAATGTCCAACCGTTAGCTCGTTTCCAACTTTAGTCAAGCTCCATTTCTCTCATGGCCTACTTTTATTAGCAGGGCCTAGTTTTTGCTTCAATTTCTGTCGTCGGTTCTATAAGTCAAATCTAGAGATAGATGTATCAGAGCCCCTAGTGACTTTTAAGTTAATTAACGTGACATATCAATTAAAACGTATTGGCAGCAAAAAGTTGTAGGTAAGTTGTAACTTGATACAATTTTGCCAGATTATCATCACTCCAATGTCAAATTTATTAACTTGAAGTCTTACAATAACGTGTTCACAGTATTAACACCATTGAATTAACACACTAAGAGCTCAGATAAAAAATACCGGTCAAGTGCGAGTCGGACTCGCACACGAAGGGTTCCGTACTATTGTACAAGATATACCAATAACTTTAAATATATGTAGAATGTGCCATTTTTATGTGATTTAGCAAATATTTTTTTTTTTTGGTGAACATATTTTGAAAGAAGAAAGAAAGAAAGAAAACTAGTTTATTCATCTTATGCCTAAGGTAGGTACAAACAAACTTAAAATTAATGGTTAGTAGGTAGTAGTTAGTAGATAATAAGAAGTATTTAATAATTAATTTAATCTAAAATTAGTTCTTGCACCCACTTGGCACAAGATGAAATGGCCCCAGCTCAGCATTAATGCTGCAGGTTTTAAGAATAAAACCTGAGCGCTGGTATTCTGCTGGGACCAACAAGAGTGACGTGCACGAGCTTAACAGTCCTCACCAACATCTGTGATTGACAGGATGAGTTCGATTGAACGGAGCTAAAAAATAGTCATTGTGTGTATGGCGTGTATGAGTATTTGTAAGAGTATGGCGTGTAATTAAAAATCTTAAAACTTGCCGTTTTATATAAAGGTAATAGAAAGGCAAAGAAATAAATACAAATAAAAGCATAATTAACATGTATGATATGTATGGTATTGACATGAGTTATCTGCCGAGATAGGTACGGGCAAAGTGTTACTTAAAATTATGTGTGTAGGTACCTAAATGTAGCAAATAGCAGCTTCAAGCGACCTAACTAAACAACCTTGAACTAATTAGAGTTTTTTGATCGTTTAGGAGTCTCTTCTTTAGATTATTCTTAAACGCAGGAACTGAACTTAAATTTCTCAGAGGAGGAGGAATATTATTCCAGCATTTTGTGGCCAGATATCGAAAACTTCCACGAAAAGCTGCTGATCTATGACGTGGCCAGGTGAGCCTTTTTAGTGGTCTTCGAGCATTGAAAGCTGGTAAATGCCAAGATAACTTATTATAGAGATAGTCCGGCGTTTTGTTCTTGATAACACCGAACAGTAGAGTGCTGAAATGCAGTTGAATACGCGACCTCATATTGAGCATATTAGCATTATTTAAATAAGGAGTCACATGGGTACGAGGAGGTATATAGTAACAGAATCTAGCACATGCATTCTGGACTCTTTGAATAAGTCGCATGGACCGTTGAAGTAAGCATGGGCCGTAAACACTAATGCAATAATTCAACTTGGATAGAATAAGTGCCTCGCACAGCTTAGTTCTCAGATCAGTATCGATATATTCTCTTATGTTGTACAAAATTCTAAGTCGATAGAAGCAGTTTCGGGCCACTTCTTGTACATACTTTTCAAAATGAAGTTTCGCATCCATGGTGAGTCCCAAATTTCGTGCTTCGTAAACCCGTTCTATGGAGGCTCCATTTATATTAATTTTGACCGTGTTGAAACCAACATCTAACACTTGCTTTTTGGTTCCTAGTATGAGAAATTTCGACTTTGTAGGATTTAAAACTAATGAGTTTTTCGATGACCATTGATTAATTCGCTCTAAGTCACTGTTAATTAATTCTAAAGCACAGTTAACATCCTTAGGTAAGAAAGACGTGTAGATCTGTAGATCATCTTCATCATTCATCATTTTAATTCTTTTTTTGTGATGTAACGACAAATTCACTGTTTTCGGATATTTTCTTTGCTTGTGCTACAAAACCTACCTACGTACTTGCCAAATTTCATGATTCTAGGTCAACGGGAACTACTCTGTAGGTTTTCTTGACAGACACGACAGACAGACGGTTAGACAGAGAGACAGACTACGTAGTAAGTGATCTTACAAGAGTTCCTTTTGAGGTACGGAACCCTAAAAAGAGGTAAAAGAACTAAAGAAGCACTGAACAAAAACTAGACTGAGCTTTACGTGAATAATAAATTGTAAACATTCCACCATGTGGAAACAAACGCGGTGATTTCCATAAAAGCCGCCAAGTTACTTTGTTATCGATATAATACGAGCAGTCTCATATGTCGCTAAATCCGGGCTATTATTTTGCATTTAGCTTATCGCGTGGGAAAGGCGAGTTCTGCAAACGTGCATTTAGAACTAGTTCTCGGTTATGTGTACAGTATATAGACATAGAGGTACTTAATGGTATGTGCACCTCTTGTTATGTCTTCTTAGAAACTCACCGGATGGGTTTCTTTTCCTCGTGTTTTGCTGACAATATAACAACAATGTGTCGAACCTTGCGAGCATGATATTGCATTATAAGTCCCGCAAATTGCTATTGCGCTGGAACCATGTCTCATTAACATCGAAATGACGTCAGCCGAAATAAAAATATACCATCAGCTCGAAACTTCAGTCTAGTGCTGACGTCACTAAAATGGCGGCCACGCGCGTTAGCAATTTGCGGGGCTTATACCGACAATATGCTGTCTGGTGTTCTGTTACATCCTTATCCGGTATTTTATTTGTGATAATTATTTTCCTTAATCTTCATAAAATTAAAACGAGAGAACGAAGTTTTATGTAGATCTCTCTCTGGAAAATATGTAAATGTAGATCTCTTTCTCGGTCTTTTTTTGTTTCTTAATAATTTTATTTACCAAGTAACCGAAACGTTGGCTCTCGGTACCTATGAATGAAACTCCTGACTTCAAGACTAAAAAAGCGACCGAGGACCGAGGACGTAACTACTACTCTAGCTGGGGGCCGAGTCCCCCTACCTATTACACGCTTGTGGCTATGAATGAACTGTAATCGTTTGCCGTCTATCATGCGAGAGTGACCCGCGGTTGACTCAATTAAGCTTTCACACGATCACACTTCCGTAAATAATATCATGATGTTTATTGTTACTAAGTATATCAAATTGGACCATCCTGTATTTTTACCAATTAGATGGCATATGTGGTACATTTTCATATTCGAAGGATCAAAATACTTAAATCTTTATTAAGTAAAGAAATGCCAAATTATTTTTAACCTTAGAACAAAGGGCAATGTTTTAAAGGAGGTACCTATATAAGTAAATATATTGTGCTCAGCTACCGTGATTAAAAGCCATAAACCAAAACAATGGAAATGAGTCAAGAGAGAAGGAGGATAACAACAAGAAAATAGGAGTTTCAAGCAATTTTACAGTGGGAGGATGCCCACATAATAATGGAGATGTTGATGGCGTACTGATGCAGACATTGTTTGTTGTGAGTTGTGATAACAGAGGTCGAAGCGCCATAAGTGATAACAACATCCCTAAAAGTATTGAATGTGAACAACATGATAAACATGTACTTATATTATATTGACTATTTTTTAATTTTATTATTTCTTGGTTAATATATTACAGGTAGATAATTATTATGTGACATGTGATATTATATTATATTATGTGATATGTGACTGTTGAACATTATAATTCCAAAAAAAAAAAGTAAAAAAAATAGCTTATTAATAATAGATAATAAGAAAATAAATTTTGCATGCCCACTGTATGGCGGATTGTAGCTGTAAATAAACCACTGTAACACCATCATTGTACCTGCAATCGTGCAAATAAATGATTTGATTTGATTTGATTATATATATTTAGAACTTGGACAGTGTAGTAAGCACCTGATAAATATGTTCTTAAATTAGCATGAACTACAAAAAACCGGCCAAGTGCGAGTCAGACTCGCGCACTGAGGGTTCCGTACTACAATCGTATTTTATCGACATTTTGCACGATAAATCAAAAAATATTATGCCTAAAAATAAATAAAAATCTGTTTTAGTATGTACGAGTAAAGCCCTTTCATATAATATCCCGCTTGGTATAGTAACCTTACGTTGAAAGTTGAAAATTGCAATATTTATTCATGAACACATTTTAATTTTTTTCTTGTGATGTAACCACAAATTCTCAGTTTTCAGATTTTTCCCCTCATGTCTGCTATAAGACCTACCTTCCTGCCAAATTTCATGATTCTAGGTCAACGGGAAGTACCCTATAGGTTTCTTGACAGACACACACACAGACAATAAAGTGATCCTACATGGGTTCCGTTTTTCCTTTTGAGGTATGGAACCCTAAAACACCACTTTTATTCGGTCTGATAAAATTAATAATGTATATCAGTGTCTGTCGATATCAATTTAACTGGTGCGTTGTTAAGATAACAATTCGTACATGCTCGTACATAAACTTGCTCCAAGATTATGTTTTCTGTTTGAACAGCTTGAAACTACGCAAATGACTATGAAACACACAGATCGTTGTTCAATTTGTAGCGTCATTAATTTAGACATGCCATATGGCACCCCACTTCTGAAAAATTAATTAAACTGATGTCACATTAAAGGACTTCGCACTTTAAATACAGCGTGATTTAGAATGAGATATTTATTCAGTTATTTCTTTAAATTTTTAATAATAGAGCCATTTTATAGTTTTATTCTGTTATTGATTTAAGTAAATATACCTAAATCAGATAATGGTGCTTTATATTTTAAATGGGGTTTTACAAGTTCTAAAAAAACCGGCCGAGTGCGAGTCAGACTCGCGCACTGAGGGTTCCGTACTTGGGTATTTTTCCGATATTTTGCACGATAAATCAAAAACTATTATACCTACATAAAAATAAATAAAAATCTGTTTTAGAATATACAGGTACCTTTCATATGATATCCCACTTGGTATAGTTAAAAATTAAAAATCCTATTATTTGTTCATGAACACATTTTGTGAATTTGTGAAAATATTAAATTTTCACAAATTCTCAGTTTTCAGATTGTTCCCCTCATGTCTGCTATACGACCTACCTTCCTGCCAAATTTCATGATTCTAGGTCAACGGGAAGTACCCTATAGACACGACAGACGGCCTATAAGGGTTCCTTTTTTCCTTTTGAGGTACGGAACCCTAAAAATAATTCAGTTTTTCTGTCTGTCTGTCTGTCTGTCTGTCTGACCTAGAATCATGAAATTTGGCAGGTAGGTACATTTTATAGCTGACATTTGGGGAAAAATCTGAAAACCGTGAATTTCGGGTTAGATCACACAAAAAAAATTAAATTGTGGTCATGAACTAATAATTAGTATTTTCAACTTTCAAAGTGAGATAACTATATCAAATGGGGTATCATATGAAAGGTCTTCACCTGTACATTCTAAAACGGATTTTTATGCATCATAGTTTTTGAATTATCGTGCAAAAAGTCGAAAAAATACGATTGTAGTACGGAACCCTCATTGCGCGAGCCTGACTCGCACTTGGCCGGTTTTTCAAATCAGATACAACTTACGAGCGAAATTGCGAATATTGCTGAGGAATTTTTTTAATAAAGTTGCTGCGATTTTCTATAAAATATGTTTGATATGTATTAAGAACTCAAAAGGGTCCAAGTGCCCTTGATTGCCTGCGACCCTCATAATAGCTTTAATAGCGGAGCTCTTGTAATTTCTGCAGCGAGAGGAATTTCTTTATTAAAATAGCCAGTTATTTGTTAACCGCATTACAAACACGTGGCGGGCTTGCGTGTGATACGAGTACTTATATAATATATGTATCATCTCAAATACATACCTAGCGCATCGCTCTTTCACTGTTGACTTTTTAAAATGTTTAATACCAGGTGAAATATAAAGAAATAGACAGATTAACTAACTAGTAACCGAAGGTTTTATATTCTTAGCATTCTATAGAGAGCGTGCTTTTAATTAATTTTCCAGTGCAGAACTTCCTACGAGTTCATTAAAAAACTTGGTCTACGTGAAGTATTTTTATAGCTTAGTTAAGTAAGTAATAACAACCGATTTTATCTTGTTTCACATTTTGCTCATTTTATTTAGTATGTGTATATTTTATTTTATGTAGTATTTTTTTAAGTATGTGGATATACTTAATACATGTTATATGTTATGTATGATGATTGGTAAAAAATGATTTTCATCCTCATAACGCAAAAGCTCTTGTAGTTGCCGCGTGGATTATTTATTATATTATCTTACCACTTTTTTGTCCCAATATTATAAAATAAGTACATATTAAGTAGAGTATATTTTATGAGAATATTTTATATATTGAGGTTGCGCTCGTAAAAGCGTATTATTAAGCGTAGTAAGCGTATGTTTTTACATTTCAAGTAAATGTTTGAATGATATTATGCTAGTTTAATTTGCTTTTTTGGCATGACAAATAACCACGTGATAGTCTATTTTGCACTAAATTACGAGGAGGATTACTAATATGTAGCTCCTAATTAAGAGGCAAACCCTTCGCAACTTTAAACTAATTATACCACGTTTTTGCCGCGGTTAATTAAAATATAACCAGAAAGTTTCTGTACTTGAGTGTCCAACTCCAATGTTTCGCATGTGGTCTCTGTTTTGCGACCTAAATTCTATGTCACACACATGTATGTATATTAAACGGTAATTATGAGTGGGCTGAAACATTTGTTTTGATAAAATAGCCGCCCACATCTCGTGAATTTATAATTAGTTTGGTCATTTCATACTAACTAGCTCTAATTCATTATTTATTCCATAGCATTGTTATCTAAACGTTTGTTATGTGTTTATACAATATCTACCTACCTTTTGTTGTATCAAATATGCTGCTTTATAATTTTTCACTGTTTTGACTATAAGATTTTGCAGTGCAGAACTTTTTTGTTAAATAAATTCGAAAAAAAAAATTACACTTGTTACAATACAATACAATTCTTTATTTGCATAATGTGTGTAGGTACATAAGGTGTTAAATCTAATAAACATAGTCCAGCACATTAGCCATAACGTATATCATACTCAATATTACCAATAACGGTTTTTTTTTCAATTTCAGGTACGTATACCAGACCAGTCGATAGTCGTTACTGATTGTGATTCACCTCGACGTGTTGGCGACAACTCCATAAAGGATTATGCAAATTGGTAAAACGTTCGTGTTGTTGGTATGCTTATTTAAGCTGTTTTATTTTAATATACTTGAGCTATGTAAATTCTCGAATCAACATCTTTATATCTCGCTGTAGCACACACTTTAGTTTTATAAAATAAGCCGTGAATTATAAAAAAAAAATTAAAGCATAATACTTAATTCATCGATCATCTTACTTAGCGGAAGTGTTTTAAGTACTTATTGGGGCTGATTCTCTTGTACACAATCTCTAAACTAAACTAAATTAACAGGTCTAAATCTAATGCTCTCCTTTTCCGCAAGAAACATTATGACAGGGATAGCAATTGATTTAGACGTGTCATTTTAGTTTAGTTTAGAGATTGTGTACAAGAGAATCGGCTCCATTGTCTTCTTAGTTAAACATAGAACAGTATCAAAAGCAGTAATTATTAATTATCGGTCGAATATTGAAGTGCTCGCTAAACCACAAAATATGAATTAATGAACAAAATTCTACATCAAGATTGGATAGACGGTCTTTAAAAATTGAATTATAACTTAAATAGAAAAGTTTTGAATCTGTGCTTATTTATGCTTGGAGAGATACGAAAGTCATTAATTTGTTAGTCCCGGAATAAGATTAAGGATTTCGGTACCTTTTAAATGAATTCAGAAATTTCGAACTGTCACTAAACAAAAAGGGGAGCACGTACGGGTTAACTTATTAACCTATTTTTTTTTAACTTTGAATGTGTTGGGCTATTTTCACTCTGATTACTGACACAGAGACAGACGCAGAATATATTGGAATAGGCACAGGTGGAATGCTTAGTTGCAGGGAGGGGTACTCCTTTTTACTACAGATTAAAAAACTAACATTGCGTGCAAAATATTTAACGATCAATATCTTTTCTTACTGGCATGTTCTATTTTGTCCTTTTCTGATTTTTAATCAGTTATCTATTTCGTCTTATTTCTTTAGTGTTTGTAATTGCATTTGTTTATTACAATTTACACTCAATGAATTTTTTGTTTTCATTATATATTACATTCTTGGTTAGATAGCCGTTGCTTCCTGCAGCTGCAAGGAAACATTTATTAGGGGATCATAAACTATAGATACCTAGTATTATGTGCAATGATTGATTGTGGTGTAAATTAGTTAATGGTCGCTTTATATGTAGCAACAGGTGACTCTAAGTTCACTTCTACGTCTAGGGTCAATGTTCGCTTGTTTATTTACTAAAGCAAACAAAATTAATGTAATAATAGGTAGTCCGCGAAAGCGGTATCTCAAGGTCGTAAAGCATAAAGGCATGAATAGGTTGTGACTCGCCAAAGCTCAGTAAGTCATGATGATTTGTTTAATACCCTAAACGAAATACGGCGGTCAGATAAAGTAACTGTTTTATAGGGCGTAGATGAGAGTAAATAATTATTTCATCCGCTGCTAAAGGAAAGACGATGAGCTGAATCTTGTGAACATTAACGAATATTATATCTTCTTAATTATATTTAGTCTAAAAGTTTTACTTATTCTAAAATTTTATATTTTGGCTGGTAAACAAACAAGTATAACGCGTAAAACTTTACTCCTCACGCGCCATTTTAACTTTTTGTCAAATTTCGTGGCAAAAGTGCGATTTTAGTTCTTATTTTAAAGGTGAACCGTAGGTACTTCTGACATGACAGTTGCCCCATAGAGTTAAAATGAGTGAGGAGTCATTTTTACGGACTATAAGAAATTTAAATTAAATGACAGACTCTATCATTAAATCTTGAGATTTACGAATACTTATTTCAAGGTTTCTTAGGCGTAAACAACATTTCTTATTATACCTATTTGAACTAGAGGTGATTCATTTATTCATTAACCTGTTAATTTAACACATATTAAAGTTTGTTGATTACATTCGATACTAAAAGTTAACAATTTTAAATAAAAAAATATTAATAAATCAAAAAATACATAATATTATACCTAATTATGTCCCATACCTACGTTCTAAGTAGCTGCAGTAGGTAGGTAGGTAGCGCGAAGATTCCAGGAAATTAAAATTCGAAGCGGGCGCGCGGTGCAGTGGGGTGGGGAATGAACAGCACAGTTGCAAAACGCGCGCGCGCCGAGACATACCGAAGGCGACCGAAACCGATTACGTCACGCGATATCCGCGAGTCCGCAACAAGTAGTCGGTTAAAAATACCGATGTATTGAATATGGTTAAAAATAGCAAGTCAACTAATGTTTAATACCACCTCATCGATATGATAATAAATTTAGCATATCAGTTAGCAAATGATTTGTTGTTCCCATCGAATACATACAAAGTGTTATCAAATAAGTTAAATAATTTTGTTGTTAATTTTGTTGATGTTTTGATTTGATACACAAATAATACATAAGTTAAATAACTTTGTTGTTATTTGTTGATGTTTTGATTATTAACGATAGTGCGCGTTGGTAGACTTTTTACTAGTTTATTTTATTTCGGTAATTTGATGATGATGACTTTATTAAAAAAAGGATTTTTGGCATTCCTTCTCTCGTTATGAAATAAAGTTGGTAGGTAGGTATTGAGTATTAGTTAGCATTCGTTTTTCGTGTTTAAGTAGGTACCTACTTCTTTAGCAGGTATAACATGATATATGGCAGGTTTTAACTTTTATATAATTTATCGAGGTTCGAATTAAAATTCAAAATTCAAGTGAGAATTTATGTACCTAGTAAGTTAGGTAGGTACCTACCTAGATAACTTAAATTGATTTTATATACTTATTTAAGTAGGTAATCCATACTTGTCCATATTTAGTATTATAAATGCGAAAGTGTTTCTGTCTGTCTGTCTGCTAGTCTTTCACAGCTCATCCGTTCAACCGATTTTGACGAAATTTCTGACAGAGATAAACAACACAGAACGACAAGATTCTTGTCGTTCATAAGATAGCTTGCATTCCAGGGAAAGACAGGCTACTTTTTGTCCCGGAAAATCATAAGAGTTCCCACGGGATTTTTATAAACCTAAATCCACGCGGATGAAGTCGCGGGCATCATCTAGTCTATACTAATATTATATTATTATACATATAATATTATAAATGCGAAAGTGTGTCTGTCTGTCTGCTATCTTTTCATGACCCAACGGTTTACATCCCGGGGTGGTGAATAGAGTAAATGATGGTGGTGTCGATAATAACAGAATATGGAAACAAATTGATTCAGTAATAATATCATCAATTGCTCCAAAGACGGCGGAAACCAAAGCTCAAGAGGAGCTAGACATGTTTTTGAAGGAGACTGTAGTAAATAGAAAAGTTTGCCCTTTGACGTGGTGGAAAACCCACCAATTAATATATCCAGTGCTATACAAAATTTTCAAAACCAAGTGTAACATAATGGTTAGTTCGGTGCCGTGTGAGAGGGCATTTTCGAAGGCGGGCTATATCATTAATGATAGAAGGACTCGCCTCAGTACATCAAAGGTGGCCCAAATCATGTTTCTAAATGTAAATAAAATCTATTAAGTAAATGCTAAAAAAAATCCAAAAAAAAGTAGAAAAAAATTCTAAATGTCAATAAAATCTATTAAATTAAAAAAACCTAAAACAAATAAAAAACAAGTTAAAAAAAATAAAAAATAAAACGTAAGTAATGTAAGATAAAATCAATGAACTTCTAAATACGCCTAGGCAGTAGGCACTGATGGGTAGCTAGACAGTCCTAAGCCTGTTTAAGTATGAAGGGAATTTCATTTTTTTTCAACCGTTATATTTATAACGTATTTATTTATCGATATTTTTTTTTAACAATTGTTTTTAGCATATTATGAACATTTAACAGTATTTGACACCACTAATTTGAACTACAAATACTCGAAAACGCTATCCATCTACTACTGAAAGTTTTGCTTTGACTTTTATTCCTACAACAATCTACACTGGGAAGAATTAAAGCAATTCTTTTTTATATACAATTGAAAAATTCTTAACCGGGAGCCCCATCTAACTATGACTCAAGATTCTTTTATGTTCCTGTGCATTGTCCGTGACCCTTAATTGGTATTTCCCTTCGCAGGATCCCTGTGTGCTTACAAAATGCATAAATCTTTTTGTCACATTTTATGCGTGCCGTTGCCTTTTATTGATATTGTCTCACGTTTGACCCCGTAAGCATGGGTTGTTATATTATATAAAGTATAGAATGAACTCAGACTATCCCTATTCTTTATTCGATAGCAGGTAGGTATTTAGTTATGTATTTTAAGTCGTGCAAGTTGATAGCTCTTCAGTTCCAAAATGTTTTAATACCAATTTAAAGACGTCTGTATAGAATCTGTTGTGTAACGTAGTATTGTGGGTAACCCTAAGTTTCTACTTCCCCTCGTGATGACCACTCGGTCCCCTCGCTGCGTACACGAAATCAATAAATCTTTTCAAGACGTTCAGCTGCCGTTTTGGACGTTGACTAATTTGAACCTATCGAAGGTGATATAGAACACTACCTTTATATCCTTCACCCAGTCGCCTACGCTAGCTCTTTCTTTATTAAACTTTACAAATTATCTCGGATTTTGGAAATAATGTTAAGTCTTTATAAGTAGTAAGAGCTACTCCTTCTTAGTCACATGTAAAATATTATACAGATCATGGCCAGTGACACTAATGCCTATTCGATGTAGTTATAAAACGTCTAAGTTGTGCACAAATCTCTAAACTACCCAATAAAATTGATAGGTCTTTTTCCACATGGTCATCTATCGCAACTTTTAAGAGTTTAGGGATTTGAGACAATTTGTAAATAATAACTATCGTGTAAGAACCCTAGTGTATATGTATTATATATGACAATACCTTAAATACGAACAGTGCGAAGGTCAAAGGCAATAGAGGTCAACGAAAATCAACGTGCGTTCGTGTCTTTTGTTTGTTATATTTCGGTCTACGTCGCGTTTATTGAATCGGATTTTATCACCGTCTAGAAAAAGGTAGCGCTTATTTGTGGTTGACCTGGCTCATTTTATAGCTTATGTTTAATTGGATTGACTTAACGTCTTTGTTGCTAAAATATTTACGTATCTTTACCTAATCCCCTTATAAGGTTAATAGTTAGTACAGCGTAGTTTTTGCATCCATATTGTCTATGAAGTTAGGCACTTGCGTACCAACTGCCAACGTTCCTCAAAAAAGTGTCTAAATTTAACTTTTGTCAGTTGGTAATCTATCTATGTAGGTAGGTATCTAAGTAATAAAAGTCGAACAAACATATGCAGATGTATGTTCGACTTCACGTGTGAGAAAAACCGTGAAAGAAATCTTATATTTTTACCAGTATGAGACTTTCCTTAAAAGGAAAAAAGGCTAATATATCATCGCTGTTCCGTTAACCTCGGTCGTTCACCGTTAGTAACAGTTTCAGGTCATTGTTTTATAAGTGATCGTCATCGTTTGATCCTTGAACTTCAATTTGAGGTGAGTGTGTGAACGTGTCAGTGCTCAGTACATTTGGCTGAACATACGGACAAACGTTGCAGCATAAATCACTATAACAAATATTCGTTAACAAGCAAATTAGGTACTCATCAACATCATGATCAAACCATCGCCGGCTCACAACAAAGCACGGCTCTCCTCTCAGAGTAGGGTTTTAGCCATAGTATACTACGCTGACCAAGTGCGGATTGGCAGACTTAGGTACTTACTTAAAACGCACATAACTCCGAAGAGTTAGATTTGCGTGCCCGGCATCGAACCCCCGACCTCCGATTAGGAGGCGGATATCTTAACCACTAGGCACAGCTTCAATTAGTTACTAACTGAACATTACCATAAAATGGTTGAAAGCGATAAGACCTTAATGGTCGTGTATGTGTTATTTCATTGACTAGACACGACGCGGCATTCTCTAAGTCAAATACAGTAATTATACTGTCTCATATCACGTACAGGTGATATTAATTGGTTTAAATTGCAAATAATATTTAATAGATGTACTGCTAGGCTCAGCTATGGATTATGTATTTTATTATTGAGTTGATCCTTCTATGAGTATAAACCTTAGATATTATATGGATTAGATAAACTATTAGGATGTGTCGAGATAATAAATAATTTATAAGCTAACAAGGACACATTTGTGGTGTCGATGTTGTTACTCGAACCATTAGAGCGTGTTTGATCCTGTGTAGGTACACGCATATGAACTCTCGCCTCTCATCTCGCAACCTTTGTTATATTGATGGAAAATTAAACCAGTACAGTTTTATTATTTGGAGTTCGGACTAAAATATTATTTAAAAAAACAGTTACAACTCAAAATATAAATATTGTACTATCGGAACCGATAAACTAAATCTATAGCATAGGAATGAAGAAATAAGTCGACGTCATTCATACTAATATTATAAATGCGAAAGTGTGTCTGTCTGTCTGTCTGCTAGCTTTTCACCGCCCAACCGTTCAACCGATTTTAATGAAATTTGGTATAGAGTTAGCTAACATGCCGGGGACAGACATAGGCTGCCCGGAAAATTAAAGAGTTTATTCTCCGCAGGATTAAAAAAAAGCTAAATCCACGCGGACTAAGTCGCGGGCATCATCTAGTTACTTATAGATTAACCTCTTTTATAGCATATTGAATACGGTGCAAGCAATTCTGTTATTATCTGTGATATATACAATACAATATAGCAGTGTTGCGTGCGTTCGAGCCATTGAAATAATCAGCTCATTAAAACACAAAGTTGCCGGTACTAGCTCCTGAATCCTGATTAATAAATTGGCGGCCTGCGCTTGCTTAGACGATAACAATGTTGATCGTTTTAGTAGGTACGACTACGAGTATATCGATTAGAAATTATCTAGTAGTTGTTTATTATCTGGTATTTACTAACAATTGGAAGTTTTACTGTTTTACCTCATTTGAAACTACCTTGAAACATGATTTGTACGGTATTTAATATTAGCTGATGCCCGCGACTTCGTCCGCGTGGATTTATGTTTTTCAAAATCCCGCGGGAACTCTTTGATTTTCCGGGATAAAAAGTAGCCTATGTCACTCTCCAGGTCTTTATTTATACCCATGCAAAAAATCACATCAATCTGTTGCACAGTTGCGAAGGACAAACCAACAAACCAATAAACCAACAAACAATCACACTTTCGCATTTATAATAAGGCAACTGATTATTTAAAACTGTAGTTTCTTTCCTCATTTCTGTTCTTTTTGTTTCATCAAATTGCTTATTTAATTTTTCATAAGCACTCAAAACAATCGATTGCACTATTAGTGTTGGACAAAGACATGTGAGGATTATTGAACAATGATGTTGAGTTTGTATGTTATTTACCTTCTTGCTTTGTCCTTATGAATTATCCGTTATCACTTATCAGTAGTGTGCGTATGGTATGTTTATTGGTTCATGACGATTTATTGAAGACTTGTTTTTACCTGTATTGCCTTTAGTAAATACCTTTATTAAATCGTCATTTGGTAATTTACCAATTAATCTTCTTTATTGATATTGGATTAATTCATATACCTAATATATATTACTTACCATAACCATTGTTTGATTTCCAACTAGCGACCCGCCCCGGCTCCGCACGGTTAGCTTATTAAAAGTTTCGGTATCAATACTTATTGATTCAATAATACATATATATTGACTATTCATACACCTTGTTTTAAAGAATCTGCGTAATAAAAATTACGTCTAATTAAATACTCAAGACGTTTTATTTAATATTCCACATCTAACACTGGGGCCGATTCTCTTGTAAACAATCTCTAGACTAAACTAAATTAACAGGGATAAATGTAGTGCTATCCTTTTCCGCAAGCAGTATTATTAAGGGATAGCAATAGATTTAGACGTGCCATTTTAGTTTAGTTTAGAGATTGTGTACAACGGAATTAGCCACAATGGGGCTAATTCCTTTGTACACAATCTCTAAACTAAACTAAAATGGCACGTCTAAATCTATTGCTATCCCTTTCATAATGTTGCTTGCGGAAAAGGAAAGCACTAGATTTAGACCTGTTAATTTAGTTTAGTTTAGAGATTGTGTACTAGAGAATCGGCCCCATTGTCAGCCCACGATTTATTTAAATGTTCTAATATGATTTATCCAGCCATCTCAATTGGTCACCAAACCATATTAAATTATGAGAGGTTGAGACGTGATGCGAGATTTAAATAATGAATTTTGTTCATCACACGTCTTCACTTCTAGAGACCACGTTTTCTTAATCTATATATACTAATAAATAAAATTGAAGTGTCCGTCTGTAATTTCGAAATAACTACCTCATATTTAGCTCATATTAGGGTTATTTGAACCGTACCATCCGGAACCGGAAAATCAAGAAGTTCCCACGGGATTTTTAAAAAGCTTAATCTACATTCTACACAGACGAAGTCGCGGGCATCAGCTAGTAAGTGATAGAAACTAGACAAACGATATTAATCGATACTAATTGTCATACAGTACATAAGTAATTACTTACTATGAATTCTGTAATTACGAATTTTTGGATATCACCATCAACCCATCGCCGGCTCACTACTGGGCACGGGTCTCTTCTCAGAATGAGAATGGTTTGGTCATAGTCCACTACGCTGGCCAAGTGCGAATTGGCCGACATTTTAGATATAATCCCCCATAATGTCAGGTCAGAAATCTTAATCCCACCTACCACCCTGTTACGTAACGTCAGCCCCCTTTTTGAATTTGATGTTACTTATTCCGCCCTTCCCAAACTTTTGAGGGATTTAATCCATTGGTGTCGGAGGATCTATTTTATCTTTATTGATAAGACGGATTTTATTCTCAATAGAAAAAGAAAATGACATCCAACAAGTTCAACTTTGAATGAGTTTTAGTTATTGATTGTTATTCATTCATTTAGTAGAGATAAGCTTAAAGAAGTATAACTTTTTTTAAGTAAAACTTTTTAATGAAATACAGTATTGGGCCCGATTCTCTTGTACACAATCTCTAAACTAAACTAAATTAACAGGTCTAAATCTAGTGCTATCCTTTTCCGCAAGCAACATTATGAAAGGGATAGCAATAGATTGCTCCCCCCCCCTCACTTTTCATTTAAAATGTACTTATGTCACCCCGACTATAATAACAAAGGAACACTCATAAATACAAACCTACATACATACATAGACTGCTAAAATCATAATTCTTCGATTTGCCGTAATCGGGTAGAAATAGCACGATTGCAAAGTTGTGACCGGGCGCCGTGGTCGTGAATCATTCTAGAGGTATTTCATGCGAGACAGTCCTATATATTTATACTTCAATTTGATTAGTTTATTTTTTACTGGATAAGATATTTAAAAGTGGTGATAGTCAAGCGTTTAAGATTACGGCCACCTTTCCGGAGGGTCTGGGGTTCGAGTCCACGCACGCACTTAATTTTTAGAAGTTTTGCCTGTTTTAAGCAATTAAATATCATTGTAAAGAAATCTCAATGCCTGGGAGTTCTTGATAATATTTTCAAAGTGTGAAGCTTCCTAATTCGCACTTGGCCAGATTGGTGGATAATGGTCTAAAACCTTCTCATTCTGAGAGAAGACCAGTGCTCACTAGAGGGCATGCGATTGGTTGAGATCATGATAATGATGTATATATTTAAAGCAGATACCGTTCAAGTGTTTCTTGATTCACATGATTATCATCTTCATTTTAACTCTACTTGATCTATTAAAATGATTATTAATGAACAGATCATTTTATATTAATAAAATATGTTATTAATAAACTTTACTATTAACTCTGCCGTAAATTGCTTTATTTCAGGCCTGGACAGTATTGTACTATCACTGTTTTCTCATCAGAATAATCGCGTACCTTCTTGGAAACAAAGTTTGACGATCATTATCCGAATAGTTTCTCTATCTAACTTTCGGGTCGCCTCTTTTAACTTCGGGTAACTAAGCCCTGTCCATCCCCTTAAATATCATCCGACCATTTGCGTATTTGGCGACCTGAAGCCTTCAATTCTACCTTCAAACACTAATTTTGGGAATTAGAATTGGGCTCTTTGTAAATATCCAATGAAAGCGAGTTTCCTTCGCATGATGATTAATGTGAGTTTTCTATCTTTGTGGACCAATTCCGGTACCTTAGTGTTCGGTGTAAAGCTGTTCCAGGTTATATTGAGCATTTTCCTGTAGATCCCCATTTTAAAGCTTGCAGGCGGTTAGTTGCTTTCTTTTTGAGCAGCCAAGTTTCACAACCATACAAGAGGGTGGACCAGACGGCATTTTATAAGGCGGCATCTCAGCTCAAGCTCTAAGTTGATTTAAAAATTGCTTTCTGGTTAAAGTTTAATAAAATCTGCTGTACTACACGTGGTTGCTCTACTTTTCACAAGATCATATTATCTAACAACACTTGATCTTTTATCTTAGCTTCGCTGGGAGAAGCCGTGTCAGTATAGATTTTATCAACAAGTATCTTAACCCCCCCCCCCCCCCCCCGTTCCCAATTGTCGTTTGTCGGGCCAGGGTTTAAATTGGATGCTCCAGTGGCAGAACATTTTATATGAAGCTATTCACACTTGTCGGAAACCGATTTTGTGTCGTAATGTACTGCCACTGGAACATCAAGCGACAAACGACAAACGACAAGTGGAGATGGGGGGTAAGATACCATACCCATACAAGTTACCCAGTACACGATGCAATAATTAACGAAATATACATATATACATAACGATAAATCATTGCCCGAATGTGAATGTACTGTTAAGTTGCAATTCTGTGATGCTGATGATTTGGTATTTACTGCGCTGGCGCAATAAATTAATAAAGTTTGTAAAATACGTCGAAGTTTATTAAGTACTGGCTTGCCCGCGACTTCGTCCGCGTGGACTACACAAAATTTCAAACTCTTATTTTTTCCCTTAGGGGTTGAATTTTCAAAAATTCTTAGCGGATGTCAACGTCATAATAGCTAGCTGCATGCCTTTCAGCCCGATCCGTCTAGTAGTTTGAGCTGTGCGTTCATAGATCAGTCAGTCACACAGTCAGTCAGCATAGATTTATATTTAAGTGAGTTATATAGTAATAGGTGCTTTCTTCTTACTAATACTATAACAATAAACAATTTAATTAGCGCGGTATAGAATTTTCCGTCGTGAAAAAAATCTGAAACTTATACCTCTGCTAATTTAATTTCTACCACAAGTACTTAAATTCAATTTTCTTATTTCGTGATAACATTCCTAATTGTGAACGCAAAATGAGAAAAAGACAATGGAATGTAAAGTCATTCTGTTTCCGTTCCGTTACACGGCTACAGTTTACAAAACATTGCATTCCCTTCTTATCAAAAAGACTTACCTACTTAAATATGGTCGATTTAACCTTAAATAATCAAAGTAAGGATTTGCGTCGTTAATTTTAAGATGTTTTTACCTTTACTATTTCAAAATATGTTTGCTTTTTTTGTTTCCACCTTCTTATTTTATACAAAAATATGCTCTGTGTTTATGACTCTTGTTGAGATTTTTAGGGTTCCTAATAGGATACCCATTTTAATGTCTGTCTGTCAAGAAAACTATAGGGTATTTCCCGTTGACCTAGAATTATGAAATTTGACAGGTAGGTAGGTCTTATATCACACGTAAAAAGAAAAATCCGAAAATCATGTGGTTACACCACCAAAAAAATTAAAATATATTCATGAACTAATAATAGTTAGTATTTTCAACTTTCAAAGGAACATTACCATACCAAGTGGGGTAGCATATGAAAAGGCTTTTTACCTGTAAATTCTAAAACAGATTTTTATGCAGAATGGTTGTCGATTTATCTGTCACAGTCGTATTTATAAAATACGACTGTATTATGGAACCCTCTGTACAATACTTAACAAGTGCGAGTCTGACTCGCACTTGTTAAGTATTGTGTTAACTGTTGAAACCTGAATAAATAAAATAAGTGGGGAATCAATGATACTTAAGTAATATCAGTAAATACTGACTTTGAGTGTGTGTCATTAACTCATTGCTGAATTGTGTTTGTTCCAAATTCCGAGCTAATTAGGAGAATGTGTTTTTACTTACTATCTTGACATTGCAAGTTACAATTTTCGGAATTCTCGGTTCATGCTTTAAATAATGTTTGTGTAATGGAAATGTTCAGAGTTCAAGGTTAGTTTTCACCTTACATTGCGTTGTTAATTTTACAATGCATTACTATGGAAATTGTTTTTATTAACAAGGACAATTGTACCGCAGAGTGCAGTTTGTAGCAGGGTTAATATGGCAGAGGCACGTTTCTGCCGAGGTCATGAAGAATTAATGCAACTATAATATTAAACGCGACCCTGGCTTTACGGGGTTTTGGGAAAACAGGGACTGTCTACTATTAATTTATAGTTTGCGCATCTTTTGAAGACCTATTGCCAACTTTCTACAAATTCTAGGTTTAGTCATCAATGTATGATAAACCATATAATGATGATGATGATAAAGATGATGTCCGGCCGCGTGGATATAAGTTTTTTTTTAAATCCGTGGATTTTCCGAGATAAAAAGTACCTAGTCAATTCGGTCTCCAGGATGCAAACTATCTCTGTACCAAATAGACGATGTTCGCAACTTCGTCCACGTGGATTTAGGTTTTAAAAATTTAAATAACTTTGATTTTCCGGGATAAAAAGTAACCTTTGTTGGAAGCTAACTCTATACCATATTTCGTCAAGATCGGTTAAACCACGGATTAAACAGATAGGCCGTGAAAAGCTAGTAGACGACAGAATAACACACTTTCACGGTTATTATAATATTAGTATGGATACCTGTGAAATACACTGTTTCTCAGCACAATCCTCACTGTCAGGAAACTCCCACTGATGTCTTTAAGGAATAGTTACAATCGGTTTGATTTCCTTTTACTATACCACACTGAACGGCAGTTAGGGAACTTCCAACAAAACGTCGAGGATTCAACGTCACTGGCAGGCGTCAAATGTTAGTACATTTGACGCCGGTAGCCCTATTTTTCTATGATTTTATGTCGCCATAGCCTAATATTTGACATATCGTCGAGAGTTCCTTCACTCTAGTTCACTCTGACTATACTCGTAAGATCAACTCTCTCAGTTTCGATTGGTCGTATCGAGAACTTTCAGGACGAAGTCAAGTATAGGAATGCTTGTATTGCATGAAACAGTATCTAGAATGAATAATGTGGCGAGAAATGCAGCTCACTGGGTCAAGTTTGAGTTTTCTCACGCTTGTTAGCATGTTAACTGCGCGGAACCGAGCAGGGGTTCTATTTTAACGGCGTTGTTTGTTTTAATTGGTGATCATCGATGCATTTTAAGATTCTTTGGTGAAAACTGACATTGTTTAAGAATCTTTTTAAGATTTTTATTACCTATCATCTTGTTTTGAAAAATAAGAGTCTAATATCAATAATTAATTTAGAGACAAACTGCAAAATCCTCAGATCGCTAAGAGTTAGCCAAGGAATTTAGATAACAGTATGCCTTTGGAGCTGCGTTACTTGAAGATTTTCTATCAAGGCCTTTTGAGTCGGGAACAGCGTACTCGTCCTAGTAACAAAAGTAAAAATATTTTTCGAAATAATAGCGAGTTCGCGACTCTAACAAAATGTGCATACTCGTTTCAACGTGCGGCGGGAGCTTCGGTTTTATGAATGAAATCTGATCGGAGCAACATATTATCGTGTGAGACGCTTTATACTTGACCTTTGATGTGATAATGGAATAATTGAGTATTGTGAGTGAGATTTGTGTTTCATACGCTTCCATTTTTAGCAAAGTTTGCAATTATTTCCTAACAAATATTACTGCCATTGAGGAAAATTGTAATTGGTAGTTTACTAATTTCTGTTCGTTATAGATTACCCACTAGGCGGACGGACGACATCAAGCGAGTCGTAGGGAGCCGCTGGATTCAGGCAGCGCAAGACCGTGGCATGTGGAAGTCCCTTCAAGAAATCTTTGTCCAACTGTGGACGTTTATCAGTTGTTGTTGTTGTTGTTGTTGTCGATGATGATGATGATGATGATAGATCCGAAGACATTGCATCTTTTGAGTGCCAACGTTTTTAACCAATAATGGAATACGTTATTTGAAAAGGGAGCGCGACGCATAAATGAATTGTTAGTAACAATTTGAATTTTAAATCGTGAGGCATCTTGGTGTCAAGGTCTCTCATCTTTGATTCTTAATGTGAGATATTTTTTGTATAAATGGTCTGAACACAAAAACCTGTTTGGCTGAGCTTAGTCAATGTACCTATTTGTATGGCATAATATGCAGATCATAACTGCCAATACAAATGTCGCGAGGAAACCAAAGTTTCGTTGGTTGCCTGAGAAAATTTAAATCATTTTAGCGATATTAAATAGCCTGTTCGTTTTGTCTTGATTTATTAGCTTTATGAAATTCTTTTAATTATGTATCTTTATCTTCGGAACCGGAAAATAAGATATCTTTACCTTCGACTATTGATTTTATAATGAACTAGATGATGCCCGCGACTTCGTCCGCGTGGATTTAGGTTTTTAAAAATCCCATGGGAATTCTTTGATTTTCCGGGATAAAATAGCCTATGTCCTTCCTCGGGATCCAAGCTATCTCTGTACGAAAATCGATTGAAAGGATGGGCCGTGAAAGGCTAGCAGACAGACAGACAGACACACTTTCGCATTTATAATATTACCAGATTATTAAATAATCTGGTCGTGGATTAATAAAAAATAATGTAGGTATGTAGGTACCTACCTCTAGACCTAGACCGAAACGAGCCCTCTACACTCTTTATTATATGGATATTAGTGTAGATTATTTATTTCATGTCATTTAGTCATTTTGCCTATGAATAACCAATGCAATTCTGAAATCATTTATTTGCTGTATAGTATGTGCTTGTGGTAGTATTATCCTCTCTGACTCAAAGCTTGAAGAATGACAGTCATTAATTCTTCGAAGCATTTAAGATATATGTATGTAGGTTAAGTACCTAACATAATAAAACTCTATAGTCTATTAATAACTCTACGAAGAAGCAATTGACTCCGCGAAGTATCTATCATTTGCTTATAGAGAGAGAGCCCGGGAGAGCTAGACCTTCGTTGTTTTATAAAAGCTAAACGTTTCTCTGCATTTTGTCCCCAAAATTGGGAAGAACGTTTGTTTGGATCACGGTGGCTTTGGGAGATAATAGGTAATAAAGGTGTAAAAAAAATCTAACGTCAAATTATAAAGTCCAATTTTTTATGTTTTCTTCGAAATAGTATTAGACATCACGTCATGCATTGCCAGACTTTGGCACCGATTCCTTTGTCTTTCTCTAAACTAAATTTAGAGTATCTGCATCCTTTTCTTTTTAACAATGCTAAAAAAGGACAGAACATGAACTTAACATTTAAAGACTCAAGGTTTTAGTGCACGCTACAAATTTAAACAGTAGGCTCGCGACTGTGCGCTAAAATGACGGGTTTTACCATCTAAAAATTAAATTTAAAACTGTCAAACTGCGTCTGTCCTTTTCATTTTACATTAGTAAGAAGAGTATGCGAATACTCTAAAATTAGGTTGTGCTCAGAATCAGTACCAGTGTCGTGGCAACCCCCTGCCAGACAACCTTAACCTTTTAAACTTTAAGGATGTCTGGCAGGGGGTTGCCATGATACTAAGTGTCTGGCAATGCATGACGCATTTTTTTAAACTTTAACTTTGACTTTTTGACCTTTATTACCTGTTATCTCCAACAGCCACCATGATCCAAACAAACGTTCCTTCCAGTGTTAGGGACAATACGCAGAGAAACTTTCAGCTTTTATAAAATAACAATCTGGCACACGCTAGCTCTTAGTCCATCAATCATGATTTAAAATTTTTATCAATATATATCCGAGAAATATACTTTCTCTGCAAAATTAGCAACAATAATTTGTAACTTACACAACATAAACCCTTGTCGTGCCATGTCACGCGGCCCCGTTCCCCGTTCCATCTCGTTCCCCGTTCCTCCTTGGGGTTGTTTTTCAGCAATTTGCATTATATTTCACATCGCACTGCGGTCTAGCATGTCGTCCGAACATTACACTTGGGGGCCACCCTTTCAAGTTCAAGAAAAAATTAGCCTTGCCTCTTTTTATACTTCAAGTTACATGACAATAAAGGCCTTTTAAACTGCCTTGTAAACTGGGTGAAAAAAGAACTTTGCTGTTTGTCTTGTAGTTCTTATATTTTGGCAAAGTCGAGAATTAAAAAGTGGCGTTCGCCTTTCCCACGCTAAGCATTCAATTCATCAACTTGTGCCAAACTCGAAATGATGCTCAGCGATCATTTTGCGAAGAGCTTCCCTGTTTTGCATCTATGTAGAAAAGTTGGACCAGGCTAGACAAGTAGATAAAAGATAGCCATTGCCATGTAGCCTAATGGCCAAAGCAAAAAAAGATTACTTGCAAGAAAAAAGTGGTTCGACGTCATAGAGGGCTGAAGAGCCGTTACTCTGGTAGTAGGTATATTGCAATTGTGCTTTGTAGAGTCTAATGCTGAGATCTATAGAGCGCACTCTGACTTAGCTTGGACTTCAGATTTAAAACGAGACAGAGCTATATCTCTCACATAAATCTGTCTCGTTTTAACTCATTAAGTCTGAGCAAAGTCAAAGTGCGCTCTGTAGTAGATCTGTAGTGAAACGCATCTACGTTGAGTATGTTTTAGAAGATGTGTGTGGTGGTAGTAAGTCTTGCTTGGTTGCTTATTTAAGTTTCCTGCATGTTTAGCAGTGGGAGGGCGTGCGGTGCATTTCGCATGCCGTCCATTGTACCATACAGATTTATCTTTTTTGGCGGATTATAGCGAATTAAGCTTGCTGTTCCTCGCCGTTATAATGACAAAAATGTTTAAGACTAACTGACCACTAAAATTTTCTGCAGCTGACCTCCGAGCTTCAATTTAAAGATGATACCATGATCATGATATTTTTCAGTAAGATAGTATATTTCCAGTTAAAATATAATTATTATAATTAAACACATATTATGCCGGTTAACTCATTATCATGGTAATTGCCCAGCGAGCCATCAGTTGAAGGTCAGAGGATGCGTCATTTAGCTAGGTGTCAAAATGATGGTCGTCTCTGGACTAATTCAGCGGTTAGAGTGGGTAAACATGGTATTAAATTACAGTTTAGAATAGTTTGGCCTCATGCACTACAAGTATATACTACTCGTAACTAAACGTCGTCGGCCAGATTTACCGCCGGTGATAATTCTACTCCTAAATGAATATTTTTTCTAAGGTGTTGCGTGTGATGGTATAAGAAAATTAAAAAGTTAGCGTAAGCTACAGTATAATAGCTGCCAATCCGCACTTGACCAGCGTGGTAGACTAGGAAACTTTCTCATTCTGAGAGGATACCTGTGCTCTGTACTGAGCCAGTAATGGGTTGGTCATGATGATGATGAAGACTGTCTAAGAGCTGTAAATGTTATGCAAAACCTAGAGATCGGAATAATTGCCCTTATAAGTTCAACAGTCAATAGACTCCCACCATAAACGGTAAGTTAAGGAACCTAACATGCAAATTGGTTACTATTTAAGTAGATATTGAAAAATGACCCTTGAGCCTGGGATATTTGGAACCAATTTTTCGCCGACTTAACAAAGACGTCACATCAAAATGTAATATCGTGGCATCATTTGATATACTGTATACAGGCATACATATATGCCAGGCAGGCAGACATAGGTATATTAAATTTAGTCACGAACACTTGAGACCTTCGAAAGGGTATCTTATGCATATTACATATCAATAACATGCTCGCCCTTTTAATAAATACAGCGCCTTTGTTTGCAAAGAACAAATGATTGAATTCCATTTTTTTCTAAGCTCTAAAAACTGCTCGTGTTCTGAATAATCGCACATTCGAATATCGCTTAGTGATATATTACGTATAAAAACATTGCTATTTTTCTAAATACATAGATAATAGATATATAAAAGAAAAGATGACTGACTGACTGATTTATCAACGCCCAGCTGAAACTACTAGACGGATCGGGATGTGCATGCAGATAGTATTATGACGTAGACATCCGCTGAGAACGGATTTTTGAAAACTCAACCCTTAGGTATGGGGGTAAAATAGGGGTTTGAAATTTGTGTGGTCCTACGCGGACTACACAAATAGTCGGTAACACGTAGATATTAGTTAGTATTATGTTCTAACAATAGGTTTACGCATATTCATGACTAGCTTTAAATTTCCACATATTCGTGTTTCACAGATGTGTTTTACTAAATCCAAATAAATGGATTGTAGATTGAAATAAACTATGGGAATTTAAATCGTAGAGATCGTTATTTTAACGTGAACACGCCATCGTTTTTACGTTCTATTTTTAACCGACTTCAAAAAAAGGAGGAGGTTCTCAATTTTTTTTTTATGTATGTTCCCCGATTACTCAAAAACGCCTGGACCGCTTTTGAAAATTCTTTTTTTGTTTGAAAGGGTATACTTCAAAGTTGGTCCCATTTCAATTTGGTGAAGATCTGATGAACATCTTCGAAGATAGATACTGGAACTCCTCAACGGATAAGAGTAAATTGCTCGCGATCAGTGTAATAGCTTAGTAAACAGTAGATTTTTACCCAGTCATAGCATAATTCCATGGGGCCACTAAAAATTGTGAAATAAAAAATTTTTACAAAAAAAATAAAAACCGACTTCGTTACATAAACACTAAAAATTGAAAAATAATTTAATTTATTACCGAATATATTATGTATACAAGAGTTAATATAGTTCCATAATAATATTTTTTGGGGTCGGTGCCAATGAGGTGCCATTGTGGAGTCCCATAAAAATATGAAGTCCAGACGATTCGCGCAGCTAAAGCTAATTGGCACCGGCACCAAAAAGTATTATTATGGAACTATATTAACTCTTGTATACATAATATATTCGGTAATAAATTAAATTATTTTTCAATTTTTAACCGACTTCAAAAAAAGGAGGAGGTTCTCAATTCGTCGGAATTTTTTTTTTTTTTTTTTTTTTTTTTTTTTTTATTTTTTATGTATGTTCCCCGATTACTCAAAAACGCCTGGACCGATTTTGAAAATTCTTTTTTTGTTTGAAAGGGTATACTTCAAAGTTGGTCCCATTTCAATTTGGTGAAGATCTGATGAACATCTTCGAAGATAGATACTGGAACTCCTCAACGGATAAGAGTAAATTGCTCGCGATCAGTGTAATAGCTTAGTAAACAGTAGATTTTTAACCAGTTATAGCATAATTTCATGGGGCCACTAAAAATTGTGAAATAAAAAATTTTTACAAAAAAAATAAAAACCGACTTCGTTACATAAACACTAAAAATTAAAAAATAATTTAATTTATTACCGAATATATTATGTATACAAGAGTTAATATAGTTCCATAATAATATTTTTTGGGGTCGGTGCCAATGTGGTGCCATTGTGGAGTCCCATAAAAATATGAAGTCTAGACGATTCGCGCAGCTAAAGCTAATTGGCACCGGCACCAAAAAGTATTATTATGGAACTATATTAACTCTTGTATACATAATATATTCGGTAATAAATTAAATTATTTTTTAATTTTTAGTGTTTATGTAACGAAGTCGGTTTTTATTTTTTTTGTTAGTGTTTATGTAACGAAGTCGGTTTTTATTTTTTTTGTAAAAAAATTTTTTACTTTTATTTTCAACCGCTATCTTGAAGATGAATGATTATCTTTAAGAATGTACTCACTGATCGGTAACAACGCAATCCATTGAAGCAAGACGATAACTTAAATAGCCTGCCATTTGGAATGTGAACCCATCAAGAGTTATCGCGCTTCAACTAGACCTTTTATACGTTTACTACAAATAAGGAAAGTTTATGTGAATATTGGAAATATTGGAATGTCTATAAAAATTTATAGACATTCCAATATTCATAATTAATATGAGTTGTACGAAAATGTAAAATCTATCTATGTAAATCTTATCTGTAATTTTGTAATTTCCACTCACACCCCTCGGACTGTATAACTTGACCTTTTATTAGGTAGCTAAATGTTTTAACCAGGCTATCGATTGATGATTGCCGGTAGTTATAACCATTAAATTTGTGCTAGTTACAGTTCGTTCATTCACGAAATCAAGAGACACTTGTATAAAATCAATACCTTTTAACTCTATCGAATACTTAGTACCTACCACTTCTTTCTCTAGACCAGTTTCTTCATTTCCCGCTGATCATCGTCGGTTGAGATCAAATATCCGCGTTGTGTCACTCCATCCATCTATGCGTATTCCAGAAACGCCCATTTTTCAAAAGACTTCCTGTGTGAGCCAAGACCTATAAGATTTCAACGTAGTTTGCGCGTTGTCGATAATAATATTACTCCCAGTCTGAAGTCACACACTGAACATTACAGTTCAAACTTTACAATGACATTTAAGTACAGACATTTAAACATTTACAACAGCTATAGGTATATAGTGCCCAATATGACGAGGAATATGGTAAAGAGCTTCCGGAAGCAATGTTTGTTGAATCATTCGACTTGTTAGCTTTGTGTCTAATTGTATTTGATGATAGCCCAATATTTGGGTTGTTAATTGTTATAGATAGTTACACAATCCACTTTACAAATGAAATTAATACATTATACTCGTAGGTGTGTAGTTTTTGCAATATTTTAGAATGTTGATAGTTAATTTATATTTGCTAATACTCGTAGTTGATTATAATGTTTGGCTTCCAGAAGCAGAGTTGGTTGAATCATCCAATTTATTACTTGAATGATGACTAAATATAAAATTGTAATGTTATGCCGTATTGTTCCTATACTCCTATCTTGTTTTTAATTATTATTTGAACAGATGAACATTTGCCGGATTTGTATTATAATGTATATAGCATGCGACGGGGGACGCCCCGCACACCCTCACGTCAACCACGCTCGCCCGCACCGGGTTAACGCGGGGGCTGTGCGGGTGTGTGGGGCGTTCCCTGCCCGATTGCCATTTCGACTTTTCGCGCACTAAACATAATATATTCTGATTTGAAGCTAGTCAAAGTTGAAGATCGATCATCATAGTTGTAAGATTTTAAATTATTTTCTGTGTTTTTTATTCCATTACAAGTTAACCCTTGTCTGCGATGCGATCTCACCTAATGGTAAATGATGATGCAGTCTAAGATAGTAGCAGCGTGCTAACTTAGAAGGGGTGTGGCGGTTTTTATTAGGTACACCCATACTATTTTATCGGTTTCTACACGGCATCGAACCGGAACGCTAAATCGCTTGGCGGCATGGCTTTGCCGGTACTTAGGTGGTATCTAGCCACGGGTATATGCGGTAAGCTATTTATTTATAAAATCTGGAAGCTAAAAGAAAGGTATTCAAATAAACAATCAAGCTCAGTGTCCATCAATGCCAAGCTATCAACGAACTGCCAACGTTTTCCGGACGGTTGTCGTTTTGGCCGCGTGCCAACTCGCACTTGACCGATGTAATAAATATTGAGAATCCTCATGTGGTCGATCATGTAACAATAATGTAATGGATGTTGTGTATACAGTATGGTACCCGGCAGGAAATATTGTACATCGACCTTTAGAAAGAGATAGCGGTTTCGTAGAGCGTTGTTTCTGTTGTTGAGACCGACAAAACGTCACATAGGTGTGAGTGACAGTGACAACGCTCTACAAAGCCGAAATGTCATTTTAAACGCCGATGTACATTAGTTTCTGGCCCCCACTGTAGTTAGATATCGGTCCATCATATTTAATTTTATTTAAACTGGTGTCAAGAATTTTAACGTGTACATTTTTTTGTACCTGTGAATAATAAAAAATAATAAAAAAAAAATATCATTTTATGGAGGACATAATATTATCTGCATACGGCATAAATTATTATGTATCTTCCTTATATTTCACCCATGTAGTTATGAGTAATATTTCTATAGGAGATTACCGATCAAGACATGAATAAAGGCTATAAAAAGAGTAAAAGTATTTTGCCACTAAATAATATCAGTGTTTTTAATAGAGTCTACTCAACCTATATTTAAGTTAATTGATTACGTGCCTATAGGCAGTTCCTAAATCCAACATAAGAATAGCATACCCGAATTTAAATGTAAATATTGCGCGACGAAAAGCAATCAATTTTGTTTACTAACGTTTACGTCCAGGCTTTTTATAAGATTGCTTCGGCTTTTACGATCGACGGTTACGAGTAACGAGCCACGGACTACGGTTATCGTTGTTGATAGCTATTCTAATTGGAGGATTACTCTGAGCTTTTAGCTTTCACTTCGAATTGTTGATAGAAATATTGCGTTGGAGACTCAGAACAAATACCTCTAGAAATAGCCCTAATGTGACTCTTGCTGTTAAAACGAGATAGCTAAATGCATTAAAGCTCTTATTAGAGCGTGACAAAATGATTGTTTTTGTCCTTATGTCAAAATGTATGTTTGTCAAAATGTATTTGTACGTGAGATCTTGACAAACAACGTGAAGTGAGGTTATGTTGACTGAAGTATATTAAAGAAATAATTGATTTGTATTGTGCAATGGTGGGTTGCAGTATACTAGGCTACAATAGCCGAAGCGAACGTAAAGTAGAAGGAATAACATTCCACAAGTAAATACCTCTGCTTGAGCGAGAGTGACTGAGGGGGCCACGCCAGTTGCATATCGGTATATATCTGTGGTTGGAGATGTCAAGTAGGTACCTAATGCCTTATTAACCCAAGGTGGGTTATATACTGATAGCGCGCGAGATAAGTGCCATCCTGTGGAAGAAACTAGACTGTAAGCTAGAGTAACATGTTGTAGTAGTAAATTAGGCGACTCGATAAATTAATTAAATTTAGATTACAAGTTTCGCAAGTGAGTTTATTTGGTAGATTTAATTATCTCTTGGCTGAAATGTGTCCGAAATAATAATTAAGAAAATTCAGGCCCCGCTAGAATAGATTAATATCTCGTATTTCAATAAAATGATGACTTCCCTTTTCATATTCCATTTAAATTCAAAAGAGCTTGTTAAACCGATATTTGCGCGTTATGTATAAATTGAAGAATTTTATAAATTATTTTGAATTTCAGTTTAGGATTTGTATTGTGTTCAGGTTTATTCTTATGGTTTCCATAGGCAACACTCGGCGTGCCTCCCCACTGAAGCGGCGTGAGGCGGAGTCATGTCTAGTAGACCACTCAGATTACGCAGATATTTATACTTATGATAAAACTCTTAACAGTTCAAATTCTGTGCATTGAGAATTTTTTGGAGGTTACTCTATAATCGACACTGATGACTGAACCCAACACTTGACCGAATACAATTAATACGTTCCCTGTTATCATCATCAATTGGTACTTCTGACTATCCGACCACAGAAAGACTGTTCCTCTCAGCTCAGCTTTATTGGACAGTCATACTTTATTATTGAACTTGAGTTGGAAACGCCTCAATTCTGAAGCTGAAGGTAAATATTAATTAACTTGTTTTTGTTTAAATTGTGTATACTTGTAACAAATAAACAATTTGGAGAACTCGGATGTTTCTACTTTAATTCTTGAAGAAATAAATTATTTCGGTTAGACAAAACAATCGTCTATAATGCCTCGACCTCAGCAATCAAGGCCGTATAAGGTATCCTGTCGGCGTGTATCTGATCAGATCAAGGATATCTGCGCACGCTCCGCTGTAATCTTAGAACATGAAAATCAATATCATGTACCAGTTGAATGAATATGTATTGATTTCAACTTAGTATAAGTAACAAATGTATATTGTGTTTCATTGTTAAGTATTTAAAATATATTTAACCGCATTGCTATAGTTGTTTTTTTTTTTATATCTTTCTAGTCAAAGATTGACTGTTGACATGACGTCTTCACAGCAGTACAGTTCTCATTTAGGTGCCTCTAAAATCGTCAGCATATCGATTTTGAACTGCCTTTTGAAAATTGTTTCTGCTTGTTACCTAACAGCCATGATTTTAAGAGCATTACGATTTACGATCTTTACCGCAAAACTAAGTAACATTAGCTCGAAAAGTCAAACTTGTTTACATTTGTTTACACTTGTTTACTTTTTACTTGTTTACATGCGACTGTGTCAACAAGCAAAGGATAATCTGTAAATGAAACCCCCTTGAAACTTTTAATGGATTGTAATTTGTAGTAGGTACTGAACTAGAACTGAACGTCCCTAAACTTTTGAACCCCAAAGTTCGCATTACATTTCATGATAAGGCGGGATTGGTCTCATTTGTTACTTGACTTTTTAGGCTCCAGCACTTTATTAAGTAACATATCACCTTGTTTGAATTGCTTTCGTAAGGGAACAATGCTACTGAAGAAATACATTACGTTCCATTAGGCAGGCGCTTTATTTTTGATGTGCATATTAATACCTAAAGAACAAAATTAGCAGATTGATCTTCTGTTGTTTTTTAAATATAAGAAAGCGAGGGCACCTGATCTTAAATGATTACCGCCGTCCATGAATCGTCTAGAATTTGTATGTGCGAGGTAGAGGAGACAACCTGGAATAGCGGGAACCGGGAAGTAGAGGAATATCAGGCAGGTGGTGTGGATCAGACGTCTTGTTTCTATGGCGTAAGTTGCGGTTACAGAAAATCATTGCCTTTAGACACGGTAGTATTCTTTGCACTTTCTCCTTCAGTTTAATGACACAGGTTTCCATCGTGTTCTGCCTCGATTCGTATGAGCATGTGTTATTGTTTTTCCGCCAAAATAGATGAAACAACAGAAACAGGCGGCGGAAATTAATCTTTTCTGTTTAGTGAACAATTGTTTTGTTTGCCAACACAGCCACCTGATTCATATGATTGTTATTTTTGTCGTCTCGTATTACTTTCACTGGTAGGCTAGATAGCCTATGAATAGCCTATTTTTTTTTAATTTCGCGTCACTCATAGCCTAATATTTGATATATCGTCGATTCAGGATCAAACCGAGAGTTCCCACACTCTAGTTCACTCTGGTATAGGTACACAACATAACTGTGGTTTAGCATCTGTTATCAAATCGAGAGTATAGACGTCATTGCGGATTCTGCTCCGCATCTGACTCACTGTTACAACAAATTATACAATTGCCTATTTGCTCGCACCTCGATGTTTGTTATTACACGCGTACGGTAAAATTCATTATAATATTATACAGATCTATTACATGACTTGTTGTTTATTTTGTAGAGAATAAAGTTTTAAAATTGCCACGAAAGGTTCTTAATTGCATTTTTGTGACTGCCACACTGTAAAAGTTTTAACTGCACCTAATAGAAATCGACTTCCTAGCTCCATGCCGTCTTAATGGCACGTAATGGCTCTTAGCAAACAGAGAATCCGCATCTGCACGATTTGCATTTAACAGTAGTGAAGTACCGAAGCTATATGAAGTAAACAAATTTAAAATCGTCGAATTAAATACCCAAAAAGCTTTAGAGGTAGGTATTTTTTGCGGCCCCATTAAAATCGTGATAAATGGTACAGCCGGCTACAATTACTTTTTCATGTAGATTGCTACGGCATCTCCAATGGCTACATGCTATATCTAATGTTTAACGAAATGCTACATTTTATTATAAATAATAAACTATAATTATTATACCTACTACAGTTATTACATGTTTTGGCAAAACATCTTATGTAAATAAACATTATTTAAACGTAGTAAGCGACGTAGTAGCTAACGTAAAAAACAGCTGCAGCGTGCCCGGAAATCTTGGCACTAATTACTACTTTAATTTAATGCTAGTATTTATCAAACTGTCAGTGAAAAGAGGGCTTTGTTACTTTGTGATTCGTACTAAAGGAACTTAATAAGTAAGTACTTAATGTGATTTGTGTCATGTGTAGCATGCAGGTGGCATGTTTCGGAAAAAATGACAGTAGTACAACACGCTTAATTAGCTCGTACGCGTCACTACTGAATACTTAATAGTACCTTCCAGGTATAGAAAACTCTGCAAATACGTAAAAAGCCACTCTTTGAACGAAGCAATAAAGTACAATTCAACTCGCACAGCGCTGCGGCCTATAATCTTATAAACAAGTCTTTTTCTATCGCGTAATTCTTATAATATCTTATTTGTCTCTCTGATAAGATAAGAGTTACGCGAGTGCCGTCGAAGGGAATGCCGTCGCATGTATAGTAAGCGACAGATCGAGATGGCAATCGGGGAGGGAACGCCCCGCACACTCGCACAGCCCCCGTGCTAACCCCGTGCGGAAGAGCGCGGGTGACGTGCGGGTGTGCAGGGCGTGCCCCGCCTCATACCCCGATTGCCATCTCTACCTAATGCTACTATAGGTAAGTTTCTTGGGTCACATGACCAAGAAACCATAGGGTGACGCCCGGCAGGCCGACCCGGCCTGGCGTCATCCTATGGTTTCCATACTAATAACTTCTTTTAACACTTACTGATTTTTAAACGACTTCCAAAATGGAGGAGGTTCTCATTATTTCCACAACTATGAATTGTCTATCAAAAATTGGAGACGTTTGCGTATTTAAATTCTAAACTAAAATAACACAGATAATAATAATTATTCTAATTAGATAATAATTATTATCTCTGTCTTATCTTATCTTTCATATTATGCAATAATGTTGTCAATTTGTTTAGATTCTTTCTCCCATTTCGTTGGCTTTACAACAGGTAACTAATTCTAACAACGGGAAAGAAATCGACAACTTAATTTAACTGGATATAACTCAATAAAAATCAATGCAATACTGATATGAGGAACTTTTCCATTAAGAATATGTGGAGGGATTGATGGTTAGTAACAATACTATTACGACGAATTTGAGTGTTGCCAAATTCTATCAAAGCGTGCTTAGCGACTGGACTTGGTCCAAAAGTTCGGGTGAAGTTTTTTCATCGAATACCTATGCTAATCGCGTGTTCGGACTTCGGAAACGTGGTTGTTGTACTGATCGACATTAGTGTTTATTGCCAGGAATATTATGTTTTATTACCATGCTATTGGGGTTTTTGATAGCTTGCTTTGCTCGTAATTTGACCTGTTACATTTTAATGTCGGTACATTTTTTACATTGTTTATTTAAGGTATGGGGATTTTTATACCGTTCATGTCCAGTTTGTTTATCCATATTAAAAATGGGAAACCAAAATGCTGGAGTGGCTTTGGTTGGATGGTTAGGATAATCATCATAACTACATATTGTTTGTTCGTTTTAAGGCTATAAAGAGTATAATAGCAAGAATTACTACGCCGCTTAGTTGTGAGACGTCCCTATCCTTTTTGCCTCACAAAAACGAGAAAAAAAGCGTATATATTGTTGTAGTAAGAAATACAGTTTTTGATGTTATTTTCCGCTGCCATTTTTATACTTCTAAGTTCCAACCCAAATTGGTGACCAAAAGAGTTGAAAACGCCAAAGTTGAAGGAGCCAAACACGAGAATATTAACAACATAAAACTTAGTACATCATGCATTTCCATTTTCCAAATACAAATGCGATCGAAAAAGAAAACCCCAGTAAGATTTAGTTCAGACAGCATTATCTATTATTTATTCAATAGGATGAATTGTTTTCGTGGAGAATTTGGGAAATATATCTAAAAGTACTTAAAGCTCCACTTTGATTGATGGAAAGGGAAAAACACTTTCTTTGGTACGGATGATTTATAGTTAGAGCCAAAGTACACTGTGGGCGTATTTTTTTATCAGCCAAGTAAATTTTTTTTGACACTAGATATTGCTCGCGACTTTATCCACGTGTATTTAGGTTTTTAAAAATCCTGTGGCAATTCTTTGATTTTCTGAGACAAAAGTAGCCCATAGCTGTCCATCCATTTACAATGGACAGTTCCTCAGTCCTCGTGGTTTAGGTGAGCAATACGTCTATAGGCTCTACACTTGCAGCAATAGAATAGGCTTGAGGAGTTGGAATGGAGGTCAATGTCAGCATCCATGGCATCCGTGGCATCCATTTACAGCAGCAGATTCTTATTTCTTAGTCCTTGTTGTTAAGGTGAGCTGTGGTTCCATAATTGGTTCAATTCTTTATAGTCGTTATTCCTCATTGCTGAGGGTCGTGACTCCTTTCGATTATTCACATAATGGCAGGAGTTCTCTTGGGATAATAATGCGGTGGTTTCTCAGATCCTTCCGCATACAACTCACTAAGGAAACGAGATTTCGTTTTTCGCTTTTTATAATAATTCGTCGAAGCTGGAGTCAAAATAAGTCACATTTTCCCTTAGCCACCGCTGTACAATATTACTTCTTTATTTCACGAGCGTTTCACATTCACTTTCGCATCGCAGGAGCGCGAGCAATTAGTGTTTCAGCTTGCGTTCACGGTTCTCTGTTTTCAAAAGGAGAAATTACACTAACACACTGGAATGGCGTGCTAGGCATGTGCTGGCTATTTCACCCGTACGTTCCAGACAGAGATTTATTACTATAGGCCTCTAGAGAGAAAAATGGTCTACACCTATTGAACTAAGGTAGTATCTACAGAAATGCTATTTCGGATAATATAAATGGCCTATCTGTTAAATTAGAATGAAACTCAGTAGAAATTATATTATTATATATTATAGCACAAACATATCTGTGTGAGACTTTGTTTTTGCGTCGGGTGATGTTTTACAAAGACTTCATTCCACGGATATTGTTCGACTAATTTAATTACTTAAGGTCAAACTTGGCCCAAAAAGCAAGTAGATTCCTTACTATCAACTTGAATTAAGGTTTGGACACACACGAGGCGTGACGGCAGCGTCGCATGATAGAATCGTGTCTAATAAAGAAGCAAATTAAAGAGTTCCCACGGAATTTAAAAGACCTAAATCCACGCAGACAGAGTTACGGGTTACGGGCACACGAGTAGATATATAGACATATCTACTCGTGTGTTACGGGCATCAGTTAGTAGGTAGGTACCAGGTATATTACAATTCGCACACACGTACGCGCGTGTTTAGTGTGACGTCCTGTCGTGCCACGTGCTTTCTGTCGCATTTTATGTGTGGCCCTATAAATCCCAGTGTGTAAAAGCGAAGGATAATACCTATAGTACGCGACAGGTCGAGATAGCAATCGGGCTATTAGGCGGGGCGACGCCCTGCACACCCGCACGTCACCCGTGCTTGCCCGCACCGGGTTAGCGCGGAAGCTGTGCGGGTGTGCGGGGCGTTCCCTCCCAGATTGCCATCTCGACCTGTCGCCTACTATACTTTGTCTACGAAGACCTACGAATGTAGACGCCTGCTTTTATACGATTTGAATTTTTATTGAATTAAATGTCTATTTTGACTGGTGTGTTTCATTCATGGCTTCTTATTAACCGACTTCCAAAAAGAGGGGGTGGTTCTCAATTGGGCCCGTTTTTATGTAATGTACACCGATTTTTTCGAGGTTACTGGACCGATTTGCAATTTTTTTTGTAATCAATAGTAGAAGTTTCCGTGGTGGTCCCATAAAAATTTCTGAATCCAACTCCTTAATCCTGATGCTGCAGGGTTACTGCCCGCCTAAGCTATCAAGGTTCAGGAAGTGATCAAGGTGAATTAATACTGTAGGTATCAAGCGACTTCGTGCTTGGTCTCCAAGTCCAAACTTCTCAACCCTGATGGTGCGGCGTACAGAATTCCTAAACCATTGAGATTCAGGAACTGTTACTGGTTAAAAAGTATTGTGAATGCCTAGCATAGACATTTATTTTTATCACCTATTGAATTTCAAGTCCCAACTCTTCAATCCTGATGCTGCAAGGTACTGAACTTCTAAGTCGGGTGGATTCGACAAGTTTTGCTGGTGAATTGATATTTTAGATACCTACGAAATCAAGACGAATCTAGGCGAAAATCAAGACTAACGAAGTTGTGGGCATTATCTAGTCAGTACGTATTATAAATCTCTGTTTGGAGATAAGCATTTCCAATGTAACTTAATTTATTATTACTTTGTAACTACAATTTTGGTACATGAAAAATAAAAATAAAAATAAATGCGAAAGTGTGTTTGTTTGTTGGTTGGTTGGTTTGTCCTTCAATCACGTCGCAACGGAGCAACTATCGATGAGAGCAACGGACCGCCGTGATTTTTCGCATGAGTATAGTTAAAGACCTGGAGAGTGACATAGGTTACTTTTTATCCCAGAAAATCAAAGATTTCCCACAGGTCGCGGGCATTAGCCAGTTAAAAATATATTTAAACGTTCCCTAACAATACCGTAGCTCCTAAGTAAACAGTTTATCGTAAGACAGCATAACATAATAAGTTATGCTATTTTTAAAATCGTATGATGGTAGGTAGGTTGCAGAGCCTCATCTGAGATCTGAAAATCTATGATGAAACCGCTGGCTTGATGTTAGTTTACAGAGAAACAAACACTCTTTGTAGTTTGTACATAGCACACCATTAAATCATAACAGTATTACGGGAATAGAACGTTTACAAACAACCAAGTTCCTCCGGTAGGCCGCCTTATCTGCTTTAGTCATTTTTGGGGCAAGATGTGTGTGTGGTAAAGTGACCATCACTTTTTATTTTGAAATACATAATTATTATTTGATACTAGGCCTGAAACAGAACAAAATATAACGGCAACGTGCCCAAAGTGACTCGTAAAAATTTTAATACGAGGAACTGAGTATAGTCGTTCACACAATATTAACGCTGTAGTAAGAAGATAAGAGCGCAATAGTAACGCGTTCAGGAGTAAGAAAGCTTTCTATGTGATGTCCTGCGACAGGTACTGCTTGTCGTCATGCGTCGGTCTTTGTGTCTGTCCAAAACATTAAGTTAAATTAGGGTCCCATGCTAAGCGCAAGCTTTTGCTCGCGATTTTGTCCGTGTGATAACATAATGTGTAGCATATCTCGGGGATAATGTAGTTATGTATCAATGAGAGAATTTTCAATATCGCATCGTAGGTATCACTAGTTCCAAAGGTTATCCCCTACACCCAAATGTACAAACTTTATGTACTGAGTATAGATGGTGATTGTAGCCAAAGTCTAACTTTTTTACTACTAAACCTTGAACTCCAGAAATTGTACATTTTAAACAGTACATAATAATATTAGACGTTATAGTTTAGAATGTTTAGATGGCTGGTCCCGGTAGTTGCGCCAACAAACCATAACAGTCAAACGGGAATAGAACATGTAAACAACTTCGTTTCTATGTATCTGCCTAGTGTTAAGGGTAAGCTCATCATTTTTCAGTCGTCAGTTCATAAATCTACGAAGCACTTTGATCGGAGGAACAATTTTATTTAAACAATCGTCATAAGTAGGTACTATATGAAGCCTGTTATACTATCAATATTATCACGCAATACGCGTTGTCGCGATTCTGTATCAAAGAAATATTGATGGTGATGACAGGATCGCACTTTATCCGGGTGTTCTTGAAATCCTGCGATATAAAAATCGCTATATGGTATTGATAGTGTAACAACCCCCCAGTAAGGTAGAACTGAAGTGGCAACTGAAAAGGTGTTTAACACTATGAATACACACAAATACAAGAGTGTGTTTATGGCAGGCAAATCTTAAGTAACAGGAAAACTGAAGAATATAAAGTTCCATTCAAAACTTTACAATATTATATAAACTATTTTATTCACGGAATGGCTTAGGCATGTTAACACCCTGTAGCCTACGAATACCTCGCATACAGTCTGAATCTCGTTACTTTAATATAATGAGAGCAACAATATTAGAGAATTTGAGTATGCTCTACGTAGTAGATTTTGGAAACCGTAGTTTTATGAATAACTATAAATTAATTATTATAATTTAATATCAAACCCTTTAATCATTTGTGTTAATTCGGCTGTACGGCAATCTCTCAACCAAACTATCTGGAACGAGTGTTATCCTTTTCACAATGTTCCCTGTAGAAAAGGATACAGTAAGTACATTTAGACCAAATTAAAGTTTCATTCAAATATTTGTGTTCAACCAAATTAGTAGAACTGCGTGTCGCTGCGCCGTCTTCCCTCTAACTGCCATTTAAATCTTACCTAGTCTTGACCTTTGCTAACAGTCAATTATACCGCATGAAAAAGCAAATTCACGATCATGGTTATGATTGTCTCGTATTTTCAGCCTGACCTTTACAAGTAATAGACGGCTAGTAGTCAGACATTCAAATCTGCGTAATGTTCTGTAGACTGTAATTCATTTTGTCATATCCATTTACTGCTATTATTCAGCAAGATAACCATTAGACAACTGAAACAATGTCGTCGTTTTAATCGATGAGCAAGGACGTCCAATGCTGGACATATTACGTCTCTTGCAAGGTATCGTGCCGTTTGTGTCTTTCAGCCAGTAACAACGTGGAGATTATCCGAACACTAAAAGACCCCTATCTATGATTAGTTTTCCGATGCAGAGAGAGATTACATCTCATTGAAACCACGACATTTATCTGTTCTTTGAGTTTGTGCATAGCCCATTGCCAATTTAACTTTGCGACTCGTGTCGGTTTCTCTGCAGATCGATTCCGGAAAAGCTGCATCCATCATTAAAATCTCAATATTTTATGATTGGCTGAATTTTTGGCATTCTTGTTGGAATGATGCATTGTAGCCAACAGTGAGCTAGTGTTGGCAAATCAGTGCAACTGTAGCTGTCAAATTACCGCGGTAGGGCTCTTGGCTCTTATACGGATTTCCTCATTTCTGATACTATCACGTAGATAAATCGACTATCTCCATCACTCGCTGAGTGACTCTGTTTTATCTCTAAACAATGTGTCCTGTATTTAATAATGAATTTATGGCAACCTTAGCACACCAACCTACTTGCATGAGTCATCGCGTGACGCCGCGCGCCGGACCGTCTAACAAGCCGTCTGTCTCTCACTTTGTATTGACCTCCATTGATATGATTGTGCCAATAGGCAATAATTTTCATATTCTTTGAGTACCTAATGAATTAACTAATGTACGCCCTTAATCAATGCCCATATAATAAATGCGAAAATGTGCTTTTTTATTAGTTTATTAGTTTTTGGATTGCCCTCAAATCACGTGGCAAAGGATCAAAGAATCGATCGGCATGATTTTTTTCTATAGATAAAGACCTGGATTTTTTATCCTGAAAATCAAATAGTTCCCGCGGGATTTTAAAAACCTAAATCCACGCAGACTAAGTGCGGGCATCAGGAAGTATAATTTATAAGAACTTGGACTAGAGGTCTGTCCGACCTATCACGTTGCTTTCAAAATATTTCGATAGCGGAAAATCCACCCAAATCAAAGGGGATTAAACATTTGCTGTTTGCGTTCTGTGGAAATCGGTTTACCAATACTCCGCAAACGAAGTTGGAATTATGCTCGTTAGGACGATTTCAGTCCGACTTAGGATTCTCATTTTAGAGATCCATAAATAAACTTCATTATTTGATATCAAATAACTGTCGAGTAGCTACTTAGTTACTTTGTGAAAATTGTGCATCGTAGAAGATCTCTTGAGGATACTCTGGGGTGATGTTTAGTAGTGTCTTGGAGGATCGTTTGGTGTTGCGTGATGTTGGTGCGTATTGCCTGCTATGCATAATTCTTTCTTTGCGGTGCGTAATGCATGGTGCAACACCGTACAGATTTTTCTGGTTTTAACTTAAAAGTGTTATAGCAAATAAGCTTGTTGTGACTAGTTTAAACTGTTATCAAATTGTATCGCGGATGGGTTGTGAATTTTCTCAATATGTATGCATTAAAACTATTACTTAACTTTGTAATTTTCGCCTTTGAAAGTGTATGAATTTGTTAGTGATTCGCTCAAATTGTTATAAATTTAGATTTAACTATAGTTTGTTTTTAGTTTGAAACGAATAGAGCTGGCATATAGGCTGGTTACCTATAAAAGCCCCCGATTTATATGAAATTTGGTACAGAGGTAGCTTGCGTCCCGTAAATTGACAAAGGCAACTATTTATCCCGAAAAATCAAAGAGTTCACACGGGCTTTTCAAAAAACCTAAATCCACTCTAGTATCCTCTAGTAATATTATATTTTTGTATGTATAATGTATATACATATAATCTGTATGAATGTATGATTAATCATTACACACATACAATCTGTATATATGTGTGTAATGTATATTTTATTACCTTTGTGGCTTTGTAGTATGCATTACGTCTATGCTTATTAATTTTACTTTGTGCACCATCCCGCACTCTGGACATTAGATTCGATCACCAAAGGTTGCCTGTAAGAGATTGCTTCAGCAATAAGGCCGCCTTTACACCTCTTGTATAGTTTCTTTTGTATTATTGTTTTCTGTATATATATTTTTGTATGTGCAATAAAGAAAATAAAACAAATCCCGTCGTTTATACTTTTTTCATAACATCCAATAACTAGGCTTCCGGCAGTCAAAGCACATTATGCAGACAATAGATACTGTAATTATGTAGTTATATCATGGCACAGTTACGTTATAAATAGCTTTGGCTGCATAGCGACCGTAACAATCGCTTATTACTACGTCGTTTCAGATAATTAATATGCTGTGTGCAGTAGGTTATATAGTAGTCTTGTTTTTATCTTGTTCACAGAGATTATCAATGAAAGGTATGAACATACATAATAATGTATAGTCCGCGACAGGTCGAGCTGGCAATGGGGTGGGAACGCCCTGCACACCCGCACACACACACAGCCCCTTGCGCTAACCCGATGCGCGCGAGCGTGGGTGACGTGCGGGTGTGCGGGGCGTCCCCCCGCCTGATACCCCGATTGCCATCTCGACCTGTCGCGTACTTATAGAAGCCTAAATACCTCTACGTCTACGTGCAAATGTTTACAGTAATTTATTTATTAAAAGGCCTTCCATATCGTTTTATTTAAACGATAACAGCTCAGAAGAAAACTTACCCCATTTTTAGGGTTCCGTATCTCAAAAGGAAAAACGGAACCCTCATAGGATCACTTTGTTGTCTGTCTGTCTGTCTGTCAACAAACTTACAGGGTACTTCCCGTTGACCTAGAATCATGAAATTTGGCAGGTAGGTAGATATTATAGCTGACATTTGGGGGAAAATCTGAAAACCGTGAATTTAACAATAGTAGTAAAACAGATTTTATTTATTTTTAGGCATACTTAATAGTTTTTGATTTATCGTGCAAAATGTCGATAAAATACGATTGTAGTACGGAACCCTCAGTGCGCGAGCCTGACCCGCACTTGGCTGGTTTTTTTTTTAATGATATAGACCAGCGCGTGGCTGCAATCAAACCTGCGTGAACGTCTTAGTCCAATTTGCCCTGTTTTTTAAGACATAATCAGTAGCCTAAATCCATATAATTTCGATCGATGAACTGATGCGCGGCCGCAGCGCGGGTGTAGTGCTGCAGTCGCGCTTTGCGGCAAATTTGAAGGCGACCTAAGAACCTGTTCAGTTATAAATTATGACGCATGATACGGGATATTATAGCTACTACTCATAACACAACATGTGTATCGACCAGTATAAATTACCGAGGGCGGTGTATTTTATCTCAGCGTTCTGCCTCCACCTAGAGCTCGATAAAATGTTACGAGCTCATTGTTCCTTATAGGGTGGTTCAACCTGTCTCTTTGTTAGGGATTAAGAAGAGAAAATAACCTTAAGCTTTATTTTGTTGCTGTAGATTTAGGACCGAGAATTAACTTCGATGTTTTTTTATTGCTCGCTTAAAAGTGTTATATTTTATATATCTCTTGTCTCCTACATGCCACATGATAAACCGGAGCTGGAAAAAATAAATTGTACGGAATCATTCGTAAACTCCACGAACGCATGCGGTTGCGGAGTCGATGCCTGGTTGTTTTAGGGCTTCGTACCCGAAAGGTGCCAAATATTGTAACACCACTTCACGTGTATTTTTTTCTAAATTTAATAACAATCTAGGGGCGAATTAATTTCAATAAAAAATCTTAGTAAGCGGCTATTGAGTCATAAAAGGTCAAAGGTCATACTGTCAACAAGTTTCTAAGCCCAGTGCGGCGGTCTAGGCTATGCGTACTACAACCTACATCAATGGCTGTACGTTAGTAAATCAGTCAGTCAGTCAGGCCAAATCTTTTTAAATGTACATAGATTATGGATACGTTATTTATATTTTGGTATAGCATTAAAATGATATAACAAGAGTTGCCCTGACATATTAAAATGAAGCGAGGGAGATATGAATGATACAGCACAATCGCAACTCGTAGTTTCCAGAATGAGCGGCTTTAATATCCATTCCTTTTGTCCCACTTCCTAAACTAGGGCGGAACTTCTGAATGATATACGGAGCGTATGAACTAAGAGCATTACTCGCGCATCTTTAATGAAGTGCTGGAGGTACTACTTGCTTATGCCATTTGTTTGTGTAATCTGTGTACGTCATGTCGTTTTTAATTAAAATGATATTTTAAATCGTCATATGCATTGGTCCTACGTTGGGCGCCAAACTGTAGACCTATACTTAACTATTTATATTTATTTTTCAGATTATAAAAAAACTTGGTATAGTTTAAAAAAGTTTTTTTGAACTATACCTACCTCGCCTAAACCGTGGAGGAGACTGGCGATGGGTTGAAATGATGATGACGATGAGTTATCTTTATTATTTTTAATATCGTAAACTTGTTGAAAACTAGACACAAAGAATAAGACCTCTGTGTTTAGACTAATTGGTTAGCCCTGGATGTTGGTTTCAGTCATTGAAGGTAAAATCTATCAAGAACATAAATCTAAGCAAAGCTAATTGGGATCAATTTAAAACATTGTTGTGGGTGCCGATTAAAATACGCCCAGGACTCCTCGTATAAAGGCACTTTATAAATAGGTACGAGTCTACGTTTCCAGAGTGTTATCCTTTTCACAATGTTCCCTGTAGAAAAGGATACAGTAAGTACATTTAGACCAAATTAAAGTTTCATTCAAATATTTGTGTTCAACCAAATTAGTAGAACTGCGTGTCGCTGCGCCGTCTTCCCTCTAACTGCCATTTAAATCTTACCTAGTCTTGACCTTTGCTAACAGTCAATTATACCGCATGAAAAAGCAAATTCACGATCATGGTTATGATTGTCTCGTATTTTCAGCCTGACCTTTACAAGTAATAGACGGCTAGTAGTCAGACATTCAAATCTGCGTAATGTTCTGTAGACTGTAATTCATTTTGTCATATCCATTTACTGCTATTATTCAGCAAGATAACCATTAGACAACTGAAACAATGTCGTCGTTTTAATCGATGAGCAAGGACGTCCAATGCTGGACATATTACGTCTCTTGCAAGGTATCGTGCCGTTTGTGTCTTTCAGCCAGTAACAACGTGGAGATTATCCGAACACTAAAAGACCCCTATCTATGATTAGTTTTCCGATGCAGAGAGAGATTACATCTCATTGAAACCACGACATTTATCTGTTCTTTGAGTTTGTGCATAGCCCATTGCCAATTTAACTTTGCGACTCGTGTCGGTTTCTCTGCAGATCGATTCCGGAAAAGCTGCATCCATCATTAAAATCTCAATATTTTATGATTGGCTGAATTTTTGGCATTCTTGTTGGAATGATGCATTGTAGCCAACAGTGAGCTAGTGTTGGCAAATCAGTGCAACTGTAGCTGTCAAATTACCGCGGTAGGGCTCTTGGCTCTTATACGGATTTCCTCATTTCTGATACTATCACGTAGATAAATCGACTATCTCCATCACTCGCTGAGTGACTCTGTTTTATCTCTAAACAATGTGTCCTGTATTTAATAATGAATTTATGGCAACCTTAGCACACCAACCTACTTGCATGAGTCATCGCGTGACGCCGCGCGCCGGACCGTCTAACAAGCCGTCTGTCTCTCACTTTGTATTGACCTCCATTGATATGATTGTGCCAATAGGCAATAATTTTCATATTCTTTGAGTACCTAATGAATTAACTAATGTACGCCCTTAATCAATGCCCATATAATAAATGCGAAAATGTGCTTTTTTATTAGTTTATTAGTTTTTGGATTGCCCTCAAATCACGTGGCAAAGGATCAAAGAATCGATCGGCATGATTTTTTTCTATAGATAAAGACCTGGATTTTTTATCCTGAAAATCAAATAGTTCCCGCGGGATTTTAAAAACCTAAATCCACGCAGACTAAGTGCGGGCATCAGGAAGTATAATTTATAAGAACTTGGACTAGAGGTCTGTCCGACCTATCACGTTGCTTTCAAAATATTTCGATAGCGGAAAATCCACCCAAATCAAAGGGGATTAAACATTTGCTGTTTGCGTTCTGTGGAAATCGGTTTACCAATACTCCGCAAACGAAGTTGGAATTATGCTCGTTAGGACGATTTCAGTCCGACTTAGGATTCTCATTTTAGAGATCCATAAATAAACTTCATTATTTGATATCAAATAACTGTCGAGTAGCTACTTAGTTACTTTGTGAAAATTGTGCATCGTAGAAGATCTCTTGAGGATACTCTGGGGTGATGTTTAGTAGTGTCTTGGAGGATCGTTTGGTGTTGCGTGATGTTGGTGCGTATTGCCTGCTATGCATAATTCTTTCTTTGCGGTGCGTAATGCATGGTGCAACACCGTACAGATTTTTCTGGTTTTAACTTAAAAGTGTTATAGCAAATAAGCTTGTTGTGACTAGTTTAAACTGTTATCAAATTGTATCGCGGATGGGTTGTGAATTTTCTCAATATGTATGCATTAAAACTATTACTTAACTTTGTAATTTTCGCCTTTGAAAGTGTATGAATTTGTTAGTGATTCGCTCAAATTGTTATAAATTTAGATTTAACTATAGTTTGTTTTTAGTTTGAAACGAATAGAGCTGGCATATAGGCTGGTTACCTATAAAAGCCCCCGATTTATATGAAATTTGGTACAGAGGTAGCTTGCGTCCCGTAAATTGACAAAGGCAACTATTTATCCCGAAAAATCAAAGAGTTCACACGGGCTTTTCAAAAAACCTAAATCCACTCTAGTATCCTCTAGTAATATTATATTTTTGTATGTATAATGTATATACATATAATCTGTATGAATGTATGATTAATCATTACACACATACAATCTGTATATATGTGTGTAATGTATATTTTATTACCTTTGTGGCTTTGTAGTATGCATTACGTCTATGCTTATTAATTTTACTTTGTGCACCATCCCGCACTCTGGACATTAGATTCGATCACCAAAGGTTGCCTGTAAGAGATTGCTTCAGCAATAAGGCCGCCTTTACACCTCTTGTATAGTTTCTTTTGTATTATTGTTTTCTGTATATATATTTTTGTATGTGCAATAAAGAAAATAAAACAAATCCCGTCGTTTATACTTTTTTCATAACATCCAATAACTAGGCTTCCGGCAGTCAAAGCACATTATGCAGACAATAGATACTGTAATTATGTAGTTATATCATGGCACAGTTACGTTATAAATAGCTTTGGCTGCATAGCGACCGTAACAATCGCTTATTACTACGTCGTTTCAGATAATTAATATGCTGTGTGCAGTAGGTTATATAGTAGTCTTGTTTTTATCTTGTTCACAGAGATTATCAATGAAAGGTATGAACATACATAATAATGTATAGTCCGCGACAGGTCGAGCTGGCAATGGGGTGGGAACGCCCTGCACACCCGCACACACACACAGCCCCTTGCGCTAACCCGATGCGCGCGAGCGTGGGTGACGTGCGGGTGTGCGGGGCGTCCCCCCGCCTGATACCCCGATTGCCATCTCGACCTGTCGCGTACTTATAGAAGCCTAAATACCTCTACGTCTACGTGCAAATGTTTACAGTAATTTATTTATTAAAAGGCCTTCCATATCGTTTTATTTAAACGATAACAGCTCAGAAGAAAACTTACCCCATTTTTAGGGTTCCGTATCTCAAAAGGAAAAACGGAACCCTCATAGGATCACTTTGTTGTCTGTCTGTCTGTCTGTCAACAAACTTACAGGGTACTTCCCGTTGACCTAGAATCATGAAATTTGGCAGGTAGGTAGATATTATAGCTGACATTTGGGGGAAAATCTGAAAACCGTGAATTTAACAATAGTAGTAAAACAGATTTTATTTATTTTTAGGCATACTTAATAGTTTTTGATTTATCGTGCAAAATGTCGATAAAATACGATTGTAGTACGGAACCCTCAGTGCGCGAGCCTGACCCGCACTTGGCTGGTTTTTTTTTTAATGATATAGACCAGCGCGTGGCTGCAATCAAACCTGCGTGAACGTCTTAGTCCAATTTGCCCTGTTTTTTAAGACATAATCAGTAGCCTAAATCCATATAATTTCGATCGATGAACTGATGCGCGGCCGCAGCGCGGGTGTAGTGCTGCAGTCGCGCTTTGCGGCAAATTTGAAGGCGACCTAAGAACCTGTTCAGTTATAAATTATGACGCATGATACGGGATATTATAGCTACTACTCATAACACAACATGTGTATCGACCAGTATAAATTACCGAGGGCGGTGTATTTTATCTCAGCGTTCTGCCTCCACCTAGAGCTCGATAAAATGTTACGAGCTCATTGTTCCTTATAGGGTGGTTCAACCTGTCTCTTTGTTAGGGATTAAGAAGAGAAAATAACCTTAAGCTTTATTTGTTGCTGTAGATTTAGGACCGAGAATTAACTTCGATGTTTTTTTATTGCTCGCTTAAAAGTGTTATATTTTATATATCTCTTGTCTCCTACATGCCACATGATAAACCGGAGCTGGAAAAAATAAATTGTACGGAATCATTCGTAAACTCCACGAACGCATGCGGTTGCGGAGTCGATGCCTGGTTGTTTTAGGGCTTCGTACCCGAAAGGTGCCAAATATTGTAACACCACTTCACGTGTATTTTTTTCTAAATTTAATAACAATCTAGGGGCGAATTAATTTCAATAAAAAATCTTAGTAAGCGGCTATTGAGTCATAAAAGGTCAAAGGTCATACTGTCAACAAGTTTCTAAGCCCAGTGCGGCGGTCTAGGCTATGCGTACTACAACCTACATCAATGGCTGTACGTTAGTAAATCAGTCAGTCAGTCAGGCCAAATCTTTTTAAATGTACATAGATTATGGATACGTTATTTATATTTTGGTATAGCATTAAAATGATATAACAAGAGTTGCCCTGACATATTAAAATGAAGCGAGGGAGATATGAATGATACAGCACAATCGCAACTCGTAGTTTCCAGAATGAGCGGCTTTAATATCCATTCCTTTTGTCCCACTTCCTAAACTAGGGCGGAACTTCTGAATGATATACGGAGCGTATGAACTAAGAGCATTACTCGCGCATCTTTAATGAAGTGCTGGAGGTACTACTTGCTTATGCCATTTGTTTGTGTAATCTGTGTACGTCATGTCGTTTTTAATTAAAATGATATTTTAAATCGTCATATGCATTGGTCCTACGTTGGGCGCCAAACTGTAGACCTATACTTAACTATTTATATTTATTTTTCAGATTATAAAAAAACTTGGTATAGTTTAAAAAAGTTTTTTTGAACTATACCTACCTCGCCTAAACCGTGGAGGAGACTGGCGATGGGTTGAAATGATGATGACGATGAGTTATCTTTATTATTTTTAATATCGTAAACTTGTTGAAAACTAGACACAAAGAATAAGACCTCTGTGTTTAGACTAATTGGTTAGCCCTGGATGTTGGTTTCAGTCATTGAAGGTAAAATCTATCAAGAACATAAATCTAAGCAAAGCTAATTGGGATCAATTTAAAACATTGTTGTGGGTGCCGATTAAAATACGCCCAGGACTCCTCGTATAAAGGCACTTTATAAATAGGTACGAGTCTACGTTTACGTAAAAGCATTACGTAGGTTTTGTTTACGGATTAAGATAAAATGTACCCGAGGGCCATTAGTTAAAAGAAAACAGTGGGGATAAAAGATAAAATGTACTTGTATTATAAAGTTTTCACCGTTGAATTATATACCATAGAGGAACAGATTTCATACATCAGGGGTCAAAAGATAAATACGTAAGACGTAAAAGACGTAAGATTAAAAACGTAAAAGAACTACTGCCTGAATATTCTAAAGCAAACATAATCGGTATGCTTATAAATAAAGTAGCGTATGCTCGCGACTTCTTCCGCGTGGACTACATAAATTTCAAGCCCCTATTTCACCCCTTAGGGGTTGAATTTTCAAAAATCCTTTCTTAGCGGATGCCTACGTCATAATAGCTATCTGCATGCCAAATTTCAGCCCGATCCGTCCAGTAGTTTGAGCTGTGCGTTGATAGATCAGTCAGTCAGTCAATACTTGTATATATTTAGATATTAATCTCTTTTCCTCTCACTGAACCACCATAAATGTTGAGTCTTGATAAAGATAGTGGCAATATTTCCAGATGGCGTAAAGGACCAGTAGGGCGATTTCGTAAAATCTGCATCAATCATTACAATCTCGATTGTGTGTTGTGCCAATAGTGAGCAAGCGTCAACCAATCAGAGGTGATTGCGATCCGGACAATGTAGCTGTCAATCTACCGCAATCGCGCAGCTGTTTTTACTCCGTCTGGCAATATTAATATCGCTATCATTACACCAATTTACAAAATATGAAATGACACGGGACGAGCTCAAAGGATTAGCAAGCTGAAGTGGCATAGTGGGCGGATCATGTCTGTAGAGAATCAACGGCCGATGGGACAGATAAGACGACCTCCATCCCCCTGGACCGACGCGACGGCCTGAGCGGCGGTGGCGGGAAGAGCGTGGATGAGGAAGGCAGAGGAGAACCGTGTTTGGTGGCGCGTTCCTGAAAAGACCTATGCCCAGCAGTGGATACATACGGGTTGATGGTTTGGATTTGTAACACGAAGGGTCAACATTATCATCAGTCAAGTAGCGGCCGTTTTGCGGGACCAGCACCTCCAGTACATCGTAACTCTATGTTTAAAGCACGATGTGGTCTCCGGAACTAGAAAGTAGAACAATTTCATCCCTTTGTTTGTGCGTGACTTCGCGTAATTATATATCAGTTGGTAGGTACATGTACAAAGATCTTTTATTTACTTACGTGTGTAATACTGTAGAACTAGAGTGTATCATAGTGCTTCAGCATGATCAACCCATAGCCGGCTCACTATAGAACATGGGTCTCCTCTTAGTATGCGAACGGCCCATAGTCCATCACGCTGGCCAAGTGCGGATTGACAGACTTCACGCACCTTTGAGAACATTATGGCGAACTCTCAGGCATGCAGGTTTCCTAACTAAACAATCAATCGACTTGATTGTTGGCATAGAGATTGTAGTTGAAAGGACGGAGAGTGACATAGGCTCATTTTTATCCCGGATAACCAAAGAGTTCCTACGGTTCCCATTTTTAAAAACCTTAATCCACGTGAAGTCGCGGGCATCAGCTAGTTAAGAATAAATCTGTAATCTTAGGTTAACGTCTTAGTAGATAGATAGATCAATTTTAAACCATTTCCCGTACATGCCGCAGATATATTCAGCGGCATGTAACAAATCTAAAGCTAATTTTAATCAGTAGATAGAATTTTAACCAGGACTCCTACGTCGTGACTCTGCATAATGCAAACTCTTGTATAAAGGACTATTTCTATAAAATATAGAGCAACTATTACGTAATTATGTCGATGGATGAGATCAAGGAATAAATATAAGGTTAAATCCTATCTCCGTTGATAGAAAGTAGATCAATTTAAAACCAGGGCTCGTACGTGCCGCTGCGTAATGAAACCCGCCTACGAGCGTACTGTATAAAGTTTTATAGTACTATTATAATTCTGTGGTCTTAGCCCAATGTGCATACAACGTTTATAATTAGTTTGTTCAGATTTTAAATAATAATTATATGTTCGTATGGGTTCGAAACTAGTCGGGCTAACGTCGACTACACACGTGAGTAAGCCGGGACAGATAGTATTTATAATGGAAATCACTCACGGTAGTTTAAATAATTATATGCAATAAAATAACTTAGACACAAAGAGACTATACTCTAAGGTTTAGTTTGTATCACAGGCGATAAAATAAAAGTAATGCTCACCGTAAATTTTTGGTCGTCATTAAAAACAAAAGGGGTTTTACAAATCGGGGTTTAATAAATTTGGACTTAGAGCTTTAATAATGGAGTTATGAGTGCGGACTTGTGCAACCGATTTCGCTTTTTACTGGTGGTCAACTTTGGTTTACTGGTGGCTTCTTAATGGTAACCGTAATGTACTTTAGTAGTAAGACAATCCATTTGAACCCGCTAAAACACAATGGGCAATGAATAAATTGTCCAAAGCAAGCTCTAAATCAAAAAGGCTGTTTCCGTTGCTGGCTAGTCTACTAATCTTGGGTAGTCATTGATCAGGGAAAGTTTGGCGAAAGATTTTGAGTGAACACAGAAGGAATCAATAGTTAGAAGATAACTATTGATTCGGAAAAGAACGAATATCAATGTCAAACGATGTCAATATAATGTATTTCACAAGTTTTAATAAAGGACAATCGTAATCAATGGCGATACCAAGTCTGGCACATGCGCATACGCTTGACCTTCTTCTGAAGCTGCAGCATGGAGTACAACAGAGCTTCCGCTGTTGGGGGACACCCGGGAACGTAGATATCAACCTAGAAAAGTTATGAATTCCTGTACAACCCGAGTACTCGTAACTGAAAGTGCGGTATGGCCTAGTTGCGACCGCGCATGTGATGTCGATTGTGTTGATTAAGCTGTCTGACTCTAGTCGGTGACTGGATGGTTAAGGACTTTTGATGGTCTTGATTTGGCCGTTACATTATCACCGTTAACTCCTCTTAGAGCACATTAAAAGCGTCGTTTCCGGTTATTATTACAAATAGATTTATTTAACCTAGGAGTCGAAGTCGGACTCTTGGGCGAGTCGCCCATGGATGTTTCTGGGTTCACCTTAGTATTATTCCTTGAAAACTCAAACTCAACTTTCATCATTATGTTATTGATGTGGTCCTCAGCAATGAGAAATATGACGCAGGGAGTTAGGTTATTGGGCTATAAAAGAATGAGAAAGCACCCTTATACCACTCTCTGCCTGTCAAGAACTCAAGACTCAAGACCCGTCAAAGAAATCAAAACCTATAGGATACTTCTCGTTGACCTAGAATGATGAAATTTGGCAGGTAGCAATGTCTTAAAGCACAAGTAGGTAAAACTGGAATTAACCAAAAACCGTCAATTTATGGTTACATCACAAAAACATTAAAGTATTTTTATGATGGTATGGACTATGGATCCGAGACATGGCCGCTAAATATGACCTCTTAAGAAAGCTCAGAGTCACTCAGCGGGCGATGGAGAGAGCCAGGCTTGGAGTTTCTCTACGTGATCAAATCAGAAATGAGGAGATCCGTAGGAAAACTAGGGTAACCGACATAGCTCAAAGGGTTGCAAAGCTGAACTGGCAATGGGCAGGGCACACAGTTCGTAAAATCGATAGACGTTGAGGTCCCAAGGTACTGGACCTGGAAATGGTGACCTCGCACCGGAAGATGCAGCTTTGGAAGACCCCCCACTAGGTGGACGGACGACATTAGACGATTCGCAGGGAGCCGCTGGATTCAGGCGGCGCAAGACCGTGGCGTGTTAAAGTCATGCCACTACTGCCACACTGACAGGTGTTGTAACACCTGTCAGTGTGGCAGTAGTGGACGTCTATCGGTTGATGTTGATGATGATGATGGAACCCTCCGCGTGCGAGTCCGACTCGCACTTGACCGGTTATTTTAAAGTGTTCATCACATTACCGGTATAATTCTGTCAGCACCGCGCACAGTGGAATAGGTATAATGGTAGTAGCCGCCTCCGTTGGCGCAACTGCCCATCGACACCACCCATTTAGGGTCCGGCATCAGATCGTAGGTCTTGCGCAGGATGGGCGCCATCTTGTTGGTGACGGTGCCCGCAACGATGATTACGTCGGTCTGTCTCGGCGTTCCTCGGAAAACCATACCGTATCGGTCCATGTCATATCTGGGGGAATCAATAGATATTTTTTTTGAAGTCTAGTTGTGACACAACTATCTGTCATAAAAGTTCCTGTTCGAGTTTCGACCATGCAATTTTTTTTTATTAAGTAGTGTAGTATCCAACGAAAATAGGTTAGGGGAAGAAAATATGGTAGAAGACAATCATGGCTAATCTTGGCTTAGAAATATGCAGGATTGGTCTGGGTTAGCCAACGCAGCACGACTTTTCTGTTTGGCGAAGGAAAGGGTTATCACAGACTCATCTTTATATTACACTAGCAATCCGAACCGGCTTCGCACGGGTAGGTTACATAATTTTCGTAGGGATCTCTAGTTTTTTGTAAATAAAATATAGCCTATAATACTCAGGATTAAATAATAATGTAGCTTTCTACTGGTGAAAGAGTTTTCAAAATCGGTTCAGTTGTTCCAGAGATTACTTCCTACAAACTTACAAACTTTACCTCTTTATAATATTAATATTAGTATAGACGTCTAGATTAAATCAAATAACAGCTTTAGGTATGTACACTTACCGTGGTCGATTTTAATAGATGACATTGTATTCAATCTAAATATATATCTTAATATATAAAAAGAAAAGGTGACTGACTGACTGACTGATCTATCAACGCACAGCTCAAACTACTGGACGGATCGGGCTGAAATTTGGCATGCAGATAGCTATTATGACGTGGGCATCCGCTAAGAAAAGGTTTTTGAAAATTCAACCCCTAAAGGAGTGAAATAGGGGTTTTAAATTTTGTGTACCTAGTCCAAGCGGATGAAATCGCGAGCATAAGCTAGTATTATAATAATTATAAGTGAAGATGACTTTATTACCTTGATCCAGCATAATGCATCATCTCCAAAGCGCAGCAAGCAAGACCGAATGTGAGAGGCCATAAAGAGCCTTTTCTTCCCCAGTTGAGGATGTCGTCAGCTCTGGCAACTACCCACTCGACAGTTGACTGAAAACATAAGTGATCCATATAAATTATCTATATACTTAGGCTCCTTTTGCCTCGGAAAATAAGAAAGTTCCAACGGGATTCTAAAAAACTTATATCCACGTGGATGAAGTCGCGAGCATCATCCGAGATAGTTTACATCCTGGAGACGGGCATAGGCTACTTTTTATCCCGGAGAATCAAGGAATTCCACCGGGATTATTAAGTCTCAATCCACGTGGACGAAGTCGGAGCATCTCTAGTTAGTAATATTATTATTATACGCATCTCTTCGCAAAAGCTTTATGCTCGCTCGATCCGGCACGTGCTAAGCTCGTGGGTGTGCAATGTGGAGCGAGCTTCGTGGCCTCTTTGAAGCGGGACCAGAATCAGACCGACAAAAATCGAGATCACGCGCTAAACCTCAATTAATATGCAAATCCAAATTCGTGGTTCACGGGTTGTTCGCTTATCCGCATGAGATTAACTCGCGAATGAAGAACGCAAATTACAATCAATCACAGAAGAAAATAAGTAAAACTGAGTCAGTACATAGTACATAGACACAGATTTCGGACTTGTTTTTGGTTGGCATATACTAAGAAGCTAAATTACTCTATCATTCCATTCGGGATATGGATTTGTTATCAGAAATACAAAAATAACTCAATTTACTAAAATAACGGTCAATAGTACATTTATATTATCGTTTGCTAGTAGTTATTTGGTTTAAGATATCGCAAGTGGGTAAGAGAATATTGTGGTTAGGGTAAACCACTGAAGTATACTCCTTTACGTAACGCTCGATTTCTCATTTACGACGAAAGTAATGAACTGTATATTTTATCACCAGCCGTATTGTTATTATATTATTATTATGATCATGAATCATGATATTGAACTCACAAAAAGTGTGAAATTATATCAGAATGTCTAGTGTTGAAGGAAAAATAACGTGACACACCGGTGTTTCGATTGCCAAAATAAACAAACAAAATTGCACAGATAGACGTCAAGTAGGTAGTTCACTCTACCTCAGGTCAAATGCCCATTTATAATCAATATACTTTAACAAATCAATATACTTTGATAAAGTATATTGATTTGAGATGGAAGGAAGTACAATAACTTTTAGTTAGCACTTGGTATTTTTCTTTAAATTACCAAATTTCTCATACAAATTCTAAAATTGAACCAATCGCGATGGATAGAAATCTCAAATCACAATCCCCAATTGTCTAGTCTAGTCCCGACTTCCAATAATTGCCCGTTTATAAAATTGTATGTAGGTATATTTTGGTGAAAGTACATACATTGAATTGAGATGGAAGGAAGTACATATACTTTAAGTTAGCACTTGGTATTTTTCTCTGAATTACCACATTTCTCATACAAATTCTAAATTTGAATCGATGGATAGAGATTCACAATCTGGGATCTAGTCCCGACTTCCATTAGCAAGATAGGCGGGTACACCGTACAGTCCAACTTCTTACGTAATTGAATTGAAACAGGGTGGAGGACAGTTCAAGGTGACATAGGTTTTGGGAGTGTTAAACGATTTATAGCTGTTTGTAGACTGAGTACTTAGCTGTGACTCACGAGGTGTCATACTGCGCAACGTGTGATAAAAATAGTCATTTAGCGCAGTGATAAAATGTGCATAAAATTACATTGAATACAATAGATGCCGAGTCGAGTACCCATTGTTGCCTTACAGTTATTAATGTTACAGTTGTTAAAGTTTTATGTAATAGCGATATAAATGGTATAATTACAGTTAGATGATCAGTTACTATGCGAAATGTTCTCAGAATTCTTTCCTATCCACTAAAGTAAAATTTTCATTCATTAATGTTTTTTATATATTTCGTAATTCAAAATTTATTTCCATAATTTATCCCCAGTATGAGCACATCTTAAATTGCCTCTTTATCACAATTTATTGATGATCTATTATTTTTTCCGAGAAATGTATGTTAATGTTACTCTTGAAAACTATCCTAGTTCATAAATTCTATTGGATAGTATTTATTTGACTGTCAGTCGACAGTCAGCCACTATAGAAAGTGAGGGAATTCTCGATCCTGAATCGACGTATGTCAAATATTAGGCTATGGTGACGTGAAATCAAAGAAAAATAGGGCTACCGTAGGGCTACCGAGCGTCAAATATACTAACTAACATTTGACGCCTGCCAGTGACGTCTATTAGAAGTTCCCCAACTGTCGTAAACTATGGTAGAGACCCAAGCGAAACTCATTATGTGGACCAATTCAAAGTAACATATTATACCGTATCTACAGCATAATTCTCTTTGTTCCATTCATCGTAGTTTGAATTGTTTTCCGCTGTCTGGTATTATAAAGCTCCACGAACGCGAATGATTACTGTTATTTGTTGTCAGGCTTTATTATTGTCTGCTTCAGTTCATATTTTCTTTTTAGGCTGACTACAGAGTTCTTTATGAAAGCTTACTTTGAAAGAACAGTTTTTCAGTTTTTTTCGTGTAAAATCTTCGTCAGAGATTTTTAAAATCTGAATGAGTTAATACTTAAACTTAATAAATTAAGTCAGTGCTGTAATATTGATGGAAAATACCTACTGCTTTTATACTGTTATCTTTTCTCTACCTAGGTTTACACCTTAGGCATCACTGCCTACCACCAGAAGAGGTTGAGCTCAAATGTGTTGTATATTTCAAACAGAATACCTAAACATAAAAATTCCTAATAGCTAGCCTCAATAGTTCAATGGGCATGGTATTGATTAAAATCGGGAAGCTGGTAGATTGAAACCAGACCCGTTTACTTGGACTTTGTTCCACCTGGGTGATCAAAGTAGAATAAAAAGTGAAGTCATAATATTACCAGGGAAGGGAATTATATCTCCTGAATATTATCATAAGAGTTGAGCGTCCAGTATTTCGTATTTATTTATTTGAACAAAGGTAGAATTTCGCAGTTTGAGATCTTGAATTTTAAGGTGTTTGTAAGTTTTAAGGGCCTCTTAATCGGATGCTGGATCTCCTAGCACAATCTGTATTCTTAGTAGGGGGATAAGGGCGGTTTTACACGGGTTATTATTCTTTAAAATAATGTTAATACCTAGTATTGTTCTTTAAAATAAAGTTAATACCTAGTAAGTCAAGGCATTTACCAGGATTACATAAAACTGTTAGTCGTGTTTCCGTCTTCGCAGCTCGAATAACTTCCCGCCGCCCCAGATCACACGCCTCTTTGGACACGAATGGCTATTTGCTTTTATGTGGCGTGCTTTAAGCCTTTGCACCCTACATAATATTACTATTGTACTCCGTATATGCTTTTATTTTGCGAAACGCTTATATTTTAATATGAAATGATACATAGTACCTACTTTCTTCTTTCTTAATATTCTGTGGGAATTAAGTTTTCTTGGGATGAACTTCTGTCTCTACAGGATGCAAGGATCAGGTGTTTTTCGTCAAGATCAATTTAACGGTTTATAAATCAAAAATATTTATTTCATGTAGGCCAACTTGTAGCTCTTATGACATGCTAAGACTACCGATTTGGAAGGCAAAAGAACAGACAAGAACAATTTTAATGTAGGTGCTCGTACCTGTGCTATAAAGCGTCCTAATGACTAATCTAACCCAAATTTTAATACCAAAACCAGTTTGAAAGTCTCGGTTTTACACACATTTTCCATTCCAGCTATATAGCCTGGAAACTTCTTTCTAATACTTCTCATCTTCAACAAAATCGTACGAGTTATAAAACGCAAATCTATTTCTCAAAAAGATGCAATACTTATTAGCATAAGTTGTTCGCATTACATTTTATTTGCAGACTATATTTTTCATTCGAACATTCTAAACCTAAAATACTTATGCATATAGAGCCTGGAGCAGTTTTAGTGTAGGGCTGTCAAGCTTTGTTAAACGGATCAAATACCCTTATAAAATAAAATAAAAATTTTTGTCTGTGTATCTGATCGTTGCCTATCCATGCGTTCGCGCATCGTTCATCTGGTCGAGTTGAAACTTTATACAGTTATTATTGGGACTTTCGACAGGGTTTCTGACATAGTATCTACCATCAAAACAACGTATAACAATTTGGTGGTGCGTGAGACGCATTGTACAAGTCCCGCAAATTGCTAATGCGAGTGGCCGCCATTTTAGTGACGTATATACGTCAAATGACGTTATTTCGATGTTAATGAGACATGGTTCCAGCGCAATAGCAATTTGCGGGACTTATATGCCGGGCAAATGTGTTGCTTAATTTTTTAACGTCGTTTCAGAAAAAATCTCTTCATTTCATCTTCAAATCATCTACCTATTGGGCTCACCCACATGTATCTACGCTAGGCTAAGGTCAATTAGGTTGCAATACTATAAGCATTAAATCTGCCTTGTTGCTTTTAGCTGTGCAACAATGAGGAAAAATATAAACTATAAAAAACTAAAATCACAACTGTACCACCCCTTACGTACGCTCAGAAGTAGGGACTCTAGGACACTTATGACTCCATTTTGCCTTTTATCCTTCAAACCAACCCAACCATTCGGAGCAGGGATTATTATTCAAATAGTAAATCGTTAATGTAATTATACGACTTTAGAAAATAGACTCGGATTTTATTTCTCTTTTACGTCTGTCTGTGTGTCAACGGGCTGTTATATCTCATGAACCGTAAAAGGTAGAGTTCAAATTTTCACAAAATGTGTATTTCTACTGCCACTAATAATAAAAATTTCAAAATGGTTGCTATGTAAATTTAAAAAACCGGCCAAGTGCGAGTCAGGCTCGCGCAACGAGGGTTCCGTAATAGTCTTATTTTTTCGACATTTTGCACGATAATTCAAAAACTATGATGCATAAAAATAAATAAAAATCTGTTTTAGTATGCACAGGTAAAGCCCTTTCATATGATACCCCACTTGATATAGTTATCTTACATCGAAAATTGAAAATACTAATTATTAGTTTATGACCACAATTTAATTTTTTTTGTGTGATGTAACCACAAATTCACGGTTTTCAGATTTTTCCCCTAATACCAGCTATAAGACCCACCTACCTACCAAATTTTATGATTCTAGGTCAACAGGAAGTACCCTATAGGTTTTTTGACAGACCGACAGACAGACGTTATATAAAGGTAAGGGTTCCGTTTTTCCTTTTGAGGTACGGAACCCTAAAAAGTACGTATCTTGTACGATGTGAAGGTCGAGTCGGACTCGCATGTGAAGGGTTCCATAACCCTTCGTGTGCGAGTCCGACTCGACCTTGACCAGTTTTTGTTTTTAACTCGGGTGATTGACTGTTCCATCGTTGTTATTTTATTATGCCTCAGTCACTGTAGTTTTATAATAAGAACTATACTAACTCACTATACTGATTCAAGAATACACTAAAAAATAAAAACTTAAATATAGTGCAAGCATTTTATTTCAACGATCTGAATAATCTTTGCTGTCTGCACAGCGAATGGACTGAGTTAGTTCGTACGTTTAAAAGAGGAATGAAATCGCTAGCGAGAGTCGATACTTACTATCGATCGGTTGGCATCTTCGATTTAGCATAATATTATTATTCCCCGTTGAAATCTGGGCCTTATTACATCATCATGACCGGCTCACTACATGAAATTTGATGAAGCGGCTTCGTCCGCGTGGTCATAAAAATCCCGCGGAAATCCTTTGTTTTTCCGTGATAAAAAGTCACCTATATGTTATTTCAAGGTATAAGCTATCAAGCAACCAAATCGGTTGTTATTGTGGCGTGAAGGAGTAACAAATATCCAAACTTTCATATTCATATTATTAGGTACTTACTAGTACTCGTATTTTACCCCCTTAAGGTTAGAATTTTCAAAAATCCTTTCTTATCGGATTCTACGTCATAATAACTATCTGCAATTATTATGTCTGCGTACGAAATTTCAGCCCGATCCGTTCAGTAGTTGGAGCTGTGCGTCAGTCAACTTTTTCGTTTTATCACCTTCCTACCTACCTATTTACCTACCTATTTATCTATTTTACCTACTACCCTTTAGTCAATCAATCAGTCAGTCAGCTTATCATTTTATTTATTTAGATTAGGAATTATATTACCTGGCCAGGAAAATGAAATGGCGAATATCTTCGGTTCTCGCCAACTTTATACGTTTTCCAACCATGCGGTTGAACTGGAGGATGTTTTTGGCTCGGCCTTTTCGGCGGGAAGCCGCCGACTTTTTTGGTTTCAGCGTCTTTTCCCCCACAAATAGAGACATTTTTCGCCGTGGCGGATTTGGTGCAATATTTTTTAGCATCAAGTAATATTTTGTACGACTGCGACTTGTTTCTACGACATAAGATTCTTTTTCAAGTTAATTAGCAGTATTCAGCAACTCCCTATATCGTTATTGATCTAAATTGTAAACTAGTATACATTCAGACGAACCACACCACCACCACATCATGGCGGCAGAAAGTCCCCAGGCGTGAAACATCTCGCTACTGTTTCCGTAAGTTACGTTGTAGTAGCCACAAATTACTGAATGGTACAGTGGTCAGTGACTACGATGTGATCATAAGCTTGTCGTTGCGTTTGTGTTCGAAATGTCGTTGGTATTGACGGTATTGACCACACGTCATCGCCGACAGCCTTTGAACGCGAATACAAAATCCCCGTGCACATTTTTGCCTTTTTGTGACACGTCTAAAGGGCCCAAAGGGTTGCCTTTGATCCAGTTTCGTAAAAAAAGTAGTTATCTAACCTGTGTATGAGGTTGTGCAAAAAATAATCCGTTATCATCATGTTTATAATTTATTTTGTAAGTAAGGCTAGTGCCAGAAATAAATATTAATATTTTGTTGTAAAAGCTCGATAGCTCGACAGCAAAATTCAAGTGGTTTGACGACTTGCAAACTGGAGCTGACGTTTCAGTTTTTTAATTTCGAACTATAAAGCTGCTCATTATATTTTTCGACATGTTTCGAAGATTTCATGCAACCTTTTTAAAGCTAAATTTGGCTGTGTGCAGACTACCGGTTCGTGTATTTACTGGATTGACGTATTTTTTGCATCTCTCTAACATGGAAGACATGTGTGTGGAGTGAATGGAGATAGATTATACCCTGGATTAACACATAGGCTGCTTTTTATCCCGGAAAATCAAAGGGTTCCCACGGGATTTTTAAAAACCTAATTCCACGCGGACGAAGTCGCGGGCATCAGCTAGTATAAATAAGATAAGTTAGGCAAGCTTAGAAGTGTCGATTAGATTGCTAGCAAGTGTAATTTGAAACAAAGACATTAACTTGTATTCGCCACAACCCACGCACAAGTTTGTAAGTATATACATACATCTTCAATAACCCGTGGAGAATTACTCTGTACCTAAACAATATCGTTACGCAGGTCACGTTGTTAGAAGCACTTATTATTCTGCGCTGTAGGCGCTAAGTTCACTGTTTTTATCAGCGAAACTTGTAATTTCAAAAATCCTTTTTTTTGTTCAGCTATTCGTTCCTTATCCGAGAATCTGTTTCAAAAGTTAGATCTTATTTGCGTTGTACTTTCACAAAAAAATATCTCATCAAAGTTTGAATTCACTATGAATAGATGTAGATTTTTTTCAGCTTATTTATATCCTGGGAATGCGTTTTATTACTTTATGCTTTTATCTATACTAATTTTTGATCTCGGTTTTGCCCGCGGCTTAATACATTAGACTGTTCCTACTTTCTTAAATTCAGGCGTAAGTTCCATCTCTATCGATGATTCCCTCACCAATCTCTGTTAAAACTTATTAATGAAATTACCATGAGCTTGTCTCAGGTTAATAGCTCCTTTTCTCCGAAGGTATCCAAGCAAATTGTGGTTAGTGTCGCAACGTAATCGCATCATCTCCGGGCCTGAAGGCACAATAACCTTAATAATGTAGAAATAAGCTTTCACTACAACTAATTAGATCTGTAATGGACAATTAACTAGTATAGGAGCAAGTACTCTATTACTACTATCATTAAGTTTTGGTTCTGATTGCCAGCAAACTGTACGTTATTATGTGTTTTTGTCTTTTTTTTAAAAGAGGATCATGGGTCTTGTTCAAAAATACTGCTGTTTAAGTAACGCCACTACAATATTTTATGCTGTGCTCTATAAAAAAACCATTGTACCTTTTAGGCATACTAGATTTAGGTTAGGTTTAGGTCAAAAAGATTTCCCAAAAATTCCAAGATTCTCGCGCGTTTTGATGTTTTTTGCTGCTGCCAAGGTTTCAATGGGAAATTACAAAATGCATTTCGTCGCTAGAGCCCTTTCCTTTAACCAGAACATAACCGACTTCTCCTTTGACGCCAGACTCATTAAAACTGAAGTGTCTATTGAAGTTGACCTGCTACAATTATGTTGTATGAAAATGAGGTAAAGTTGAAGCAATAAAAAACATCTTACGGCATCCTAGAGCTCCTGAACTCGTTGCTCCAGTTTATTCAATCCTTCGTCATTAAAGCATAATAAAGCCTTTTATATATGTAGATAAGACATTTTCGAAAGTTTATGAAAGTTGGCACACGGTCCGGTTTTTTTTGCTGGGGTTCCGTACCCGAAGGGTGCCAACGCGACCCTTTTACTAAGACTTCGCTGTCCATCCGTCCGTCCGTCTGTCTGGCTGTAAGCTGTATCTCGTGAACCATCATCATCATCATCATAATCAACCCATCGCCAGCTCACTACAGAGCACGGGTCTCCTCTAAGAGTGAGAGGGGTTTTGGCCATAGTATACCACGCTGGCCATGTGCGGATTGGTAGACTTCACAAACCTTTGAGAACATTATGGAGAACTCAGGTATGCAGGTTTCCTCACGATGTTTTCCTTCACCGTTAAAGCAAGTGACATGTAATTACTTAAAACGCACATAACTCCGAAAAGTTAGAGGTGTGTGCCCGGGATCGAACCCTCGACCTCCGATTTGAAGGCGGACGTCCTAACCACTAGGCTATGACAGCTTTTTACAATTTTTTTCGTGAACCATAATAGGTAGAGACCTGAAATTTTTACAGAATGTGTATTTCTATTGCCGCTATGACAACATTTCAAAATTACCGCTATGATAAACAAATTAAAAAGTGTAATTTCTTGTACGACGCGATGGTTCAAAACCCTTCGAGTGTGGGAGTCCGTCTCGCACTTAACCGATTCTTGAACTTATTTCGGAAACTTATTGCAACGTAGCTTGCTAATAATTAATCAATAATTAATCATACTCTTGCAAATTTTTTAGTAGAGAAGATAAACCGTCTTGTGCTGATGCCCAAAAAATTTTGAGTGGCGAACTCTCTTATCAATTTGTGTCAACGACGGTCCAATATGAGTTGTTTGATACAATCGATATATTCCTCCCAAGAAAGAAATATAATATGATTTCAATATAATAAACAGCTACCATGAACTCTGCAAGAAAGGTCGTCGTAACATTTCGGGAACGCGAAAAAGGAAAACGAGAGGCGCTAAGCAAAAATACGATAAATCTTTATAAATCCCACCTGCCATCGCATTTCTTTGTTGCTTTGATGAAATTAATGTCAGACCAGTTTAATCCAGTTTCCTTTGTACGTTATATTTATTTACCGTATATGAATACAAGATAAGATGGAATTCTTGTAACGTTCCCGCACAGAAATAGGGTTACCCATTTGTATGTATTACTCCTGACACCTCAGGATATTTGAATGCTTTGATCGTGCCCACAGATCGTACCCGTATTTCTAATGTAATGTAGAGAATTGAATCACGATAAAATATATTGGTGTATTCTATTTTAGATTTGCGGTTTGTGAGTGAGTGTGTATTCAACTTACAACAAAAAATGAAATTGCACCGGGTCGGTGGAAAATGAGTTTTGTCACAGTTCACGCTGGTTTCGTGACACGTATAAATAAATTCATATCTTTTTTAATGAAGATTTTTTTACTTCGTTGTTTGTAACTACCTTCTTCTTATGTAGTTATGCGAGTAAAACTGAGCAAGTGAGCCAGCGGTTCGATGCTGTTAAATTGCAGCCGCCCATGAACATTACATCAGCACCACAGGAACGGCCAATGCGTTGCCGGATTTTGAGGAATTTGTTTATCCGTCCCCATATTATAGTTTAAGAGAATACACCGGGTGGAAACTAGTTCCATAATTTATAGGTACCTACGTATAGTATGTAGGGTGGATGAGGATATTCAGGAAGACAAGTGTGGTAAAAGAGGTTTTGTAGCGGCAAACGCGCTACTTGTCTTAGTTGAGTTAAAGTGAACAATGTTTTATTCTAGAGAATAACATATTATTCTTTCTTTCTTTATATATTTCTATACAGAAGAAATTCACCATTGGTTTATTTTGTTTCAGGCTCTGCACCCTGCGCGTGACCAGGCTTCGAGTATGCGGTGCACTGGGCGAGGCAGGAGGGGGTGCCGCGGGAGGCGCAGGCGCCGGCGCGGTCACCCTCGCGGCTCGGATGCACAGCAGCAAGCGAACCCTGCGCTCTAACGACATCACCGTACCCCCCATGGACGTGGAGCTGGACCTCTGCTTCTCGCTGCAGTACCCGCACTTTGTCAAGCGCGATGGCAATAGGTGCGTAATATGCTGTTGATGATATTCGTCTCGTCTCGAAAGTTGGAAAACTGGCCGAGGTTAGGCCGAGAACCAGGACTATGCGTTTGCGTCGCCTTACGTACCGCACTTTCAAAGTATCAACTTTTGTGATGAAAGCGCGTACCTATTTAGATAGGGGGCTATTTAACTTTCTTTGAAATTACTCATCTTGCAATTAGGAGGTTAGTGGCAAGTTCTAAGATAAATTTTAAAATCTAGCAATGCGGGCACTTGCGGTTGCATCCATTTAGAAAATTAAAATGCTGTATCTAAGCGTTCGTATTTAACTTAAAGTTGAGCGCCCATAATTTTACAGAAATTCTGTAATGTAGATCTAATTTATTACTAAAACTCGCAATCGGGATATCATAAGACATTGCAGAATTTTTGAACTATCAGAAATTCATAATTTGGAGAGCAATAAATTAGCATACCTAAAGCCTAGACTTTTTCAGTTCGGTATTTCTTATTCGTTACGTCAATTCGCTTGGTTTTACGAGTAATAACGGTCTGTTTCAAATGTTAACGGCGCAACGATATTTTAAGGTCGAGGTTGGAACTAATGGTTTACGGCCATAAAAAATACGGATGAGTGTAAACTTTTATAGTTTTACTTTGAGTATATGTTATGGCCACGAAGTAGAAAATGTTAAGTTTTCTACTACGTTGTTATGGCTCTGTTTTATGGACGGAAACCTGTGTATTATTGAATTGGTCATAACTCATAACTATTATTTCAAGAATACTGGGACTTATGAGTAGCTTTTTCACGAGTTCATAAATTATAACATACAAAATGTATCAATAGGCATGCAAATGCAGTGGTGTCATTTAGTATAGATTGGGAAGTGGGAACCTTTGATGTATTTTAATGCAATTTTGATGTATGCTGCAGGAGTATTAGAGAAACAATTGCTGTGTTATAACTTATAACAAATTACATGTAACTACTAAATAAATAAGCATGACGTAGGTACGATATACGTATCATATCACAATATAGAACAAACAAATATTATGATTCAACAAGCCCTATCCCCGCTAAGTAGGGTATACAAGTAAATGTGTTAGTAAAAAAAATAACATTGATTGTGTAACCCTTGTTTGCTTGTAGGTGCTGCTAGCTATTTTTAAGCTCTAAGCTGATAACAAAAGTAATTGATTAACAAAATTACTGTACTTGCTTACTTAATTATTATTCAGAGAAAAGACGTATTCTATTAACTAAAAGGGTGATTTAATTTAACCTTAATTTTTGATATTCTTATAGTTTGTGGATTTACATCTATTTGGTTTAATTAAATACTAGCTAGCTTTTTCCTGTGACTTCGTTCGCGTGATAATATATTTTATAGCCTGTCACACTCGTGAATCATATACCTAGCTATAGGTATATGATTCATGATAGGTATATGAAAAGAACTTTCAGAAATTCAGAATCGGCGGGGTGATTACGTATCTCGCGACAGACGTAAATCTCGCGATCATTGCTGTCAAACGTCCGGCTAGAGAGAGACAGCAATAGCCACAAAGCAAAATAAGAATAAGAAGAAGAAGAGACGGCAAATGAACTATAGGATTGCTAATGCTGTCGCGTTGCTGTCGCTACTGCAACGTGTTACGTAATCACCCCGCCGATCATTAGTTCCAGAAATTAATTAGGACCGCCTACATGTAAACATATAAACTTTACTCCTTTATAATATTAGTGCAGATATTTTAGAAGAACCTATGTGGTAAATAAACAGCATTTCGCTGACTAAACCTTGGGTAGGTTTAGTCCCAAGCGGCTTAGAATTCCAATATGACAGGATTTAGTAAGCTCCAGCTGAGTCTGAAAATAGGATTTTTTCATAATAGGCGACGCCATAATGGATATTTAAGCCTTTAAAGGCCATAAAAAGTAATATACCGATATCGTTTAGCGAACTGAGAGTCGGCTTATGCCAATCTGAATTTAGATGATGAGAAGTAGAGTAATAGATATTTCGAAATGTTAGATAGAAGCAGGCCTTACTTTTTGGAAGTCTGTGATGCATACTCAAGGAGCCAAGCTATCTTGCTATAGTCCGCTACAACCAGTTAAACTTTATTGTACAAGCGTGCTATATATGCTTCGTTTATCTTCACATATCTAAGTAACTAATAAACTAATAGACTACGCAACAAAAAAAAAACCGACGAATTGAGAACCTCCTCCTTTTTTGAAGTCGGTTAAAAAGTGCGCGGCAGTTACGATTTTGGTCTCATTTTGGTAAAAAGAAAGTTAGTAACAATAATGGAAAAATTCTAACAATATAATCGCTCCACAATAATACTAACATGCATGGAAATACCAAGATTATTATATTATGTAACATCAAGGTCTGTGCAATATATGGCAGGGTATTATATGATTTTCGTGATAAATCAGCCGTATTTTGTATTTATCATTTTTAATGGTTGCAGGTTGCAGATTATGTTGCAAAGACGCAAGAAATACAAAAACCGCACAATACTCGGGTACAAGACGTTAGCTGAAGGCGTCATCAGGATGGATCAGGTATTTTTAAACATACTCATATTTTTCAACTGTTTAGCTCTAGACGTTTTCTCTAGATTATAACTAGTAGGTTCTTCCTTGATCTTTATAATTTTGAGCGTGTATACTTTAATATTTCCTTTTAACGTATATGTATCACATCAATCTTTTCACACCTAATCAACTAATATAAATTCTAACATGTTCTGTTCAAGTGGAAAATGACTCAATAAAATACTTTTAACATCCCACACGACTTGCAAGTAAATGGCTAATATCGTGTTACATAGCAGCTGGTGCTTGGGCCCGAGCCCTGAGGTTCGAGATTGTTAAGGCTACGTACCTACAGATCGAGTAGCGAAGGTGAATTATTGTAGGCGTTACCGACGACACGCTCGCTTCGCTCTTGTATAATCAGCTACGGTGAGCGAATTGGTAATTGCTAAGTAGGGGAGACCGAGCAGGTTTATGACTGAGGAGTTGCTACAAAATCGATTTTTCGGTATCTATTTAGCGAATTTGTAATGATGAGCGCTTAATGCTTTTTCAATGTTCTATCTAATGAAGTTTATACCGTCAGCCCACGCAAAGAGATAAAGGATATACCTACCAACGACTTTTATCCGAGAGAAAGTTTTTTGATATCGTATATAAATCAACCAAATGTCTTTCTTTGTCCTCTGTCACATACCTTCTCGGTTTCCTGTATTGATTGAAGGCAAACGTGGCTTCGGTGGTTCTACAACAGCGAAAGCGTTCAGTTTACATCGTGCCCATAATTCGCCTTAGCTATTCGGTCTGTAGTCTATAGGCGCCATTATCAGATATCATCCTTTTAAGCGGAAACGTGTTCAATGCGTTAGAAGTAAATAGGACGAACTATACTAAGGTGTCCTGCAACCTCGCGTTGGAATCGCGCATCTACAGTTGGCGTCGGATCTTGATGACTGTGTTTCATACCGCTCCTTGTACCTATTAGAATTTACAAATCATACACGCGCACGCGCGTATTCATAGTAGTCAGGATCCTGCAGTCTCTCTCGCATTTTGCGTGTGTTTTAAGCTTAACGAAGGAGCAAACGTTTTCTTTCCATTTAGCTTGTTCATCGCTCATTGCTTATCTGATTAAAGATTTTAGCTCAACAGAAAATATAAAACTAAATCAACGTTAAAATATGCTTACCTTTCCTCCAGATCTGGGTGGTTTTTTTGTTTTTAATTAAATACTCTGATTATTTTAAATGGTTTTGTCATTTTCAAATTATAAGGGTAATTATAATTTTCCTGGTGTTTAAAGTTTAATCAACATATTATTTTTTTGATCAAAAAGCGTGTAGAGAGTAATAATAATTCATATCTAGTTAGTAGTTACTATCCAATTATTCGCTTGAAAACACCTGATTAAAGCAAGGTGAAATTCATATTATATTATTCTGAATATGCCGTCAAAATTGTTCGAGTTTAATTTATATAAATTTAACGAACTGAAAATTTAATTTTCTCGTGTTGGCGTAATTATTCGCATCCACACATCAGAGTTCAGTAGGTACGTTTAGTACGAGTTTGCACAACTCGATAAAGTTGATAAATTTCGAGCATCAAAACACTACCACGTCAAAGTAAAATGGCCCCAAAGACATGTTTTTCGCAAATTCAGTAGGTACCTAACTATTTATTATCATCAGTTTTGTTTTGGACCACTTAAAACGTTCGATGCATAAGCGCGTTTTCACTGAAGCAGAGCGGAGAGGAGCTAAGTGAAGGCGTGTGTTTCGACCCGTCAGATTACTTAAAAATGACGTTATAAAATAATCCCGTGTTCTAACAATATCATGATTGGTCTATTGAACACGTCTCCGCTATACACGCTTATCCATTCTGCATCCAACTAATATTATGGACGAACTCGAGCTTAAAACAAAGCAGATTAGTTTCATATTACATTTTATGTTCGAAGGTTTTAAGGTTTCAATATCAACGTTGTCGAGATGTGTAAACTCGTGCTGACCCTACAGAGTAATTACTGTGTGTATCAATGAATCACGCAATTGGAGGAACGTCGTTAAGGCAGAATTTATGTTTCCTCTAATTGGAGTGGGATCGCAATGAAATGTTTTTACGGAATCCCCATGGCTTAAATTATATTTAACAAATTAAAAAGTTCTTAAGTTGATATTATCTAGGTCACATTTATTTTTGGGATAACGATATGTTTTACTAACAAAAATTAACGTACGTCTATATTTTATAAAAGTGATATACGTTTCACCATCGAAATATAAATTTATATTTCGATGCCTTTTACTGACTTATATCACGATATCTCAGGAGCTACAAAGCCGACAAACTTGAAATTTGGCAAGTAGGTTCCTTATAAGGTTGAGGCACAAAGCATTTAATTACAATTTTATGTTAACCTACCCGTGAGGGGCTGTTGGGAAATATAGGGTTTAAATCTTCTCCCACTGGCGGACAAATACGCCTTCAACGGCTGTCGGCTAGTATAATGTCGATCATCAGGATTATTTTAATTTTTCTGGCAATGAAAATGAAATAACAGTTCTAATGAACATCAATTCCGATTCCTAAACCAATCATCTTCAACTACGGAACAGATCTTAAAATTTTAATGGCAATCGGCATAATAAATAGTAATTCAAATCTTTGAAAAGAGCAAACGATGAGTTTCTTGCCGGTTCTAAGTAGGACAGGCGTTTTAAACTACTAGTAGATTTACTTGGCGGTTCAAAAGCACTTGTTAGAAGTTTATTTGAATAAAAAATCTATCTAGATACATATTATTCTATATTTAGTTGTATATCTAAATAACCAAGAGTATATCAATACTCTTGGTTATTTTCTTAATTAAACTCGATATTTTTATTTATCGTCAGTTTGGGCTGGAATTGAAATGAATGAAATTAGAGATTTTTACCTTTTCTCTATTTTTTGATGTCCAATAAAAGTTTCATATTTTTCGAATATAAACTAAATAACTATACCTACCTATCTGGCATTTTAAGAACATTTTCCCCCGAGCCCTGACGCAAACAGAGGGGTATTAAAGTGTAACGTGTGTATCTGTGCATTTGTGTTTATCTATGTGTATGTCTGTGGCATTGTAGCGCTCAAACGGATGGATCGATTTGAATGCGGTTCCTTTAAATCGAAAGCCTGTTTCGATTAATATCGTATTTTTATCAAAACCTGTTCAACCGTTTGAGGATTATCAACTGTTTTCTCAGTCGGTGTACGTCTTATGGACTCGATTCCGACTACAATGAATGTATGATTTATTTGTACAATGCAATATTATTGCTACTTTGACCTGTCGGCGGTGATTTAATTTTTTAATTTACATGGTATTGTTTTTCCCGAAGGTTCTCCAGCGCTCAATGGACATGGAGTTGGAGCTGACCAGTGTGGGTGGCAAAGTGGGAGCCGGCGCGGGCCAGCCCGTGGCCAAGCTCACCATCACCGGCCTCGCCTCCACGCCTGTAGACCACGACACCAAGAACAACAATACTCTGCTCATTACCGGTAACTGATATTTACCTATAGAATTTTGGGGAGCCGCGCACCTTAATTTTTAATCTACATACATCCTATAACAGTATCCAACGCTCCTTTGAAAAAAAATCTAAATACATGTAAAAATGATAAGTTCTAGCTTCCTCACTGACTGATTCATCAGACAGCTCAAACTCTTGGACTCATAAAGCTGTGCACCGAGGTTTCCTTTATACAGGACAGGACGTAGACAAGGAATAATGCCAGATTTTTCGAAATTCCTACGGTATAGCGAATAGGTAAAGAAGATTTATGTTTTCGCTGTAAAGTTGCCTTATTTCCGTTACTATAATTTTCTAAAAACTTTAAAGACTAAGTTTGATATTGGTCACGCAAAACGGAGGGCCGAATACTTAGCTTAGGACTTGGTCTTCTTAATCAAAGGCCAAATGGCCAATGTAAATATACCAAACGTAATAAATAGAACATCTGGAGATTTTAGTCCCCCTGTAATCGATTAGCTCTTAAAATTTTTAAGTGTTTTGGGTCTAAGTAAGTACCTACATGATGTAGATATCTTTCCCTGCTTTTGTTTTCGTTAGAGCCCTAAGTGAAGCGTTGTCAAAGATAAAAAGATTCTTTCCTTCCGTTTTTCTTTTTTTAACAAAGACAGTCAAGAGGACTGTATCATCCAAATTTGTCTTTGAATTTTGAATTTAAAAACTGATTACGTTTTCAGAAAATAGCCTGAAGAGCAAACTCGCTCAGAGAAAGCTCAGTCGTAAACCAGTTTGGACTTCTCTAATAAAATAGGTGTATTACTTGTTTCAGAACGTGGTTACTCGGACGAGGAAGAAGAAGGTGAATTCAGCTCCGTTGAAGAAGCGGATGAGATGACGTATGGTGCTGCAGCGAGACGGCGGGCGCATAGGCAACTTGCTTTCAATAAAGGAGACTTATCATATACTAAGGTTCGACTTGGTTCTAGATATTAATTATTGTAATTACAAAGAATTGTATGAAGCACGTCCCACTGTGAAGCGCAACAGCAGTAACGCATTTCCTACGCGCGCTCCACAGTATGAATCATTTCTTGCAGTTTTTTGTGTTACATGTATTACCTTATTCAAATGCTAACAAATTGGTCTGGCTTGATAACTACCGCTAACTAATATAATGCTGCCATTCTTTTGCTAAAAAGCGGCTAACCCCAAAAAGTAAAAAAGTGTTGGAGTTAGCCGCTTTTTAACCAAAGGACGCTTTTTTGGCAATTACACCAAGTTGTTATTGAAGTTAGCAGGAGACGCAAAACTGTGCGTTAACATTTTGTACACTGAAACACCCTTTGACACAGAACTCGCCAGAGAGGTATTTATCATTCATGTAATTGAGCTTTGCTAATATTGTTTGATTTTGTATTATTGAAGATGACTCCTATATGTTCAGTACGATATTTTACATCTCTCCCACGTTGATAGAATTCGAGCCTCGAAATACATCACCAGTTAAATTAAAATTGACCTTAACTCTCTTAAGAGTTTTAATGCTCATGTTTGTTCATATATTTACAGTTAGCGCTCCAAGCGGAAACCTTATAAAATTAAAATCATTAATACTGAATAATTTTTCACAAATTAGATCTATTTTTTTCTGGCGCTCGAATTCTATCAACGTTTAGGGAGATATAAAGTGTCATACTTGGTCATACTAATCACACTAGTTAATATGGATGCTTACAATTTATAACTTAGCAATTCGATTAGCTGTATTAGTGCTAGATTATACAGATTTAAATACAGAAAGGTGTGAGACGGTTTTCATGGAGATTTTCAAATTACATTAATTACCTATTTACTTTTTTATAAATAAAAAGGTTATTAAATAAGGCACGCTTAATGCCAGCTGTAATAAAACAAGTAAGATTGCTTAGTTTATGTTTGTGTTATTTAAAAAGTGCCATGTGAAATATTTTTTATAGGAAATAGTTATGATTTTTAAACAGTAGTGCTCGTAAAACAAGTAGACTAATTTGAACACGAGGTATTTGACTGTGCATTGAACAAAAACAAAAATCTCTACTGGACTTGCGTATTACTTTGTCTATGATCTGCACGAACCGCCGTATTGCGATTTCAGATTGGACTAATTATTTTGCGATCACACGATGTCTGCTATTTTGCTAGTAAAATAGTTGCAATTTTCGGTTGCATAACAAGTGTGTACTATTTGTAATATTGTAAGTCGATTAATTTTGTTATTAATATCAAGAGAAGTCATTATGGTAAAAATTAATTACCGATACGATGACTGAGTGTCAGACCACACATATAAGGTGGACATAAAATAAGAAACAAAGTTGTTTTCTTGTTTTATAATAGTTTCTGGATAAAATGCTTGTGACACATCGACGAAATTATAAAGGTTTCACAGTTTTACTACGGATCCCTAAAAAACACACGTTTGCACTGGCAAAATTGCTGCTATATGTTATATAATAAATCATTTACTTTGTAAAATTATTATTTTACCCATATTTTACTTTTATGAGTTCATTCAATCTATCCAGTCTTCATTTCATTTAAATAAATTATTTACCAACTTTAAAAATACGTGGAGAGTTGAGAAGCTCGTCCTTTTGGAAGTCAGCTATGATTAAAGTGCAGAACGATGACTGAAGAAATTAGAAAGATTGAATGAACAAGAAAAAATCATTTGCCAATAAAGCAAGGCGCTTAGCTTAAACTATTGCTTGCATACAGCTGTCCCGCTCACGAGAGCTAAGCTTCATGGAGCGAGAGCGAAAGATACAGAGCTATATACGGTCCAAGGCGCACGACAGGGACAGCGATAGCGAGCTGGAGCACACGGCCAAGCGCAAGGGCAGCCGCGGCAAGCTGGCGGTGAGCCGGCACGGCTTTTTGTCTACGAGAATAGAGACTAGATTTTTTGAACTATTTGTACTTGCTCACACTAACTCATGGGTGCAGTGGAATGCGTGAATACTACAATGTTAAGCGCGCTGGGGCAGCGGTTCCCGATCCCCTTCGATAAGAGAGAGGGGGAGTTATAAGAGATATTAGTTTACGCGTTAAAAAGAGAGACGTTGTTTTTTAGGCTTCCGTACCTCAAAAGGAAAAAGAAATCCTTATAGAATCACTTCGTTGTCTGTCTGTCTGTCTGTCAAGAAACCTATAGGTACTGCCCGTTGACCTAGAATCAAATGATTTGGCAAGTAGGTAGGTCTTATAGCACACGTAAAGGGAAAAATCCGAAAAACCGTGAATTTGTTGATACATCACAAAAAAACTGTTCGTGAATAAATAATTTGTATTTTCAGTTTTCAAATAAGCTAATACGGAACCCTCCGTGCGCAAGTCTAACTCGCACTTGGTCAGTTTTTAAGTGACGCAAACTGTAGGTACATACATACATATTATATGTAGGTATTGAGTATTGACGTACGCCACCGCGCCCGCGCCTGCAATATGTATGCGAACACGCACTTGGAATCTTACTTCTCTCCTCTCTCCTCGTTTATTGTAATAGTTTCTCCGTATATTTTTATTGCACGAATCCCTCAAAGTGCACGGGACCTATTGAGATAAAAATTCCATTCCGAAAGCTCTAATGAAGTACCAAATTTTTTTAAATTACGAGTACAGCTTGCGCTTGACGATAATCATTTGGAGCACGCTTGCAAGCAGCGCAAACTTATGAATTAAATAGCTTTACCCGATGCTTGGTTGAGAATATCAGCATCGTTTAATAAGCCAGTGGATTTTACGTTAGAATATAAACTTGTAAAAAAAAATTGTATTGCACTCATGCGGTATAGCGCAGAAGCACCTATCACTTCAACGTCCTCCATAGTGAAAGAGGTTGAAACGTATGTTTGGAGAGTATGTTTTTATTGACTCCACACTATCGACGTTTGTTGGTGTGTTGGACAGTTGGACGACTGTGTGGAGCCGGCATAAATTCTAAAGCTTCTGTAACAAACATTTACTAAGTTGTTTCTATCAAGTTTCTATTCTCAAAGACTTACTTGGTACTTTGCCTTTCAATGTTAGCTTGCAGTAGTTTAATCTTCTATACTTGTTTGTTTATGTACAATTGTTTACTTGTGCGACTTTTTGTTCAGTAGTTAGATTTTCTACGGAATGTTGGTCGGATTGTTTGTACTTTAAAGGAACTTTACTACAGTTAAGTTGATGAAAAGATATTTTACGTTTGTGTGAGTGTTTGGAGTTAGTCGTACTTTGATGAAATCAAAACCTTACGAAGTCGCGACTTCGAATTCTGAATCTCTTAAGAGTAAAAAGAAACAGGTCAAGTCCGAGTCGGACTCGCACACGAAACACCAGACTTTTATGTAGACTGCGCCATCTATATGTGATTTAGTAAATTAATTTTATCGTGAACACATTTATTTTTTAAAGATGTAACGTAACTACAAATTCACTGTTTTCGGATTTTTTCCATTACTTGTGCTAAAGAACACCAAATTTCATGATTCTAGGTCAACGGGAAGTACCCAATAGGATTTCTTGACAGACACGACAGACAGACGGACAGACAGACAGACAACGAAGTGTTCCTATAAGGGTTCCTTTTTCCTTTTGAGGTATCATCATCACCATCATGATCAATCCATCTTGGTTTGGCCATAGTTTACCACGCTGGCCAAGTGCGGATCGGCAGACTTCATAAACCTTTGAGAACATTATGGAGAACTCCCAGACATGCAGGTTTCCTCACGATGTTTTACTTCACCGTTAAAGCGAGTGGTTAAAGTCGCGAGCATAAACTAGTTTATTTTTAATAACAGATATAATTTTAAATTTTGCATGATGGCATGGAAAGTGGAAACCCGATAAAAAAGTAAAACTATTCCTGTATTTTCTGTTGTTAAACTGGTGTTCCCATTTCTAACACATACATACGATAAATTAATTCAGTTGTGTGTTCTGTCATCTGTGTGTTCCTTATGCTAATAAAATAAAAGTGAGGCTCTAAGACGCAACGCACGCATGCAGAGTGGAGTGGAGCCGAGGCGCGGCGTATTTTTGAAAACTGATCTTTCTTCTTTCTTTCTTTGTTACTTCTTTACTTTAAAATAGCGGCGGCTGCGACTGACGATGCGCCGCTACGCGCTGCGCGCCCTTCGGCTCCTCAGTGTTTTGTTTTCATTATACTAGACCGAGCTCACTTGGTCACGTGACCCGCGGGGTGGTTACGTATCTCGCGACAGGCTTGCGACAGGCGTAAATCTTGCGATCATTGCTGTCAAACGTCCGGCAAGAGAGAGACAGCAATAGCCAAATGAACTGTCGTATTGCTACTGCTGTCGCGTTGCTGTCGCTACTGCAACGTTTTACGTAATCACCCCGCCGATATATATACCCATGGCATCGCGAGATGTCGGCCTCTCCGGATCCTCTTCGATCTCATAAGAGAAAGAGATAAGAGTGAATGCGATAGAAAGAGACTTTCTATCGTATTCTATTTATTGCATCATAAGACTAGTCCCTGTTTATTTAAACGTCTTTACTGAGTGAGCTTCTGTACTTTTAACGTTCTATTAAGTAAAAATACACTGCGTCGCGGCTCCACCTCACTCCGTAGGTATGCGTCGGACATTAGAGAAGATACAAGCATTATCACACAGTATAGAAATTAAGCCTAATACAACAAACAAAATCACAGCTTTATGACGACAAATAATTTAAACCTTATCCCATTGTATTAAGGACTATATTAGTGATAACTGGTAACATATTTTGCCTTATCACTTTTCTCAATTTCATTTCACGGTTAAGATTAGATTACTCTTTCGTACATTGAACGTTACGTGATGTGTTACATCAGTGCTCACTTGAGATGGAGGTAAATGTAACATTTTATATGATATTCTTATTGCTGTACCCCTGCATAATATTCATATTATTGTTTTATCGGTAAGCCCTATCTCTTGATTGTGATTAGACGGGTTTAGTATTGTGAATGCATGGATTGTGTAAGTTGTACAATTTATCTCTATTGAACTAAAGGATTTTGTGTTTAAAATTATTGATATTAATATTGGTTTTGAGTATGCGATCTTGGTAAGGATGAATGCACTAAAAATACTGTTATTTGTTTTCAACCTTATTTGATTCACGATGGCATTATTAGAGCGGATTAAATTACTTTCATCTACGATGATATTTAATCTCGTGATTTTTTCAATCTGTTAATCTTTCAATTCAATAAAACTAGATTAGGAAAACTAAACTCCCTCACCTGTTATTTTGTAAATAACTTCAGAGCTATAGAATTTCAGTGAGCGACTTCTTTTTTCAGGTGATACCTATACTACTTAGAATACTATTAGATATAGCGGACTTCAGTCTTTTGTGCCTTTAATATCTGGATTATTTGTACAGTTATACATATAGAGCGCGCAAAACAAGTACCTAGTCCAATCTGAAGTTGCAACATCGAATATCCTTAACATAGTCTGCTTTTGATTAAACTGTTTCGCGCAAACCCTGAGTCATAAAATGTATTTTTGTACAATGCTCAAACACAACCTTCGTATTCCGATTCGACTAAGTGTTTTGAGCGCTCTATATTAAACCCCTAAAATACTCTATGCACTCAGTGGCTGAGCTGGGAACGATTGAGAACGGGATTTTTTAATATCTAGTTAAGTGATGTTCTGCTTTTGTTCCAGTCGCCCCGACCTGGCTCTTGTTTGTTTCCTCTTTTATTACCCATTTACATTAGTTATGTGCCTAATACTACTTCTCGCGCTACTGTACCTATACATATTTTCCATGATACTTCTGTGACAAGTAATAAAGCAAGTGAGTATACGTATACTTACTCGTGTTTCTGTTGCGTTCGACGATGCGCGATGGAGCATCGAGCAATGCGAGTAGTAGTATCAGCATAAAATAGACAGGTAACAGAAGTGTGGTTTAAAACGAGGCACGATCACTCACACGAATACCCGTGCGATGGCAAGCTCAACCTATTCAGCATAGCTGATCATCTCATACAGAGGTTATTTGGCAACTTCCTTATCGTCGCACGCACATAATGTGTGCTTATGTAAGCAACTGTTTCATTATCATTATCAATTGATAGACGTCCACTGCTGGACATGATCTCTTGTAGCTACTTCTACGCGCCACGGTCTTGTATCGCCTAAGAAAACAAAGGCTGCCTGCAAGTAAATTTAATATCGTCTGTCCACCTTGTGGAGGGCTGTCAACGCTGCGCTTTCCGGTGCGAGGTCGTCATTCTAGCACCTTAGTACCCCAACGTCTATCGGTTTTTGAATTGTGCCCCGCTAATTGCCAATTCGGCATCATAATCCGTTGTGCTGTCGGTTACTACCCGGTTCTCTTACGCATCACATCATTTCTGATTTAATAATCACTCTCTACATTGTAGTTATGCTTGTGTAGTAGCTATGCTTGGAGTTTCTACATCGGCAGCTGAGAGCATCTGTGTGAGTGCGCCTAATATCGCGTGTTGTATTGAGTGGACCTTCTATAATCTGTTACCTCTCTATTTTTTAGTATCAGAGGCAATTTGAGTCACTAGATGCGATTGGATTCATAAAGTAAAACTATTTTGTTTGCGGTTACAGCAACGCAACTTGAAGCAGAAGTTTGCTGCGCTGCTGCGGCGGTTTCGCGTGCCCGAGGAGATGGGCGAGCGGGGCGCCACGCGCGACACGCACCACGCGCAGCGGGACATAGACGAACTGTTCCAGGTAAGAAAATGGCATTCTTTCAAAGGTTAACAGTAGTGTCCGTCCGAAACTTTGGCTACGGCCACTTTCGCCCCAAAAACCACCTTTGGCTACCACCAAACCAAATCACCACCTAGTCTTCGGCTTTGACCAAAATGGGCCGATGTTTTGGCCGAGCTTGAAGGTTTCTAGCAAGCGCTGAAATTGAACGAACTGTTAAGTGTTACGAATGCGCGAGCGCATCGGAAGAGGCGAAAGACGAAGTGGCTTATAGAAGCGCTTTACAGCCTGCTTATACATACAATAAAATCACACGTATCTTTGTTTTTAGGAGTTAGAATCGCTGTCATGCGGCGAAGGCGAGGACTCGGGGCCGGACCAGATGGACACCATCAGCATCGGCTCCACGCCCAAGCCGTCGCTGCGGCCCTTCTTTAGCAGCTCACGCAGCCTGGCCAACCAGGAGCATCATCGACATTCCAACGGTGCGTTGAATCACTATATAAATGTGGACAGCTTCTGAATACGTTGTCAAGAAGCTATATGAAACTTTGTGTTAAGGTGATCGCTTCACAAGAGATGACTGGTATAGAGCCAAGAAATAATATACCTACAATAGAAAATTTGACAACCTCCCTGGCGCAGTGTTGAGCGCTTATTAGATGAGTTCGATTCCCGGCAGGGGAAGTTTGGAATTCTATAATTTCTTCATTTTCTCTGGTCTGGTCTGTTGGGAGGCGTCGACCATAGCTAGTTGCCACCCTACCGGTAAAGCCGTGCCGCCAAGCGGTTTAGCGTTCCGGTACGATGCCGAGGGGTATGGGTTTAATAACAACTGCCATACCCTTTTCATACCACTTCATCTTAGACTGCAACATCACTTACCACCTGGTGAGATTGCGGTCAAGGGCTAACTTGTATCTGAATAATAAAATCTAATCACGGTTCAAGTAATTTACAAACAACTTGTACAATAATCTAATACATAGTTGTAAACACACAATTTAACATGCGGAGATTGTATTTAAATTTATTCCAAATCAAATATGTAGAACCATTCGTTTGTTTTTATTTTACAACTGACATTGTTTGTTTAATCAATTTTAATGAACTCGATAATATTTTCTTTCTATTTACAAGCAACATTGTTAATTAATTTAGTTAAGTCGATTTGAAAGTTAAATTAATTAATTCATTGAACTTAACTTGAACAAAACAATCAATTTAAATATTACATTTAGAATCGTTTTTATAGTTTGTAGTTATTATTGTAATAGTAAATATGTACTTAAATCTGCATTTGTTGATCCGAATAAAAAAGTAAAACCCATACTAATATTATAAATGCGAAAGTGTGTCTGTTTGTCTGTCTGTCTTTCTGTCTGTGTGTCTGTCTGTCTGTCTGCTAGCTTTTCACGGCCCAAGTTTTTTTCGATTTTGATGAAATTTGGTACAGAGTTATTTTACATCCCGGGGAAGGACGTAGGCTTTTTATTCCGGAAAATGAAAGAGTTCCCTCGGGATTTTTAAAAAACCTTAATTCATGTGGACGAAATCGCGGGTGTCATCTAGTTAATAATAGTTCTTAAAATATAGGAATTACATGACTTCAAATTGCTGCTTTTGAGTGCTGCCTTGGAAAATAAAATTAATAACATGTTTGGCTGCCTTTTGTGTTTCGTGTGTGATTTAATAAACCAACATAATATCTTTATTACTGAGCATCATCGTATACTAATGCTCTAGATTAGTATAGTGTGGCTTATTTTGTTTTGCCTAGTGTAATAAGAAACATCATACCATGATATGTATTTGCATTTCATGTGAGTGTACACAGTTCATCAGTATGGGTCGACGCATACCTATGGAGTGGAGTTGTGCCAAGGCACAACGTATTTTTAACAACAACTTAAACTCAACTTTATGTACTTTCACATACGTTTGAAATTGGCGTAATGAACACAACACGGAGGAGACCCAAAGGGCGCGTGAGGCGCTTTTGACCCCAATGAGGTCCACGCCGCATGGCACCGCTGCTATGCCAAAGTAAATAAAGCTTAGTTTAGGTTGTTACCAAAAACTACGCTGCGTCTCGACTCCGCTCCACTCTGCAGCTGATGTGCGTTGTGCCTAAATGTTTTGGTTACTTAGCGTTTTTTAATGTTCCCATTGCTCTCACAAATATGAAATTCAAGTGTTAAAATATTATTTTGTCTTGATACTGTAAGCCTAGGAACTCACTAGCGATTTTTTGTCACAGTGACAAAATTTTACATAATATTTTACACGGAGATTTTGTTGTTATGGCGGTTGCGCACTTGTCCGATCCGAATCCGTGAAAATTTGTTCCGAAGTAGTCATAGAACTATTTGTAAGGTAGCTTACGCACTAGATACGACTTCCGTCATCCGGTTTCTCTCCGTCATCCATGAGAATACCTCGGGTATGCCTCTGATTGAAATCGGACATATTATAACGTAAATAACGTAAGCTTGGATTTGAATCAGAGATCGAATTAGTGCGTAAGCAATATCCGAATTCGGTCCGAATTTTTTATATCCGTATTTTCACGGATTCGGATCGGATGAGTACGTAACCGCTCTTCGGTACCTACTTCATTTTAAATATATTTTGATCAGATGAGATATAATATAGTATAAGTGTACACGAGAGCAATAGTTTTATCGTTTGTTTGTTAATGTTTTGTTTTGTACTGCTGTGTGAATAGTTTAGTGCATGTGCGGGCCGGGCGGAGTGTTCTACACAATGAAAACACACTTTATACATTAAACATTACAGCAAAATTATCCCTTAGTTACACTTATATAAAAAAAGTTTATTCAGGTTGAGTTAAACTTAAATTATTACATATAACGAGATAGTTACAGTCTTACACGAAATGAAATTATTAAAACTTATGCGTTTTGTTTTTGGTAGTACGTGTGACTTGAATAGCTTGATTTGATTATGTGCAGTAGCCGGCAAGAAATATTGTATACATTGACCATTAAGATTTCGGCTTTGTAGAACGTAGTTTCTGTTACTCATACCTATGTGACGTTTTGTCGGTCTCAACGACAGAGAGGTGTCGCTCTATGAAACCGCTCACTCTTTCTAAAGGTCGATTTATAATATTTCCTGCCGGTAACCGTAGTAGATATTACATAGGATGTAGATAGATAGATAGATGTAGTAGATAGGAAACAAGTTCATAGTTTTTAAATGTTGTTTTTGAGAATATTATGTTGAGTAAATATGCAGTTGAAATTGAAATTGTAACATTAATTAATTAGAAATAATGTTATTGAACGAAATGAATAACATATCCTTTTCATTGAATATGTCTTTGGAATATTTATTATAGTTTTAACCAGACAAAATAGTAAGTAAAAGTTTATTCAATTTGTATGTTTCGCTGCACATCATTACTAATAATATTATTATCAAACATTACATTTATAACTTTTGTAACGGACTGGCACATATTCCATTCGTACTGAGCACCTGACAGAAACTACACATTGAACTGCTATCTGGCGATTTTGTCAGAAAAAGCCAAGTTCATGATGAGTTAGGGCTTTTCATTTACCATACTCACGTCAGAAATGGTATCACATCACACGAACACGTAATCGTCCCATGAGAAACTCCACCGTTTCTGAGAAACTAATGTAAAGATTTTACTTTAGAAAATAGCATCAACGTGTAAATTACATTTACAATGCAATTAGATAGAATATTCCTTTCAATTCCGCGAAAACCCACCTGTACCAGTGCTTGTGATATTGATTAAAATAAAAAAAAGCAAAGTTAAAATTAATGTAGCAAAAAGTAATAATTTCAAAAATTGATAAATCACTGAAGAAACAAAAATTTCACCAAATGCAAATTATTTAAAAATAGCAATAATGCCCATCTCTAATTTGTAGCGTGCGGTTCCGTCATTTTTGCCGGCTAGGGGTTAGTTTTTTTTTAATCGTTTAGAATGATATTGCGGTGTAGTTTCTTACGTGACGTCATATACCCTCCCCGCCCTCCCCCCGGCCCGCTCAGTAACGGCCCCCGCATGCGCAGTGTCGCGGCACGCCAGCCTCGCGTCCACCGCAGAGCTGCGCCCGCGCGACCGCCCCGCTGCATCTTTCACAGGTATTAAATACGTTTGATGGCTTACCTACTATATCACACCCCTAGATCAAAACTGTTTCAACTCAAAAAATATTTTTACCTACTATATCACACCCCTAGATCAAAACTGTTTCAACTCAAAAAATATTTTTTCTAGATAACTAAGAAAACTGATTTGTGTTAATAATCTACAAGTCGATAGCTGATTAGCTATCGCCACAAACCTTTGGCCAAAGCCAAAGTTTTGTTAACTCTCGAAGTTCAGTTCATTGGCCAAAAATTTTTTTTTTTAAAGTTTATATACTACCCACCCATCCACCTCCCGTCGTATCATCTATTGCACTCACGCGCATTCATAACAGATCTTCCAAGCACAGCGCAGCTAGAAATCGTTTGCTTCAGCCATAACTTCGGCCCATTTGGACTAACAAAATGCAAAATGCTCAAAACAGAAACCATTTTGTGTAAAGCTTATTTCACACTACGACGATATAAATTATATTATACTCCGGTCAATATTGCCGTTCCCAACATTCGTACCAATTTTTACTCAGTTTGAAATAAGCTTAATATCTGAATAAGAAACTAACCGCAATCATAATATTTATAGCAAGCTTTTGTCTGTATATCTTTTGTTTTTAGTTATTTTATAAAGCTTCTCGTTTTTTCAGCTTCGCATAAACTATAGACTGTTTTTTGTTTGACTAAAACTAATAGATATTTTCGTTTTAAATAAATAAATATACCTACCTACATAATATTTTTATTAGGGATAAAAGCGACACAGTAAATACACGATAAGAGCAATTAAAACAACAAACAGAGATCACACAACAATTTTGAAATACTACATCTTTTAACTGAGAAGAACAAGATGAAAATGACGGTCCTCTTCCCAGCTAAAACTCACAGTACTACAAACCGAAAATGTATGGGGTAATATTTCTTCTTATGTCATCTAGTGCCATCCCCCAACGGAGGTTGGCAATCATTAAAGCAAACTTTAAAGGATTTTGCTGACTACTGCCCTAAACAGTGACAGCTTGATCTCATGTTCAACCACTGGCGAAAGTTCTTAAGCCTGGTTGTTCGTCTACAATCAAATCTACGTTTGCCTTGTATACTAACTAATAGGCTAAATTAAGCAGGTCATATTTTGAATTGCGCATTATATGGGCAAGAAGATATTCAAACTTTCTCCGTTGCACACATTTGAGTGTTTATATTTACTCGGTGTTAATATTGACTCGAGGGGGTAATATTTACTTATGTTATAATTCTAATGTTCAATTAACAGAGTCAGAAGCCATCCGCAGCTCGGCAGGCGACGAGCGCGGAAGCGAAGGCAATAGCGACGGGGATGCTACTCTTGACGCGCAAGTCTCTGGCGCCTCGGTTTCCAGCTCCCCTCCCAATGAAACCAAGGTAAACGCTAAGGTATTATGATTTATGTCCATATCAAATTATATAGAATTATTAATAGTTTGTAACAATGGTTTTCATAAGGACACAAGCGGCACAAAACCGTGGAGTTTACAAATTCCAGTTTTGTCCAGCAGTGGGCGTCACGTTCATCAGTTGAGAAGACATGGATGATAAGAGGTCGGGACTACCCAAGTCAGTTTGATATAAGATTGTGACGTTCAGTAATTTCCAGTTGCTATTGGGTCAAAAACCTTTTCTATTTTTAAAAAAATATTTAAAAAAAAAAGAGGTCGTAAAGAGGGAATTTACGATTTATGTTACATAGATATAAAGTACGATGTGCTATGGCTTAGTGGATTGATACAAGAAGCACGTATGACGATTTTTTTGTCAGTTTTGAGTTAAAGTCATCTCAGACTATACATTTTGATTTGTTACGAATAATGTATGTGTTAATATCTGAAATTCGTTTTAAAAATCCATACTATAATATTATAAATGTGAAAGTGTGTCTTTCTGTTTGTCTGTCTGCTAGCCTTTCGCGGTCTATCCATTCAACCGATTTTGAGGAAATTTGGTACAGAGATAGCTTGCATCCTGGGGAAGGACATCCCGGAAAATCAATGAGTTCTTATGGAATTTTTAAAACCCTAAATCCTTGCGGACGAAGTCGCGGGCATCATCTAGTATTACATAATTCAAGAGTCTCACATGATGAAAACACTATTTTTAACAACTTTTAGGCTAGGCAATATAATGAACTATGACCGCGTCTTACGTAGGTACTTATTGTAGTAAGTACCATCAAACAAATGATGAAATATTTTATGTAATAGGAGGACAAGAGATCAAGGCTGTTTCGAAGCGCAACCAGCGGCGGTAACTTAACCCCTGCGGCAGCGGCGCGGAAGAAAAATTCGCTTGTCATTGGCACTGAGAGGCCGCTTTCAGCACACGACTTACCTGCACAGAGTCCTACTGCGCTTGAGGTAAGATATCTGAACATATACTTTAAATCTTTGTACTATTCATTTTAGTAGATAAGGTACCTACCTACCGTCCAATCAATCATCATCAACCAGAGTTTGGCCATAGTTCACCCCCTGGTCAAGAGCGGATTGGCGCATTTCACACACCTTTCAGAACATTATGGAGGACTCTTAGTGGTCAGGCATGCAGGTATTCTCACGGTGTTTTTCTTCACCGTTAAATCAAGTGATGATGAAAACGCACATAACTCTCCAAAAAGTTAGAGGTGCAAGTCAATGTTTTCTTTCAGCCTCGTCGCACAATGTTAGAGCAAGTGAGCCGTATCCTCGGCGAGGAAGGGCCGGTGCCGGAATGCGTGGCGGTGGCTCCGAGCAGTATGGCGCGAGTGTTCCAAGCGCTGGCAGTGCCCGTGGTGCTGGCGCCTCCGGGAGTCACTCCCGATGTTCGTCCGCTCTTGCACGCGCTGTTGGCTCGAGCTGCTAAGCAGTAAGTTATCCTGATTCTGTACTGGTTGTTAGCTTATGGTGGCGAACTTGAAAAAATTTACTCGGAATGTGTACACAACTCATTTTACAGGTTACTGTATAGTTCGCTACAAGTCGAGATCGCAATGGGGGTATGTAAACTGTATGAGGCGGGGGGACGCCCCGCTTTATACAGTTTACAGTAGCCGGCAAGAAATATTGTACATCGACAACATCGACCTTTGGGATGAGATTTCGGCTTTGTAGAGCGTGGTCTCTGTCACTCATACCTATGTGATGTTTTGTCGGTCTTAACGATAGAGACAACGCTCTACGAAACCGCTATCTCTTTCTAAAGGTCGATGTACAGTACACGGCATAAAATAATGTACATCGTCCTTTAGAATGACATTTCGCGTTTGTAGTCTCTGGCACTCATACCTATATGACGTTTTGTCGGTTACAACGACAGAGACAATGTAATCCGTTATCTCCTTCTAAAGATCGATGTACATCGATGAGCAAGGCGCTTACGCATCGCGTCACAGCACAAATGCGTTTGAAACTTTAAGGGGCTTTAAGAACGTGACGTTGTCTCCACTAGGGGTGTCCGGCGCAGCGTGCGCGTGTGCGTGTGCGGCGGCGAGGCGGCGGCCGCGGCGGCGCTGCGCGCGCACGCCGAGCTGTCCGCGCGGCGCCACGACGCGCCCGCCCTGCGCTTCTATATCGTGCCCATTGGTAACTATTACTTTGAACTGCATATTGTCCGTTCATCATAACTTGACGCGTGGAGTAATATTATGTTGGCACCATTGCTGTTTCTTTATGCCTTAGAATTATTGTGTGATTTGCAATGGTGCCTTTTTTCGCATTATACTTAAAAGACTGTCATCGTCACTTGCGCAATCCTCGACGAAATGCTAATAATTGTGTTGATGTTAGATATGACTATTGAATGTATTTTAGGACCAAACACAGTATCCAGGTGGTTGGGAGCGTCGGATAACGCGTACGCAGCGCTGTTTTGCGGCGAGGCGTGGGCGTCATTGTGCGAAAGAGCGGCGGATCCTGGCATGCCAGACATCGCAGAAATGTCCTCAAGGGTCGCTAGGTAACGTTTTCAATGTTATTTATCATAATTTTCCCACAAATTCACTCTTTCTCATTGTCAAGACACCTCGAATCGAAAATAACGGGCTGAGGGGCCGCGCGGAGAAGGTGGGGCATTAAGGCTGCTTGTCCACTGGTGCGGAGCGGAGCGGAGATGTCTATAGTTAACTAATCAGTTTTGTCAGATGACGGAATAAAATTATCACGTCATGTACCGACAATCTGATTGGTTTGCTCAACACATCTCCGCTCCGCTCTGCACCAGTGGACAGGCAGTCTTACACTATCAATATACCGTATCGTGATTCATGCCAACATAGTACACATCGATAGGATACATGCCAATATTGTAGCGATACTAACAATACCGTCAATTTTGTCTCGTTATAGATCGTGTTACGCGTGCTAATAGTGTAACAGGTGGAAATGTTTAATTAAGCTCGAGCTTTAACTTTATGGCTAGGATATTTTCAATGACATTGAAAATATCCTAGCCATAAAGTAATATAATAATAGAATAAAAATAATATAATTAATTATTAATTATATTATTTTTCATTATCATACTTTTATTCTCTAGGTACCTGAACAGTATTGGTCCAGTCAACAACATACCGATTGGTGAAGCGATGGTAGCGTACCGAGAGAAATCAGGGGACGAAGATTCCAGTCAGACTTTCGTACCTTTTGTTGCTGTAAGTGCGTTCCTTTTATTTTACTCTTTCATTCAATAGGGGAAGCATTGTAAAAGTGTAAATTATGTTTGCGGAGTTTGTTACATTAATTTAGCACATGCGTATGCACACACAATTGTTATTCGTAGACACACTTACAGGCTTCTAATCTCTATTTAGACGTGCTTATATATAGAAAGCTTGATTCTTCAAAGCTACTCAAGTTACGTATTGTCGATTTCATTCAAGCGCAGGGCTTGAACACACAACGAACTTACTACTTTTCATCCCGAAAAATCAAAGAGTTTTCATGGGATTTAAAAAACCTAAATCCACGCGGACGAAATTGCAGGCACCATCTCTCCATTATCATCGTCAATCGATAGATGTCCACTGCTGGACATAGGTCTCGAGCAGCTCTCTGCAACTCGTTTTATGTCGTCGGTCCACTCTGTAGTGGGAGATCTGCCTACGTTTATCGGTTTTATAGAAACGAAATAAAGAATAATATTGTGTGTTCAGGAGGTGAGAGTCGGTTGCGGAGAGGGCGGGCCGTCGTCACTGGAGCTAGAGGACGGAGGGTCCCCGCCCGCGCGGCCCTCGCCGCCCGCCACGCCCGCGCCCGCGCCTGATCTCGCGCCGCCGCTCGCGCTGGCGCGCACCGAGCCGCTTGAGCTGCAGCTGGACTATTGGCTGGTGAGTATATCCTGCAGGAGTTGTGTGAAAAAGATGGAATAGGCTCGAAGATGTATACTAGATGTGTAGAGGAGAGGAGGTGAAGAGTCGGTTGCAAAGAAGACAAAGCTTGGAGAACGGCAGCTCCCCGCCCGCGCCCGCACCCGAACTCGCGCCTGGCCTGTCACCTAGCTGCTGGAGCTGCTACTGGATTATTGGCTGTTGAGTTTGACTTGTATACAAGCTATTTGGCCTTTGGATATTACAGAGCAGGGTTGTAAGTTGTAACAGATGCCTATCGGTATCTGCGGAGCATTCGCGTTAATATCAGCAATCAGCATCCTTACCATCATATTTTTTCTGATATTGTCTCTAGTCTATAATCACAAATAAAAATTTAAAACATATGCAAAATGCTCCAAAAATGGGGTATCGACTAGAAACATTTTAGTCAGATTCATGTTAATTCCGGCAGGTGGGAGCTCGCTGCGCGGACGGCGGCGGCGGCGCGGAGGGCGGCGGCAAGGTGACGCTGAAGGGCTCGTTCCGCGCGCTGCTGGTCACGCGCCACAACCACCACCTCTGCATCACCTACCTCACCAAGGAGAAGAAGCAGAAAAGTAAGACATATTTTTATTACTACAATTAATACGTTTGCTCGTAATGTGACTCTTATGACGTCTTTTGCCACCTAATAAATCGAAAAAGTAATAGTCTATACGTATTGTAGAATAGGAGGGCAGATTATGAGTTTGTTTTCTTGTTGTTGCAAAATTAATGTACTCATATTTTTCTAGTAATGAGGCTGGGTAAGAAGAAAGAGAAGAGCGGTGAGACTGAACCGGGTCGCGCACAAAGCGTGGAAGGAGTCGCTCGACTCATATGCTCCGTCAAAGGATCGCACAGTGCGCCGCTCAAAGGTAAATAAACATTTTATAACAATAACAACAGTTTCGGTCAATTAATGATAAATGCAGTGCACCCTATATCATTACGGTAGGTAAATCAAAATAAAGGCTTTAATTGCAAAAAATATTATCAGCTGAAATTTTATTGCTTGAACCTTTATCTCTAACCCCAGGGGCTGGGGGGTCTCTGATAGCCTTAATTCGAAATGGCGACTAAATATACTACACTACCTATTGCGAATTTAAGTGGGAATGTTTTTCTCGCTTGGTTATTATTTTCAACTTTTTAACAAATATGTTTTTTAACAAAGTTGTTAATTCGATTATCAACTAGTCTTAACAATTTTAACGAGCGAGCGATATCTTTCGAAATAAACGGAAAAACGGCAATTTATCTTTCACAATCTTATTTTTGACATACAGATAGCTATTATGACAGTAGTAGACATCCGCTAATAAAGGATTTCTGAAAATTCAACCCCTATGGGGTAAAATAGGGGCTTGTTTGTGTAGTCCATGCGGATGAAATTGCGGGCATAAGCTAGTATAGTATATATACCTATCCTAGCGCTTATATAGGCCGTAAAGAAGGCGCTGTAGATCGTCGTAGGTCATTGTTTTTTAAATTTTGTCTTGTATTTCAGTATACATCGACGGCACAGAATGGAACGGCGTAAAGTTCTTCCAGTTGTCAACGCAGTGGCAGACGCACGTTAAGACGTTCCCCGTAGCTACGTGCGGGGCGCCCCTCGCGCCGCCTGAGACTTAGACACGGACAAACCCAAACACTGGCGGTATCCCTTGCTTTGGCTTCAAGCCTTTGGACTTACAGCGGTTCTTGGCTCTTCGCGTCGGCATTGACAAACATATTGGTAACGTGCGAGATGAATGCCATCCTGAGGAATGACGTTAATGGTGTGATGTGACCTAAGTGGTTAGACAGACAGATTGTCTACAAATTATTACAAAACACACAGAGATTCAGTGGTTCTAATTAGCTTATTTGGTCGGTATTTGATTGCCGCGGGCTGAAATACTAAGCCTTAGTATCCACCAGAGCAAAGAAGTGCGGAGTGGTGTTTAGCAAAACAATCACAATATTGTCATAATGCATACATTTTGAGATTTCACTCGCCATGTGCCATCAACTGTGAAAAGTACGATTTTAGTCCTTATTTTAAAGGTGAACCGTACTTTTAACATGACAGTTGACACATTGAGCCAAAATGGCAAGTGAGATCTCTAAATGTATGCATTATAGATAACGTGATAAATTTTGACGTCATCTGTCAATAAAACTGATTGGTCTGCTCAACACATCTCCGCTCTGGATACCGCCTGGTTGATTTCGAAAAAACTGCATCAATCATTATTGCAATCTCTATTGCAGTGATTGGCTCAATTTATGGTATTTAGCTGCAACAATGCATTTTAACAAATAGCGACAGACAGAGGTGATTGCGATGGTCGCACTAGCTGTCAAACTACCTGGCCCCTAGCCTTATAACACTCACACGATAGCATTCAACTCGCGCGTCTTATGTACATGTACTATATTAGGCGTCGCTTGTCCTAATATACCGCAAATGCGCGATCATCGCAAGACGCGCGAATTTTACTCGTACGAACGCGCTATCAAACATACTGATCTCGAATAGGTGTCCCAATCGGCATTCGCGTATTCGCGTTCTAAGACGCAAGCACGTGATGGTCGCATCACTTACTCGCGCGATGATCGCGTAATCGCGTTGTATGAGGACAACGCCTTTCGCGTGCACGATAACATGATTCTTGAAGCTAGGACGTCATTCTAGTGCACAAGTACCTAAATACAAATAAAATATGTAGGTAGTGAAAGCGTGTGGGTACATGGAAATTTGCAGATGGCAACTTGGTTTCTGAAATCCATTTGAAATAGATTTCATGTTATTGTGCACGTATACATAATAGTGGGTGTCCACTTTCTGTAGTTGGTTTTTGAAGTGAAAACTTTAGCACGTTGGGCGATTTACGGGTGGGTAAAAAGCTCAAGGTTGCGCATGGAAATTAACATGCCAATTTTATTAGCTTTAAAATTTGTTCCTTATCGCAACCTAATAAAGTTCAATTTTTAATGGAAGTGTCGCTTTATCGCGTGTATGCTTTCATAGTTTTAAGTTTTCACTTCCGTCGGCTGTCGCAACTGACTGCCAATTTTTTTCAGTGATGAGTGATTAATGGAGTCATCGAAGATTAGATTAGGTTTTTAATAAAATACAATTTTTGCAATACATAGCATATTAATTTGTATTTTTTATATACTTAAAAAGTAATATTTTTTCTTATTTGGTAGCTCTGTAGAAAAATTAATACGCGTCAGGGATGTATTGAAGTTCAGTGGACACCCAGATTAATGCTAAAGTGTTGATAACTATTTTGTAGGCCGACTAAACCGAGAAATGGGGCTCTAATTATAACCCAACAAAGTCCAAAATTACATGTCTCAACGTTATCCCTTGTAATTATTCATTAGTAACGCTGCGTTACTTATATTACGCTGTCGAGCTGCCATGATTTTAAGCGTAGGCTTTTGTTATGTGACTTTGAATCCTACTTGTTCAGCGTAGACTCTAAATTCCAGCGTAGGTTAGTTCGAAGTTCGAACTCAGCTTATGTTTACGTTCGAGTGGCATAATGAAGGCTCAATAACCACGTTAACTATGCATTATAGTCATTTCGTAGTTTTTAGTAAAGTATTTAACGTATCTATATTCAATGTACTCAAATATATATCGAGGAATTTATGGTTCGTGACATTTCCATGTAACATAGGTTAGGTGTATCGGAGTTTATATGAATAAAACCGAATTTCGCGAGGTATTTTCGGCACATATCAGATAGTTTCGTGCTGGGCGGTTGGCGCGTTTTTAATTTTATCTGTGATTTGTGAATGCAGTTTTTTTAAGTGATAGTCGATCGGTGACTAATTGTTTTGTATTTTTTATAAGTGCAACGGCGATCCGTTCGTGTAGAAAGCAATAGCTTTGATACAGTCGTATAGTGTTTTTGACATATTTTAGATTCTATAAGATATAATCTTCCCTATAATTCCCTTGTATACGCGATCTACCTAGTTCCAAAATATTTGCCAATAAGTCGTGGAAGCGAGCTAATTTCGCAGCGAGCAGTATTACTTAACGAGCTAAATTTTTAAACAACACTTTTACGTTTTCGTAAATTCCGGAGCCAGCTTTGGAAGCTAGTTTTCTATTGCTGCGATTTAAGGAAAGAAAAAACAGGCTTGATTGTTTTTTCAAGCCAACGACTGCTGCACGATATCATATTAATATATTCTCAAATTTAACCATATTATAATAAATGTTTAGGATGTAATACATGTTTATAATTATTATCAATGGATTTTAGGGTAGGAAATTATACACTCCAACGTAAAGTTGTAGGGTCTATGTAACAGTTCCGAACGGAGTTTGACTCTTAGGAAAAATATTGGCAGTGCGTCATTTTTATTGAAATTAATGAATTCAATGTTAGAGAGCAAAGTTTTTGCCAAATGTAGAAATTAAACTGTGTGGTATTCGAGATATAGAAGTGTCTAAAATTTTAACACGCCGCGGCTTATAAGGCTACCGAAGCTCGCCGTGGTCGACCTGGATACAACGACTTAGGTAGTTTAACGAAGGCGAACACAAAATTTGTTTACACGTTTCGACGAAATTGCAGTCAAAATCGGTATATAGACAGAAATATAGCGCCGAATAAAGTTGTGTCAGCGAGAATTAAAATTATTTGTGACGTAGATATGTATTAATAAATATTAATTAAATCCAAAAACAAAGACAGGACTGACAATTTACCTGCCATTTTATGTCCCGTAAAAAGCAAAAAAACAAAATTAATAAATCTAGTCGAACAACAGCTTGTCGCACGACGCGGTCGAGCACGCTCGACTTGCAGTCGTTCAAGTAGACTGTCTTTTTACTTTTATCGAAATTCGAAACTAAAGTCGAACTAATATTATATCAGTTGAACGACCAAGTCCAAGTCTAGTTCTACCCGGTCGATACGTGAAAACGCGGCTTTACGGAGCGTCTTATATGCGTTTCTACTGCAGCATAGCGGAGTTGAACTCATTAAATCAGTGTGAGGATGTGTAAAACATATAATTCACGTCATGTATCAATAAAATCTAATTGGCCTATTTCTGCACATCCTACTCCGCTCCGCTCGTCCCGGCTTGAGTGGAAACGTCCCCCTATTGTTTAGAGACTTGATGTTGTAGAGTGGGCTCGAGGTGCTCTTCCAATTTTCATTTTTTAACGAACCTTTAGGTGCACATTTCGTGAGTGCCAAATTTTTTGAAAATTTATTTGCCAGCTTCGCTATCAATAGAGAATCATATATAAACAAGCTGGAACTAAGTTATTTTTCAGTAAATACCTACTGAAAATGTGAATGACGTTAACCACGCCAAAGAAATGCGGATGACGTCACATCGCATTCAATCGATGCTTGCGTGGCAAATGAATAACTGTTGCGGGCAGGATAGTTTCAGATTATGATACTTTCAGATCTACAAAGTTTTTTGCCTGGTCTAGTGTTATTTATTGATTTGCAAAATGCTTGGAAGACGCTGTAACTTAGATAACTCTACAATGTGGCTAATTCCTTTGTACACAATCTCTAAACTAAACTAAAATATCACGTCTAAATCTATTGCTATCCCTTTCATAATGTTGCTTGCGGAAAAGGAAAGCACTAGATTTAGACCTGTTAATTTAGTTTAGTTTAGAGATTTTGTACAAGAGAATCGGCCCCATTATCTCTTAACGTTATTTTAAATAGTAATAAAATATAATCACACAAATTACTTGGACAATAGTCGGTGTATCTTAGATGTCTATGTGAATAAACTCAATGTAAAGCTGTTAGATTAAGATGTGTATCAAATATGTAGACTACGTATGGCCATGTTTAGATGTGTACAAATATATTATTAAGTTCTCATTGGACGTTGTATGCTTATTTTGCAATTATATTTGCATCTATCCATGGCCCGTTCTCATACTACCCATTTGATGTATGTTTGATTTCATATGAATGTGTAAATTTGTAAGACAACTAAACTAAATTGACTAATCTAAGGTAGAAATCTACAGAGTGCACTGATTTGCTCAGACTTAAAACAGAGTTAAAACAGAGTTATATCTCTACAGTCTGTCTTAAGTAAAAGCAAAGTTAAAGTGTGCTTTTGATCTCAGCCTAAGAGTAGTGCTATTCTTTTCCTCAGGAATTATGTTGAAAATAAGAGCATTGCTTTTAGAACGTCGATTTAGGATTTGTGTACAACGGAATAGGCACCAATATCAAAGGCCTCGAAGTATTCTTATATATCTTATTCCTTATATTGTAGTATTGAACATATCGTAGGTATCGTAAAGGCGGAATAACTCGTGTAGAAATAAAAATTCAAGGTTTCCTTAACGGGATCTTTAGAATTGGCAGCAAAAAAGAAGTTTCATAACCAAAGTACTGCAGCCAGCTAGAAATATTGTACATCAACCTTTAGAATGAGATTTCGGCTTTGTCGAGCGTTATCTCTGTCACTTATACTGATGTGACATTTTGTCGGTCTCAACGACTAAAACCGCTATCTCTTTCTAAAGGTCGATGTACAATATATCCTGCCGGGTACAGCACTCGTACTTCGTAGTAACATTAAGTTGCCTAAACATCTTTTAAAATATAATTGTTGGGGGTTTGAATAAATACGTTAATGCAGATTTATAACAGTAGCTGAATTGCAGGACAATTTCTAGAACTTGTGTTTCATATTTCGCGGCCTTTGAAATGTAACGTAAAAAAACCGGCCAAGTGCGAGTCAGGCTCACGCAATGAGGGTTCCGTACTACAGTCGTATTTTTCGACATTTTTCACGATAATTCAAAAACTATGATGCCTAAAAATAAATAAAAATCTGTTTTAGAATGTACAGGTAAAGACCTTTCATATGATACCCCATTTGATATAGTCACTCACTTCGAAAGTTAATACTAATTATTAATTAGTTCATGACCACAATTTTTTTTTTGTGTGATCTAACCCTAAATTCACGGTTTTTAGATTTTTCCCCAAATGTCAGCTATAAGATCTACCTACCTGCCAAATTTCATTTCATGGTCAACGGGAAGTACCCTGTAGGTTTCTTGACCTATAAGGGTTCCGTTTTTCCTGTTGAGGTACGGAACCCTAAAAATAAGCATTAATATGCCTATAACGTTCATTGAGCCAGTTAAGTTTTCTAATGCCTGTTTCACTAGTTGACGGAACAATCTCAAAATTTTTAAGAGTTCCAGCAAAACTATAACGAATATTTACAATTTCAACATTTTCAAGAGTTGGTAACCCTTTTGCGTTTATGATTACAGGAATTATTATTATCAGTTTTAGGCTACTAGTCTACATTTTGCATTTTGACTTTCTAGGTCCCAAGTCAAGTTAAATAGGCATTAGATTATTGTTTTTAATTATACGATCCGGCGTTATAATGTGAAAATCATTCGTATTGTCAGAATACAGAAAAAAAACATAAACCCAAAAATTGTTTCAAAAGGCCTACAGTAAACCTAAGGCAAATAACACCTTAGGCACTATTCCAATGTGTTTAGTGCCATATAAAAAGTATTGCACAATAATTCTTTGGGTCCGTAACATTACTATATTAACCTTTCGGAATATGTCCCATGTAAGGTGCGCGCGTGTATCGAGTTATAATTTTTTAGACCCTGAGTGTAAGTTTTCAAGTAAAAAAGTGACACTGGGACTGGAGTCTGCATCTAAGGTCTTTTTTCAAGTATAAGTCCCGAAAATTGCTTTTGCGCTGGAACCAAGTCTCATTAACATCGAAATGACGTCATTTTAACGTCAGATGAAATAAAAATATACCATCAGCTCGAAACTTCAGTCTAGTGCTGACGTCACTAAAATGGCGGCTACGCGCATTATCTATTTGCGGGACTTATAATTCAACGTAACATGTGTTGTCGAAAATCTGTTATCTAGTGAGCTGCCGTTTTATATCTAAAAAGCGGTTAACTACAAAAATAGTTTAGTTTAAGAGTTATCGCCAAAAACACACGGTAATCTGTGGCTCTAAAAAGTTTGCTACGTAGGAAAACACTAAAAACTAAGTAAAAATCCTATGTAGCATTTATTATTACATTACATTATTTTTTAGGAAAACTCTCTTAGTCTATTAGTTTTTGAAAATTCTCACGTTTTTTGCGATAACTCAAAAACTTGTTACTTTTGCTTTTTTACAGTTAGCCGCTTTTTAGATAGAACGGCAGTATGGTAAACCGACGTGGTTTGACAAGTATAGTCCGCGACAGGTTCTAGACAAGCGCGCTCCAACCTAGACCTCATCATTGCTTTTCTAAGCATGATTGTCGTGAAGTGCAAGCCTATCTTGCAATAAGAAAAAGGTTGAGATGGCAATCGGGGTATAAGGCGGGGGACCGCCCAGCAAACCCGCACCGGGTTAGCGCAGAGGCTGTCCAGGTATGCGGGGCGTCCCCTTCCCGATTGCCATTTCAACCTGTCGCGTATTATACATACGATTTTGACAGATTTAAGTAATTTTTGTCACGTTTTTTAAAAAGTTACACTAGGGTTAGTTACTGTTGTCTACACTCATTATATTTCTTCACCAGCATGAGTGCTTAACTAATTACTTATTATTATTATTATTGTTTAAAATTAAAGTAAGTCTAGTCTCGTTCATTGCGTGCAAATATTTCTGGGTCAACTTAAGTTCTTTTTTGTCTTAACTGTGGATACAGTAGGCCTGTTGGTTTGGAATAGATATTGGTTCGATTTGGTTGTACAAAAATCTCTAAATTCACTTGACTAAAAAGTAGCGACGCCATAGAATATGGTAGAAAAAGAAGGCAATAAATTTAGTTAGGCCTCTCTATTTAGAGATTGTTTCACAACCGAATTGACACCATCATGTTGCCAGCATAAGTATAAATAAGTCATTGACCAGTATTTTAAATAAACGCACAAAAAAACAAATAAATAGGTAAAACTTGCACATAACTTGCGTTTTTCATAATAATAATATTGATGGCTTGTATAGTTCGAAAGAGTTTTTATTTCTGAAAATGCGAATGCCGTTATTAATAGGTAGGAACTTCTGTAAGGCCCACACGCGGCGAATAAAGGCAGATACTGCTGCTTGCTGATGACGTTCTCGGTATTTCTATGGCACGTATGATGTTGCCAGTATTCGCTTTTTCAGTACTAAAAGCATACGTTGCTCGTCTCGTACTATTAACAACTTTAAGACTTAGATACACGTATACCAAACGCATGTAACACAGAAGACAATTTACAATACATGAAAAACGTCACATTGTGTGCGCAGCTCCTTAGTGCGTCCGTCAATGTAAACATCTTCATACAGTCCCACGCTCTTTGTGTATACAAGCCTTCAGTGGCGAGGGGTGAAAATCTGAAAAAGGGAAGCCGGAGCAACAAAAAAAAGTTCTTACCTAAAAAAATATCAGCTCCACACCACCGTCACCGATTCACCATTTATTTTGTAAAAGCACTGGTATTTTCAAAATCTTTGTGACTTTGAAAAAAGCCTTTTTATGTTGCTGTGAGACACATCTGTGCTTGCTTGCTTTATTAAATACACACTTAACCCAAACCAAATCAAAAACTAAGTATACCTAACCATTTTAGTCTTTAAATTAAAAGATAATAATCAAAGAGATTCCAACACAATCGCTAACACACAAAAACAAATGTAATAAATAGAAAACAAGGCCAGAACAGTCATTTGTATTCGAAAGGAATATGCCTGTTCTTTTTTACGAAATGAGCTAAAATCTAAACATCTACTTAATTATGTGAATTTAATGCCATTTCTTATGTTGAATTACCAAACTGAAACTAAATCAATATTAACTTACACTTATTAGAATTATTAATCACTAACCCCAATTTATTATACTTAAGTATATCAAAATAACATAATCACAAACTTTAAAATCAAGCGCGCATGATGCTTCACCTTCACGTAAACAAAATATGTATCAAAGCGCCCTACAAAATACAAAATAGTAGTATGTACCTGTTGAAACAGTACTGTGAATACAATTTTTAATTTGGAGGTGTAATACAGTAACCCGGCATGCAGCGGCTTATTCGTGTCAAATTTGTCTGACCTGTCAGAGCTACAAATTCGTATTTGCTACCGGGCCAAATTAAATTGGTGGTTCTCGTCCGTAAAGCAAGACAGACGTTGTTCGCTTCCTAGGGAAATGAAAGAGATGGAATGCTAAGAAAGCGCTAAGGCATAACCCGATTATAAACAACTTAACCTCCAATCCGGGTTTATTAGTCTTGGGATGACCCTAATATGAATCAAACGCAGTTCCGATGTCCACAGTCTTATATTCAGGTACACTTGTAACATCCACTTAGTTTATATCTAGCTTAATTAATCACCTAGTACTTATATCTCGCTTAATTACTTTTTTTTTTCTCTCGCTCCGTCCGTCCGACGCCGCTACCACTGTCACACCTCCACTCACGGGTGACAGATGGCAGGTTTTCTGTGTTGCCTACAGTCGTCCATCCTGCTCCAGATATGTCCTCATATCTGACCACTCGGCCTTCCAACCGAGGGTAATGCCCTCATACCCATAACTCAATAGGAGCAACATAGAATACCTTAACAGTCCTATATTATAATTAATATGATTAGTATAATAATTCCTCTAACAGATCAAAGCTAACATTGTTAGATTTAACAAGTGCACAAAACAAGTGCCAATGAGACCTACAAAATACTGGTATCAATAATCATTATGTACATTGCAATCAACATCTTTAAGTCTAATTCTTATAAATACACAACAAATCACACTGAGATAAGTAAATAGTAAATACTATAAGTCATTCTGATTTAAGCTTGATATTAAGAAAATTGTATGATCTAGTTATTGTTAGTGATATACGTATACAACCAATTCACAATAGTATAATCAAATATTGAAATCAACACAATTTATGTTAATACTTAATACAAGGAAATTATAGTGAAATCAATAATTTTATTTTTAAATATTATTATGAACTACATATTCTTCAAGTTTGTATTTGTATTTAGTAATACGTGAATAAATATTTGCATGGCAAATGTGGCAATACTAATTATGAGAATTATAAAACATCTTTGGTAATTTGCATTTAAAGCGAATAAAATATAATCAACCTTAAACAAAACAACAACGAGGAAAGAAAAGAAGGATAGTGAATTATCACCAACTTAAATTCTGAGTGCTAAGTACTCTATGATTTTAAACAATGTCACTATCAGTTTTCAATTAAAGTAAGTTTGTTTGCCCTTTCCTTCTTACCACTGTAATGACATGAATTCTAATCCTACATAATGCTCTAATGCAACACAAATTACAATATTTTCACTAGTATATACATTTTAAGAGATATGGTAAGAGTTGTTGGATCCCATTGACCATTACTAACACTTTATACAAAATTAATCACAAAGTTTTACAATATACTAATGAACCTAACTACTTCTGTAGACTTCATAATTTCTTTAAACTTAAAAATAAATTAAAAGAATATCTTATAATCCAATGTTCTCATACAATTGATGAATATTTGATATGAGTTGACCTTGATTATAATGTTTTTGTAGTGTTTCATGCATTACCAATTTGATTATCGTGAATTGACATTTAATTATTCTCAAGTGGTACCTACTGATTGACACCGTTGAAAAAAAATAAAATAAAAAAAATATATATATATATTACAATATAAGTATGTAACGTAAAACAAATAATAAGAAAACAATATGCCAATCTTTAATTGCATATATGTAGTATTATACTAAGCAATATCGGTAAGTATATGAATAATGATTGTAAAATAATTTTGCAGACCAGAAAGGCAGAGATGTCGGCACAGATATTATGTGACCATATTTTGTACTCTACTTGAATAACAATAAAAGATAATTACCTATCAAATTGAGTTATTGAATATTGAACCTATGTCTACGAAGTCAAGATAAATAATATGGTTAAATGTAGTTGTTATTATTAATAAGTACTAAGATCGAAACAAACCACAATGTATTCTAAGGAGACCCCAATAATCATATTATTCCAGAAATTTAAAGAAACATGAATCCACTAATTGATAATGATACACACAGTACAGATCACTATGAGATCTACAATGTGTAAAATGTAATCCTATATTTTCAAATAACTGAGACGACTGCCTCTGACTGTATCTCGATTGTAGCACAACAAATACTATTATTAATATAACAAAATAAGTCACAATGATGTTAGCCAAGGTATTATTGTATTATTATAAACTCGTTACCTGTGATGCCCCATATCATCTTTGCACTAGGGGCAGATGCATGCATAACTGTGTCTACCATAAGCCCCGTAAGTGCGATAGAGAGCGCAACAGACGGCGTTTTGTTGCCCCATTTTATTGTCTCGCAAGCAACGAGTCCTTCATGGCACTATAGACTTAATTGATGTAACATACAATAAAATCTGATTTCTGGAAACTTCCATTCTTGTACATTCTTGAGCGCGTAAGGACGAACGATGCCAGAGACCCTCGTCCTCTTATGATAATATGGTTAACTTGAACACGGTGATTGAGGACAAACAGCACCAAACGCTGCACCAACCCAGCGTCATGCTGAGCCGTGAATTGCCGCATCGGTCACCGTTGCTTGTCTCGTGTCAGTGTGTAACAAATGAATGACAAAGATGTAGGAAATTATTTCGTGATACATTGGTGTACTTATACGCTTTAATAACATATCAGCGATCCATACATTAATACCTAGCGAGTGAAGTAAGCAAGCCTTCGTGCGCGAACTGCTTATATAGTCTATTGGAATAGATGTTACTTGAAATAGTATTTAAGAATTTGCTCTTTACTGTGCTGTTTCCACCAAACATCAACGTAATACAATGAGTGACTGCGAAGATGTACATTAACATGAACCGATATTTAGCATTTACAATCAGCATGTCATTTTAGATCTACTTTAAAGGGTCTATACAACTTCTAGCTACTACGTACCGAATTCAGCAAGACATAATTAATATATCATTACGGAATACGTCAATTATAAGAACTTTAATTTGAATTTAAGTAACCCTTGAACATTAGTGAGTATCTGCTAGAACAGGTAAAGTGATTTCCAACCATGATATCTACTTCTGTACCTCTATTCTGTAGATAAATCTATTATTATTAATAAAAAGGATACACCCTTTCCACTTGCCGACCCCGAATTAGTCTGCTTGTTTTCCATCAAATTAACTAGACTCCCTCTTGTCACCATCGCGACCCGATCAGTTGCTGAAGTTCATACTGAAGATCACCGTCCACTCGCATCGGGATTATCGAATCAGGTTTTACCAGACTATTATTGTTCGTCATTTTTCAGACGCTTCGTCAGCCGTTTTCCAATTCGTTTGTTGGTTCTTACTAGGACCAGCTTTTGTCACCGGAATACGATCCATTGTTTACGTCAGTATTGCCACCTTCCATTTGTCATTCTTGATTCCTTATTCTTAGGTCTATATTATAGTCAATGCTGCCCTCCTTTGGCACGATTGCTTTGACACAATTGGGACAAGTTATATTACATAAACTATTCTCAGTAATTACCGCTTATCACACCAGGAATAGGTCCATACATAAGTCGGTATTCTTTTCTCCCATTTGCCACTTGGTTCATCATAAAATATTCTCAGGAATCACCGCTTATCACACGAGGAATAAGTCCATACATAAGTCGGTATTCGTTTCCCCTATTTGCTTGTTGGCTTATCATAAACTATTCTCAAGAATCACCGCTTATCTCACCAGGAATAAGTCCATACATAAGTCGGTATTCTTTTCTCTCATTTGCCGGTTGGTTCATCATAAAATATTCTCAGGAATCACCGCTTATCACACCAGGAATAAATCCATACATAAGTCGGTATTCTTTTCAACTATTCTCAGGAATCACCGCTTATCGCACCAGGAATAAGTCCATACATAAGTCGGTATTCGTTTCCCTTATTTGCTTGTTAGGTTATCATAAAATACTCTCAAGAATCGCCGCTTATCACACCAGGAATAAGTCCATACATAAGTCGGTATTCTTCTCTCTTATTTGCTCGTTAGGTTATCATAAATACTCTCAAGAATCACCGCTTATCACACCAGGAATAAATCCATACATAAGTCGGTATTCTTTTCAACTATTCTCAGGAATCACCGCTTATCGCACCAGGAATAAGTCCATACATAAGTCGGTATTCGTTTCCCTTATTTGCTTGTTAGGTTATCATAAAATACTCTCAAGAATCACCGCTTATCACACCAGGAATAAGTCCATACATAAGTCGGTATTCTTCTCTCTTATTTGCTCGTTAGGTTATCATAAAATACTCTCAAGAATCACCGCTTATCACACTAGGAATAAGTCCATACATAAGTCGGTATTCTTTTCAGATATTCTCAGGAATCACCGCTTATCGCACCAGGAGTAAGTCCATACATAAGTCGGTATTCGTTTCTAATATTCTCAGGGATCACCGCTTATCGCACCAGGACTAAGTCCATACATAAGTCGGTATCCTTTTCTCTTATTCACTGGTTGTCAGTTCGTTTAGAGTCTAAAAATAATAATCACATTCATAACAATGACACGTTATATCATAACAATATTAAACACCATTTTTTTTATTAGCTTCCCCAAGACAGCCACCAGAAGCGATTATTTGTGTACAGTCAATAGAATGAATATTATAGTGTCAACGTTTATGGCAAACCCGCTAAGTGTTTGCTCCCTTAATATCTCATTTGATTAATCTTCTTCTTAATTTGCTTTATGGCTTTCAGTAATTTGATTAATGATTTGAAAGACTAGTTATCGAGACTATTGAACTCAACACTCAAATCGATATTCTCAACTATTTGTGGAGTATCTACAGTAGTAAACATCTTTAGTTCACCGTGGGCTCTACCGCGGTTGTTTGACAGCTACAATGTCACGATCGCAATCATCTCTGATTGGTTAATGCTCGCTCACTATTGGCCACAATGCATTGTTGCAACAAGAATCGCACAAATTCAGCCAATCAGAACAATAATGATTGATGCAGGTTTTAGACAATCGCCCTACGTGTAATGTCTGCAGGTGATAATAATTGTGCAACTCGTTTGAAATTTTAATATAATTTAAGGGCACACACACAAGAGACAAATCCGTCTTTTGTTTATAATAATTATATTAATAATTTATTTATTTAGTAAAAATATGCATCTCATAAGCTCCTTTTTCCAAAGTCAAATAGCTAGTCAAAATTTGGGCAGTAAAGGTAGGGAATCCGTTTCTCCACTATTTATCCGATGGGGCTTGCAAGGTTAAGATTTACACTTCTCTGTATACTGACAATTTCATTTCTTATTTCAGATCTAAACCTAAGTCAGAGATCGAATTATTCGTGCATTATTTATACCCGAGAAACAACGATATGATAAAATTATGTGTTAGTAGGCTATATAAAGAAATACAACAATCCAGACCCTGTTATACATAACATTGCCACAGTCATTGCCGCTTCATTTAATAACACCTTCGTAACTCTCTTTTGTTATTAGAGACGCATCTTTTAAAGTTTCCTTTACTCGTACATAAAAATTGAACTTCGTAACTTAGTATTTCTTTCTAATTTCTATTATTACAGCAGATAGTATCATCTATTAAGTTGGTAAGCCAATCCAATAATAACAACAGTAAATATGATGTACTTGGTAGTTAACCTGTTGTTCAGTGTGTGTTTTTCCGAGGTAGTAAGTACCTAAAGGCTTTGATTTATGAAAGCAGATTGTACAACAAGGGCACCAAACAAGCCACTTGAGCCGAGTTATAAACACTGATTTTCACTTCGATTGCGAGGAAATGTAACAATATAATATTACTATAAGTACATATCTATAGATTGACCGAAAAGAGTAGGGATTAAATGAGGGTGCTGTAATGAGTTTGTAGGTAGGTATAGGTCGCAACCTCAATACAAGTGCAAAAGTTCACTGGCACCATAGAAATTACATAAATTCTTTCTCATCCATATGTCATTCAGAGAGACTGTTGTTTACCTCTAAATACCTTGTGTATAACAGCATGAAACGCACTTTAGTCCTCTTATAGCCTGCGTAAAATAGAACCTTACGAGCATGAGAAGTGGAAACGTGTTTTTATTTTATTATTATTTTTATTTTCCAAACGAATGCATGTCATCTATTAGTATAAGAGGATGTCAGCTACTAGTGACTTTATATGAATGTGATAGCTCACATAATTTTACCTTTTTTAATTATAAAACTCTAAGAACATTTGAAAGAACCACTGTTATGCTGATAAATAAATATTTTAATTCAAGTCCATTTATTTATTTTCATCTGATCTGATCAGTTAAATTCACTTTAGGTTAATATAATAATGATTCAATTCATTTTCCTTTCATAACCTCACCTCTCCTTAAATGGTGGTTGCAGCAAATGTAATTTATAATTTCCACAAGGGTGAGCAAACGGAACAAAAGTACATACTAGCACTTAATATAAATTTTATTGGTATAAGAATCAAATAAAATTCCAACATCCACATGGCTACTTTCGTGAGCATGAGTGTTGTATGTCTTTCTGTTTCTGGTATGTACATAGTTAGATTAATTCAAACCTGATATTTCATACCCTATACTTACTAGGTATTCAAAGTAATCTAATAACTCTAATTTGGTCGAATAAGTAAACCTACAGATTCAAAATAGGTTCAATGTTACCTACTTTATCTAGTGGACCAATTAATTATTTATTAGCTGATCCACCCCAGGTCTAATTTTCCAAAATCTTTTCTTTATGTCCAGTAGTAGCTTAGTAGAGAACTCAAATCATATTTGATTATGCAGGGCCTGCGGGTTGATCTATGTCTGTCAGTACATAATACAGACTATTCAGTCGGTAGATAGGTATTCAATGGGTGCATCTGGCAATCGACTCTATTAGTCTCCCTATCACTGTCTATCATTCTCACAACCATACCATGCCTACCATAGACCCAAATCCAAAAATCTTACATTAAATGGTAGGTAATGAAAACACATGCACCTGACACATATTTCAGGCATTCTATCCTTAAATTGTACTAAAATATTACTATGTGTATAGTTAAGTATGTAATTATTTAATTAAAGAAGAATAACTACTCATATTGAGACTATTCAATTCAAAGTTTTAAGACTTTATTTTAGTTACTAGGTAAACTAGATTTGCCTCAATTAACCATAGTAGTATTCAGATGTTTCTTACCTTCTTATTACTGTATTACATAACAATACCTTGAGGTTACAGCCTCCATCATAATGAGGCAGGCCGGGATGGCTTTTTTTTCTTTTGTATCATTACAACAGGCCTCACACCAAGAGTTACTGTGTTCTTATCCGATCCATGCAGGTACATGACTGCTTCCAATCACAACTTGAAGGTTATGTGCACTTCTCCACCACAGATGCAGGCCAAACCACTTGTTCATCTCACATTCGTCGACCTCATCGTCAAGTCGGGGTCACAGGGTCGTGGACATCATCAGAAAAGTTGTCAAAACATGAAAAAAATGGTAACAGTTGAATAATCTCGGAAATATTTCATTTAAGTGACACCAGTATCAAGTACATACCTACTTGATTATATCAGACCCCTGTATATAACCCAAATTTTGCACTAAAACCATTGATTGACCCATTGATGTAGATATGACCGTTGTTATTGTAAGATTATTATTTCTATTTTTAACTAAAGCACATGTACATATTTCTTTTTTTTTAAATGATTGTTGAATGATTTAAATTAAGACTTGAATAAAATTATACTGTTAACATTACTTCCTAAATAGATAAAGTTAAGTAGATATTCATTCTAAATTTTCACATTTTATTATGCTATGATAATGTACTATAGGTAATAATTTGCACACTCAGTTATTGGTTGAATGTGTTAGATCAAAACAGATTTAAGACCAAATTGTACCACATTCTAGCAAATAAACTCTATTTTTTATATTTCTACACTAGCTCATGTATCAAGTACTTACCTACATAATAATCTAATTGTTTTCTTGATTCTACTTTAATATAGGTAGGTGCCTATTTGGTTTAAAGTATTTCATATCACTTATTACCTTATTTCGATTTTAAAATACAAGGTGTTAGTACTACGGTGCGTTGCATCCAGTCTTGAAATTAAACTACTTATAACTTCATAGATCAAATCTTGGGCTAGGTATGTCCCTACATAATAATCCATTAAAGCGGTCAGAACAAAACTATAATCCCTTACTTTGAACTCTCAAATAAGTCATAATGCTGATATCTACTTACTATTAATAATTATAGCCTTCACTTACTCTGTTCTAAAAGTATCAATTGGTAATATTGTAACTTATCAAATACCTACTTAGGTATTTTGATGCAGTAATCTAACATTAGGCACTCTTAATATTCACCCATGCTTTAATGAACATCCACTGTAAGAAGGTAAGTACACAGATTCACCGTTTCAATACAACCTATGGATGCATTGGACCCATCGACCTACGTACTTCTGCTTGTTCCAGACAGTGCAAGGTGCTTTCCTCAAACCAATCTCTTGAGTAGTTGCGTTGGAGACAAGCCCTCCAACTCGATACAGGTCTACTCAAGTACTCCCAAAGTAATAGTGTAGCACCATTGCAGTTTGTATATATTTCATATTCACTTTGTTATTCGTTCAGGTAGGTTTCTTCATATAATTTCCGATATAAGTACCTAATAAATATGTTGCTATGCGTCTTGTACAGGCACTTTTAACATCTTCCAGGATAGACCCGCATTTTTGGGCATGAATCACATCCAATCTTCTGATATAAACAACTTAACCTCCAATCCGGGTTTATTAGTCTTGGGATGACCCTAATATGAATCAAACGCAGTTCCGATGTCCACAGTCTTATATTCAGGTACACTTGTAACATCCACTTAGTTTATATCTAGCTTAATTAATCACCTAGTACTTATATCTCGCTTAATTACTTTTTTTTTTCTCTCGCTCCGTCCGTCCGACGCCGCTACCACTGTCACACCTCCACTCACGGGTGACAGATGGCAGGTTTTCTGTGTTGCCTACACGATGTTTACCGGGTTGTTTGCGAGTTTACTATACTATTATATTAGCTTGTTTATAACTATGACTTGATGCATAGCATAGATTTTATTTGATGTTATTATAAATTTTTAGGCAAATAAATTTCGTACACAGTACGTAGCATGCATTTGGGCTTTGGCCTACATTTATGTCACTAAGTACTAGTAGTACCTAAGTACTTACGCTATACCTATGCCAATTCTGAAAGGGAAGCCGATGGGAATCGTGTTATATGGACATTTCGCCACTGCAAGCCTTATAGGTTGTCATTACTTCCAAACAATATAGTGGTTGAAACAAAAAAGAACTCAAGTTACCGTTAAATGATAATTTTAGAGGCCTAGCCTAATGTGCATGATATATAATCCGTACAAAATGACTTCTCACGCGCCATTTTAACTCTATGTGTCAACTGTCATGTCAAAAGTAGGTACAGTTTACCTTTAAAATAAGGACTAAAATCGTATTTTTGACATGAAATTTGACACAAAAATGGCGCGTGAAAGTAATTTTTTACGCATGACACAATACTATTATATTATGTATATAATTTTCAGTTTAATAGAGTACGTTTTAATCTAAAGCTTGGTAAAACAGGTTAATCCCGTGAGGGATTTAGATTGACTTAGATTGAATCACGAATCCTATGAGGGATTTAAAAATCTTAGCGTGAATCACGATTGTATGTATGCGACTACAGTTTGCCGTATAGATTGGTTGACGAAATAGGCACGAGGTAATCGCTGCCGGCATCCTGCGCGGGATTTGCCTGTTTGACCAAAGCTTAAGCTATCAAATATGTCGCTTAGTGTTATATGATCTCATAACTCCTGACTGACTTGACAATTTAATTTTTCTAATTATTTGGCTGTATTACGAAGGATGAATGAATATGTATTATAAGAAGGTATTTAATGCAACTTGTAATCATTTATTGTAGCAACATACTTATAACACGCGACCCTATCCTATACGCGTGTTATCCAGACTCAGGTATCTGTAGTCTAGGTCTCGCACAGAGTTCTCGTCATTCAAACTACTCTGGTCGATTTTAATAATAATGTCTTCGCTTGCAACAACATTTTACAGATACTAAAAAGAGTTTAAAGTGATTACTACAACACAAATACATATAAGCTAAGGGATTTGTGTTAAAATAACATTTTAAATATTTTTTCATAACTCCATATTGTGGAAATGATTTGGCAACTACACTGAATTCTGAATTTTTGTCTGTTTTTTGTTTACAAACTGGGACATTCTTGTTTGAGTCGATTTTACGATTTGACTTGATTCAAGATGCGTGGCCTGTGATGGGTAGAGTTGCGTGTTCTATTATAGGTGTACCTTTATTATGTAACAATAATTCATCACAAATAATTATTTCAGCCGCAAAACGGCGCATAAATATCCTTTAGTGTAATGGAAGTTCTTTTAAGTTGAATTAATTAGTACAAAAGTATATTTACATTCTTTAAAAGCATCTAATTTTGAAAAAAATTGTTTGTAATTTCAATGAAGTAGTGAAGGTGCAATAAATGAAATGTGTTTTAGTATCATTTGTTTTACAGTGAGTTGGCTTGGTGGAACTACGATTATTTCACTTTTACAAGCTTAAGTTAAGTCATGAGATTTTTATTTTATCACAACTTGCAAATATGATTTGTATTTATTGTACAAATAAAATTTTGCATTAAAATAAACTTGTTTTATTTAATAACCAGCTGGTGTTGCCAGTCCACATATTTAAAACAAATGTTTACTTGCTTCAAATTCAGGTCAAATTTCGTTAAAATTAGTTCAGCAGTTGAACTGTGAAAAGGCAACAAATATACTAATGGAGATGTATTTTGAATATTAAGATGCGCAGATGAGGGACTGCTGTCCCGTCCCACAGGACAAAAATTGATCCCTAAAGAGTTGCATCGCATAGCCACAATGGGCTTAAATATTACGGCGAAAAACGGTAGTAACCGACTTTAGTCCTCCGTGGATAAATAATTAGACCCTCTGAGCAAACTAGTTATTATGGATATTGCTACAAAAGGTAGAAGGCTGGAAGTAAAGTTTATAGGTTTTCCGTTTTTCTACGAAATAAGTTATATTTAAAAAAAACAGGTAGGTAATAAAGGAATTTTATAAGAAAAATATTCCAATAACAACTTGAGGCAGTATAAACCATAATATAATTTAATAAGTTACTCTTAAATTAGTCTTACAAACCATTAAATATCAAAAATTGACCTCTCAAACCATTTTCACCACCCAGACCCCCATCTGGAAGCACATATAACAAACCATCTTCCTGTTTCTTTGGGGAAAACTCCCATAAATTTTTATTACTTTTATCTAATTCGTCCAATGTCCATGCAGCAAGAAATCTTGATTTCCCATGCCTGCACAGCACATAGACATTATTTGGATTGGATATGTAATTTCCTCCCGGGTCTGATACTACTACTATACCACAGACAAGTGCCCAGTGTGCAGTGTGACCACGCCTCTGACATGGTGAATGATTAAAATCTGCATCATAGCTGTTTGGGTGTTAAGGAAATGTGGTCAAAGAATTTTATTCCTAAGAGAAATATACTAAAAGTTGACTATGTTAAATCTGTCGCTAGCTTTTCAGGGCCCATCCATGGTTTTATATTTTAACATTTTTTATATCTAGTTATCAGGAATAATCTAATTGGACCTATAGTGTAAATAAAATAATTAGCACAACATGCCGCTTGTGCCGCGCCGCTCCTATGTTGCCCACAAGCTTGAATCAATTAGTATGTCCTAAAAACAAGATAAACATCTAATAGTTCCTTTATAAAATATCAGTGTGCTGCTGTATTGGTGAGAGTTGAGATTAGTCTATAAATTAAGTTTTTGTAATAGTGACACTAGGTGTTTTATTGATGTAAGCAATACTAGATCCCCTCTAGTCAAGTCATCTGGTATTGCTTAAGGGTAAGGGTTTAGTAAGAGTGGTCTTAAGAAGTTGTGTATACTAATACAAGCATAATATCTGAGATTACCTATATATTGACAAAAACGTGGATAAAATTTGTTATCCACAATATAATGGAGTGAATAGGCATCTTCTAGGCAAGCGCGCTCCTTCTTAGGCTGCATCATCACTTGCCTAGGTCTGATTGCAGCCAAGCGCTAGTGTATAAATTAAAAAATAAATAAAAGGAAAAGCTGACTGACTGACTGACTGATCTATCAATGCACAACTCAAACTACTGGACCGATTGAGCTGAAATTTTGCAAGCAGATAGCTATTAAGACGTAGGCATTTTGAAATTTGTGTGGTCCACGCGGACGAAGTCGCGGGCATAAGCTAGTATAGGTAAAGATTTCAAAAAGGATACGCAACTAGCAGAACAGCACCATTTAAAAGCTTTAGAATTACTTCTTCGCTAAATAAATCGCCAGTCTTCACAAAGAAATTAATGTCATCTTGTTCAGCCAAACTTATAGCCTTTTCAGCCAATTGACCCATGTGTTTACAGCTAAACATCTCCCCGTTGTTACTATAACCTTCCATTTTAGTGATATTCAGCAGTTCGTCGGGGCTAACTTCTCCATTTAGAAGCATAGAAAGAGCGACTAATCCACAAGTTGGTCCTATTTGCATAATCGACTCAAAATGTTTGTATTTATATTGAAATGGGGCTTCGTGGAGACACAAACTATTTTTAGCACACACTTCCCATAACTGAGGTTCGTGGGAAGCCCATTCGCACACATCAGAATAAATAAAAGTGGGTGAATTATCACAGGATTTGGGTGAATGTGTGCTGGGCGGGCATGGCGATGGTAGCGGCGGCGGTGAAGGTGGAGTCGTACACATCTTGATAGTATTTTTTCTGTAATATATCTCAATTAACACGTCTATTTTTAACTTTCATGATGTCTGTTTCTGTTTTCTTTTGGGCTAAAAAATAATAACTTAAACCAAAATAAAACTTATAACTTATGTCAGAAACCAGAAACAGCTGACCACAGCTGACCGACAAACCGACAATGCCGACAACGACAACACACCGACAATACCAAAGACATTTGGCCAATGGCCACAGATCACTATATATACCTGCTATATACTAGTCTAGAGCATTTGGCACACCGGGCGCACCGCACACCTTGTCGCACACCACAGATATGTCCAGATATGCAACTAGCGTGGCCCCCTCAGTCCCTGTCGCTTCACGTTGTTTGCCAAAATCTCACGTACAAATTCATTTTGGCAAACAAACAAAAGTGGCCACGGTGATAAGGACAAAATCTAATCATTTTGTCACGTTCTAATAAGAGCTTAAATGTATTTAGCTATCTCGCTCTAACAGTAAGTGTCACAATAGGGCTACTTCTAATAGTGCTTGTTCTGAGGGGTTTCTCATGCATTCATGTAAGTGTTTGACAAACAGACAAACTTAGACACAAAGTACCTTAGGTACTTTGTATATCCATGGTAGAGGTGGTAGAAGGTAGAGATGGGGTAGAGCTTGGATTAGAGTGACAAAATATCACGGATGTACGAAGTAATAACGTTCTTTGATCTTTGCAAAATATTTAGTATAGCTGCATGTATAGGTAGTACAAATGGACGTACTAGTATATGCCAAAGTATTGCTCAAATCATTCATTTTTATTCTGAACGCATTATTTCACACTCTCTGCTCTCACTGATTATTCTCTTTGTCATTGATTTCCTGGGCGTGGCTTAATTCATTCATTTCATTCATTCTCCTTCAATTCATTTTTTGTCGTATTGTAATTTGTAATCACTTATCACGTACGCTGTGAAAGTAGAAGTGATTCAAGCGGTAATAATTATATTGATTGAATGCTGGGAGAGAGCTTTCTTCTTGCGAAACCGGTTTAAGAAAAGTAATTCATCATGTCTGAGCCGCGGAAAAATCATCTCACCATAGATGGAGGACAGGTTAAGGAGGACGAGCACGTCGCCTCCTATAAACCCATACCAGAAACTGATACAGGTAATTTGATGACAAACATTAACTCTTTTTAAATTGAGTATAGGTATTATCAGTTTAATTTCACAAATCCTTACAATTACTATTTAAATTACGAGCAATAACCTTGGGAACTTTCATCCTATATTTTCTTATGTCGGGTGAAACTGACCCAAAATATATAAAGATGACCGAGAGTGCATTTTCTTTGTTTTACCAGTAGTATTATACCTAGTTATTTATAAACACATAAAAATCATTATCAGCTGATCCTTGACATTTTGATAGTAAAGGGGGCTTGATACGTCAATCTGTACATGGATTAACCGAACAATTTGTAATGTCCTAGTATAAAGATCTCATAAAGATAGTTAAATTCTTCTTAGCCATTATTCCGTATATGTATTCTTTTATTTTAACGCATACTTGGTCTTAAGAATAATTTTTGTTTTAGTAAACACTATGAAAATCAGAAAGAGAAATACTTTTCGGTATATAAAAATATATTACATGCGATTTACAATTGGTCGGGTTATAAAGCGCTTGCATTGGATAAATCGTTCAGCGTAACACAGCGCCATTTTGTTCTGAGATTGCTGACTGATGCAATGTGGGGAATTCTTGCATTTTGTTGTTTTACATAATTAGCAATTAATATTAATTTTAACTAGTGATTTATTTAACAAGGCTAATATAGAATATTCATTTAATCTAGTTAAAAAGTTTCAAGTATTCTTCAAAACAATTTTTTATTTGTGTTTGTGATGTTCATGAATGGGAGCACAAGTGCAGGAAGTTCATATTTATATGGCGACGGAGAGCTTGCCCTGAACTCGTATTATTCAATTGATAAGTCGATTGTCAGATTATCATCTGGAATGCACCCAATGTGGAGAAGTTTAGAGATAGTCATGACTGGAGGTTTTGTTTACAGCTCATGAAATAGAATGTATTGATCCTGATTCAGAGTACATGCAGATGAATCAAACAGAAATCATGGAGACACCCGATGATTCTGATGATCATTGGGATCATGAAAGTACAGCTAGCATGCTCGCTTTGTATTTAACCAATATTGATAAGTTCAGAAATCCAAAAATGAGGAAAAAGAATGTTTGGGTGGAAATAGGGAATGCGGTAGGAAAAGGGCCTGACAGCTGTGACAAAAAGTTCAGAAATCTCAAGCAGACATACATAAGATTGTTGAGGAAGAAGAATAAGAGTGGTGTGACCACATTTAAGTGGCCATTCTTTGATATATTTGAGGAAATATACAGCGTAGATGGCAAGTATCAAACTGAAATTCAGCAAAAAATAAGAAAAGAAACCAGTGATAGGATTAAGTCACTAATAAATATGAGTACGACCAAATTAGAAGCGAGTCCTGAACATGGCGAAACTTCAAATGGGCAGACTGATGAAGTTAAAAGAAGGTTGTTAAGAAAAAGAAATGCAGAGTTTAGAAAGGTTACATTAGAAATGAGGGATCGACAGAGAGTGGTGGAAGAGAAATTAGATAGACTTATAAATACTGTGGAAGAATCCAATAGTATCCAAAGAGAAAGGAACAGATTGTTTCAACAGTTCCTTGACAATTTCAGACCAAACCATTGATTTTGTGTCATTTTAATTTAAGAATGCGAAGATGGCTTTAATATTGAATTTTCTTTGCTGATTAAAAATTAATTATATGTAGGTGTATGTAAATTAAACATGTTATTTTTATTATGGTGTATATATAGGTAGGTATGCATTTAAATTTTTTTTTGTTTGACTTCATTTTTTTACAAATCTGACTATACCAATAAATTTAATTTACTAGATGATGCCCGTGACTTTGTCTGTGTGAAGTTAAGCTTTAAAAAATTCTGTGGAGATGGCATGTGGGCGGCAGTAATCACTTAACATCAGGTGACCCGCGCCTGTTTGTTTGCTCGCTATTCTTATTTAAAAAAATTACCAATACAAATCAAAATAAATTAATAAGGTAATTGGTTCAAACTTGTAGGTATTACAAAGTTCCTAACTTGCACATTATTAAGGGTGTTAAATTATGTAGTAGGTATTTTGTTTAAAACAAAAAGCAGTCTATCTGTTCAATGTAAAGTAGTTTTGTAATTTAATAGTACAAATAAGTGAATTATGAAATTAATTGAAAAGATGAGCAATGTATTTTTATTATAAACAAATTCCATATAAACTCTTATGTCTTGTTATTAAATTATTAGAGAAATAGATACACTTCCCAATTTTTGAACCTCTGTTAATTCAATATTATGACACTGATAGCTGTAATAGATATTTTTATATTGAGCTTGTACTAAATACCTTGAAACACAAGAATTTGTGTAAGTTCTTGCATTTCACGAGGGCGAATGGCTCATGCTTGTGTTTAAGTCGTATATCGATGTGATAAAGTGTGCGTTTGCGAGCACTGCTCGTGACTGATTGGTCCGACATGCAACTTGCAAGCACACTTACGCAATGGCCATGTATACGTATACGACGTAACCACAAGTAAAGTTCACTCGCCTTCATGAATTGTACGCAAGAACTGTACCTTCCTACTTAGGTGTTCTTTACAAGTCTTAAAATAAATTACTACGACAAAGGATTTACGCGTAGGGAAGAAAGTATCGATAATAATTATTCTCCGAATCACGCACGGAGGAAATTAAAAAATTCTTACTTCCAAAGTCCACCCATCCATTTAGCGATTTGGGTGCACGTTATGATTGATATGTTTGACATGTACGCGTCTATAAAAAATATAGGGACTTTGTGCCCTTCGCAAACAGACCCATTCCGATTGTGGTGTTTAACTTGCAATAGGTAGGTATAGTACACCTATATATAGGTGACAGGTCGAAATGGCAATCGGGGAGGGAATGCCCTACACACTCGCACGGTGCACAGCCCCCGCGCGCTAACCCGGTGCGGGCGAGCACGTTAGACGTGTGGGTGTGCGGGGCGTCCCCCCGCCTCACACCCCGATTGCCATCTCAACCTGTCGCGTACTATACATGACGTAATGATGGTTTATTTAACTTGATGGTTCTTTAGTCACACTGATTACACGTCTAAATGAGCGAAGTTTATTAGTGAATGCTTTTGCACTTACCAGGTGGTAGGTAGAGCGTAAAGCACACGCAGTATTTTCTTTTTTGCATATCCACATCACATTTGTAATAACAATGTACAATTTTCAAAATAAGTCATTTCAGTCAGGCACCCAGGCTTCTCAAAAGTCTAGTATAAAATTGTAATCTGTACTACAAGATGTAGAAGGAATGTGGCGCAGGCAGTCGGCACATGTCTCTTTCGTATAGAATGTAATACCTACCTATGAAAGAGTCCTCGCCGCTTCTATAGATACATTATATAATCGCGTTTACAAAGATGAAACCTTAAAAAGTTTAGCATTGATTGGATTGGAATGCAGTCCCTGCTTACGCGAGCACCAGACTGCAGCATTCTGCCCGGCTTCCTGGAAAATCATTTTTGTGCCCGTTAGGGGAGCTCGTTTTTAGGGTTCAGTTCGCAAATGTACATTTTACTCTTTATTACATAGATATATAGAAGTGACAATGCCAGTGGATTTTAAATTCTCTTATTTACTCTTTACGGGCTAATTGAATCAATTTTGAAGTTTTTGAAAAAGTTGGCGTAGGTATTGGAAAGTTCTTCTGCGTAACTTTGAGAATTGAAAACTAGACTTGTCAGTTGCCGCGACGGAACGGTTTTCAAATATAGTTTGCCAGATCCGGAGAAGGTAGAGCCACCTACATAGGTATCTAGGTCCTAACCTGGGAATCTTGTAGGTAACTTATAAGAATATTCGATGGAGTAACCGATCGATGGTAACGGTATTCTAGAGACGGTATTAAGAATATTCGATGATAAAACCGACTATTGTTGTACCTTTAATAAATAGGTTAAGCAAAATAGACGCAAACACTCCTTGTTGGTTATTAGCGACCTACGGAACCTAAATTCTCTTCATCGGATCACATATGCCCGTGCGTAATCATCTTTTTGTTCGACTGAAGTTTCACGGCCAATAACTCAGAAGTCAGTATTCTCTGGTAGCTTGTCGTGTGCAAACGTTTCCCGTAACCTGGGTAAGTTAATCTGCTTATATACCTACATAATTATTATATGTGAAGATATATAAATGTTCTTCGGGTATGTAAGGGTTTTGTGTACATGATCGATACCCTGATCGAGTGGCGACCCTGATATACACCTTTGTTGGTTGTGCGAGTTGTTAATTTCGCCCTCACTCCTTGAAATTGAGTTATTGAGAATCTCCTACATATAGTCCGCACCAATTAAATAGTCGTTACGCGGCGCAATTGTGGTGCTATAAGACCTACCTACCTGCCAAATTTCATGATTCTAGGTCAAAGGGAACGGGAAGTATGTACCCTATAGGTTTCTTGACAGACACGACAGTCAGACAGACAGATGGATAGACAAGGAAGTAATCCCATAAGGGTTCCTTTTGAGGTAAGGAACCCTAAAAATATGTGTACCTATCCGAAAGCGAGTTTTTTTAAAATCTACGTAGGTAAACAGTGTAACTCACGAATCACGATCCCAGTAATAATATTTTAATAATACTTCTATTTATTTATCACACATTAAGTACTTCTACAATCTACATAGTAGGTAGTAGGTACGGTAGTAGCTGTAGATGCAGGTTAAAAACATTACACTCCTTTTGCACTTCGCCACAGTCGGGAAAAGACGGTTATGTAGAGATCAACTCACTTAAACTTTTAACGGCAATCAAATGCAGGAAATAGGTTAACAACAATAATTAGTTTAGTGTGATCATCTGCTTGTCTTCTTATAAAGTAGGTATGTGTATAGTTGTTAAATATTTTAATTGTTACTAGATGATGCCCGCGACTTCGTTCGCGTGGATTTAGGTTTTGAAAATCCCAACGGAACTCTTTGATTTTCCGGGATAGAAAGAAGCCTATGTCCTTCCCCGGGATGCAAGCTATCTCTGTACCAAATTTCGTCAAAATCGGTTAGGCCGTGAAAGGCTAGCAGACAGACACACATTCGCATTAATAATATTAGTATGGAATGTAAGTATAGCTATTAAGATTAGGTTTAATTTATGTTAAGGTTACCCAAGTTGTTTATCTTCTGATGGTGGGTAATTAGAAGAAATAGAAAACGTTTTCATGGAGGGCTACTACCTACAACTCTATGGCACGACAATAATCTAGACACTAATATTTAATTACAAGTGCAAGAGCGCGGCTGCTACGCGCTCTTTGCATTGAGACCGCCTTCATCCTACTAATCCTACTATCCTACTAATATTATAAATGTGAAAGTGTGGATGTTTGGATGTTTGTTACTCAATCACGCAAAAACGGCTGAACGAATTTGGAATGGAGATAGATTATACATAGGCTACTTTTATCCCGGAAAATCAAAGAGTTTCGTGGGATTTTTAAAAACCTAATTCCACGCGAACGAAGTCGCGGGCATTAGCTAGTAAATTCATAAAGTTTCTTGTATTAATAATTCAAAGAGCCGCTGGTGCAACGTTGCCGAAAGCGTGTAGCTTGGAGCTTGGAAAAGTCAGTCGGCCGCAAAGTTTGTGTCTCGCACCTTTAATTTCCTCGCTACGCCCAGGACTCTATTGTAAACTCCTTTCAACCTTAGAATCCTTCGCTTGCTCGGAATTCTATACAAACATAACTCGCGCCAAATAATGACTTTGCCTTGCATATCAAATAACTATTAATTTATACCAAAATATAGCTTTTACCAAAGTTATAGCTTTTAATACCAAATAGAGACCTAATATTGACCATCAAACACAGAAAGGTCAGTTATCTGGTCTGAGGCATGTTCTCAATGACCGGTGCCGTCTCCTTCAGAGCATCATGATGGGCAAAATTTAAGGAAAGAGAAGCGTTGCACCGGTTGAAGAAGAAAGTCGTGGCTTAGAAACATCCGAGAATGGACTGGGAATTGGGATAGCCAACGTAGCACAGATTGGAAATTATATGACGAGATGACGGCCAACCTCCAATAGTGGATAGGTACGAGAAGAAGAAGATAGCATTTGCACGCCGCGGATTTGTCCGCGTAACCTAAAGAAACTGCATTTTTTAACCTATACTTGGCCTGGACCTACTTAGCACTCGGGAATAATGTAGTTTAAGAATTTTTGAAATCGGATAAATAGATTCCAAGATTACGTCCATACTTTACCTCTTTATAATATTAGTGAAGGAGAATAAGTGACAAATAACTGCTTTATAATTACCTACCTATTGTTTAGATTTCCGGGCATCCAAGACGAGTCTGCACAAGTCGAAGGAAAAATTGTCATCCGACGGCGCAGGAGAAAAACTCCTGCAAAAGGAAGAAGAGGCAAAGATCGTCACCCGTGTCGATATGGTGGACGCCAAGTATGCTGTCGGCGACCACAGGAACGGGGACGCTAAGATCGAACTCGATGCTAATAAGCGGGTAAGTCTCCTATGATTATAAAATAAGTACTTGACCATCAGATGCTGGTGTAAGAGAGATTTGTCTCAGACCTTCAACAGACCCAGGCACCTGCCAGTACTTCCAATAGATACACAGTACACACGAATAGGCTAATGACGACGAAAATGGGAATTTTTATAGTTTTTACCTACACTTCAAGGAAATTTCTAAATAATTTTAAACGCATATCAAAAATTGCAGACCGGCAGCATTCGAACCCGCGTCTCCTGGGATCGCGCCCAACGCTCTGAACGCTAAGCTACGGTTCGCTTGCTGCCAGTGACGAAATTTGTGATTTGTGAAATATTATTTAAATATCCCGGGAAACGCTTTCCTGACAATATTGCGCCTCATACGTCATTTGACGTCACCTTGTGCCGAGTGGGAGTTCCACAAAATTATTCGAATGACTTCACTACTGCGTTAATCGAGCTAACCTCAAACGCATCGAGAATCGCGAGCAAGCGAGTGTGAGTTACCACCGAAGCTAACCAGCCCATACGCGTGTACTCACCGTGAATGGCGTTTATTATTTTTGTAATGTTGGCGTCGTGATATAAACCAACCAAATTCAGAATGAAATTTCTATGAAGTGATTGTATGGAAGCAGCTGTCTATCAAAATTAAGGTGGTAATATCGTTTGTTTATGTTTACGCGGTCGGCGGTTGTGCGATTAAATTAGGTGTTGTTTTAAAATTATAAAAATAATAAATACCAGAAAAATGAAGACGAGTCCTTCGCAATTTGATTTGATGGTAACATTCATGGAGCAGTAAGTGGAATTAAAGTTATTTCTGTTTTTATTTTATAAGTGGGTGAACTTTGAAACGAGTTTATTGCTTTTTAGGCATGGAGACCTCAGCAAGCCGTCCTCCAATGCAAGAGGCAGAATCTCTACTCTTAGTAAGTGGGAGGAACTGGCTGTGCTACTGAATAGTGATGGCAGTGGTGACACTAAAACTCCTGAGAAATGGAAAAAAGTTAGTAAAATGTATATTTTATGTTCACCTATTTTGAGGTTGTGGTCACTAATTTATAAAATGTTTGCTTCTTTATGCTTGATTAAGGTGTGGAGTGATTTCAAAAATAATACCAAGAAAAAAGCTGCTCGTCTGCATAGATCAGCTACTGGTACTGGTGGTGGTGCTGCTACTTACTGCAAACTAACAGATTTAGAACAAAGAGTTCTAAATCTGATCGGTGTGCAAGTAGCGACGGGCTTGGCAGTGGAAGAGGCTGGGTTGTCACAGGTTTAAATTTCTTTACTTATACTAATCGCTGGTATATTATTAGGGTTCCGTACTACAAAAGTAAAAAGCACCTTTATAGGATCACTTTGTTGTCCGCCTGTCCATCTGTCTGCCTTGTCTGTCAAGAAACCTATAGGGTACTTCCCGTTTACCTAGAATCATGAAATTTAGCAGGTAGGTATGTTCTATAGCAAAATTAAAGGAAAAAATCTAAAAAAAATTGTGTTTACATCATTAAAAAAGCGTTCTTGAACAATAATTAGTATTTTCAACTTTCAAAACAAGATTACTATACCAAATTGTATATAAATATGTACGATTCTTAAACAGATTTTTATTTGTTTTGACGCTTTAATGTCTCAAATTGTATTTTCTTACAGGGGATTCATAATGAGCCAGACTCTATGATGGTTGAGCAAGGCACTCCATCTTTGCTCTCACAATTCGTAGAAAGTAAGTTGTGGTTGTGGAATTTCAGCATATCAGTAATAAACAGTATCGTCATATTGTGTTTATTTTATTTTATTTTGCAGTTCCACTTACACCAGAGGTATTAATTACTAATATTGCCTCACCAGAGCTACCATCACAGAGAAGAGCTATGTGTTCTCCGCCTCTGGGCTTTATAGAGGAAGAAGTTCATGGTGAGACATCCATACTTATATTATAAATGCGAAAGTGTGTGTCCGTATGTCTGTCTATCTTACAGTTCATCCGTTAAACCAATTTTAATAAAATTTGGTACAGAGATAGCTTGCATCACGTGGCCTTTGCCGGACTAAGGCTTATTTGTTATCCCAGAAAATCAAAGAGTGCCCACAGGATTTTTTAAAAATTTAAATCAACGTGGACGTAGTTGCGGGTATCGTCTAGTATTTTTCTATATAAATAATAGAAATCACTACCATAAATTAAAAATAAGTCATTATCACAAATTACATGTTATAATATATTGTTTGTTATTATATTATACCACCATTTGTAACTGTACTCAAGCAAAGAAAGGATATGATTATGATTATACATTTTAGGATCTCAACCTTGGAATGAGACTGCAGGGCCATCAACATCCTACACTGCCCCAGCTGCAGCGGTACCACCTCAGACAAGGCCTGCAACTCCGCTTTTTACATTTGCGGAGTCACAAGTGGAAGGTGAAATAGATTGGATCTTTAAAGATACGTGAATATATAAATTTTTTTGTAGTAATGAAATTATTAATTTCATTACTATAATGACTTTTATAACATATTTTTGCAGATCCGGGCATGCGCACTCCAACTAGGCCCTCAACTGCTCGGCGACTCGAGCCTGCTCTATCCGGGCAAACTACACCTCGCCGAGGAAGACCAACACAAGCTCGAGGATCGCAACGAAAAAGAGTGAGGCCAGCACACACACAGCAGGCAGCCGAACATTTCCTCCAAGCAGAAGAATTTTGGGGAAAATTTAAAATAGAACAGCATAGGGACTACATGGACTTGAGAAGAGAGCAAAATAGGATCAGGGAGATGGAAGTGCAGGTTCAGACGCAGTGGCAAGCAGTAGGATTAAGAGCTCTAGACATATTAGATAAGATAGCAACTAAGTATTGTAAAGATTAGTTTAGATTAGTTATTTAATTTATAAGATTAATTAGTTTGTTAGATTAGATTAGCATGGGTAATGTGGTATTTAACAGTGTCATAGAAAATTATATACGTTTCACATGATTTATTTACATGTTTGTATACTCTTTGGCTTTATATAGCATGCATTCATAGACAGAATATGTAATTTTGCTATTAAATCAGCCAAAAAATGCCATGCTAGCAATGCTATGTGAAAAAGACTATATTTTCAATTAGTTAAATAGGCAGTTAAAGCACCTGGTTTGTAATACAATTTAAGAATTATTATTTAATAAAAGAACGGTTTTATCTAATTTAAATCAATTTTATTTATTAACATATTAAAATACTTAACAATAAAATTATTTACATTTATACAATAAAATAAATCAGTACATAAGTGGAAGGTAGGTATAAGGTAGCTAATGGTAATCTATACAATACTATACATAAAAAGACTTGTCTGGCTGACTATCTATCAACGCACATTCTAGGCACCGCCGTCAAGTCTATGTTTCCAATATGTGAAGATCTTTATGTCAGAAATAAAAATTTATTCACTATTGCAACCTTCTAACTAATTGGTCTCTCAATATTCTACCTCTAATTAAGTCAGAAGTAGCTTCTCTTTCCAAGTAACTAATTGGGCCAGATACATCTTCCATGTTTTGAAGTTCCTGACCTAGAAATAATTCATAAATTTATTAAATTTGTTCCTTAATGAAAATTAACATGGATGCCACCCTTAAAAGTACACTAGAACAAATTCTAAATTTAACTTTTGATGAGCACTCCTGGAACCAAGCAACTTTACCGGTCAAGTACGGTGGCATCGGCGTGAGGAAAATTTCCAGTGTAGCTCTTCCGGCTTTTCTGTCCTCTGTGCATAGTATAAAAGAGCTTAGCTCTCAAATTCTCAAATCCAATTCATCATTGACCTATGCCACAGAGGCCCTAGAGAGTTGGAAGGTCAGATGTCCCAATGTCGACATCCCGAAGGAACGTACTACACAAAAACTTTGGGATTTGCCATTGGTTCAACTGACACATACGAATTTGGTTCAAAATCTTACAAGTGACAGAGATCGTGCCAGGCTTCTAGCATTATCCGAAAAGGAATCTGGGTATTGGCTGCATGCCTTGCCATCAAAAAATCTCGGCACACTTTTAGATAACGAAAGTTTTCGTGTGGCTCTAGGTCTCAGATTGGGAACACCACTGTGCCATCAGCACAGATGTCCGTGTGGAAAAGAGGTTGATAAATTTGGAATCCACGGACTCTCTTGCCAAAGGAGCTCCGGTAGGCTGTTTAGGCATGGCTCTCTTAACGATACAATTAAAAGAGCTCTTGCCACCATAAATATTCCTGCGCTCATTGAGCCGGCAGGGATTAGTCGGGATGATGGCAAGAGACCTGATGGATTGACGCTGGTTCCCTGGGAACGGGGACGGGCGCTAATGTGGGACGCAACTTGCGTTGACACATTGGCCCCGTGTCATATCAGGAAGACAGCATCAAGACCGGGAGCCGCAGCAGAAACAGCTGAAAACGGCAAGCGGCGCAAGTATGCCTCTCTTATAGAGAGTTACATTTTTGTGCCGTTTGCCGTGGAGACCCTGGGGCCATGGAGTCTTAGTGCTAAAAATTTTTTACGAGACATTTCACCGCGATTAATAGCCTCAACTGGTGACAGAAGGGCTGGCTCATTTTTTGCGCAGCGGATCAGCCTAGCTGTCCAGCGCGGAAATGCAGCCAGTATTCTTGGCACCATTCCACGCGGTCATGATTTATATAGTAATTAGATAAGGCTAGCTTTAAGTTTTATTGTATTAAAAAAAAAAAAAAAAAAAAAAAAAAATGAAAATTGCAAATTGATAAGATTCAATCTAATAATAGGTACTATAAAGAGGAAAGCTTCATTTGGTTCTAATCGATGAACTGAACCGATTATAATAATTTTACTCTCATCATTACAAAGGTAATTTATCCAGTATTATTATTGTATGTATATTATAACTAAATGATGCCCGCGACTTTATCCGCGTGGATTTAAAAATTCCATGGAAACTTTAATTTTTCGGGATAAAGAGTAGCCTATGTCCTACCCCGGGATGTAAGCTAACTCAGTAATAAATTTCATCCGTCGGTTAAACTGTTGGACCGTGAAAAGTTAGCAGACAGACGGACACACTTTCACATTTATAATTTTAGTATGGATTATTGTCTTAAAATTACAACACCTACCCGTGTCTTCCTCTGTGTCCTCAATGCCAAAATTAATCATTAAATTATGTAATACAGAACACGCCAGAATAATGCGTGAACATTTTAGTGGCCTGTAATGGAGAGTTCTGTCCTTGTGAAGATAACGCCACCGATTTTTAAGTCTTGAAAATGTGTTTTCGATGACTACCCGGGCTCTCATATGCTTCTCATTATAGTAGGCTTCTGGTGAACCCTGGGTAGCATCTAAAATCGGTGTCATCAGCCACGGGCGTTGAGGATATCCAGAGTCTCCTAGAATGAAAAATGTACCTATGTTAGATAATGCTACTGATATAATATAAATGTACCTAGGTACTGAAATCTTTTAAAGTTTACTTGTGGATACCATACCTAATAGCCAGACCACTTCTCCATTCTGGTGCAGAGATTGAATGTAAGTGTTCAAATCACTGTTTTCCCATATGAAGGAATCGTGATTTGCACCTCCAAACTTGGGATTAACGCTTAAAATTCGGTATTCATCATCACATACCTGAAAACACAACATTTAAATTGTTTAATTGTTCATCTATGAATAATAATATAACTAATATCTCCATAATATTATAATTACCATCTGAACGTTTAAAGAATGAAGTGTTTGCGGCTATAATACCAATGTTCCTCTTCTTTTGGAGGAACAACTATTTTGAAATGACTGCCATCTATACAGCCCACCACTCCCGGTATTCCATACTTTCTGTAGAACCTAAGTAGAAAAATAATAAAATTATATTAATTTACTGAATTGAATTCATGCTTATACTTATACCTATTATAAATGTGAAAGTGTGTCTGACTGTCTGCTAAATCCACGTAGACTAAGTTGAGAGCATCATCTGCTTGATACAGACTGTTTGCATCTTGGAGACAGACATAGATTACTTTTTATCCCGAAAAATCAGAGTTCCCACGGGATTTTTAAAAACCTTACGTGGATGAAGTGGCGGGCATCATCTAGTACCTACCTACTATAATATAATTTGATTTAGGTTGATCATAAATATTAGGTATTCTTACCGTTGGCTAACTGCCTGTCTGGCAGCTGGAGTACCGGGAAACCGAATATATTTTGCAATAATATTTTTATGTGTTAACGCCTGGGTAACTTCTTCTACGTACACACTGCACATTTTCTGAGATATATGTTTCGCAACCCCAGACGGCCTTTGATATGTTCCAGTTGCAAAATGAAACAAAGCAGTGAGGACCTGCAAATAAAAAGGAAAGAAATGTACTTAGCTACCTACCTACTTACGTGTAAATACTTTCCATATAATTTTGATATAAGTAGGTATGGGTAATATGGCAAAATTAACCTAAATAGGTATAATAATATTGATACATACTTTATGTTCCAAGGAAACGCGTTGGGAGGACCTTAAATCTGTCAGTCTCCTTAGCTCGTTGCATAAGAACTTGAAAACTTTCTTGGAGAGGCGATACCTATCTTTAAACTGCCTCTCCGTTAGGTCTAACAATGGGTTAAAAGATGCACGAGCCATTGCTTCCTCGCTAGCGGTATAGTTGCGGTCATCTTGAGCCTTAGCGGCCGCAAACATCCTCCAGGTGAAAAAATACCGGCCTGCCATAATTTTTCTGGTTCAAATTTAACTTAAAATTGAAAATGAATTTCACTTTCACTGCAAAATTCTAAGTGACAAACTTTTCGATCGCGTTAGCGTCGTGATTACTCGGTTTACTTCTCGAATTGTCAAAATCTCAAACTCACACTCACTTAATGCTTGAATCGACCAATCACGTGCGCTCACGTTGTCACTTTCGAATGCGAGTCGGTAAACAATAGTCGGTCCCGAGGACGTAAACAACTTGCACTCCCTAATTATGTTTCCCCTACTTGACACTAGATGGCGCTGTTTCAATTCTATACAAATCGTTGTTAACTTTTACGCGATCGAATAGGTAGGAAATCTCCCACTAGGCACTCTGTTCGGAAACTTTGTTGAAGTTATACTGTCCACGCAACTGTTAACGAACAATTGACGTCATCAACCACTGGGCCAATCACAGCCGTTTACGATCACGTGATCGTAAACGGCTCACTACTCATGTGAGTAAAGTAGACAAAAATCATTTTCTTTGTCGATTTTCTCTTTAATATAATATCTCTTATTTTTCTTAACTGACTAATAGATTTTTCCAAGATTCATATCCAATACGGATGCCATTAATAGATCCTATATTTTACATATGTCCTATTTTATCTGTCAGTACATGTTAAATTCTCTTTAACAGCAGTTCACTGGGCTCACAAAGGAGGAGCTGATGAAGTACGCGGAGGACCCGTTCTGGGTGCGGCTGCGCTGGTGCATGTTCGTGCTGTTCTGGGCGCTGTGGCTGTGCATGCTGGCCGGCGCCATCATCATCATAGTGCAAGCTCCCAAGTGCGCCCCGCCGCCGCCACGCACCTGGTATGTATAGGATTACACATAATAAGCCGCCGGCCCTCCGAAAAACTCCGCTATTTTAGACAGCGGGCCTTGGCTGCGATCTAGACATTATAGAGCGTGCTTTGACTTTGCTTAGACTTAAGTTTAAGTTAAAACGAGTCGGATTTGTCAGCGATACAATGCTGTCTCGTTTTTCGTAATAACTTGTGTTGTTGTTGTGTATTATTAAACTTTGTACTCAATTTCAGTACAGTTTAGGCTGTTTTGCTTAGAAATGAGTTTAGATTTGTATCCAGTGGATCAAACCTTTGAGTTAAAAAAAATCATTACATTTTGTTTGCCAGCTCCACATTTTATGTATGATGCGTAAAAATAATTTCTCACGCGCTATTTTAACTTTATGTGTCAAATTTCATGTCAAAAGTACAATTTTAGTCCTTATTTTAAAGGTGAACCGTACTTTTGACATGGCAGTTGACCATAGGGTTAAAATGGTGCGTGAAAAGTCATTTTGTACGGACTATAAGTTCTCATATAATAGAGGATCTTTCAAAATTCGTAAAATCCACATCCGCTGTTAATTTTATGTTTGCTAACCATTTTATATTATCGATTTAACTAAAAAAGTACGTCAAATTACGACAAACGTCTATGACGTCGCATCTATGTATTTCATACAAGTTCCCACTAAGCGAACGTTTTGACGTTTGATGAAACGTCGCTGATTTGACTAGTAGTTACCGCCACCTATTTCAATTGTTATTTTCCTTCAAATCAGGTACGAAAAAGGACCATTAGTGGACATGTCCACGGTGGAAGATTACACCGAAGTGGAGAAAGATCTACCGCTGCTACAGAAGGCCAAGGTTTTGGGTATCTTCGCCTACTCTTGCAAGGACACTTACGAGGTCTTGAATGAGTCACCCCCGACCTGTCTCGAGCAGTTCAAGAAGTTTGTGGTTAAAGCGAAGACTTTCGGTGTTCAGTAAGTGGAAAATAAATTATACCTAGTTTAAAAAAACACAATCACAATGTTATATTACCAAAGGGATTATTGGAAAAAGTGAAAAGTTTACTGCTTAACCATTTAAACTTTTAAACTTTAAGGGTGCTTGGCAGGGGGTTGCCATGATACTAGTGTCTGGCAATGCATGAAGTGGTTTCTAATACTATTCTAAAGAAAATATAAAAAAATTAGACTTATACTCAGACGTAAGATTTTTTACACCGTTATTACCTGTTATCTCCCAAAGCCACCATGATCCAATCAAACATCCAAACAAACGTTCTTACTAGTGTTGGGGACAATACGCAGAGAAACTTTCAGCTTTTATAATATAACGAAGGTTTGGCATGCGCTGGCTCTTTTGTCCATTAGAATTTTATCTTCATAAACTTTGATAATTTAGAAATACCCATAAGCAAAATCTTTCAATTTATTATTTCGTCTACGTTTATTTTAGAGTGATCGTCGATCTGACAGCCAACTTCGTTCCGAAGAGCCACACCTGGTTCCAGCAGAGTGAGAACAAGTCCAGCAATTTCAGCGACTACTTCATCTGGGCCTCCAGTAACGAGTTTAACCCTGATGTACCCGGCGAGCGCAAACCTCCCAACGGCTGGGTCCGTGTGTACTACACAAATTTCATACTATTTTACCGTCTTAGGGGTTGAATTTTCAAAAATTCTTTCTTAGCAGATGTCTACCTCATAATACAAGCTACCTGCAAGCTAAATTTCAGCCCGATCCATCCAGTAGTTCGTGCTGTGCGTTGATAGATCAGTCAGTCAGTCAGCTTTTCCTTTTATATACTTATATAGATTACACTATCTACTTCGTCCGCGTGAATTCGGGTTTTTCAGAAATCCCAAATGAACTCTTCTATTTTCCAGATAAAAAGTAGCGTATATCCATCCAGGCGCATGCAAGCTATCTTTTTAGCAAATTTCGGCAACACAAGTTAAATACATGAGCCGTGAAAAGCTAGCAGACAGACAGACAGACAGACAATAACTTCAAAATACAGTAAAACCAGTTTTGATGAACGATGTTGACTGAAAAATATTAAGTACTAGCTGATGCCCGCGACTTCGTCCGAGTGGATATACATTTTTCAAAATCCCGCGGGAACTCTTTGATTTTTCGGGATAAAATGTGTTAATCCAGGGTATAATCTATCTCCATTCCAAATTTTATCCAAATCCGTTCAGCCGTTTTTGCGTAATCACGCAACAAAGTTTAGTAAGTTTTAAGAAACAAACATCCAAACATCCACACTTTCACATTTATAATATTATTAGGATTAGGATATTAGGATGTAGTTAATTGTATTTTTCACTGAAAAAAAGTTTTCAGTTAAAAGTGGTCTAAAATGGGTTCACTCAGTTTTATCTATCCTACCCTTAGAGTGTTTTAAAGTGGGCTAGGTATGCCAGAAGGAGGACTGAGGACGCTAGAACTCTGAGGAGAAATGACTTTGATTTCCTCAGGTGTCAACATTGGACGAGCCTGCGTGGACTCTGAGTGAGAAGCGCCAAGAATTCTATCTGCACCAATTTGGGGAAGACCAGCCAGATCTCAACTTCAGCAAGCGCGAGGTGGTGCTGCTGTTCGACGACGTTATCAAGACATGGATGCAAGCTGGCGCTGCTGGGATTAGGTAATCTATCTATAACACGTAAAATTTAACTCCTCACTCGCCATTTTAACTTTATGTGTCAAAACTCAAATTTCATGTCAAAAGTACGATTTTAGTTCTTATTTTAAAGGTGAACCGTACTTTTGACATGCCAGTTGACCCATAGAGTTAAAATGGCGCGTGAGGAGTCATTTTGCAGGGACTATATTTAGATTTTTTTATACTAACTCGATTTATTCTAAATTGTTATCTGTGTCTACATACGGTGAGACAATGTCCTTGATGTTTTTGGTCGGTCGGTAGCACCATGGACGCGACAGATCGAGATGGCAATCAAGGTATGAGGTGGGGGACGCACACGCACTTCACCCGCACTGGGTTAGCGCGGGGGCTATGCGGGTGTGCGGGGCATCCCCACTCCGATTGCTATCTCGACTTCTCGCATGCATACCCGAACATCTGATCGAACTGATCCATTGCTAAGCAAAATAAACGACTTCGACCGGTCGGTATATCTGCCACCCGAACTCGCCTGTCACCCTGCAGGATTTGTGTACACATCTTTATCGACCAACTTTATATCTCTGGCCCAGGCGCTCGGTTTGGTCATTTGGTACGATGGTCATCGTATATCGAGTTATTATATACCTCAAAGTATTAAATAATATGTTTATGTTTTTGCAATCATGATTATTATTAGATGATATAACATGATTTTGCTCACCCAGGCTTCACCACGCTCGCGAGCTACTAGTAAACAGCTCGTTCCCGGAGGAGGTGCAGCTTACCGGGCAGGGCAGCGTGCCGGGCGCCATGCACACGCAGTACGCGTACTGGCAGCACCGCGCCACGCGCGACCAGGCCGCGCTAGACGGGCTGCTGGCACACTGGGCGCAACAAGTGGCCACACACGCCACGGTCACTGGTCAGTAGAGCTTAGTCCACACACACATACACGGAGTTGCAACGCCGGATCCCCCAGAACCCTGGTTAGTGGGGCCGGGTTTATGACTCCGACTAGCTGAACGCCTGAAGCAGTTCCCATTTAGGACTGGCTCTACACAAGACACACTCTACAATGGAAGGCGAGCGGCGGCGAGTGCGAGTGTGAATAGGGTCCTTCTCTCTTCTTCTCTCTCGCACTCGCCGCCGCTCGCCTTCCCTTATGTTACATCTCTTGTTTTCATTCCCCCCCCCCCTCCGTTCTCCTACCGTGCCTAAAGAAGATGTACTTCAAAAATAAGTTGTTCACAGATGGAACGGTGTTCACGATATTTGAAGAAAGTCGTCCGGAGTTGTTCTTGTCGAAACGCAACACCACTGCGCTGCGGCCGCCGTCCGCCGCGCTGCTGGTGCTGCAGGACCCCGCCCAAGCCGAGATGCTCCTCGAGGACCGAGTGAAGCGCTGGCCGGCACTGCAGGTATACTTTGTGCCTGTGTAACATTCGCAGAAGGAAAAATAAATAATAATCAATGTTTATTGTCAATACCGCCAAAGGTTTTATAATTTGTTGTATAGTACGCGGCACGTCGAGATGGCAATTGGGATGGGGCGCCCCGTACACCCGCACAGCCCCCGCGCTAACCCGGTACGGGGTAGCGCGGGTGAAGTTGGCTCACCAGTGCACGTTCAGCGGAGGCCACTAAAACTACGTCATTAGCAAATGCTGATGACGTAGTTTTAGTGGCCTCAGCTAATTCAATACCAGACACCCAGGTGGTTAGGGGAAATTGGGTTTTGTGAATTATAAAACAAAGATTGGATTGCAGCTTCTGGCTGAGGATGGAGCAGATGAAGAGCTGGCGGCTTTCGCCATGCTTCTGCCGGTGGTCCCTGTGTTGCAGCCGCAGCAAATCAGGAGCAAAGACAACGAGACCAAAGTCGTAAGTAGAAATTACTGCTACTGATGTATACTCTCTAGTCAATGTAGGTCACCTATCCAGTGCAACCAACTGATGCGCAGCTAGGCCACACTCAATGACAAAATCATTTTAAAGAAAATTTGAGAAGAGCAAGTTCTTTGCTGGTTCTTCTCGGTATGACGATAATAAAAACTGCCCTACCCCCATCTAGGCTAGCCCGTATCCATCTTAGATTGCATCATCACTTACCACCAGGTGAGATTGCAGTCAAGGGCTAACTTGTACCAGAATAAAAAAAACAGACGAAATCAAACGAGTTGCAGGATCCGCTAGATTCAAGCGGCGCAAGACCGAGGCGCGTGGAAGTCTCTGCAAGAAACCTACGTCCAGCAGTGGGCGTCTATCGGTTAACGATAGAATAGAATATATTTTTATTGAAAGTGACTTTTACAAATGCTTTTGAATCGTCAAAATAATTTACAGGACCCGGCAGGAAGTATTGTACATCGACCTTTAGAAAGAAGTTTCGGCTTCGTAGAGCGTTGTCCTATGTGGCATTTTATCGGTCTCAACGACTAGTGATTATAACTTTGAATGAATGAATGTATTTATTCAGAAAAATGCAGGTACAATAGGTTGGAACAATGTCTGTTGAGCCTTATACATTTTACCATTGTAACTGGTGTTTGAATATTACCTTAAATTAAAAACATAAAATTGAGCAAAGATTAAAATATAAGTTTTACATAGACTTCACACAAGCAAAACATCAAATAATGGTAATGAATAAAATGTCAACATAATAAAAGTCCAAATCAGTTATTGTTAATAATTTGAAATATCCTTATCCGTTACGTAGTCCTTAATAGTAATTCTTATTTATTAATATTTTATAAAGTCTATTGGTGATAGTTGCTATAGACGCCCAAATGAAATGTGCCTTGTTGTTTTGTTTAGAGCGAAATTCTTTCTCACGTGGTGGCGCTCCGTGAAGACTCGAGCATTCAACACGGTTTATACACGATAAAGGCGGTCCCCGCGCACAACTCAACGGACACCATGCTCGCATGCGCCAGGTTAGTACATCATCATCATCGCATCGCCGGCACACTACTGAGAACAAGTCTTCTCAGAATGAGAAGGGTCTGGCCACTGCGCTGGTAGATTTGTGAGTACTGTGAACGTACCAGCTCTTGTTAATCGACTTTTATCTGCTATATTCTACTAGTACGCGCTAGACATCGTCTGCGCCTTTTTCCTTGGGGAAGAAGAAAATCCTTATGGTTACTTCAGTATTTCGGGCGTATGGTATGCGCGATTCCATTGGGGTTGCTGCCAAATGGCCTATGGAGTGAAAACCTCCCCTCCTCCGCTATTTTCCAAATGTCAAAAGACGATTTTAGTCACCGATTTAAGTCCTTGTAATTTTGACATGAAAGTTGGTTATAGAACAAAAATGGCGGATGCGTGCTCAAAACTTATGTGTTATATTACCATAATTCAGACCTTTCCCATTCATCCTTTATCCTAGTTTTTAAAACAGCATCCAATAATTCAGTGCATGCATCCCACTGTTGTTCGCTTGTCAGATACGGGGTTTAAGTTTCGTAGGTGTTATTAGTTCCCCTTCTACCTGGACATCGTCGCCGGACCTTATTACAGCGATGCTGTGCGGTGCGTCGCTTCGCGTCAAAATATTCTGTTTGGCGTGCCGCTCTAGTGCGACATGCACCATACGAAATGATTGAAATAAAATTTTGACGCACAAAAGTGCGCCCTGCAGAGCTGCGTAGCGCCGCTGTAATGCAGTCCGGCCTTAGGCTCTATGTCCACGGACGAGAGAATCGCGGCGATAGTCTCGTCGTGCCATACAACTCCTAAAGACCAATCTCCACTGGGCGATACTATCGCTGACGATAGTAGGTCGGACTCGTGATTCCCTCGCTCGTGGAGCTGGCGCGTCAAGGTTGATGTAATGTTGCAGATGGAAGTCTGGCCACACGGGCTACGTGTCGGTGTACAACGGCGGCGCGGACGAGGCGCGCGCCGACCTGTCCGCGCTCACGTCGCTGCCGGTCGACCTCACCATCTACCGCGTGTCGCCCTCCAACCTCAAGTCAGTACTCATTACCCTTCTATACTAATATTATAAGGACGTAAAGTTTGTAAGTTTGTTTGTAGGGGATAATCTCTGGAACTACTAAACCGATTTTAAAAATTCTTTCACCAGTAGAAAGCTACATTATTCCTGTGTGACATAGTCTATTTTTTATTTTGTGATTACATCACAAAAAATAAATTAAAATGTGTTCATGAACAAATTAAGTATTTGTTATTATAGTATATTCAACTTTCAAAGTAAGATAACTGTACCAAGTGGGATATCATATGAAAGGGTTTTACCCGTACATTCTAAAACTATTAATTTAATAGTTTTTAATTTATCGTGCAAATCGGAAAAATACGACTAGTACGGAACCCTCGTACCGCGCGTCTGACTCGCACTTGAACGGTTTTTATTTTTTATTTTTGTTTTTAACCTAGGTATTCCTCTCAAATGTTTATTCCAGTTACACCACCAACTCGGTCGCAAAGAGCAACAACGTGACAGTGGCCCCCAAGTCGTCGGTCATCCTCTCCTACGTGCCCAAGGATGGCACAGAGGAATAGTGTGGAGTTACTCGCTTTGAGTTTTGACCGCCTTGTAATGCGGCTGTTGGTAATGTTTCATTTGCATTTTACTTTTATAACTTTCAAATATATTATTACATTGCTGAATAGTTCCGTTGTTTTTTTTTAGTCCCTGCTTCTCATCGCAACGAAAAGGCGTAAGGCGCACACCCGCACAGCCCCCGCGCTAACCCGCTGCGGGACAGCGCGGGTGACGAGCGGGTGTGCGCGGCGTCCCCCGCCTTATACCCCGATTACCATCTTGACCTATCGCGTACTTATTTCGTCCCTTAGTCTTTGTGTAATTTTTGCAATAAAACAAATTAAGTAATATTAAAAAAATCAGTATATTAAAAAAATGTAATAACATTCTGCAGTGTTAACATTTTTAAAAGCATAATATTTTGTACAAATATCGATAGTAAATTACTCATCTATCTTCTATCATCTAGTACCTACGTACTTTCAAAGGTTTTACGTTTCGCACAAATAGTACATGTAAGTATATAGAATAGGGCTTGTTTTTACTATATTTGAAAGGATGAGCGCACATTATAGACTTGTTAGCAGTTTTTGGTGCTATAGGTAAACCTAATTCTAGTAGTTAGGTAGATTCTATAAACCAAATTCCAAACCAGACAAAAGGTTTGTTCTGCTTGTCTGCATGTACATCGCACACAATATAAACAAATTCCTTGGAGCATAGATTATTTCAAAACTATTTTAAGAAATTGCACGGAAAAAAAATGCTTTAAACAAAACACAAGTTCGACCTACCAAGTACGATGTAACTAGTGTTATTACGGCACCTGATTAAAAAGCGGAAAGTTTTAGAAATTATAGGACTTCCGAGACCGTCAAGCGGCTTGACGTCGAAGCATGTAATTTTGTTTTGCTTGATCAAGCTGCTTGACGGTCGCATCAAGCAAACGGCACTTTTCTTATATCTCAAACACTGTCCGAACGTCGCGTTAAACAAAAATATAAAATCATCAATCTCCGTCAAGCACGTAAATGCTTGACTCAAGCATCAAGTAAACATTGTGAACGATCAAAATGCTTGGCTCAAGTAAAAATCTACGTGCTTGACGTCAAGCCGCTTGACCGTCTCGGAAGCCCATATTAAGTTTGCAGTAGTTTGTTAACATTTCATAGTCACCTTTGGAAATGCCATCCGACAGGCTTTCCCTTTTATCAATGTATTTATCGATCGCGACTCTTGATCGATTTTACTTATGCAAGATTGCTTAGGTATAATCGGTCAAGGTTGCTGTGCTTTAGAAAACGAAAGTTGTGCCTTTTCTATTTGATTAATTATAATTGAAAAAAAATCATTCGTAATTTGATGGCCAAAGTTCATCGGTACTTTGGTCCGGCAGCGGGGGCAGCCTCAAGTCTCCCGAGCTTCGGCAGATGTATCTGTAGTCTTGTATAAAATGCAAAAGCGTCCAAGTAGTGTAACCGAAAATAATAGTGAAAAATAATTGAAGTAGAATACTTGCTGACATTTTGAACAGAATATTAATTTGAATTAAACTTTTTGTATGGAGACTTGGAAACTTGTAAGTATAATTTAAAATTCACGAGAATAAACAACGAAAATGACGTGGAAACAAATTCAACGTTAAAAACTCACAACAGGAACGTTTAAAAGATCAATAAAGCTTCTTGGAACATATGAAGATGTTTCCATTTTCAGTTTTGTACGTTGGGACCTATGATGTCGTAGAAGCATTTCACTAGGTAGAATAGAGCAAAAGTGAAAATTATTTGGACAAAAGCGTCACAAAAGATATTTGGCGACGTTGTAATAAACTGTGTAGATATATTATTCGTGGCAGGTTTGTCCATTACATTACTCGGAGCCGTACTCCTGTACTTGAAGATATAATAGAATTTTATTTTTCTATAAGAGAATTTTTCACCGAGAAATACGGCATGTTGTTGAAATACTTGTTAGATGAGTATAGGGAACTCAGTTCGATTGAAGGATAAAAGTATTATAAAACAATAGTAGAACGATATGGATTTACTTTGATTGCCGATAATTTCGAAAAAGTTAAGATTAGTCAACATTTTAACATAGTGTTAAAGAAATAAAATAACCTTAGGGGTATAATTTATGTGTCACTAGCCGAGTTTTCCTCCTACTGTCTTCTGAATCCTCTGTTGAGGCCTTGAGGGTTTCCACGTCGTTGTGTATAGTTATAACCTCTGTAAGGTCTGCCTAGGTCTGATCGTGTGTAGTTATTTTCTTTTGGCGGGTTGCTTGGGCTTATTGAACTGGAAGCTGGCACACTTGGGGATGTGGCGCTCGGCCGCGGATTGGTTGAAGCGTCGCTTGCAGTGAGGACACGGTACGTAGTCGCGGTTCTCTGACGGAGGCGGTGGTGGTAGGTCACTGAGTTTACCTGGAACACATTGGGTGTGATGAAATGTTGATAGCAGCAGGCGTCATAGAAGAACTATTTCAGAATCCAATGATAAAGGTTGTTGATCGCAAAAATCAGTCAGTTAAACAATCGTCATTCTGTAAAACTGATTGATTAACTAGCATAGGTACCCCATATTGTGAAATTAGCTGATTATCCGTAAACGTTTACACGTAACACTAACCTCCTGCTTCAAGATGAGCCTTCACCTGCTTGGCCGCGCGGATAGCTTGAATGAACTCCTCGTGTTTCTGCCTCCAGTTGCTGCTCAGAGATTTCTGTTGCACCTTCGTGGTTGACGGAGTGCCCTTACGGAGTTTATTGATAAACGGCTCCGCTTCTGTGCCCTGTTATGAGAACAATTAATTTTCATAAGTAGATAGATTATATTTTCTCTGGCAGACCAGCTTCAGCCGTGGCTAGTTACCACCCTACGGGCAAAACCGCGCCGCCTAGCGATTTAACGTTCCCGTACGATGCCGTGTAGAAAAACTAAAGGGTTAAATAAAAACTGCCACACCCCTTCCATGTAAGCCCGCTTCCATCGTAGACTGCATCATCACTTACAACCAGGGTCCAGATGAGATTGCAGACTGCAGTCAAGGGTTAACTTGAGTCTGAATAAAAAAAAGGTATTTAAGCAAGATTTTTAGCTGCTGAAAAAAAGGGCAGTATGCAGTACTCACGGCCAGGCGGTGCTTGAGCACGTCGAAGGGCTTGCGCTTCTTGGTGTGCGTCTTGCGGCAGATCTCCTGGTGCTTGGGCAGGCGGTCGGGCGCGAAGTGTCGGCCGCACACCGGGCAGCCGCCTTCGCTCGGGACGGCGCTCTTGCTGGCTGACGGAGCTGCGCGGGGTTTGTTTGAAGCGCTTGGCGGCTGTGAATTCCGAAATAGAACACGAGCGTATAGACTTACTTTTTTTGTTCAAGATGACTTACTTCTGACGACAAATTTGTCTGGTAAAAGCATTGATGGTCTAGGTCCAGACGCACAGCACGTACGAAATATTGTAGGTACCTACATCTACGTTTAGAAAGAGGTTTCGCTTCGTAGAGCATTGTCTACCTATGTGACGTTTTGTCGGTATCAACAACGCTCTACGAAATCTCTTTCTAAAGGGCGATGTACAATATTTCTTGACGGGTACGGATTCATATTATTGTTCATTCTTGTCGCTAGTTCGTTACAAATTAGGTATAGTTTTTACATTTCACGAAGACGAGTGGCTCATGCTTGTGTTTAAGTCGTATCGTTATGAGTAAGGCACACGAAATCTGTGCGTTTGTGAGCGCTTGCTCACGACGGATTGGTCCGACATGCACGCACACTTACGCAATGCTCTTGTCAACAGATGGTCAAAAGCTACATACTCGTAGAGTAGGTCGGTATGTCCAAATGAATTTCTCATAACTCGAAATCGCGAAACAATTTTAAAGAAACAAATTAATATGTACCTACCTACTTCAATAAAGCAATCAATTTAAAATAATGTTTACCGTGGCTGTGTTGTTTTTAAGTACCTGCAATAAAAATATTTTTAAACTGGTGTAACGTAGTCTTAACATTATTATAAGATCCATAAATAGGCCTAAATGTTATAAAATATACCTATATCTAACATTTTTGAATAATTATCTACGGGCTCTCGGCTATATTCATCGATATATTAAAATATTCCAGTGATAGGTATACCACACACACATAGCATTGGTTGTGCCAGATTGGTTGTGTCCGATTCTTCTTCTGCCTGAGACCTTTTGGCTTTAATGCTCAAGTATTGGTGGTGCCGGGATAACCAAACCCTTAAGTAGCAACAACTGGTGATGTGTGGCACAAAATTCAGAGAATAAACGTTTTTCTTTCTATCTTTATTTCTCTATAAGTACATGTACAATTATGTCTGTGGGCATTCTGTGGGATGTTCTGTGTTTTCGGGCCAATAGAGGAAAGTAACATAAAGAAACACTCACTGGAACTCGCTGCATGACCCCCTTGGGCTTACTGCTCTCCCGCGCTGGTACCTGACCGATATACCCGCTTCATTAGAATTTCGTAAACAACCATCAATTATCACTAAAAAATTTAATTTAATTTTTAAGGCATCAATACATTATGAAAGGTGTGATGACATTGATTGAATCATCATTGAATTTGCGTGATTTTTGAATTTGGAAACGTCAATTATTATTTTTCAGTTTGATAAAGTGTCTAGTTACTTATTAAATCTTTTTTCATGAAGGTGTTCTATGACTATGGAAATCTTCGTTTTTGAAAAAAAAATCTTCCCATAGTACATATATGATATAACGCGTAAAATTTAACTCCTCACGCGCCATTTTAACTTTTTGTGTCAAATCATGTCAAAAGTACGATTTTAGTTCTTATTTTAAAGGTGAACAGTACCTACCTACTTTTAACATGACAATTGACCCATAAAGTTAAAATGCCGCGTGAGGAGTCATTTTGTGCGGACTTTACCCTATTTTCGCTGACAACTCTTCTTGGTGGAGTGGGCGCTACTGCTGCAGGTTTACTTTTCACTGGACTTTTAGGCCTCTGTGCAGCAACTGGACTTCTGGAAAACATACCTTGATTCTAACATGCACTAATATGACTAGTATAGCCTTGTTACAGAGACTTGTACCTAGTAGGTAGGTACCTACCTACTTAGTTACAGAGAGTAAAATTTTACAATCTACGGATCTAATCTTTAAACAAGTCTCAATTTTCTGTTCACGATATGGTAATTGAAAGCGGTGATAGTAAATGTGAAAAGTGGGGAGTTGGGGGCTCGAACACGCACCCCTAACTAGACAAAGGTGTGGAAAATCTGCCCCCAGATTGGTTCGTCAGCTAACCTTACGTTTCCCGCGCAGTAGGAAAGAACAACCTTGTAACTTGTGGCCAACCGAAGTTTCGGCTTTGGCCACTTTCGGCCAAAAAAAACCACCTTCGGCTTCGGCCAAAATGGGCCGAAGTTATCTTGAACTGAATTTCTTTAACTTCGGTTAGAAATCGGAACCTGGACGTCACGTTTCATTTAGTGTCGTCCAGCTAGTCGATTGGCCCAGAGGTCTTTTTACCTGACGCTAACTGTGCTTTGATGCCTTACCTTCTCGGTGGCCTTTTAACTTCGACGACGGGTTCAGGAGATCGCGGCGAGGGCGTAGGGGCGAGCGCCTCAGGGAATGTTTCATTTTCAATCATTTCGTTGTTGTCATTATCTACGTGATCCCTTTCGTCTACTGTTGGAATTATCTCGCCGTTGCTTTGTGGCTGAGGAAAATAAATTATTTATACAATAAATTACGACTAATTAAATTATAAAAAGCGAGTTACTTAATAAAAACGTGTCAAATTACGTGTTAGTGTCTGTCTGTCTGTCTGCTACGTTTTCACGGTCCATCAGTTTATTCGATATTTACGAAATTTGGTACCTACCAGATATCTTAGGTAGGTACATCCCAGGTACGGACAGACTACTTTTTGCCCCGGCAAATAAAAGATTTTTACGAAAAACCACGTAGACGTTGCAAACATTATCTATTGGTAGGTAGGTACAGAGATAGCTTACATATAGAGATAGAGACGGACATAGGATAGGATTATTTTCATTCCGGAATATTAAAGAGTTATCTCGGGATTAAAAATATGTCAAAACCTTCCACGTTGACGAAGTAACAAATAAATTTATGATTTTCCAGGGTAAAAAGTGGTCTATGTCCGTCTCGGAATGCAAACTATCTTAGTACCATATCGGTTAAACGAGCCCTTTTGCATTATATTAGAATGGAAACTACGAGTATGAATTAACCGTATTTAGTTAAGGTTATATCAGGCCTAATTGCGTTGCTAACCTGCCACTTATTAGTTGCTGCTGTAAACAGACTGTTTAGTTTAGTTGTCTTACCATAATTTTCTGTGTATTCAAGTCCGTTTCGTGATTGTGGTTAAGGTCGCCGGAACCATTTACCATATTGTCTATTTTCTGGACCTGAGGAAAAGAAAAATTATGAACCTGCGTACGTACGTAAGTCTCCTCCTTATGCTGACCTAGTAACACCTAATAGTTTTGAGCACACCCACAACAACGCCACTTATTGGGAGATAAGGTTTTCGATCGAGTCTGAAATCCACCTTTTGTACATATTTATTGCTTGTGCAATAAAGTGGAAAAAAAGTTTGCATATTTAGTTTGAGAAAGAAGTAAAAGCCTGCCTTTCCTTAAGAATGTATGTAGGTTTATGGACTATAAAGAAGTTTCCATTTACCTGAGTGGTACTTTGTTTCTTAACACTATGGGTGCTGAAGTTCGTGTGTGTTTTGGCAGTCTTTTTCTCCACCGAGGTCTTAGTGGTTGAGGAAACTTTGGTGTAGCCATTCGGCAGGGTTTTCCGTGGCGGAGTACGCTCTGTGTTCTGAATTGGTTGGAGTGGATAGCTTTTATCGATGCCTTTTGTACGCCTTTCTTCGAACATTTGTCGCACCTGAGAATGTATGGGAGAACGTTTTGGATCAATTTAATATCCTATTGACATAAGGCTGCGGGATTGCGGTAGAATGACAGCTACACTACACTGTCACGATCGCAATCACCTCTGATTGGTTGATGCTCACTATCACTATTGTTGTGAGCAACAATGCATTGTTGCAACAAGAATCGCACAAATTCAGCCAATCACAACAATTGAGATTGTAATAATTATTGATGCCGCTTTTAGGCAATCGCCCTACTGAAGGGTTTTACTTACTTAGAAATGCATTCTCTAATGTACCTACTTACTATTAAGATGTCTGTTGATTTGGATAATTTACCTTGTCAAAACTAGGTAAGATGTAATTTGAAATCCAGTAGGGTAAAGCTTTTTATGCATTGTGTATAAAATCTTTTACTATTTATCTCACTCACTCACATACGCGCTGCTCAGTCGGCGTAGCCGCGCTGCTCTGTCGCAAAGCCACCCTTACACCGTTTGGGTGTAAGGTTGCATCCATCCACAGCCACAAGTTCCCCATTTCAAATATTCAAACGTCCGATAAGAAGCTTTGCTTCAAACTTTGGTCTAGACAGTGCTTTTATGCCTGTCTGCAGTCACGTGATCTCTACTCATGTGCTGAAGTGCACACTACTGCTTAGTGAGTAGTAATGGTACCTATAATATTAGGAACATATTCAATTTGTTTTGTACCTTTCCCGGGTGGTGCGTGACGAGCGCTTGCGGCGGAGTGGCCGCCACGCCATTGCTGGGCGAGTGTCGGACGCGGTCGAGTGCCCTCGCCTGTTGCGCTTCGTACAGCGAAGCGATTTTCAGCTCACGCTCCTGAAGTTGCTTTTGTTGAAAGCGTGCCTGTTGAAAAATATTCTTTAAATGTGTTGTTGTATCACGCACAACAGTCGAAACTACATATACTTAAGGGTATGAAACCGTGTAACACCCATCTCCCATCTCTAAACCACCACAATACTTAGGTATCTAATATAACCCTTCAGATAATAATTGTACTTAATAGTACTTTTCAGGTACCTACTTGATAATACCAGTACTAATTTCTATATTCAATCCAAGTATCACCTGAAACTTACATTGAATACGTATAGAAAACGGAAGTAGGTAAGTGTGGAAACCTGCTTTAAGCATTGTTGTACTTAGGCGTAGAATTTTCGCCCAATTTTTTTATTATATGTAGGTACTTACTTACCTATTATAAAATCTCACAAAAAATCCTGTCTGTATATTTTATATTTGAATAAGTACCTACTCGAGAGGAAGATCTGCATGTACTATGTATACATCTTTTGTTGTACGAAACACGCTTCAAGTCCAAATACACTTTCAGAAATAAAATACATTTATTTAGGTAGGGTCTACCAATCCGCACATGGCCAGCGTGGTAGACTATGGCCAAAACCCTTCTCACTCTGAGAGGAGACCCGTGCTCTGTAGTGAGCCGACGATGGGTTGATCATGATGATGATGATGATTTAGGTAGGTCTGCATAGATGTACCTATGTATGTATACCGGTACTTTATTGCACCACAAAACACAAATGACAAGTATACGATATCAAATTTAGAATACATAAAATATACGACCTTAATAATCGCAAAATGATGTAGAAAACAAGAGGGTGGGAGGTCGGCGCCCACGCATCGCTGCGCTCGCGCTCCACAACCTGCCCGCGACTTTATTGTTCTGTTGAGCACCGGCTACCGCTTCCGTAAGATATTGCGTTATTGAAGGTCAGTGTTTACAAAATCAATTAATTTCAAAGACTTGCTAGTTGCTATATATGCACATGACGGATAAACTTACGGACATAAGTAATATCAACTTACCTAATACATTACAGCTTATAGAACCTTGATATTTTGCATGTAGGGAGGATCTGCACATACCTAACGTAGACCCCCCAAAGAAAAGATTTCTATAAATTACTACACCCGAGTGTTGCGGGGCACACTACAAGCATCTACAAAATACGGTCAAATTATCAAAAAGTTAATTAGTACCTCTAATTACGATTGAAGCTCAATAAAATATTGAAGAAATTAAATAATCTATCTAAATCTGAAGTGATAAAGTGATAAAGGCATCTTTTTCACACTAAAAATAAATCGTATGATTTAAAAGTTGTTTTTAAGAATTTTATTTTTAGTGTGAAAAAGATGCCTTAATCACTTTTAGACAGTTTTCATTTGTTCAATATTTTATTGAGCTTCTAACGTAAGTAGAGGTTAAATAAACACAGGTTAAAATGAGGGTGTTTTTTTCCTCTATAATATAAACAAGGAATAAGGCCGGATTTTTCGAAATTCCCACTCCACGGGATAGGGAATAAATCTATAATATAAACAAGGAATAAGGCCGGATTTTTCGAAATTCCCACTCCACGGGATAGGGAATAAAGTGGATTCATATTTTTTCCGAGCGTAGCCGCGAGCGGTCGGCAGTAGGTATATAAGTTCAATTATTGACAATGCTCACTGAAAATTTTATTGTAATCGATGTGGCCATCGGAATTGATTAGCGTGTAAGTACACTCAAACGATCGCAATTCTCTTCAATTAACGGAGCAAGTGAGTAGGTATGCTTGTCACAGTGTCCGTTCTTTATAAAACTAGGATTTGTCATAATATTATAAGTATCAAATGTTCAGGAAGATCTATGATATAAGTACATAGGTTGCTATAAGGGTAAAATTTTCTCTGTGATCCCCTCATATCCTTATATCATTATGATCGACCCATAGCCGGCTCATTATGAGACACGGGTCTCTCAGTATGAGCATGGTTTAAAACCATAGTCCACCAAGCTGGCCAAGTGCGGATTGGTAGACCAAATCCTTATAGATATCTACTATATTATTATAGGTACCTGCCCCAGTATGACTATCAATCGTTATAACGATTTAACGGACAGGATTATATGAAAATCATGGTATCGATCTATTTCTGCCGTCCTATTTCTAAAAAGCGCTAACTGCAAAAAATAGTTTTTGAGTTAAAGCTTTCCAGTTTCCGTATTTGAAACTTTCCTACCTACAGTTCTTGTTCAGTTCTTGTGCCACTTGCGAAAAAGTACTCTTATCAGTATTTACTTATTACAGTAGGATAAAGACAAGGGATCACAATCAAATTCGCTTCGCCCAAGTGGCCCGGTTTGCACACATATACACAAATCTATGTTTCTTATTACGAAATGTAGAAAAAAGTTTTATAATATCAACAACTTCACTTTATTATAAATCTTAACACTTGACCATAAAGTTTAATAAAAAATATTTATATTTAAGACCTTCAGGCTAGAAAAGAGGTAGGGTTAATTATGAGAACTTCATCGTACCAACCCTGTGAGCTATTGAGGTCTCGAGTATGAGTTGGTAGATACTTTACATCAGTGACAGATCACGATTCACGATTATCTAAATGAGCACAATTAATATGTAGAGTGGCATTCTTGTTACTGTTAGGCAGTCATTACAAGGATCCTGATGCCGGTTAGTTAGTATTGAACAACGTAGGTTTAATGGACTCTGAATACTGATACATTTAGTGTTTAGTTACATCATGAGACGTCAGGAATCCTTATAATCTATAGTAGACTTATGAGAGCTCATAGGGAATTTTGTGGAGGAGCTCGAGTAAAAGTTAAGTTCTACTGGAGGGTTAAATTTACCTAAAAAGCTAAACTTGACCTGTTCCGTGTCCTCAGGTCAAAATTTAAGATGACATAAGCAAGCCTAAATACCTACCTTCTGTGCCTTATAGTACCTACTACCTACCTACCTAACTGTTATGAGTGCTGATGTCCAGATTTTTATTTATTTCTTAGTCCAGTATGTATTAAAAGTATTGGGGGTTACGTGAAAAACAATTTCAGCTCGCTGCAAGGAGCGATCTGCCAGGTAGGTCTTTACCACGAAAAATCTTAATCACACGGGAAAAAAGAATATCGAATAAGTCGTAGTCAACAGCTAGTTCTAAATCTTATGGAAATAGATATTTAAATACTGAAGTGTTATCTAAATATACACAGATCTTAGTCTTAGAGCTAGTTTTATGGCATCAGGCATTAACGATAATTTAGATATCCTTAGTCCAAGGCAAACGTCTAATGGCGGAGGAGCTCTCGAACAATGACCATACAAGGCACATAATATACAGTGTTTATGACTCATTGGCAGTCATCGACCTTAGCTCGTGATAGGGAACATCACGCTTTGCTACATAGCGTTAGCGTTTGAGCTTCACTGCGATTTTTGTATAATCGGAAATCTAATATTTGAAACCAGTTTTCAGCATAGTTTAGTGGGCAGACAAAAAGGCGGCTCTCACGATATTTCAATTTAAACACAAGCTATGGACATCAACTCTATTAAGACTTAAAAACCTTGATTTTAAAAAAGGGAGATAGTTGCGTATCAGTTATCATCACGTAAGTACAGAAATATATTGTAATATTTCGTTGATATTATATTTCTGCGCTGTCCAGTGATATATGGTTAAAGACAATCACAAATTTTGCATTTATCATTTTCAAAGGGTCATCTTCAAATACCCTTAATGATCACGAGGAATATTCGAAGCATCGATACCTAGCTCATGATCACAGCGTGCGTTTTAAAATGACTAATGAGAGGAAATGATAAGAAGACTAACGGAGCGGCTCTCTAAGACTTTGATTTTGGAATGTTTTGATTTCAAAAAGTTTATGTAGAGATACCATCGAAATTATGGTTGGGGACTGGGGTATCAAGTACAACAGGGGCTCGCTCTAGTCAGGAATTTGGCAACCAATTTTTGCTAGTTAAGATTCAGCAAAATACTCTCACCCGCCCCGGCTTCGCTCGGGTGGAATTTAGGAAATCGACGTGGAGCTTGAATTTCCAAAAAATCCCGAAACACGTATTTCTTCATTTGTGACCGGAAACCAAAATATAAATTTTCATGGAAATAACTTGAAAAATGACGGATTTCCATTCAAACTTTCATCTGTTAGCCCCCTTGGTAGTAGAATTTTCTAAAATCGTGAAATACGTACCTACCTATTTTTTATTTTTAACCGAAAGCTTAAATACTAATTTTGATCGATGTAACTTTAAAAATGACGGACTTTCATACAAACTTCCATCCCCCATTTAACCCACTTAGAGGTGGAATTTCAAAAAATCCTTTCTTAGTGGATACCTACTCTCTACAAAGAACATACCCTCCCATGTCTCTAGGACCAGTGGTTTAGGCTGTGCGTTGATATATTATAAGTCAGTCAGTCAGGACTTTGAATTTTATATATACCGAAGTAGGTACCTACATATTTTATTATTTTTAAACACAATGCCAGGTAAACTTATCTAGACGACCTTACTCAGCGAATGCAATATGATACAGTAAAATTTGATCTTATTCCAAAGGTGACAAAACAAAAGGTTTATTTTTACAATCTCGTTTCGCATTCTCCATATACGGTGCTGAGTCAGAACTCGCATGGCAAGGCGTGTGATGTAACAGTGGGCTGACTAAGTTAGCGTGCCGTGTTTATTGTTATAGCTTTAAAGGACTGTTAGGTATGTAAATTGTTGATTGTTAACTCTTGTGGTATAGGTGTCTAGGTTCGTGAGCACGAAATAACATTTTTACGGTTCTAGAGTCGGTCAGCACAGAGTTTGGTTCGTTTACCGATATTTTTTGTCTATTCCCGTATATTTGACTGTCGGCTGTCGCATTCTTATTATTTTTGCGTATGCAGAGAAATCTTAACTAACCCATATATCACAGTGAATGCGGAAGTAGAATTCTGAACTATTGACCCAGTAATACCTCAAAAGTCATAAGTCAAACTCAAATAATTTATTCAAAACAGGTAGGTACCTACTTAATAGTCACAAAACAAAATAAAGTATTTGCACTTTTTGATTGTCAGTTGTTAGATATGTTAGATGATATAGTGCTATTGTTAGAAGCTACGAGGATTCTAAACGCGATCAGATCTGAGAAGAGCCCATCAAACTCAGCCGGGTACCTATTCTTTTTATTATCACCACTTCACCTAAGAATGACTCCTATACATTTTGGAATAAATACCCTTCCGGAACTTTGGAAATTGGAGTCTCCAAAATGTACTTACATTACCCGGCAGAAGATATTGTACATCGACCTTTAGACTTTCGTAGAGCGTTTTTCGAGACCGACAAAACGTCTGTATGAGTGACTGAGACAACGCTCTACAAGCCGAAATCTTATTCTAAAGGTCGATGTACAATATTTCTTGCCGTAATTGTAGCCGTAGTATCTACCCATGTGACTTTATATTTTTCACAAAAGATGCGTAGGAAGCATTTCTTTCTATTGTTGTTTCAATTTTCATGTTTGCTATTGATTTTTAGGCAACGTTATAAAGCAATAAGTAATTACCTACGAGTAGGTAAGTAGATTCTGTCGTAGCTACAAAAACTTGTTAAGTAATTAGATATCAGAACTCGAATATCAAACTTTAAACTATTGTCATATTCATTTACTCAAAGGTCACCGGTTGAAAGAAATAAATAATTCTTAGGTTTTGTTAAAATCGATACTTATTAGATACCTACTTCCAAAGACAACTGTATTTCAGTAAGTAATTTTATACTTTAGTTAAAATAATTTTACTTCGAGAAGTTTTGGCAGAATCCATACGATAATCCATACGGTAGTAGAGCTTATTAATAAATAAGTAGATACCTATAGATACTAGTGTTTACATAAAATCTATACTTACTTACCAGTTACCACACATAAAGTGTGCACAGAAAATATGAAAGTGGAAAGAATAACAATAAAAATATTTTTTTCGGAAATCGAAATATCAATCAATTATTTCGATTTTTATAAAAAAAGCTAAAATTAAATTTAAGTATATTAAGAAAGGAAGTTTTATTTGAAGATAAAATTACCTGAGAATCAGGTAGAGTTAGCCAGCCATTCCTTATTTCCGTAGGATCAGCTCCTTTCAGAGACGCAGAAGCGATGCGCGGACGTATCTTCCAATAATTAGGTTTCCACCAGTTACCACGATCTAGGCTCTGCGATAAGTCATTAGACTCCATAGTTGATACTCCGAATGAACTAAGATCAGTTCTCAAAATTCTTGGGTATAGTGAAAATAGCGACACAAAATCCTCCAAAGTTTCGTAAGTATAACTAAGTAAGACACAAAAACATAATAATTAATAATTACTGCTATGCAAAAATTATTTAAGTAATATCATCAATAAGGAAAGAAGAAAAAGAGACCATGAGATTAGGTATGTAAATTACTTAGTTATAATTAATCATTTGTCCAAATTGTTACGCTAACTTTTAATAAGATGAAGATTTTATCATAGATTAAATTATGTAACACAAGGAACAAGAAAACATAAGTTGTACAAATTCACAATAAGTCTATTATTCAGAACCTTATTCGTCCACGATCAGAACAGAAAAGGATTTCTCTACTATCGTTAAGTTTGAAATCCTTGAATGCAATATTAATACTGAAGGAAAGACGTCAAGTCGCCAACACGCAAACACACTTTCAGGAGTCTAAAAAATAAATACGTCCAAGACCAAGAATTTCAAAAGCTGAATGAAGGTAGACCTGCCAATGAGGGCAACTGTTTGTTTATTTCGTTGTCTAGCAACAGTACACGTGGTAGTTCCAATGTCACGGTGTGAATAACTCATGACCTCGAGAATTACCGCTAACTTGACCCTGTTAAAGTTTAACTTCGATCTTTAGTAGTGCCTATTGCTAGTGTTTTAAGACACCTGCATTACTAGAGGTAGAATGGAATGGAGAAGGGAAGTTAAGCTAAATTACAACTTGGGGAAGGCGTTTTAAGGTTGGGAATGGGAAAACAGTTTGTATTTGCATTGATTTGCTCGTGGTAGATAAGTAGGTAAACAAAGGTGGGAAATTGATGGTAGAGTTACTTGCGGTTTTGTCTACGGATTGGTTTACTTAGTTTGCACTGCGCTGATATTACATTGACAATGGAATATCAAATAATAAACAATTAAGATTTTATTATTAAAATAACAATAGTAATTTAAATCTTTAAATTGAGATCGTTGGCTAAGTAAAACTCATTTTAGGTACAACAGTTAATTGTTAAACCCCCTTTGCATTCTTACTTTCTTTTCTAGTGGTTTTCAAGTGGCTCCGTCGATGCGTCGCGCAAATTTTATGGGTGTATTCATGTGCCTCAAGGTCCTCACATACGGTATACCATCAAGTACTATATCGTCCAATGTATAAGATAGCTTAAGGCTTGATAAAAGGCATTTTGAAGCAGTGACAGAATCACTTGACGATTCTAAAGCGCTTTGTAAAATATAAATATTTGAATAAAAAACTCTTTTATTCTGCTCTACCCTACCTGTAGTTCGTCCAATGTAAGTTTGTCATGCAAACTGACATCCCCACCAGGTTAAGTTTGCATGATCAAGACAATAAACCTACAACCATTAGGTATACAAATTGGTTGATATACGTAGGTATAGTACGCGACAGGTCGAGATGGCAAACGGGCAGGGAACGCCCCGCACAACCCCCACGCTAATCCGGTGCGGGCGAACGCGGGTTTGCGGGGCGTTTCCCCGCCTTTCTCATACCTCAATTGCCATCTCGACCTGTCGCGGACTATAGGAACCTACTCAATGGCAATGGCGTGTAGCTTATATTTAGTTCAATACTCGATACCTACTATAAATAAAGCGAAGCTAGAGATAACGAGAAGAAGTAACAGAGAAAAGAAGAAGGAAGAGCGAAGAGTTAGTCCAGCGATTAGCAAGACGTGCTAACTGCTAACACGCCTCAAGTGAAACAGGCGTGTGCGGAGTAAGTCGCCGCAAGTAACTTCAGCTATGGTGACTTTTGTTCTCGTGACAATATAAGCATCAGTTGCTAACATCTCTGTTATTCCAATCCCAGAGTCATGTCTTAGCCTGTAACAACAATTATTATTAGCTATAGGGGATGGTATAGGTTTTATGACAATGAATTAAGGTCGATTGTAGATTGAAAAGTGCCCACTCCACGCAGCTGGTTCAGGCTATAAACATGCTACAAGCAGGCTGGGCTGATTCATAATCTCTTCCTTGTAGGGCGGCCTTTGTTGACGTCATCACTTTCATTTCTAATTTGATTAGCCATTGGCCATTGCACGTCCGCTAAGGTCAATGATTGCACCGCTTGTTATGTTCGGTATGATCTGATAGGTTTTTTTAAAACTTAAATAAGTAAACCAATAATTGGTTGCTTTGCCGGATATTTTGACACGTTATTACTTTCTCTTTAGGTACAAGGAGGAGAAAATATTACCTGATGATAATTTTAGGCTCAGCTCAAAATGTACAACGGTGATGTACAAAAAGTACGCGACAGGTCGAGATGCAAATCAGGGAGGGAAGGCCCGCACACCCACGCAGCCCCCGCGCTATCCCGGTGCGGGCTAGCGCGACTGACGTACGGGTGTGCGGGGCGTCCCCCCGCCTTATACCTCGATTGCCATCTTAACCTGTCGCGGACAAAGCGTTCTAAGCAATTAAAACCTACGGAAACTTGCACGCCCAGAGTTCTCTATGATATTCTCAAATGTGTGTAAAGTCTGTTAATCCGCAGTGGGCAAGAATGACAGACTATGACCTAAACGCTTCTCATTCCGAGAGAAGACCCGTGTTCAGTAGTGGGCCGACGATGGGTTGAACATGATGATGATGATGATGATGATAATTGTTTTAAAGCTTGATTAAAATTGAAAGTCAGTTAGGTATGACAATCATTTTAATTTGGAACTTAGTGCATCTTTCAGAGTGTAGCTAAATAATTATTGTATTTAAAAATGTTGGTTATGTGGTCTGTATATCATTATCGATCGAATAAGTAGATGAATGTACCATTGTGTACATTGTGTAAATTTTAGGATGCAAAACTATACTTTAATATCTGGTATTAGTTCATCCCACGCGCGTCCTACCGTCGTCCCACGTGGTAGGTATTACAATTTACAATTATGTACTGAGAGCAAAATTACAGCAAAGTGCTGTTTAAATATGGAATATTGGATTATGTAGGTACAGTACGCGCGGCGAGAGTTTGGCTTTGACCGTTATTGCGCAGAAATCAGAAATTGGGTATCAACGGGCAATTGTGGGGTGCGGGGCGGGTGTGTAGGCGCACGCGGTGCTCTGATTGGCGCTCCACTGCTCCAGTCGTTCCCTGCCTCTCGCATCGATACGACGTACCGCGCACTCGTGTTGTACAATCACGTTCACAAGTGAATTGCTATTTTCGTTAATTGTTTATTGTTGTCGATTGTTATTATTTGTTGAGTTTGTTTGTTTAAGTTTGTCAGTTTTTTTTGTTAAATATTAAAAAGTGATTTGAAAATGCGTAAAAAAAACATTGTTTTAAAAAGGCAAGCACGGAAAATGATATATGACGTGAATTGCTTTTTAAAGAAAGAAGCTGACGAATGTGTCGATTCATTGAAGCAAATTCGAAGTCAGATTGAGGAAGTTGCTTCTTTACTCAGTCAGTCGGAGAATAACCAAACTATACAGACTATGCAGGTAATGAAAACGGAAACTGTTTCTAAATTAAATTGTGTAGTCAGTAAATTAGCTAAAATTCAAAAACGGACATCGGAGGCCACTAAGACTTCAATTGGAACTGTAAAAAATATCGCAAATCAAGCCAAGAGTTCCGATTTGCTAATTACTTTCAGAACACCTGGAAAAAAACGTCCCAGAGCTAAACCAGTTACGAATATTGATAATTTTGACCAAGGTATTATAAAAAGATGTATACACAATTTTCACAAGACGAATAATGAACTTCCCACCATTGGGAAACTAAAAAAGAAACTTGAGGAAGATATAAACTTTAAAGGGTCAGAAACAAGTCTTCGTGTAATTATAAAGGAGTTAGGATTTCGCTGGAAAAAAACAGAAAACAACCGTAAATTACTAATAGAAACATCGAATATCCGATTACAACGCATTGAATATTTAAGTAAAATAAGAAAATATCGACAAGAAGGAAGACCCATTGTTTACACAGATGAATCCTACGTAGATTCATCGCACTCAACAACCAAAGCCTGGAGCGATGGCCCTACGGAAGGACTAAAAAAACCCATTTCTAAAGGACAACGAGTCGTGATAGTCCACGCAGGATCTGAAGCTGGGTTTATACCAAATGCTTTATTAACTTTTAAAGCCGGCACCAAAACAGGGGACTATCACGACAACATGAATTACGAGAATTATGAAAAATGGCTTAGGACACAATTAATTCCCAACCTACCACCCAATTCTGTAGTGGTTGTCGACAACGCTTCATACCACAATAAACAATGGGATTTAGCACCGTCCTCCAATACCAAAAAAGCCGATATGCAGAATTGGCTAACTGATAAAGGCATACAATATGATTCAACAATGCTCAAGCCACAATTGTACAACTTGATAAAAGCTAATAAAGAAAGATTTAAAACTTTTTCAATAGATCAAATTTTAGCAGAAGCAAACCATAGCATATTGAGATTACCGCCTTACCATCCAGACCTCAACCCCATAGAAATGGCATGGGCTACTATTAAACAATATGTAGGTAGCTAGCAAAAATGTTAAATGGAATTTACAAGAATGTACCAAACTTATCAAAGAAAAAGTATCCTTAATGGGTGCCCAGGAATGGGGAAAAATATGTAAAAAGGTAAAAGATATAGAAGAAGAGTACGTCAAGAGTGACCATGTAGTTGATTTACTTACCGAGCAATTTATAATTCGCGTCGATGATAATTCCGAAGACGATGATTCTGATGATGGTTATGAAGATGATGATGATGACAACTGCAACCGAGGAAGCCCTGAACCCGGACCCTCAACAAGCAAAAGACGTTGCACAATTTCGTGTCGCGGCAGCACCACTGGACCATGCGGTGATTTCATAGAAGGCGTTAAACCTTTAACTGATTCAGAATCTGAATAGCACTGCTGCTAAGACTTTTTTTTAATGTTAACTTTTGTATTTAATAATTATTTTAAGTTTTCTTTTGTTTGTATGTACCAATTTTACATGTATCTTGGAATAAATAATTTTATTAAAAAACAATTATTTAGAATTTTCATCGCTGTCTCTGTAAACTTTAAAAGGAAATAAACATTTTATATAAGTAAAATAACTATCAATAGTTTTAATAAATGAAGAAGTTTATCTATTTCGTATTATTTTCTAGCATTATTACCACTGTACATGAATTTTGACCCACTCAAATATCCAACCTGGTACATAAAAAAGGAAAAGTATTGTGTGCGTGACAGTACCCATGCGCAGTAATCCCCTCCACCCGAAGGTCAAAGCCAAACTCTCGCCGCGCGATCTGTAAGTGGGATTTGGAGACAAGGTTTTTGAAGGTCATTAGTTGTTGGTTACATACAAGCAAACTTTTGTAATGAAATAAACACAGAAATATCTTTGTCGTAAACTTTTAGCTGTGGTTTCTCTTTTACATTTAGCGATTTTCTCGTAATTTGACAAATACGACGATTGCTAACATATCTGAATTCTAATTAAGTAGAAATAAAAAGATTTTTTTATTCAAATGAACCTTTACAAGTGTTTTTTACTCGTCAAGACTTGTTCGGAAAATCCTTCCTACCAAGAAGAATTAGCAAGAAACTCGGCGGTTGCTCTTTGATTTCTTGATTTCGTATCTGATTGATTTGATCTTGGAATAGCTGACAATTCTCTTGCTATTGAATAAAACGTATTGTTGCAAAATACTATAAATTTAGCCAATCACAACTTTCGGGCTAGGAGCTAATTGGCTTAGAGATTAGGTGCGGCTTTTCAGCTAATTGGTTTGGAGCAGGGTTTCATTCAATAGGAAGTAAAGAGAACTATATTCGTCATCATCATGATCAACCCATCGTCGGCTCACTACAGAGCACGGGTCTCCTCTCAGAGAAAGGTTTTGGCCATAGTCTACCACGCTGGTCATACGTGCGGATTGGTAGACTTCACACATCTTTGAGAACATTATGGAGAACTCTCAGGTATGCATGTTTCCTCACGATGTTTTTCTTTACCGTTAAAGCAAGTGATATTAATTTATTTAAAACGCACATAACTCTGAAAATTTACCCCTTTAGGGGTTGAATTTTCAAAAATCCTTTTTTTAGCGGATGTCTACGTCATAACAGCTATCTGCGCGTCAAGTTTCAGCCCAATCCGTCCAGTAGTTTGAGCTGTGCGTTTATAGATCAGTTAGTCAGTTTTTCCTTTTGTACATATATACATATTATGAGAGTGTAGGTACTTATATGGCAATTATTACTTCCTCACTGCATAATTCAACGACGCTATAATGTATCCTGCTGCTTGTGTGTTGGTTCCCACCATTTATACTTCGTATGATAAATTTATAATCGATTTTAGGTAAAATTATTGAGAGTTCTTTTAATGGTAGGCCACTTTAGCAAAAGTTCCACTTTTAGTTGCAGTTGAATAAATTACCAGACTTTTGCAGAGTTCAATATCTTTGAGTCTTGTTTCTAATCTTATAAGCAGTGGCAAAATTGTATTCTTGGCCGCCCTAGGTCCCCGCCCAGGCCATGTTATACTTAAGTAGGTACCAGCCGCCCCTTTCTCAGCACTCATCATATTTATATTATAGACTACATAATGAATTTACTTTATAGTCAACTTTAATCACATAACTTTTTTAATAACATCAGTGAATTTTTTGCCACGATTGACCGCCCCTAATATATGGCCGCCCTAGGCTCGGTCCTATTGGACCTTAGGGCAAATCCACCACTGCTTATAAGTAAATAGGTAGGAACTACACATGTGATTCTATGAATTAGGTACTTAACTCAGAATTATTTAATTTTTTCTCTCTTACCATTCGCAAGTCTTTAATTCTGTGAAAAAGGGAAACTCAAATCAGTGTACTTAAATTAAAAGTCTTAAACTGAAAGCTCTGCATAGTATTCGTATACTGCTTAGCTTTAATATCGGCCTATTTTGTGTGGCAATGTAGGTACACCGTACAAACTGGGTAGATATATTTTGACATATTACGCACCAACCAATTCCAAACAAATCCAACAACCGACAACCAACACGTGTAATTTTTTACCTATTTTGAATAAATTATTTGATTTAATTTGATTTGATATTTAATGTATTTTAGGTATGATAATTATAACTGTCTTTATAAAAGGCAGACCTGCATGGCGAGCCCTATTTACAATGACAAAAATCCTAGTAGATTTCGTGCGGCAAGTACCTACCTAATTACTTAATAGGCAACGCAAACGGAATAGGGAGTGCTTAGGAATACATAATAGACGGACTTTAATTGCCTCACTAATTAACTATAGTAGTTAGATATCCTATCCTAATTTTAGGAAGTCCAAAGAATATTAGTTGACTTTCTCTTGAGTTTTCAAAATTTGACACTCTCTATTATAGTGACATTACCAACCCCGACACTCCATAAATGGTGTACCCACTACCCGCAAACCGGCCTGTCCTGTTTCAAAAAACTAAATGCGACCGGAGTCGCGGGCATCATCTAGTTTTGAATAAAATCAATAGTAATTAATCCGAGGATAAATCAATAGTATTTGGACCGAGGACCCCAAAAAGGAAGTGGGACCGCGCTACAAAAACCACTTTTATCCAAAGTCTTTTTTGGAAGCGCAGTCTCAAGAAGCCTATATGCCCAGCTGTCTAAAGCTCTCATAAAAGAGTTCCCATGGGATTTTAAAAAACTTAAATTTATGCTGACGGAGTCGCGGGCACTCTTTATAATATATTTTATAGTAGGTAGGTACCTACTATGGCCGGTTATTATAGTTATAACATATTTTATAGTAGGTAGGTACCTACTATGGATGGAACTTGCACTTAATTGCATTTTGCGTTCGTATTTGTATACCTATTGGACACGGTGTACGGACAGACAAATTACTATTGCATGCAGTGATGACAGACAGAATATTTACGACATAGCAAAAGAATATTGTGAGTAGGTATGCAATACAATACAGAAATGCAATAAACATTATTTAAATAATAATTTTTGAATTTGGAATTTGAGAATTTATAATTTCAAAATTGATCTCTGGTCTGGTCTTCTGAGACTTGAGAGACTTCAGCCGTGGCTAGTTATTATCCTATCCCGGCAAAGCCGTGCGGCCAAGCGGTTAAGCGTTTCGGTACGATGCTGCGTAGAACTAAGTAGGTACAGGTTTAATGAAACTGCCATACCTCTTTCAAGTCAGCCTGCTTCCATCTTAGACTGCATCATCACTTACCACCAGGCGAGATCGCAAGGGCTAACTTGTATTGAAATAAAAAAGATTTTGATTGATAATATATACTTATATTATGTAAAGAAGGGTCCGCACGCATTGGGAAATTTCACCGCGCGATTTTTCTTACAAAATTCCGTGGCAATATTATGAAGTCGCACGCACTCGCGGAAAAACACGAGCGAACGGCTTCGTACAGCCGAACAATTTCTATGCGCCACAGAAATCTGTGGAAAAATCATGGTGTGAAATTTATCAGTGTGGGCTTGCACCCTAAGAACGCTCGGCGAATTGAAAGGCATGCGGATCGAAATGATAGGTACCTACCTATTTACTTACGTATCTGATATTATGAGTTGAATATGGAGTATGGGTAATAGAACCCGTCGAGTAAGTACTAAGAACTTAAACATTACATTATGGTCTGAGGACAATGTACATCCTGTAGGTATATTTCGTACAGAACAATTACAAAAAACACGAGAAACTAAATTTTTGCCAAATTAACATAAAGTCAAGTGAAAGAAGGAAGACACAATATGACTGCATCAAAATAGGTATAACCGTTCCGTAATAGTGTGAGGGGTCAATACTGTCGTTTCACTTTCGCCATTAGTCACCAACCGTGCTGCCTTTCAAAATTTTATGATCAGATAAAGAATTATCGGTCAATGAACCGAATTGTTGAGATTAGACATCTTGATTATGGTCCAGTTGCATGATGGGTAGTTAAAGTTACGTTACGGTTACCGTTAAACTGTAAGTTTACCATGATTGAAATAGTTCAAACGACGTTCCTCTGTTCTGAGGAGTAGCGCAGGGCGTTCATCTAGCGACAGAACAGAACTCTACATAGAATATATTGTTATAAAAAGATAACTAAATAGAAAGATAGCTAAAAGATAACTAAAAGATAACTAAATATAAAAAGTATTTAAATCCGATACCTACGATACGTAAAGTTCCTATACTATAAATATGCGATAGCAAACAAATTGTAATATGTTATGTAAACGTCCCACGCGAATTATTATTCAAGCAATGAAAACATCCATTACATTAGCCACACAATACACGGAAAATACCAGCAATATACTTATCTATTCATGGGGATATGTGTCATCAGTCAGCACACCGTCTGTCCCAGTTTTAACGATCAATAATAATTATATTATTATCTACATATGACAAACGTTGACTTCGTTTGAAAACCGCGGTGAACATTATTGTTAAGTTACAATGTTTAAAACCATTTTAAAAATATGAGTATGAAAACTTAACACACATAAGTTTTTAAATTGAAAATGGCACAATATAAAACTAAATTAAACAAACCGGTCAAGTGCGAGTCAGACTCGCGCACTGAGGGTTCCGTACTATAGTCGTATTTTTTTCGACATTGTGCACGATAAATCAAAAACTATTTATCATAAAAATTAATAAATAATCTGTTTTAGAATGTACAGGTAAAGCCCTTTCATAATTATGATTCTCCACTTGGTTTGTTTGTTTAGTTTGTTTTCATTTACCAAATAATTTTATTTCCGGCTATGTATTACTGGTATTTTTAGTTATGCCAGGATCTGGGAACCCACCACATTATGATCCCAAGAAAACTCTTACTTATAATAGATCTTACCATAGTAGATCTGGTTTACAGAGAAGATTTCCCGAGTTGAAGTGGCTTCGGCCAAAGCTAGTATCCTTATTCTTTACCTACCAATAAAGCTGAAGGCAACTCTGCAATCAAAAACTGCTTTTAGCATTCCACTAATATGTCATCGCAATTCACACCAATTGAATGTCCTAGTTTACCCGATCGATACTTTTACAGATAGAAGAGATTAATTCAGGTCATGCACGTTAGAATGTCGAATGTTTGTTTAGCTTCTTGTCTCATTCACACACCGACTATAAAAATATTGAATAGGTACTTAATGGTAAGTATGGACTTACCTAGTCCTAACTGGCTGATAAGCTTGGCTTCGCATTGAGATTCAAAAAATGTACAATGTAATTTCCTACTTATTTTGAGTTTGATATGTCCCCTCTAACACACTTCATAAGCGTTTCGTGAACAAGAATATTTCCTTTGGTAGGATTGATCCTGGGGACCCACAACATGATTTTGGGGGAAGTGATCAGTCTCATCTTGATACCAACATTATAGTTAACTTTTAAGTTAAAGTTTTAAAGTTAGTTAACTACTAGGGCAAGTTTAATATTATTTTCGAATAAATCAGGGATACTGAATTCATTTTTGAAATATTGGAACCAATTATTATTCCTGAAGAAAAATCCAGTAAAAAATTATGATGGTTTTCTGCTTCTTGAAGATTCCGTTGTTGATGAAGATCATGATTCTTTTGCCATAGGGATCACCTTATTTTTATTCACTAAAGAATGCATCGCTTCTTTTAGACGGATCTTGACTACATCATTTCGGGCTACGCCCACATTATTTAGTCTCGATCTAAGCATCTATTTTTTTATTCAATAATCTTCAAGTTTACATAAACTGTTCGTGATATAATATATCTGTCATTTAGTATGAACTTCAATGGCGTTGACTCAGCCAACTTTACTTAACGTTTAACAAAAATTTAACTGACAAAAAAGAAACTGAAAATTATTCGTGCACTATATTCCTACTTCCTAGTCCCTGGGTGTTTTTTTTTCAAATTTAATTATGACCGACTTTTAAGTGTGAACTTAAAAGTCAGTCTTAATTAAATTTGAAAAAAAAAATTGAAAAGGGTGACCTTTTCAATAAAAAGAATCATCATAATATATATAAGTAATAAGACTGAGTGAGTACCTACTCTGTAAAAATTATGCGTGATCATCCGTCAATCGTCATACACAAAATAAAAAATGTGAAACACGCGTCGCGCGTCTATATGAGAACCTTTTTTTCATCGGTTAAAAAATAAAGTAGCGAGAATATTGTAATATGTACGAATTGTCAGTTTAAACGTAGCATGTTGATATTAGCTGTAACATAAAAATGCAACTCCTCAATATATCGAAGTAGGTTGCCTGCACATCGGATTGAAAGAGAGGTGATGCAAAATTATGTGGGTTAAGTAGTTAAGCAATACGATTAAGACAATAGTATGTAAGATTTCTTTATTGGTATTGTTAGCCCATAAGTTGAGTAGATCATAAGCCGGCTCTCAATAAACATCTTTCACCGTTGCCGCATTTAATTATTACCATACGGCGCACAACATATCTCAATATGACATAGCCATAACTAATCAAGAAAACAAGTAAACGCTCACGGTTGGACAACCTTTAAGGGTGAAAGCATCGTGGTAACTCGTAACCTGTTGATATTAAGTTATAATTATTTAAACGTAACCTCGTTGCCGTTATCGCTCGTACGGCGCCCTTTCATAATGTTACGCGATAAGCTTTTTTACCGCACGACTCTGGAGAGCTATTCAAACTTTATCATTAACACCAAAAATACTCGAACTAGAGATAACGCACATAATCTATTATTACCTATGTACTTCAGTACCCTTATTATAAATGCGAAAGTGTGTTTGTTTGTTGGTTTTTTGGTTTGTCCTTCAATCACGTCGCAACGGTGACGCACGGATTGACGTGATTTTTTGCATGGGTTTTTTGCATTAAAGACGCCCGCGACTTCGTCTGCGTGGAACTAGGTTTTTCAAAAATCCCGTGGGAACTCTTTGATTTTCCGGGATAAAATAAAAAATAACCTATGTCACTCTCCAGGTCTTTATCCTTAAGTCCTTTTTTCATGGGATTGTTGTATAAAGTCAATACCAAACGATGGATATGCGTCATTCTTTTTTGTTTATTTATGGTCATGGATAAGTTAGGTATCAGGAAAAAATCGTGACAGTAGAATTATGCTAAACTATTTCTATAGGGAATTTGGACAGGACAATGTCTGTCGGATCAGCTAGTATGAAATAAATATATCTATAAGTATTTGTCATAAACTGCACAGAACCGCGTAGGACTTGCTGCTGCAAATCTATATACGGTTATCGGCAACCAGATCTCATCCTCCCACCACGTTTAACATATTTAGCGCCAGGGTCATTTTAGCAAAGCTTTTTTTAGCTTCCTTACATAAAAAGTTCCTTTTGAGCCGTATAGAAGTGGCATGTCTGTTGATAAAAAATTATAATGATTTACGTCTCTAGTGATTCGAAGGTTAGAATGCTAGATCATTCGATATAATCTAGTGGCATTTAATAAGGCATCTGAAATTCTTATATTTTATAGAATCGTTTGTAAGGTTTAAGTTTCGATGTAACCTAACATTAGTTTGTTGTGGGCTCTTCTCAGACCTGTCGCGTTCGGAACCCTCGTAGCTGTTTTAAGTTTACGTAGTTAGTTATCACCGCTATATCATCTCACAAATCTAACAATTTTGACAATCAATAAGAGTAACATGTTACCTATTTCAAAATTAATAAATCATTTAACTTTTTATGATCTTATGATTTGGTATGCTATACTTAGATAGAGCCTACCCGTAGACCGTGCCTTCCTTCTTCTTGTTTCGCTGGTAATTTCAGTTGCTTCGTATCTCAAAAATACCCAGGCATCTTCATTCAATTTTAACCGAAGTGAAAGATTTTAATGAGGATTATTTTTCTACTAAAAGTTAAAGTGAGAGGATTTGAGTCGAGTAGGTAGGTACCTACCTATTAGCAGTCGAAATCCGGTTTGTGGTTTTGAACTTTCTTTCATTTGATAAAGGATGCTCCAGCATCGGTTTTAAAAGTCGTGGAGAATCTATATTACCTAAGCACCTTTGAATAATTATGTACTTACTACTTAGTATATTTTTTTTTTCAACACACTTGCTTATAAAGTGGCTCTAATTTCACCGAAATTAGGCACATAATGACACCTATAATATAATCAAACTGTGACTTTTTTATACTACGACACTTATATAGAGTTTATTTTATTTTATTGGTTGAGTTGCTTTGTTCTTAAAAAAGTTTCGATACAAAAAGATCGTGTTAAATAGTACAAATAATTTTTTTGTATTATTTTCTTAACAAACGTTGTATGATACACATGTGTACCTAGTTCTCGGCTCACTTAAAACCCTCACCTAACGGCTCAGGTTTCAATGGCGCTTCAGCGGTAATCACCAACATTACACACTTGTACAATAATGTACTATTATAATTTTATAGCGTTTTACCTACACTTCAAGGAAATTTTCTAAAAATTTTTAAATACATATCAAAAACTGCGGACCGGGCAGGCTTCGAACCCGCGTCTCCTGGGATCGCACTCGACCTTTTTATATGTAGCGAGGGAATTTTCGATATGTATTAAAGAATTTTTAGCAGCATACTATTAGGTATACCTACTTATTATTATGGTTCATACCTCATAGTGCATGCCGTAACGTGGCTCCATTTGACCATCATTAGCAATCGTATCTTCATAGAAGCTTATTGTTAATAGTAGATTGGAAAATAGATTTTCACATGATTTTAGCGTTTTGAAAACCAAAATACTTAACAAAACATGTTCCAGAAAAAAATATGGATCAAAAAAATCAGAAAGTTTAGATAATATTAGGTTAAGAGATTGCTCTCAGACAGAATCGTCTGTCTGTTGATCGTAAGCAATAACGATAAACTAGGTACCTACTACCTATTTGCGGTTTTACATAATATTAGTACCTACTAGACTTTGAAGCAGATTCTGCTATGTATCTACCTATCTAAGAGCTATGTTATTAACTAATAATAACACAATCATCATCTCAGAATTAGCACTCAGATCGAACACTTCGGTATCTCTATTATTAATTATTCTATTTCTGTTCAGGCAAATTAGGTACATATGTACAAAACTGACGTCAATGAAACCACTACAGATGTAACCAGCGGGGTTCCGTTGACTGGATGATATCAGTGAAACGGCCGAGGTCAAGGTTCGCTTACCAGACTGAAGAAGTTAATAGAAGAGTACATCTCTTTTACACTTACTGTAAAATTTGTACGAGTGATTGAAATGGAGATAAGATTTTAAGAGGCAGTTGGTGCGTTTGAAAAAGGACCGTTGATGATTCATAGAACAGTTTCAAATAAGGCGAACTCAGATTATGGATGGAACTTTTGGTAGTTAGTTTCGAACTTTAGATGGGTAGTAGTAAAGTTTAGTTTCCAATGTCATGAATTACTTTGTTTTCATTTTATCATTAAGTCTAATTAATGAGTGTAATACAGTAGTGGTTTCGATACCACGTTAGTGAGTTTTGTTGTGTTGATATTTATAAAACATCCGTGTGAACGAGCGTCGAGCACCATCTTGTATCGTCTGTAATCTGTATACTTTTACTTAATTATTTTGTTAGAACAAGCGATTGGTAAAGGTTGAAAACCGGCCAAGTGCGAGTCAGACTCGCGCACCCAGAGTTCGCACTACAGTGCTACAGTCGTATTTTTTCGACATTTTGCACGATAATCAAAAACATCAAAATAAATAAAAATCTGTTTTTGAATGTACAGGTAAAGATAGCTTTCATATTACCCCACTTGGTATAATAATCTTACTTTGAAAGTTGAAAATACTAATTATTGTTCATGAACATATTTTTTTTCTTGTGATGTAACCACAAATTTACGGTTTTCGCAATTTTTCCTTTAGGCTTTACTTGTGCTATAATACCTGCCTACCTATCTGCCAAATTTCATTAAGTTCTAGGTCAACGGGTAGTACCCTATAGGTTTTCTTGACAGACTCGACAGACGGACAGACAGACAGACAGACAGAAAAAAACTAGGTTATAAGGGTTCCTTTATCCTGTTAAGGTACGGAATCCTAAAAGTTAACTTTTGTCATGATGTCTCATGTCGTGTTTCAACCCTCTCTTATTTCAGTGGTCATAAAATATTATCAAGTGATAAGCGATAAGTATAAGTATTGGTAGTTACAAACCTACATATATTGCGATCCAGTTTCAAGGTCAAGATTATCATGATGTAAACAGGTGTTCTTGAAATCTACGATTACGATTACCTAGTAGGTATCTATTGATAGTGCAAATTACAATAAACCTTCCCACCTACCTAACTTCGTTGACACGTCTAAAGTTTTAGTGTGAAATCAAAAATCCCTTTCTTTTTCCTACCCAACTAAAAAGTTCTGCCATCCGTCTGGAGTCTGAACTCTGGACTAATATGTTTATGAATAATTCATAAGCCGCTTGAAGCTATCTGGAACACTGTGAACAGTTAAGTGAAGGAAATAAAAGCTTTTCTTTAGTCGATCAAGGTTCAAGTGACCTAGTTATGCCTTTCTAGGCACTTGTGTTGTGCGTTATTCAAATAAGGTTTTTGGCTGAGACGTGAACTAAAGTGACTAAACTATAAATCGAAGTATGTGCCTACCTATACTTATAATTTAAATCTATTTCAGCTTTCTTTGAAAATATGTGTTCTTCGATATTAACTGAAAACCTACTAGAAAATATATTGATATGCGAGACATCATGAAAAAAAAATCATGATTTCCTTTGTACTAAGCAATTAGTTAATTGCAGCTTTTGTACTGAGAAATTAAGGAATACATATCGTTGCTGTACCTGTTATTGGTTGTTATTGGTTCAGTGGAATTGCAAAAGCTAACAATGTGGCAAGTCGGGCGATGGGCAAGTCATTCTGAATACATAAGGAAGGAAACACCGTCGATTTATAATGGAACCGGCTTGCCAAGTTGTGATACCGTTTAATGCAGCATAGCCAGTTGTTTAGTTATAAAACATGACGTGAATTTTCGCTTTTCATAAATTCTTTCGGCCTTTTACTCTCTAGGTATAAGTACAATAGTAAAGAAACCTGCAACCTGAGAGTTCTCCATAATGTTCTCAAAAGTTTGCCAATCCGCATTCAGCTAGCGTGGTGAACCAGGGCCAAAACCTTTCTCATTCTGAGAGGAGACTCGTGCTTAGTAGTGGGCCGACGATGGTTCAACGATAATGATAATGATTTAGGCTATGTTTAATTTTATTCAAGGTCTGATTTTTTTCAGATAGGTACCTACCTAGATAGTTATTACTTATACCTACCTACTCGTAAGCCGTACCTCTACATAAAAATATTAACGCATGAGAGTTGCAGAACTGAACAAATTAATGAACTAGTTAGGTCCATTCTAATTTCTAATGAAGCAGTGGGTTTGATGGGAAGAAACCATACTTTGAAATATTGGTATATCTAAGTAATTATATTAAGTAATTAGTAGGTATCTAGTTACAGCCCTTTTGACAAAGCCTTGAGGATACCCATAATGTCGTTAAGATGAGATTTAGAACAGGACGTACGTTGTAAGGTTTCGAAGGTGATACCTACCTACTTAATTAATTTCAGATCAACGCCATTTTGAATTTGATTTGAATATGGCGTTGATCTTACAGCCAGATTTAAGAGTTAGGAGCAAGTCCAGAGTTAGAATATCTACAGTCCTGAGTTCTGTGTTCTGAATATAATTCTGCATGCTCGAAGACTTTTTAAAAGCTGTGGGTTGGTACGTTGATCCGGCTTAGTCTGTGCCAAGACCTGGGCAGTCGGCAAAGAACCTACCTACTACTATACTTACTTATTCGCTTATCATTTTATTGATTTATCAGATTCCGGGCACCCTACCGGTTTTTCACTCTAAAGTCTAACCGGAAGTGCATTTTCAACCGAACTTTAGCAATAATTTGTTTCTTTTATTTATAACGAATAAATAATATATGTAGGTACCTATTATTATCTGAAACTATAATAGGTATAGGTACCTTATCTATCTACCTACTACCTTGTTTAAGTAGGTAGGTAAACCCAGTTCAAAATACTTTAAATCGAAAATTTGAAACATTCTTATCGAATTCTGAAAACTTGAAAGTCTCCATCATTACCTAGCCATATTTTTAAGACTATTCTAATGTAATGTAATAAACATCGATGGTATTAAGGCATATCTAGATCTAGGTAACCTGCTCAGAATTTCGCAATGTGAGCCTTTACACGGCCTTTACCAACAGGACTCGTTGAAAGTTGAAACTACAGGATTTTTCAGCATTCATCAAACTTTTAAATTTTTATATAGGTACCTATTCTATAAGGAGTGAGTAGGTTTACCTGCATTTGAAGAAGTCTCGAACCTCCGTTCTTCTCCATCCTTGCAAATTCGATGATCAAAAATATCACTTAGTTATTGGAAGACACGGCAAACAGTAAAATACGAAAAATAAGTAAGTAAACAGTCCTAATAAAAATAAGTAAACATTACACGCGATTTATCAATAAAACAACACATCCTTCACAAAATTTGACACTTAATGTTTGACTTTATGAATCAATTTTACCGCGATAAGTTCTAGTCGAATTTGGAATGCGTTTTATTTAAATTTTCGATTACGTAGGCATGCCGCATGCAGCCGTACAGCCGGCACGAATGAGATCGGTTAAGTGATTAAACAAAGCTAGTGGTCGCCAGGAGACTCGGCTCGCTGATGCCGGCCGGGGCGAATCACCGAGAGATGGCGGGGCGTGCAGCCTGCATGACTTTGCGCTGAGTAATCCAATACCTAGGTTACCTAATGCAAGACGTGTCAATCTTATATGACGCTGTATAAAGGCTCCGGCTAAGTAGTATAAATTACGATACCTGCGTATCAAACTATTATTGTATTAAACCCTATAATCCTACAAGCTCGAAATTGTTATTTTGTGATACCTATACCTATACCTTTTACAAAATAAGAGCTTTTAAGTAAACTCTGACATACATTCTTTAGTTACCTATAGCCATCCAGTTTCTCCTTATAAACAGACAGGTTGATGTGACGCTGCTGAAGATCATAGCGGCCGCTATAATATTATAACGGCTCTGCTGTTCCTACTACCTATAGGTAACTGATAAGGTGAAAAATAAAACACGAAGTTACACCATATCGGCGTTTGTTTATTTACAAAAGTTACATACAAACATTCATAATTTATGACATCTGCTATGAACATAATCAGTTATCGTCTACCATACGAATAAACGACGCGTCGACGCGACGGCGACGTAGGTACGCGTCGTAGGCCAGGCGCGTCTGACTTAGCATCTAATCTACTTACACAACAGACACGCCAACTTCTGGTTCCAACCTACCGACCATTGCATGAAGGCAACTGCACGACAGAACGTCATACTGAACGCGTGGGTATAGTACCTACAACTTATCTGTTCATCATCATCATCATCAACCGATAGGCGTCTACTGCTGGACATAGGTCTCTTGTAGGGACTTCCACACGCAACGGTCTTGCACCTCCTGAAACCAGCGGCTCCCTACGACTCGTCTACAAAAAATCGGCAGCCAACTTGTTGCCACATAATTTTTTATGATGGTTCTTTAGATCGACCAGGATAATATTATTGTCTGGGTTGGCGTGTCGAAAACCGATTTGTTGGCGCGTCTGTAGATAGCTTTATTTATATTCATATTTTCATTACCTAAAACCTAAAAACTCTATGCACTCGCTGTGAATTCTCTCTTCAAAATACCTAGTTTAGACACATTTATAGAATTAAACTAAATTATAAATACAACAAAATAACTATATAGATAGGTATTTTTATGTGTTTAAAATATTTAGTTAGGTACTTAATTGTAATGAATCTCTGTGACCTGACTAATCTTTTACCAAACAAACAAGTCATGCAGTTAATTAACTTTATGTATATTTTTCTAAGTATTTATTTTTAAGGTAGGTACCTATAGTCCGCGACAGGTGCAGATGGCAATCGTCGAGGGAACGCCCCGCACAGACAACGTGCTAAGCCGGTGCGGTCGAGCGCGGGTGGCATGCGGGTGTGCGGGGCGTACCCCTACCTCATTCCCCGATTGCCTTCTCGACCTGTCGCGTGCTATACATTAAACGTTTTATTAATTTTAAACTCAAAATACGATAAGGTACCTAAATTTGGAATGCTAATAAAAATACTAATGATCTTTATTGTTCATCTAAATTGTATTCAGTAAGAAATTAATGACCTTTGATTACTTTTGCAAAACTTTGAACCTAAGACAATATTTCATAGGTAAGTACTATAGACTATATATAGACTAAGTGTATTGTACATAAAAATAAAATAATTACATAGTTAGAATATAACGTAAAAATACAATTCTAAAATAAACTACAAGAAGTGCCCTTTACAAAAATATCTCTTTCAACGAATCCAGCGTCAAACATTTCTTTATTGCTGCCTATATATAATATATTAATTAATTATTAATAGGTAAAAACGGTCGAGATGGCATTCGGGGTATGAGGCGGGGGGACGGCCCGCACACCGGCACGTCACCCGCGCTCGCCTGCAAGGGTAAGCGCGAGGACTGTGCGGGCGTGCAGGGCGTTCCCTCCCCGCTTGCCATCTCGACCGGTCGCGTACAATATGTGAGTTTCCTTGTTGCACCATAACTTCTAAATGCCTCAATAAAAGTCCACGCGTAAGTTATGATCCGAAAGAACATTTTAATTACCTACTCGTTTAAAATAATTAAGTAAATAATTATCTAGGTAGCCACCAGTTTCTGGGTTTATGTTCAACAATATGTATAATATGTTAAATCACGAAAGCCCGTCTGTAGGTACTAAATCACAGATTTAGTAAGTAGCCCCACCTATGTGCGAATAGAGAGAGAGAGCCAGCGCGTGCCAGACCTTTATCATTTTATAAAAGCTAAAAGTTTCTCTGCGTATTGCCCCCAACACTGGGAGGAACATTTGTTTAAAGTTTAAACGACACTGTGTCTATGTTTGGCAATGCATGACGCTTCTGAGGCATAACGTGATTTCTAATATTATTTCGAATGAAATATATAAAAATTAGACTCTATACTTTGACGTAAGATTTTTTAAACCTTGTTGCCTTGTTATCTCCCAAAGCAACCATGATCCAAACAAAGTACCTACAAACATTCAAACAAACGTTCCCCCCAGTGTTGGACTGTACGGACAATACGCAGAGAAAAACGCAGCTTTTATAAAATAACGATGGCCTAGCACGCGCTGGCTCTTAGTCTAGAAATTTCTACTCGTATTGTAAGTTTTGTAAAATTTTAAGAGGATTGGATTTATTTAAGAAAATGCTACAAAATAAGTAAAGAACTTATAGTATAAGAAACATCGACATTTTGTTTTCACGCTCCCTACTTTTAATACGCGACTAGTTTAACCTAGAATACGCGTAATTACACAATTTGCTACTATAATAATTAATCTATCCCATTGCAAGATATTTGATGACTAAGTACCTACTTACTTAGGGATGATTTATGCCAATACGTGGCGGGCACGAGCCGTCCTCGGTGCTTCATATAAACGTGTTGGCATAAATCATCCCTATACTATGACTTATCCCTTCCAAGCAGCTTCCAAGCGTAAATCTTGTACTATAGGAGTTACTACTTAGGTAAGTACATAATAAAGTAGGTATATAAATAAATTTAATAATCCATTCAACGAAATTTAGTTCATCATCATCATCGTTATGATGAGTCAATCGCCAGCTAACTACTGAGCATAGTTCTCCTTTCAGAATGAGAAGGGTTTAGACTTTAGATCGTTATCCACCACGCTGCTGGCCCAGTACGGATTGGCAGACTTCACACACCTTTGAGAACATTATAGAGAGCTGTCAGGCATACCTACAGCTTTCCTCACGATGTTTTCCTTCACCTTTAAAGCAAGTGATTTTAAATTATATTTGTATATTTTTTTAAAGTTTTTACCTACACAAAAATTGCGGGCCGGCAGGAATCGAACCCGCGGCTCCTGGGATCGCGCCCGCGCCGCTCTGACCACTACGCTACGGCTCGTTTGATGCCAAAGATATGTATTTAAAATTATTTAGACTGAATTACTTAAAATGCACGTAATTCCGAAAAGTTTGAAGTACCTGTCCGGCATTGAACCCCCGACCTCCCGAATAAGAAGCCGACGTCTTAGCTATCACCGCTCAAATTTATTTATCCCATTAAAACTACGAGATCTTTCAATTGGTTTTAATTTCTATAAAGTAAGGAAACAATAAAATAAAATAGATTGTGCACTTAATAACTTCATCCAACCTTTAGTTTAAAACGTTTTTGTTTTCACACAACCTTTATTCATCTAAAGTGAGCGAACTCGATGTAAAGCACTGAAGTGCTAAAATACGTACCTACGTTTTAAGTACCTGGGCGGCTTGCTTGGCTTCTGGAGTGACCTCTGAGAAGCTGCACTATTAAATGTCTCACGTACAACAGGAGGACCACCTCAAAATGCGGAAACGGATCCAGAAAGATGTACCTAATAAATAGTTTCTATCAAAAAATATCTTGCAATGCAACACTCCGCAGGACCAGGGTTGCAGCGGTTCTCGTGCCTAGGATTTTACACAACACAGGTATTAGGTATATAACGTTAGGCAGTCTTTGGGTAGGTCGGAAGATTTTAGCGACTAGGTATAATTATGTTTTCGATAATAATTGTACTAATACCACGATTAACTGCACCGACCAATTGCTACTGCATCTAATGCATCCGAACTAACAAGGGGAAAAGTTTCCGCCATGTTTTGACGTCTAAGCTAGAAATAGAATATTTTGATTCAGTACATTTTGTCATATAACTAATTATTTTAAATGGAATTGGTAATACAAATTTTCAATGGATTATTTGGGATAAAATTCATTGAAAATATATTAAATACCTATATTATATTTCTAATATAATAAAATAAAATAATACCTATATATTTTTAGATAGGACGTCAAAACATGGCGGAATTTTTTCCTTAGTTAGTTTGCATGCATTTTAATTGGTTTGAAAGACATCTTAAAATATTTCAAGACACAAATTCCAACATCCAACTACAATCGCCATCTTTTCAAGTTTTTAAGTTTGTCCATTTGAATTAATAGGTATGACTTATAAATCATCAACTCAATCAAGTCTCTTTTTCATTGGTCGAAACATAACATGCGGGGATTCTTGCAAAAAGGGGTAAAGTCTAGTAAAAATATTCTTGTCAAAAACCCGGTCGATACACAGTACATAATGCAGGGAAACTCTGCAGGAAATGTTTTCCGACAATGCAAGCTTTTGCATCGCATGCGGTTTACAAATCACCCATACCCCGAATGCGTTCTAGGTAGGTACCTATCGGCCAATGAAAATAAGCCTTAAATACACATATCTCTTCTCCGCATCGTATCATTTCTGACGGTAGCGACCCCTTTCCATTATTCATACAAAGGTAATAATGCGGTGGATTCCCTCTTCCCAGATCCTTCCGATTATACACAATACCCGTTTCATAATCACCTCAAAATATTAAGTTTTCAACTTGAAATTTTTAAGAGTTCCGTCGTTTTAATTAGTGGCAATTCTGTATTATTCTACCGACCACAATCTACAAACTAACATCGATTCAACTTACATCTATAATATTAAACTATCACTTTATTGTGGTTTAATAATTTCTTCCATATTAATTATTATTGGTGGCATTGGGGTCAAAGCGAATTTACTTATTTCCTATATAATGTTATTAACAAAAAAATAAAAATATTTTGACACTTTTTGTGCGATTGTATAATACCCTGAATTGATACAAGTAAAATATCTCAAAAATTTTTGGACAATTTAAAAGGGTAAAAAGTAAACGGATTTATTAGAAAGGGTAAAGTTGTCAAGATCTTTTTAAAGAGTTTTATTAAAAGTAAAACTCATGAAAAAAGAACAAAAGAAAGGCAATCAGGAGTAGCTACATAATATACTATATATTATGTCATCCAACAGTGAAACTATTTCTGTGCTTTTAAAAATCTATTTCTAACTTTATGAAAACTGGTCTACGTGTTATGGGCCATAGTATATAGAATACGAATTACTAAGTCGTAATGGCTACACACACCTTTTCTATAACAAACACAGTTACGACTATAGAGCATGCAACTAGTACAAGCATTATCCCTTTGAGCCAATTTTATATATTCCGAACATTATTTCTCTAGGTACTATTAATAATTTATTGTTTCGTAAAATGCAGAAATATAAAAGTCATAAGATATTCTTTTGCAATTAGATTTTAATTGGCACATTAGTAAAATTCCTTCGTGACTCGTGACCAGCACAGATCATTTTTCACTATATTGAGCAATAGTGGCACAATTGAATCATATACGAACATCTCCCAGCAGTAGATTGTACTGAATATACTCTCTTGAAGAACCAAATATTCAATATCACAAAAGATTCCTTTACCAAAACAGAATATTTGCAAATACGCGATTTCAATTTTCTTCGTCTCGATTTGGAGTATCCACAGAGTAGCAAATGAAACCCATCAGGAGGCTTAATTCGAAAGTTACATCATGAAATCTCCGCAATCTACTCCGAAGTCCCAGTCGTCGGATGTTCCAGTGGCAGTGTCGTCGTATTCAGCAAGTGCTTGTTCGTAGGCTGATGCTTCGTAGGCTGTGACGCCGTCCAGCATTGAGCATGCTTGGGAAACGTTGGTGTGGTGCATTATCGGCATTGCATGAAGCGCAAAGTCATCGCCATCTTGTGACCATGTCAGACCTGTAATGTAGCAAATACCATATTAAAACAATTATAATATTCTTAGGCAGTAAAATCATCAATAACTTAAGAGATTGGACTAGTTTCTTATACCCTTTTTATTGTTGACCTAAAGTCCGTAAAATTGGTTCTACTTGTCTGGTATCCTATTTGTCTTTTTCTCAATCGTCATCGTGTGTTAAATTCTACTCGCGCGAAGATGAGCTAGCGAAACCTGCCGTAGCCTGGCCCCAGTCTGCATTAAGATATACCTATGCGTAGTATAGCAAGTAAGGCATTACTTACGTCCACTCCACACGCCGTTAGGTAGAGTGACCCATCCCCAGCCCTGTCCCCAGGATAGTTCGTGGTCAAGTTGCCCCGCCAGCGGGACTTGCCGCTTGATGACTGCCACCAGACCGCGCCCGTCCAAAGCGCCGACCGTGTTGTAAGATGAACGCGCGTACATTTCCGATGATGTCGTTGCTGTAAAGAGAGATTATTTTCTAGCATATTCGATCAAACACCACGCTGTGTTGTTATGCGTTTTAATCCGGGCCAGAATCCTTCTGGATTTTTCTGCTTAATTTTTTATAGCTCCAAAAAAAGTAATAGGTAGGTAGTTATTTAACTCAATAATTTCAAAATAATTATAGATAGGTACTATATCTTTGGAAATAATGGTACATATGTACCTATGCCAAGCGCAAGTTCTTTGTTTACTGATCAAGAATTCATATTATAAACGAGTGAGAATAGTTTCAGAATAAAAAAGCTCGGATATTATCACCGATTTACTTTCTTGTGCGAAGACGAAAAATCCTCGGCTAGACTAGATAATAAATGGAGCCATCTGGTAGGTATGTTGGCTACGGAAATGTAGACGGTATACTGTGTTGACTGATTAACTCGAACGTCTTGGGACGCTAATTTCTTTATCTTTTATAGACAACTAGCTAATGCTCGCGATTACACAAATTTCTAATCCCTATTTTACCCCCTTAGGGCTTTAATTTTCAAAAATCCTTCCTTAGCGGAGCGGATGTCTACGTCATAATAACTATCTGCATGCTGAATTCCAGCCCGATCTGAGAGTCGAGTGGTTTGAGCTGTGCATTGATAGATCAGTCAATCAATCACTCAGTTAGACAGTCAGTCGGTAAATCAGCTTTTTTTATATTTGATATAGATTTGGTAACTCAGAATATTTCATAAGTCCAAACCCCTTCGAAAGCCTTTCAAACCTTTTTTCTGAACCCTTTGCATCATGATCTCACTCATATACCTACCTACTTATATCTGGGTTTATCTAGTACCTACCTATCATATAGTAGAACTTATTAGTTAACTTTTAAGGCTTTGCTCCAGGAATGTCAGAGAAATAGTTACGAGTAATGTATGCAAGACCCACTAATAAGATGGCTTCTAATTTTCATTATCGCTTTGAACCTTAGTTCGTAACCCTAATCATGAGCTAAGCTACGAAATGATACTATGTTACCTTCATTTCACACACATAGAGATGTGTGTGGAACCTAAATAAAAACTTTTGCTACGTATTTCTTAGTGAATGAAAGAATTATAAGTAAACAGGTAAATAATTTGCACCTCCTGGACAGAACAAAATTTGGAGTCAGCTGATGAGTTTGCGTTGTGCTTACTTATGAGTGCTTATGAGATTAACTTGGTGTGTTGAGGCCTGGACGACACTTCCTTTTTGTTTTACAAGAGAATTTGGTAATAGAGGCTATTGACCTGGTGACCTACCTATTTGAAGTAAGAAGGCTGAAACAATTATTGTCATCGCAAATCTCGAGAACAGCTGAACCGATTTCGCTAATTCTTTTTTTATAATATTCCTTGAAGTACGAAGATGGTTCTTACGGAGAGAGAAATTTAAAAAATTTGAATCGACTGTTAGGCGGAACGAAGTTCACCAGGGCAGGTAGTAAATTATAAATTATTGCATTTTGATGGATAGCGCCAAAACAAAAATTGCTAGTTTGAAGGTGAAACTCTTTAAAGTCATTCGACTATGTAATATCCTCAATAAATGTCTATTGATAAATAGGTGCCTCAAACGATAGGTACTTACTCACAACCTTGAATGGGAAGCTGGAAGAAATCTCTGTTTAGAGATAAGCATTTCCGATGTAACTTAATTTATTATTACTTTGTAACTACAATTTTTGGTTCATGAATAATAAAAATAAATAAATAAATAGGTAGTACTTAAATAATGGAGTTTAAGCGACGGAAAGTCACTAAAATTTTTGCATCTTTTGAAATCTTATTAGCATTTATATTTAATTATCGTTTGCGCTGCTTGGTAGATTTAGTGTTTCCTAACAAAACATTTATATTACAAAATATCTAATATAGGTATTAAAATACCTTTTATCAAACGTTCAAATCAGTAATTGCCTCCCACCCCAGATTGCGGTGTTAAAATACGCGAAAAATTAAAAGTCATGTGGGCAATGACCCGTCCACCGACCCGCTAAAACGTAGGACGTGGATGCTTTTGTTATCCGAGATCAAATACCCATAAATAATAACTATGTTAAAAAAGCTCGCAAAACTAAAATCGGTAAAACATAGCCACTTGTTAGCTTTGATATCCAGACTGTCCGCGAATCGTAGTAGAAGGAAAAGGTATCATAAATGGACTGACAGATAAACACACTTTCGCATTTATATTAATAGTACCTTCCTAAGGACAGATAGAGCCGGGGACATGTGCTAGTTATTTTGTTTAGACAGAGGCTGTTCGCGACAGGTCGATATGGTAATCGGTGTATGAGGCGGGGGACGCCCCGCATACCCGCACGTCTATCCCGCGCCGGGTTAGCGCGGGGGCTGTGCGGGTGTGCGGGACGTCCTCACCCTGATTGCCAGCTCAACCTGTCGCGTACTATAGGTTTTACCAGACCTATTGTTTTACCAGATTTAATGCGACATGGGTTATGCATTAGGAGTTCAGAAGTACCTACCGAGTTACCGACCCTCTCGAAACTTCGAAGTGCTCGTCTAGTGGACCTTTTTTGTCGCTTTATATCCCCAATTATTAATACTTCAATATGAAAATGTTCTAATAAAATTGTTACATTTTCAAATTGAAGTAGGGGGGCCCTCAGTAATTGCCGTCGTCTTTGTCCAGGTTGAGCTATGTTTAGTATTCTATTCCAATATCCTATACCTACATATTTTATTCGTACCTAGGACGTTGGCCTCCTATACTTGAGAGGTGCGTGTTTCGATCCCGGTTTCGCACCTCTAACTTTTTAGTTTTAACGAGTTTTGTGCGTTTAAGCAATTAAGTACTTATCACATACTTACGGTGAAGTATAATGTCGCAAGAAAATCTGAATGCCTGCGAGTTTTCCACAATATTCTCAGAAGTATATAAAGTCTGTCGATCCGCACTTGGCCAGCGTGGTAGACTGTGGCCAGACCCTTCTCATTCCGAGAGATACCAATGCTCAGTAGTGAGCCAGTGATGGATTGATGATGCTGATGATGAAGCGTACCTAGTGGCGTGCACAGGGCTTAAAGATAGAGTAAGAATTATACAAGCATCTATTTACTGGTAAGTAACAAAGAATAGCGAGCATTGATCTATTTTAACAAGCGTAAGCAGTGCCCTTATGCCTTTATGCCCTGCACACCTATCCTTTTAAGTTATTTACCTACAACTACCCCTTTAGAGATAGGTTTTGTTGTATAATTTTGACTTTTAGAACACACAGCTGAGTGTACTCAAGCACGATATTTACACATTAATTGTAGATTTATACGACTGACAATTGGTGGAATACGCAAATTTTAAAGTAGGCGCCTAGGTACCTAATCATTAAGCAATTAAGAAGGTATGTCGTGCAGATCTGAGTTCTGGTTCTGAGAACATTAGGTAATATCAAAGTCTACCAACGCAACTCGCCTTCCAGGAATATCTATTTCATAACTGTGTTATGTGTATAAAGTTAGCAGAGTTAGATAAATCTCCGCTGTAATGGTCCAGAGGATGAGAGGAAAGTTGACACGTCCTCTAAAGACTAATGAAGGTAAATACACTTCGTAGTTTCTAATGGCTTGGCTCTTCGGATACGGTAAACGTGTAACTTCCGTAGTTTTTACGGTTCCGTAGTAATAAATACCAGGAACCGTTATACTTTCGTCCATACCGTCTGTCCAGTGTCTGTGTGTTATAGTCATTTAAAAAAAAATCGACTAGATGATGCCCGCGGTTTTCAGATTTTCCCCCTCATGTTTGCCATAAGACCTACCTTGAAGGTAACCTTCCTGCCAAATTTCATGATTCTAGGTCAACGGGAAGTACCCTGTAGGTTTCTTGACACACAGACAGACAGACAGACTGACATACAGACAGACAAAGTGATCCTATAAGGGTTCCATTTTTCCTTTTGAGGTACGGAACCCTAAAAAACGGTATGTGCCTAAGCTATTGCAAAAATCACAATATACTTAGAAAATAAAAGACTTCACTTCGGAATCGCTCGTATAAAATGGAAATACCTATTCATTGTCCTACAAGTTTTCACTTTGCCTACTGAATACCTACTTAATCTTAATTGCAGTCTCAGATAGCCATCGTAATAAGACCGTATTCAGAGGACGAGGGAGACGTCTTCCATTATAATTTTCGTAATAACTCCGGATTAGGGTGTAGGTATTTACTAATGCTTTGGTTTGATACGGCTTTTCAGTACGTGCCTCGAGAGTCGAGACTGACGAATTTGTCCGTTTCATGATAATTATTTACGTTTACACTGTACGTTTACATAAATGCGAATCGGTATAATATCTAATGAGGTCTTTTGTTCTTTTATATAGGCAAAGACATTATAAAACTCCAGATAGGCCAAGCTCATACAATTGTATTTTAAAAAGTGAAGACAAATTAGTAGGCTTGTGTGCGTGACACATATAGTACGCGACAGGTCGAGATCGCAATCCGGGTGGGAACGTCCCGCACACCCGTACAGCCCCCGCATTACCCGCGGGCGAGCGCGGGTAACGTGCGGGTGTGCGGGACGTCCTTCGCCACATACCCCGATTGCTATCTCAACCTGTCGCGTACTATACGAGTAGCAGACTACTTACCTAGTTAGACTACCACTTTTAGACAGTAAGTGTGACTTAAAAATCAGTCAAAAGTGAACAGTTCTAGGCAATGTTGATCGAAGAATTTGTGTACTAAATACTCAATTTTATGGATATCTTACGTGACAGACGAGTGTAAGACCTAATGTTTCTTGGAGACATTTTATCTTTATCTTTAACATCGACTAGTGGAATAAAATAGCGGGTGTTACATAATTTTTTGAATTTTTAAAATCTTTGAACGAAATTTTGTTTCTTTTTAAAAATAAGGGAATGTTTCCTGATCTACTGACTTAAAGATTTAAGGTAGTTCACCCTGGAGGGCCCATAATTTATTTCCACCCTGTAGGTACATAGTCCAACGAGAGGGACTGAAATGAAATCATCAGGAAAGTAATGGGAAAGTACCACAAAGTTGTAATGAAGCTTCGATCTTTCAGGTTTCTGTTTACTCGAAGTCGAACTATTGAGGCTTCAAGTAATACCTATTGAAGGGTAGGTAGGCCATAGCAGGTATTGTCTGAACGAATTCGGAGAAGTGCAGCAGCTTACAATAAAATTATAATTAATACACCAAGCTTATTTCCTATTCGATTAAAAGTAAGTATTAGGTATTTGACTCGTGAAGTTGTATATTTTTTCCTATTTCATTTCACGAGTAGACCGCGTTCCGTGAGAAAAAAAATTGGTTTCACCCGTATAAGTAGGTACCTACCTAATAACTAATATCTAAATAAATATAAAATGAAAAGGTGACTGACTGACTGACTGACTGACTGACTGACTGACTGAATGACTGACTGATCTATCAACGCACAGCTCAAACTACCATATCGGGCTGAAACTTGGCTTGCAGATAGTATGACGTAGGCATCCGCTAAGAAAGGATTTTTGAAAATTCAACCCCTAAGGGGGTTAAATAGGGGTTTGAAATTTGTGTAGTCCACGCGGACGAAGTCGCGAGCATAAGCTAGTTATAAGTAAACTAGCATATTCCTGCAACTTCGTCCGCGTGGACTACACAAATTTCAAACTTCTATTTTACCCCCTTCCTTAGGGGTTGAATTTTCAAAAATCCTTTCTTAGCGGATGTCTACGTCATAATAACTATCTGCATACCACAGCCCGATCCATCCAGTAGTTTATGTTGTGCGTGATAGATCAGTCAGTCAGTCACCTTTTCCTTTTATATACTTACCCAAATAGTAGTAGGTTATAGCACAGAAATGGTAATAGGTATACTTAGTTCGTACAAAATGTATTCGTTAGAAAAACGTAGGGAACTTTTAGATCTGCAATTCTTGTATAAAATTTTTAATGCTAAGATCGACTGTTCTCTACTATTGAGCAGCTTTAAATTTAAGGTTCCTGTCCATTATCCACGTAAACCCATTACACCACTTTGTCCACCGTTGCGTAGAACTGTCCTTGGCGCCAATTCTCCTGTCTCAAGATTATGTAAAACTCTTAACCACCACAGCTCTGTCATTGACATTAATTCTGACTCTTTGTATAGGTTTCGGGAAAAGATCTTTGCATATTGGAAGTCTTGAGTAGGAAGTATTATCTGTAATCTTATTGATGTTTGTATTTTTATTTTGTCACATATGTTTTTAAATGTTGTATTAACTTATAATTGGCGACTACATTTAGTAAGTAATATTTTCAGAATTAAGTTTTTTTTTAATGTATTAGTGTAAGTAGCCGTTAGTTAATTTAATAAATAAAATAAAATAAAAATAAAATGACTCCTCAATCGGTCAACTGTCATGTCAATAGTACGGTTATTTAAAATAAGGACTAAAAAAACATCCAAGTACTTTTGACATATAATTTGACACAAAAAGTTAAAATGGCGCGTGAGGTATAATTAGGTTGTAGGTACTTACGTCGCACTCTGACTGTTGGTTTTTTGAAGGCGGTTCGAAGGTACGGCATCGACATTACCAGCTCGATGTGAGGAGGTGGAGGAAGCTGAAAGAATATTACAAGGAGCTCTTTATTTTAAACATTATTATTTTATAAGTATAGATTTGTAGTATAGAATGTATATTTGATGCTCAGCTTGATTAAAAAAAATTGTCCCAGGCTCGCTATGGTCGCTTCGACAGTAACATCTGCAATTATGATTGTTGGAGACCCAAAGGCCCACAGGTCATTTGCCATACAACGCATATGGAATGTTCGACGCAATATTTTAAGCAAAGTGATTAAAAATAATGTTAATTTGGTTTTTAGCATTGTGAATTTAATGTTCTAAAAACGTGATACTTACCTGAGTTATACAAATAAAATTAGCTTAATCAAATATGAACGGAACTTTAGAAATAAATACTCACCGTTTTTGTTATTGCAGCCATCCATTCTCTTCGAAAGCATGATAAAAAATAGTATCATTATAGAATAGTTTAAAAAAACATGAAACAATAAGCGTATAAGTACAGTCCACAAGTGCCCTTAGGTTAGGGTTGCCAGGCGTCCCGATAAAGCCGGACATAGGTAGGCTTTTTGATTGCATGTCCGGCCAAAATAAACGGTGTCCGGCTTGTCAGGCTTTTGTTAGGCTTTTTACATTTCGCAAACGAGCGTGGCCGAGCGCAGGCGAGTCGAATGTCGGTCGCTCCCGCAGGCGGCAGTGCCGCCCGACAACAAGATTTAAGACAATAATAAAAAAAGCTTGATTTTACATAAAAAAAAATTGTCGTACCTATTAATACTAAGACACAAAATCCTCAATAATGTAGGGTCCGGCCTTTCTACCCAAATGTCCGGCCAAACAGGCTAGTCTGTCCGGCTATTAGGTTTGGCGACCTGGCAACCCTACCTTAGGTGGTAAAGCAACATTTCAGTGTCTTAAAAATAACTCAATTAAAACTATCATAAAGACCATCTGCGACTCGTTTATCTTAGACAGAAAAAATTAATTAAGCTAATTTCCTTTGAAACTGGCAACAGATCTTCCGCCCAATTCAAGAGCCTCGGCAAATAAAGAAGCCTTCGCTAACAGAGAAATAAAATGTCATTTACAATTTCAGGACGTTCCCCGGCAAGTTCCCTTTGCATATAAATGAAGAAAAGCAGCTCGATAAGCAGATAAACCGTTGTGAAATCTTAAAACATCTTCAGACTGAGGAAATAAAGAAAAGGACAAAAGGATGCCATTACGTTAATGATTCCTCAAGATATTTTAATAAGATATTACCTACCTTCGCCATTTATCATTTTTAGGGAGTGTAAGTGTATAACAGCTATAAACATTAAACACACAAACACGCACTATTACATACAATCAACCCCTTGCCGGCTCACTACTGAGCACGGCTCTCCGCTCAGAATGAGAAGGGTTTGACCGGTCTACCACGTTCGTCAAGTGCGGACTGGGATACTTATAAGTACAACGAGAAATAGTCCGACAGGTTCCATTTGAACTACGACCTTCCGTAAGTTCACAGTCTAAACACCAAGATTATTAAAAGATTATTAAGATGTAATATTTGCCCCTCTTGTATCATTGAGCTTCTGCCTTTGCGTACATAATATAAGCACACATAAGCATAATGCGTAATAAACCGGCCAAATGCGAGTCTGACTCACGCACCGAGGGTTCCGTACTCGGGTATCTTTTTTCGACATTTTGCACGATAAATCAAAAACTATTATGTATAAAAATAAATAATAATCTGTTTTAGAATGTATAGGTGAAGCCCTTTCATACGATACCCCACTTGGTACAGTTATCTTACTTTGAAAATTGAAAACACTAATTATATTTATTTATTTTATTTTTATTATTCATGTACCAAAAATTGTAGTTACAAAGTTGTAGTTATATATTCATGGACACATTTTAATTTTTTTTGTGATGTTACGACAAATTCACGGTTTTCGGATTTTTCCTTTACTTGTGCTACAAGACTACCTACATGCCAAATTTTATGATTCTAGGTCAACGGGAAGTACCCTGTAGGTTTTCTTGACAGACACGACAGACAGACAGACAACGAAGTGATCCTATAAGGGTTACGTTTTCCTTTTGAGATACGGAGCCCTTCCTCGTGCGCCATTTTATCTTTGTGTCTTTCATGTGAAAAGTACAATTTTACTGCTTATTTTAGCTTTATTTATGTATAAGTTGACCCATAGAGTTAAAATGGCGCGTGAGGAGTCATTTTGTACAGACTTAATTTTATTTATCGTCTGTCACTGGAGCGCGTATTTCGGTGTCTGGTGGAGTCAAAGTTTCACGTTATTTATCGTTCACGTCGGGCGTCGAAACCGCTCAATTTGTCACGGCCCTTAATTCTGTTCCAGCTCAACGCGCGCCCTAGCAATTGACAATATACTAGGGTTCCTACGTTAATGGCCTAAGTAGATAATATATCTTCTCTATATATGTCAACACCTAAGGGGGTGAAATAGGGGTTTTAAATTTGTGTAGTCCACGCGGACGAGGTCGCGAGAAGAAGCTAGTATTACCTATAGGTTAAACATTTTATAATATCGCCTGTAACGATGCTTTTCTGCTTGATATAGTAGTTACTTTAAATAAAGTAGGCACCTACTGATACACTGCTTTAACACGTAGAATGACAAAAGAGTCGCAGACAGATCTATACTATACAAGCGGCACTAGACTGCAGTGTGAAAATCCCCACATAAGAGACCAGCAGTATAGTCACCCATTGGTTGAGACGGTTACAACGCCATCGCTCAGCATCATCCGTTTTAGGTCTTCGCATATCATTACACAGGCACAACACTGACTTCACACCGACTCGACTCACAAGTCACAGTACCTAAAGTATGACGGTGGAATTTTCGCACACATTTTTCAAAATGAAAATTCCACCGTAAGGAACACGATATAAAGCTCACACATTTGCTGTGATCCGCGTTGGAGTGGAGTCAGCGTAATGTGCGAAGACCTTTAAAATTATCACCATTAAGTACACTTTGCCTATTCTCAGCATAGTAATGCGATCCTATCTCGTTATTTACAATAATTGGATGGAAGCACGAGGTCGAAATACGAAGCGATTGTTTCCTAGGGGGTGCTGTAATTCATCATGTCCCCCTTTCTACTCACGATAGCAAGTCACGGCCTTATTACAAAATTCGTTATGGAACTCGCCCAGTTTCCTTGTTTAATGTACATAATTTAGTTTCACTGAGTTTTACCCGCGATTACGCATGAGATGGGTTAAAGCCATGAAATGACAGCTTCTTGCAGCACCAGTGGACACAAAAGAGATCAAAATATTAGCTGATAGTGTACAGAATCATCATCATCATCATCAACAAATAGACGTCCACTGCTGGACATAGGTCTCTTGTAGGGACTTCCACACGCCACGGTCTTGCGCCGCCTGGATCCAGCGTCTCCCTGCGACTCGTCTGATGTCGTCCGTCCACCTAGTGGGGGGTCTTCCAACGCTGCGTCTTCCGGTGCGAGAGCGCCATTCCAGCACCTTGGAACCCCAACGTCTATCGGTTGTACGAACTATGTGCCCTGCCCATTGCCACTTCAGCTTCGCAACCCGTTGAGCTATGTCGGTTACTCTAGTTCTCCTACGGATCTCCTCATTTCTGATTTGATCACGTAGAGAAACTCCAAGCATAGCTCTCTCCATCGCCCGCTGAGTGACTCTGAGCTTTCTTATGAGGCCCATAGTTAGCGACCATGTCTCGGATCCATATGTCATCACTGGCAACACTGGCAGTGCTTGTATGAAAACACCACCATGTCAGTCCGTATACAGGACCAGACTACGAGACCAATAAAAAAAAATTACCCCAGCTTTGGAGGGCATCTTTAAGCTTCTGGATTGGAACGGACTTGGTATTAACATCAACGGCGAGTACATCACTCACCTTCGATTTGCCGATGATATAGTCGTTAATCGTTATTGCAGAGTCTCTGGAAGACCTCAATACAATGCTCAATGACCTTAGCAGAGCTTCTCAGCAGGTGGGCCTAAAAATGAACACGAGTAAGACGAAAATCATGTCTAATGCTTATGTCCTGCCCCACCCAGAAATCGTTGAGAGCTCTGCACTCGAAATTGTAGACGAGTCATCTAAATATATAAAAGAGGAATACCACTCACTGACTGACTGACTGACTGACTGACTAATCACGAAATCTCAGAAACTATAAAGCCTACAAACTTGAAATTTTAAAGGTAGGTTCTTTCTAGGACGTAGGTGTCAGCTAAGAAACGGTTTTGAAAAATTCCTCCCCTAAGGGTGCGAAAGGGGGGGGGGGGGTCGAAGGTTGTATGAAAGTCCTATGTTTTTGGAGTCAGAGACGTGAAAATCGACATTTAGGTTATTAGCTTTAAATAATAAAAATATGTGTAATTCAATTTGGGAAATTCCCCCCTTAAGGGTGGTAAAATAGGGGGGCAATGTATTTATAGAAAAGTTTTAACAATTTGTTATTTTTACTTGAAATTTGAAATGTAGGCTATTTCTAGAGGGTAGGTAATAGATAAGAAAGGATCTAACTAAATTCCCCCCTCTATTATATCTAAATTCTAACTAAAAGGGAGTAAAATGGGGGTGGAAGGGTTATATGAAAATCCTACGTTTTTGAAGTTAGAGATATGAAAATTGGCATTTAGGTATTCTGGGTTCCGACTGAGTGAGTAGGTAAGTGAGCCCTTTTGCAGCGGGAAAGTTCCAGATCTCATGTGAAACCAGTACGCGGACAAAGTCACGGGCATCTGCTAGTGAGTATATATACCTAGGACACACAATCCAGTTGGGTAGGTCCAATTTCGAGAAACAGGTCAACCGCCGAATCCAACTCGGTTGGGCAGCGTTCAGGAAGCTTCGAGATGTCTTCTTGTCCAAAATTCCTCAGTGCTTGAAGACCAAAGTCTTCGAACAGTGTGTGTTGCCAGTGATGTACAGAATAAGCAACCTAAATAGGTACTTAATACAGTCAGTACTGAGACGTCTAGACAGAACAATGCTAGGTTAACACAGGAGAGACGGGACCGGGGAGGGATAATACCTACCGGTAGAACAAACTGTAATTAATTTTCTTAGTAGAGGAACAGTAGGTTGGGTACGACTGCAATGTTATACTACAGTCTACTCTGGCTAGAATGTTGTACCAACGACGCTACCTGTACTTTGATAGCTGATGTCTCGGAAACGTGATACTTTGGAAGATTTTGTCTCATAAAATACTTGTTTCTATTGATGCCACCTGTTGATTAATATAAGTTTTGCCGCTATTTTGAAAAAAAGTGAAATGTTGGATTACTAGGCAGGTTAAAATCTTCAAAACCCTAACATGGCACGGCCTAATGCATACACGGAAGTCTTCCCTGTAAATCTAAATCTTCCCTATCTAGCCTTCAAAGTTTTATTTTACAGTAAATCACCTACATCTTTGTCATCTAATTTACCATAAGCAGTGTTAATTGATATACTGTACCTGCTGTATTCATGTCTGTGACCGTAAAGGTAAAAGAACAGCTAATTCTTTGCGTCCGATATTAACGGATAGAAACCAAAAAAAAATAGCATATGCAATAGCAACCTACCAAAACATGGAATGGACCTTTATAATCATAAATCGTTTAGAAGGACATGTCACTTGCAACGTTTTCTTAACCTTTTCGTATCACGTTCCGTAAGAGGATTGTCAGCTTATACGCAACTTTGATAAAGGACCTCCGATCTCAATGACAGGGAAAGCTGAACGTTCCTCTGCGTATTATCCAGCCCTAACACTAGGAGGAACGTTTGTTTAGATTTCTATGGATCATGGTGGTTTTGGGAGATAACAGGTAATAAAGGTGTAAAAAAATTACGTCAAAGTATAAGGTCTAATATTTTTAATGATTTCTTCAGAATAGTATTAGAACCCCGTGCCAGACACCCTTAAACTTTTAAAATTCAAGGCTATCTGGCAGAGGGTTGCCATGATACTAAGTGTCCATGGCAATGCATGCGTGACGTCCTTAGTCCACTACCTTTGGGCCGCGGATTTTTCATCCTCGTAAGGAAATACTAATTTAGCGCTATCTACCAGTGAAAGCAATTTCAGAATCAGATAGTTCCGGAGATCCCTACATGCAAATTTATTAAGGGCCTGCTATCACTTAAACTATGAAATTCTAAGATTTCAAGCTCCAAATTTACCATCATAGGACGAACTTTCATATTATAATTGAATACATGTTTAAAATAAATCAATCTTTCGTATTGACTTTTAATGTATCATATTTACAAAATCTATCAAACATTTATAATAAGGGTACTGATGTTACATACATGGATGGTTACAAAGTTATTGTATCTACGCCATACTGTGGTTAATCCAACCATTTTAGGTAGGAAATCGAATTAGCCACATGAAAGCTTTTACAGTTCGAGAGTATATTGTGGCAGGAATTGGTTAAAGGCCTGGGCAGACACAAAGTGTGACGACTGATCACATACGCTCCCGCACACGTGTATAACTGCTATCTAAATAATACGAATAACTATTAAACTGAATAACTGTTACATTAGCGTACAGCTTTCATTCAGCTATAGTACCTACAGGGTAACCTAAATTAGGCACCAGGCTCTATTCTTAGAATAAGTGGCTGCAATAAACAACTATTTATTTAATATTATTAATTACGAGATGATAGCCGCGACGTCGCGTCGTCTGCGTGGATTTAGGTTTTTGAAAATCCTGTGGGAACTCTTCAATTTTCCGGGATAAAAAGTAGCCTATGTACTTCCCCGGGATGCAAACAATCTCTGTACCAAATTTCGTTACAATCGGTTGAATGGTTGAGCCGTGAAAAGCTAGCAGATAGACAGGTAGACAGACAGACAGACAAACAGACAGACAGACACACTTTCACATTTATAATATTGGTATGGATTGGATCTAGAAACGAAATTTTTCATGTAACTGAGTTCTGTCTAACGTACACCCCGACCTAAAAAAAGATTTACAGAAATTCCACACGAGCCAAGCCGAGGCTAGTTTATTAAAGGACCTCACTGGTAAGGGCGTGTCTCCTTCGCACTTCGTGTGAACTACAATCTTCAGCACTTTGTACTTATTACAACTTCGACAGGCACCCTTCCGACGTCCGTGTCTCCTGCCACATTATCGACACGTGTCGTGTCTGTCTAGCCTCTGAAGCCACAGCCGTAAAAGAAATTGGTTGAGATACTAGTAAGTACATACAATAACTCGATAAGATCGTTGCCACTTGTTTAGTTTACCCTACTGTTACCCTATCGTTATGGTTATGCCCGAAGTAGCAATTACAAATATGGATAACATGTTCAGCTGATCGAAGTAGTTAACCATAATATACCTAAGTAGGTAATACCTATTACCTACTCTATAGTCTCTTAGTTTTTCTTATTACAAGTGCCTACATAAAACTGTATGTAGGTTAGTAAGTACATCTCCATAATTTTAGGGACTTTTGCCCTGATAAGCCGAAAAGCGCTAACTCAATAAGAGTAAGTTTTGAGAAAATCGATTTTTTGTAAATTGTCTTTTCCACCTTCAAACGGGGGATTAAACAACTCTTTTTAAAAATGTAAAAACTTAACGTATTTTTGACCATGGATATTAGTGACATACCCAAATTATCCTTAAATTATAACTTATTTTGTGAGATATCGCTATTTTGATTAAAAAGAAATACTTAAAAAATTTAAATAGAGCTTTCAGCTTAGCCTTAATCTGCTCATAGAAAGTTCTATACAAAATTTAAAATTTTACATTTGATAAAAATACCTAATTTTGTAATAAAACTGCTTTTTTTTTAAACAATTTTATTAACAGTAGCAGCAAATTACAAAAAAATAACAGCAATTATTTTCTTTCTATGAAATAAAATTATATAAGTAGGGTATAGCCGTATCTCAAAGCTATGCAAACTAATAATAACCACATTCACTTAGCGCAAAGCGCTAACTCCGGAACTTATGTCAATTTATGCGGCTATTTGGCTTCATAAAAACAACATACACACCGTCAAATCTCTTAGTAATTTAATGAAAATTGAGATATAAAATCTTCTTAGAGGTTTTTTGATGTTTTATGTTAGATAGCGCTATTTGGCTTATACCTACCATTAGATGAGAAATTATGTTAGCTATCGAATGGTATAAAAAACCTAAAAAGGGCGTATCTCAGAGATAGCGCGTTGCGGCTTAGCAGGGCATTTTATATCAGAAATAGTAAAGTAAGTAACTACATATAAAAAATGCGAACACAGTAGAATTTTTGATACGTATACGTTGGTATTTCTTCTACAAAAATAACTTTGACAAACTACCAACAACATCATAAAACAAGCCTTATATTATGAGCCCCTATTATGTATCCTGCGTAAGATTTTATAACCGATAAAGTTTGATAACAAACGACTACGCAAACGACTTTTACGGATAAAAAGAATCGGATAAGAAAGGGAATAGTCGTGGAAAGTTCGCGAAATCAAAACGAGAAACTAAAATAGTTTTGTAAAAGAAAAAACAACCTATCCGAAAATGTAAGCTTGATATACATATTATACTGTGTCAAGCTTTTATAGACTTAAGCTTATTTAAACTACGGGATATAAATTATACTATACTCCGGTCAATATTGGCGTACGTACCCAACATTCGTACCAATTTTTAGAGGTTAGGTTAGGTAATAAAATAATTTTTTACTCAAAAAATTGGTACGAATGTTGGATCGGGCTATAACATAATTAACATTCCGTAGTTTAAGCTTTATCAGGATAAAAGTTAAACGTCTTGAAAGAGTGCTCATTGTTGCTCAGTAAGCTGTGTTTTCATAGATTAGGCACGACTTTCACGGGTTTCAGGGTTCATGTAGGTATGCATGTGAGTTGATTATTCCACCACAACTTCTAAATGCAGGAACAGATTTGGATGCATAGTATTGTTAGAATCCTTACATCATCCTGAGTGACACCGGCTATAATTTTTAGGGTTCCGTACCTCAAAAGGAAAAACGGAACCCTTATAGGATCACTTTGTTGTCTGTCTGTCTGTCTGTCAAGAAACCTACAGGGTACTTCCCGTTGATCTAGAATCATGAAATTTGGCAGGTAGGTGGGTTTTATAGCTGGTTTTAGGGGAAAAATCTGAAAACTGTGAATTTAGGGTTAGATCACACAAAAAAAATTAAATTGTGGTCATGAACTAATAATTAGTATTTTCAATATTTGAAGTAAGATAACTATATCAAGTGGGGCATCATAATGAAAGGGCTTTACCTGTGCATTCTAAAACAGACTTTTATTTATTTTTATGCATCATAGTTTTTGAAATATCGTGCAAAATGTCGAAAAAATACGACTGTAGTACGGAACCCTCAGTGTGCGAGCCTGACTCGCACTTGGTCGGTTTTTTAAAAAAAAAGGTTCAAAATGGTATATGCGAGTGTATGGCGCCATTTTCAAATGTGCAAAAAAATAATTTTCAATCAACACCAGATCTGATGCTCATGCAGTGCAAACTGCATTTGAGTTTTTTGAATTTTTTGTTATGTTATGCATAGATTGTATTATTATTATGCTCACTTCATTTCGGCATCCGACTTGGCCAGCATCCACATGACACTGCCGGGGTTTCTCCGTGATCCGAGGGCCATGAGCTGTGACAACCGCGCGCCTGGTGGCAGCGGCGGCCGCTTGGGAACCTGCCCAGTCCAGCTCGAGATGGCCAGCATCTCGGGGCACTCCTTCACCAGGTGCTTTTGGGTCGCCATGCATTTGCCTGATGCGTCCTAATGAACAAATAATGAAACTTAACAACAACTTACAAAACGCTTGTATAATAGTCCGTAGAAAATGCCTCTTCACGCGCCATTTTAACTTTATTCAACTCAACTCAAGGTTCAACTGTCATGTCAAAAGTACGGTTCACCGGATTCTCCTTTAAAATAAGGACTAAAACAGTACTTTTGACATAAAATTTAATACAAAAAGTTAAAATGGCGCGTGAGAAGTCATTTTTACGCATACCTAATGAGTACATTTCTGAACAAGATGAAGTTTAATTCAAAAATCAATACCCGGCTGTCATCAGACGAACGGTTTACAATTTCGGAATCTACACAGCAAAACTTTTCATGTTTGACATATCCGCCATATTAAATCTGTCATGACGTCATAATAGCCTAAGACGCTCGCACCGCTAAGATAAATTTTTATCAAAATCTGATAAAATTTGGTAATTATGAGGGAACCGATAAACCAATACTCACACAAAATATACACTATATAAATAGATAAACACTATACCCTTCCTTAGTAGCCGAGTCAAATTTTCTTTTTCAATTTTGATTGAGAAATTCCTATTTTTTACTTTAAAAATATTCGTTTACTTAAGTATACTTACGATGGCGTACAGGTCATGAGGCATATAAGCACTGCTAACCTTAGTTAAAATAGATTACCTACTTAATTAATGGGAATTTTTTCACAATGCCAGTAAATATAGGTAGGTACCCAACTTTAATGCCTACCCTGGCTTCGAATCCTGTGCTCGCTTAACGCTACTGTGTATATAGTATATACATAACAGGTATGAGTTATGTTACAGTTCTTGCAATTCACGAAGACGAGGGAACTTTACTTGTGGTCACGTCGTTTACATGGGCGTTGCGTAAACGACGTGACCATATGCGTGCATATCGGACCAATCAGTCGCGAGCACGCGCTCGCTAACGCACACATTTAGTGTACCTTACGTATACCGATACGACTTAAACACAAGCATGAGCCACTCGTCTTCAACAAAAACTATAAGGGTTTTCGCAGTCTAATAAATACACTTGACTTCCAATTCCTATTACATACTTGGTTGTCCCCCTATAGGTAAATATACAACAGCAAGTACCTAGTTGGATATTATAATTAGTATAAACTCGCTACGGATAATGTTTCACTGACTTCGAAACTACAATCTTGTTCCACTTTGTCACTTGTTTGTGATGGGCGCCATCATAATCACCAAGTCTCTACAATATTTTAATTACACAAGTTTTAACTTTAACGCCTCTGTCCCCCGTTATTAATTGTGTTACCCACAACCTTCCATAATACTTTTGAAATCACTAACACATAATGTAAATGGAAACAAAACTTTTAATTAGACTCATCGATTTTGTTCCAAACAGGATGATAAAAAATATCTATTGGAGGCAAATCAAAGCAAACTTAATTTTCCTGTTTACTTGAATTCAGGTCCTTTAAGCGCCTATACTCCACCCACTGGCGGCACTTGACGCGGCATCTGCGGTGGTTTATTGCCGACTCCGACTATCTGCTGTAAGTATATCTATCTGTCTACTTTTTCATGGCTCGTAATATGCTAAACCGATTTTGACGTTTGGTACAACGATAGCTTGCATCCCGGAGATGCAAGAATATAGTTACTTTTTATCCCGGAAAATCTATGAGTTCCCAAGGGATTTTTAAAAACCCAAGTCCACGCGAACAGAATCGTGAATAATCATGTAATAAGTATAATATTAAATAATATGCTATCTACTCTACAACGAGCTTTTTCAATTATTATCATATTATAAGTGAAGTAATATTCGACGAAGAATGTTATATTTCACAGAACTACTCGTAAACTCATTGCAATTCCTCCAGTTCCATTATCCATGTCTCCGAGGCATTTAAATTAGAAAACTTTCAAATCCTACCTGCAACGTCACCTGGAACCACTGAGTAAGACCATGGAGCAGCAGACCTCATAAGTAAATCAGACATCAATAGCCGACTCACCTGAATATACAACAATGGAATTATACCTATCCATACTTAAAATATTTACTCAATACTATAAATGCGAAAGTGTGGGATCTGTCTGGTAAAAAATTTGTTCCGGAAAATTAATGAGCTCCCACGGGATTCTCAAATACCAATATCCACACCGAAGAAGTCACGGCCATCATTTTTTCAGTACAGAGGTAGCTTTTATTCCGGAAAAGAATATATGCTACTTTTAATACCGGAAAATAGAAATTAAACGGTTCCTACGCGACATCGTACCGGAACGCTAAATTGCTTAGTAACACATATTTAGCGGTAAAGTGGCAAATAAATAGCCAAAGCTTCCAACAAGACCAGACCATTTAGAAATTATGCATTCCAAAACTGTCCTTGTCGGGAAAAGACCACTGTGTCAGGGAGATCGTCGAGGCCATTTGAGGCAGAGCATTGCTACTCTAGTAATATACCTAAGAACTCTCTGCCTGGAACCCTCTATTTTAAATTTCATAATTTCTCAAGTTACATTGAAAGGTCGGAAGTTTCCTTGCAAACAAATGAAAGTTACAGTTTAGTAAAGGTAAAGTAAGACTAAATATAACAGTTTGGCGGCAAAATGTTTATATCAATGAAACTCTGTTTATAACTTTATCTTTCTTGGCACTAGTAATGAGGATCTGCCGAGTCCTATCCTCCTCCCAGAGGGTACTAGCCCAGGCGAGTTATGCAAAATTTTAATTAAACCTCAAAATAAATAACGTAGTTTTGATTTTTGGCACATGTGTTCCTTATACCCTTACATATTTATAATAATCAATACTAGCTGATGCCCGCGACTTCGTCCGCGTGGAATTTGGTTTTTTAAAATTCCCGTGGGAACTCTTTGATTTTCCGGGATAAAAAGTAGCCTATGTCACTGTCCAGGTCTACATCCATACAAAAAAAACACGTCAATCCATTGCACCGTTGCGACGTGATTGAAGGACAAACCAACAAACAAACACACTTTCGCATTTATAATAAGGGTACTGATTCCCCACCCCTAGGACTTCGGCTTCCCCCCTTTTCCCCTCAAATGTCTCCCCAGCCGTGGTTATGCGTGATTTTTCTCAAAAATTATTAAAGCTAGAATTAAACCATCAATTGAAAAAAATAACTTACATTAAGTTATCTACAAAATGATTTTTAATACGCATAATGGCACGGGTTGTGCGGGTGTTTGGGGCGTCCCCACCCGGATTGCCATCTCAAACTGTCGCGTACTATACAAGCTTTCAATAATGTGACATCATCTATCCATATGACACGTTGTTTTGCAATATCGAGCAAATTGCACCCTAACTTCATTCGAGCCTCGCTCTCCAGGCTCTTCACTGAACCCTTCATAAAATTCTACAACAAGAGAGTTAACTGGAATAAACGTCCCGTGTAAACTGATTTTGTTTGAGGGACTGGTAAAAGTAAAACGCTTAAGCGGATTCTAATAGTAAACCAAAGATATTATAAAATTCTAGGTAGGTAAAATTCATACAATAGGGTATTTGACACATGTAAAATAGTTGATGGTATCCGTATTGAATACGAATTTTGGAAACAAACTAATTACTTAGTCAGATAAGAAAAAAACGGGATATTTTAAGAGAAAATCGACAAGCTACCTCTGTGCCGAATTTTGTCAAATCGGTTAAACGAATGGGTCGTGAAAAGCTAGCAGACAGACAGACACACTTTTGCATTTATTATATTATTTGCATTTATTACAGATTATCAGCTGTTTTCCAGGTTCCAGGTTTTAATGTAGTGATATCAATTTTTAAGTACTTTTAATAAAAAAAACAATCTTTTAGATAAACATTAATAAACTATTGTTAAATTGAAAGCTTATAATACCATTTTTTGGATTGACATATTATCCAATTCAAGTGATCCTAACTTAGGGGTATCATAGCAGAACACCAAGTTATTTTCCTAGTAGACCGAATACCAGTTGAATTACTGACAATTTCCTTCGCAATAAATTTATTCATAATAATTAATGCAAAGTCGCTCGGACAAGTTAAAGGCTTTAGCCTTTAACTTGTCCGAGCGACTTTCTCAAAGTTATTATAACTTTTGTTGCAATAATCTGAGTAAACTCTTCAGCGACTGCCCTTGGCTTTATTGTGCGATATTGGAAATCTACCCTGACTCATGTGCTCGAGAAAAATTGTGAGAGCTTATTCTGATGATTTATCTAAAAACTTAGGTCGTTTATTTAGATAACGACGACGTTACGATCACTCTATCAAAGCGATACATGTTAGTACCTAAAACAACGTGGGTGGGTGTGACCCATGTTATTATTTTTAAAATTTTAATTCTGTTTAAATATTTCGCTATGGGGAAACCAGCGTAGCTATCTCTTAGTGGGCCTTCTTACAACTCCCACTCCCAACGTGGCAGCGTGAAGGGGGCTTCTTCTGTAGAGCTTATTGCTTTTCTTTAATAAGACAAGAAACCATTCAAGATATAGGTGTGGGACAAGGTAATTTTAAATATAGGTATAATCCTATTTGCTTTTAAGTAACAACATAGATATACCATAACATCATCTTTTACCATCAGACAGGTTCGTGTAAAAATTCGGGAACAAGAAAATTTAAATTGATACCAGCTGAAATATGAGGGAAGTATGTTTTTTACCCTTATAAAAAGCCAGCGAGCTGAGTAAAAATCAATCAATAAAATGTGTCTGCAGGCATTTGTCAGAGTTAATAAATGAAGAAGGGTCGTGTGGACGTTGTACCTACCTACTGAATAGCATTGGTTTGGTGTGTACTGTGTAATATGTTAGATTAGATAGTAGAGTTTGCGTAGGTATTATTTTTACTTGAACGTAGTACTTACTTACTCATATAATACAATATCGAGGCATTTGCTCATTTGCATTGAAATTTGAAAAGATTTCTCGTCTGCCTTTTGACCTTACACTCGCCTTTTAAGTATTAGGTAAAGGTTAAAACTCATTAAGCTAAGTATTAAGGAACAATAACAGCTATCCTACTTATTTAAATAGAACCATTGATGAATATTCTTCATTTATCTATGTGTTAAGATTTTAGAGAAGTCGTAGTCATCAACAATGTTTTTTTTTTGTAAAATTATTTTTGTAGTTATTGCTCGGTAGTTACCTTTTACATATTGAAAAGAAAATTGCGCTTTTCTAAATATATAAACCGAAAAGGTGACTGACTGACTGACTGACTGATCTATCAACGCACAGCTCAAACTACTGAATGGATCGGGCCGTTTGGCATGCAGATAGCTATTATGACTTTCTGAAAATTAATCCCCTGAGGGGGTAAAATAGGGGTTCGTATGTAGCCCACGCGGACGAAGTTGCTGGCATAAGCTAGTATATTATAAATATGAAATTCTAACATAAGCCTTTACGTTACCCCATATCGAAGGCAGAATATACATAGTAGCTATATAAAAAATTATAATAATGTCTGCGTGCGACTCCATCGCTCATCCCTGTGTCATCCTCAAACGGTTTTTTCCCCGTATTGATGAAGATTTATTCCTGTCAGCCATTTTGTCGACCATCTTGAGCTCATCGCGTATTCCCGTCGTTCACAGTCTAATTAATATTAGCTTTCTTTGTGTCTACTTATAATACCGTATAATAAATTTTGTCCCTTTGTTTTACAAGAGGACAGCGACGAATTTTCTATTCGTTGGTTAATTTTTTGTTTTGTTTGTAATAATTATCATTAGGTAAGGTATAATAATTTATATTTTTCTCATTATTTTATGGTTTCCGTTTTTGTTATTCTATTATTTATTGGCTTTTTACCTGTGATACATTTTTTTAAATTAACAACATTATAATGATTTTGAAGACCTGTGGTGAAGGATATAGATATAATAAAAGAATAAAACAGCATTTTCAATGAAAACTCTCAGTCGCGTCGGCTTGATTTCTTCCGACATCTTGAACAGTTGTCACCATATTTCAACAAATCAACCTAAAACAATATCAAACTATACGTATAAACCTTTCTCTTGAATGACTCTGTCTATTGATGAAAACCGCATCCGTTGCGTAATTTAAAATATATAAGCGTACAGAGGGACAGACAGCGGGGAAATGACTTTGTTTTACAGAATCAAAGATGAGCTGCCTTTGTGAATGAGTAAGTGATAAAAACAGCCGAGGTTGATAATGTTTAAAATGAAGAGATTTTTTTAAACATTGATTTACATTTTTAAACTATTAGTTATTCTAATAAACCAACATAAAACATTACTATTAGGTACTAACTATATACCAGTGCTGCTTACCTTAGTCCTAATAGCTCAATGCTTATATTTTTCATTATAACTGAATAGGTTCATACATAAATGCCTACCCCGGCTTGAATACCTGTGCACGCCACTGCTATATATCTAGGACCTGGGTTACATTCTGTGTGTAACTTGGGCTTAATGAACTGATGGTAGAAAATATAGTTACATTTTCCCAATAAAGCCGAAGGTAGCAGGCCTGAATGTAATATTTCCCTCAGCTAACTCTTACGACACGAGGAATAAAAGGCGAGATAAAGCTGATGTATGCTGTGTTTTCTTCATAACGTCGCTTGCCGATAAGTTTATCCATGGAAACAATGCTTCAAGGACATATTATTCGAATGTCTTCGGAATGATTTGTCTTTTTATATCGATGTAAACAAGGAAAACTGTAATGGTGAAACTTAAGATTATTTTCTGGTGTTTTCTTGTATTGGTGTTAAAGTAAAAAAGTATACATTTTGTAGGATAAATAATCAGTACCCTTATTATAAACGCGACAGTGTGTTTCTATTTGGCAGTTTTAATAGAAATTGTAATGACCATAATTATTATTACAAATCAAATTAGTACCTACAAACCAATTTGGAATATACTTAATAAGGTAACCAATGAACCGACAAACATACACACAGACTACTAAAATGGAAACCCTTCTGTGTTTAGTCGACAAAAAACCGGCCAAGTGCGAATCAGACTCGCGCACTGAGGGTTCCGTAGTACAATCGTATTTTATCGACATTTTGCACGATAAATCAAAAACTACTTACTAGATCTCGTTCAAACCAATTTTCGGTGAAACTTTGCATGGTAATGTACATCATTTTTTTAGTTTTATCATTCTCTTATTTTAGAAGTTACAGGGGGGGGGGGGGGACGACACACACATTTTACCACTTTGGAAGTGTCTCTCGCGCAAACTATTCAGTTTAGAAAAAAAATTATATTAGAAACCTCAATATCATTTTTGTAGACCTATCCATAGATACCCCACACGTATGGGTTTATTGAAAAAAAATATTTGAGTTTCAGTTCTAAGTATGGGGAACCCCAAAAAATTTTTTTTTCTTTCTATTTTTGTGTAGAAATCTCAATGCGGTTCACAGAATACATCTACTTACGAAGTTTCAACATATCTTATAGTTTCGGAAAAAAGTGGCTGTGACATACATTCAGACAGACAGACAGACATGACGAATCTATAAGGGTTCCGTTTTTTGCCATTCGGCTACGGAACCCTAAAAAAGGAGAGGTAAGTACCTACATCAGATATCCCTTTTTCTATAACAGACGCGTGATGGAGATCGGGTGAAGGTGTCAAGTGCTTTTCAGAGAACGTGATGAATGAGTTTCTCTGAATTCAATTATTGAGACGATTAACTTTTTGTTCACTGAGACACCTGTCCCGGCGATCGACGGGTGATTAAAAACGTTCCTTCTGAATGGTCATAGGTAAATAATTTTAAATACATATCAAAAACTTGATGATGCCCGCGACTTCGTCCGCGTGGATTTAGGTTTTAAAAATCCCGTGGGAACTCTTTAATCTTCCGGGATCAAAAGTAGCCTATGTCCTTCCCCGGGATGCAAGCTATCTCTATACTTTCATCAAAATCGATTAAACGGATGGGTCTTGAAAAGCTAGCAGACAGATAGATTTCTTTCGCATTTATAATAATATTTTATTAGTATGGATTATTGATTTATGATTATGGATCATATTAGCTGTAAGTTTTCCTGTTAAAAAAAAAATTAAAAAAATTATCTTCTAAATATATAAAAGGAAAAGGTGACTGACTGACTGACTGATCTATCAACGCACAGCTAAAACTACGGAACCCTCGGTGCGCGAGCCTGACTCGCACTTGGCCGGTTTTTGAGCTAAATTGATTGGACTATTTCGTTAAAGTAAGATTTGAATTAAATTAGGTAATTCAAATAAACTGTAAAAAGTACCTACCTACAAATGTGGATTAATTAAAATGTTATGCATCCATTAACATTCTCACTAATTTGATACAATTCCTTTTACGAGATCTTACGAAAAAATCCATCAACGATGTGCTCCAATTTAATTTATTTGGGACCGAACTCACTCTTGAGTAGCTTAATGACGAGTTGTTTATGAATTTGCAGTATTTGTAACAATCTCGAATAAGGGCTTGGACAGACACTACGCGCGTCCAACGTGTCCAACGCGGCTCGCAGACGTAGTAATATGAAATATAGTGTTGTTTCGAATTGACTATGCTGCGTAGGCCCTAATGGCCGCTACAGCGTCACCGGGGGGGTTGGCGAGCGCGAAGCTCCGCCTGGAGGTGAGCCCTAGGGCTCGAAGAAATAATTCGAGAGGTCGGGGGGCAACGTCCTCCTAAGGGCGCCTCCTGTGAGGCTCGGACCACGGCTTAGGATGACGTTGGGATGGGCGGAGTTGTTGGACTACTGGTTGGTCCGTACGCCCCCGAGGCCGTGGCGTGAGCCCACGTCCGGGTGACGTTAGAAATCGGGGACCTCGTCTTCGCCGGCAAAGACGCTGTGATAAGGTTGGATTGTGTAGCCCTACGAGATAGGGAGCATTGTCGGTCATGATTTGATCGTCGGGATCGTTAAGGACGTGCTTAGGGCGCCTTTTGTCAGGGGGGTCGTTTCGGTCGGGGGTGTATGTCGCTGCCTCAACTATTAGGGGGTTGAGGTGTCTAATGGCTTTCTCAAAATAGTTTTTGGAAAGCTGTTTAAAGTAATGAGCTATTGTCGGCAGTTGGAGGTCTCTGTGGAGGTCCACGTTGCGCATGTACCACGGGGAGCCAGTGGCCGTACGCATAAACTTATTCTGTAGGACTTGGAGAGGTTTAAGAGATGAGGGCCGCAGGTGTGCAAATGCAACACAGGCATAAGACATTATTGGGCGGATGCACGTTTTGTATAGCGTGACTTTATGTCGAAGTGACATTTTGCTTTTTGCGCAAATCATGGGGTAGAGACGGGAAAGCACATACGCTGCGTTCTTGCGGAGTCTACGAATGTGCGCGGCGAAGCTCATCTTGTCATCAAAGGTTACACCCAAGTACTTGGTATTAGTTTGCCAGGGTATGGGGCGGTCGTAAAGAGTTATTTCAGTCTGTCGAAGTTTGTATTGTGAAATCCTTTTGTACTTTTGAAAGAGCACTGCTGCGCTTTTCTCCGGGTTAACCTCTATCCTCCAAAGGCGGAACCAGTGGCCTAGGCTACTGACTGCCTTTTGGAGTCGAGCTTTAACGTTTCGGTAGTTTAAGTCGGAGCTGTATAGAGCGGTGTCATCCGCGAACTGGGCTATATGAACATGAGGGGATCTGGGAATGTCGCTGGTGTACAGCGCGTACAAAACTGGCGAGAGCAGGGAGCCCTGAGGGACTCCAGCTCGGAGAGGTCTTGGGGAGGATAGGGTCCCATCCAGACGGTAGCGAAAAGTTCGATTGGTGAGAAATTCTCGTAGTAAACGTACGAGTCTTTCGGGCACGCCAAGATGGTAAAGCTTGTAGATCAAGCCGGCGTGCCACACCTTGTCGAAGGCTTTGGCTACATCGAAGAAGAGGGCTCCCGTTGGGATGCCTCTCGTTTTGAATCGGTTGAAACCGAGAAGAATGTGCTCCGTGAGGCGGTGCACTTGGTGAACACATGAGTGTCTGGTTCGAAAGCCAAATTGCTCGTCGTTGAGGAGGTTTTTCTCCTCTACGACGGACCTAAGTCGGTTAAGGATGACTTTCTCATACACCTTGCCAAGGGTGTTGAGCAAACTAATGGGGCGATAGCTAGTAGGGAGGTTCCTAGGTTTCCCTGGCTTGGGGATGCCTATAACGGTAGCTTCTTTCCACCTGTCGGGGAAGGAGCATCCCGCCATGAGGGTGTTAAAAATGACAACCAGGAGGTTGATTAATACGTCGGGGAGTAACTTTAGAGTTTTGTTATTAATAGAGTCGGGGCCTGGGGCTTTTTTTTGGCGTGAAATTCTTTGATAATTTGACGAACTTCGCCGCTATTCGTCGGGAGGATTGGATCGCCACCTGGGGCGGAAGAGAAGATAGATGCTATTTTGTTTTCGACTAGTTCTATGTGGGACTTGTCTACAGAGATGGTGCTCGGGGAGCATTGGGCTTCTAAGCAATCGGCCAAGCATTCGGCCTTATCGACATCTTCAAAGGCGGGCGGTTGATTGGGACGTAAAAGCGGAGGAGTGGCCGAGACAGGGTCGGCTTTGAGAGCTCTCGCCAGGCTGTAGTAGGCTACATGCGATGGCTTGAGCTCACTCAGCTTCCTGTCCCATTGTTCGTCGCGGAGTTCGGCAAGGCGAGCCTTTACCTCCCTCTGGGCTCTCCAGAGTTCTCTCCGGTTGTCGGCGTTAGGACATGCGTCATGGGCTCTACGTTTAGCGTTTTTGATGGTGATGAGCTCTCTGGCGTCGTCCGGCAACTGTCGACGGGTGAAACCGTTCAGCATCTGTCGGGAGCAGGCGCCTAGAGCATCGTGGATATGATTAGTAAGGTGCAGTGAGGCTGCATGCGCTTCATCTAGACTACCTATAATGTCAGGAATTTGAGAGATGTGCACTGAGTCTATAGACTTAAGATGCTCTGAGAACTTCTTGAAGTCAATGACTGTTTTGGTCGGGGGGGCCGCGGTGGGCGGGGGTCCTAGCCGCATTAGGACGGGACGGTGGTCTGAACCTAGCACGGACAGCACCTCCAAAGGACTCACCTGAAGGGCGATGTTCTTTAGAAGAGCTATATCGAGTATGTCCGGTCTGTCTGTTGAATTGTCGGTCATTGGATAACGAGTCGGTGTGTCAGGGGCTATAACTATGAAGTTAAGATCGGGGCGGTGCGTCAGTCTTTCGAGTTGGCGTCCTCGTGAGTTCGGGGAGCGGCAATTCCAACTTTGATGTTTGGCGTTTAAGGTCTCCGGCCACGATGACGGAGTCTCCTAATGAGAGGAGCGCGCGGATGTCGCTTTCTAACAGATCTTTCGAGGGAGAGAGATAGACGGATGCTAGTATGACCGACGGATGGCCAGTCATACTCACCTGACATATGGAAGCTTCCATATTGGTTAGTTGTGGAGGATCGAGAGGAGTGCAGTGAAGAGCCCTTCTGTAGTATATGGCAGTGCCACCCTTAGCAGTGGCCCTGTCGTTTCTGACTATATTAAAATTGGCCATTTTAGGATTACTTCTACTAGGTTTCAAGAAGGTCTCTTGCACTAGGAGAATGTCGGTTTGATGTGCACATACAAATTCGCGGACTTCGTCCATTTGGTCGATAAGGCCGTTCGCGTTGTAGAACGCGACTACTAAGGAGTGGGGTTTTAATCTACCTTTGGTTGTACTATCCATTAATGGTTTTATTGAGATTGTTGATCGAGATAAGAAGGCCCAAGTGTTGGGAAATCGCTGAGGCGGGATCCTTTCTGAAGGTCCGGGCAAAAACTTCCATCTCCACTATGTTAATAGAGGCGAGGACAGTTTGGATTAGTCGAAGATTATCCGCAGCGTTAGTCACTGCGGATGTTTGGAGGGATTGCTCTGGTTGGGGCTGGGGCTTAGGCGTAGGCGCGGAAGCCTTGGCCGAAGCTGGTTGAGCGGGCTTGGCCGAGGGTGCCTGGGTAGGCTTAGGTGCAGGGGAGTTAGCCCTGGGAAGGGGTTTTTCCCATGCGTTGGTTGCCGGAGCCGGCGCAGGGATGAATTTCTTGGTGGGTTGGGGAGCCGCAGCAGGTTTGCGGCCGGCCGGTTTGACCCTTCGCTTTTGTTCTTTGGGGGCTTTAGGGCATCCGCGATAGTTCGCGGTGTGCCCTTGAGACCTGCAAAGGACACAGCTTGGGGGCTCCTCGGTCGGTTTCGTCCTGGGGCAGTTGGAGGTGCCGTGGTCCCCTAGGCACTTAACGCACCTAGGGTGGGCGAAACAATTCCTTGCGGAATGGCCATACAGTTGGCAGCGATGGCACTGGCCCATCCTGCCGCGGTTATGGGGGGGCTCAATTTTGAGGCCGGTTAGACAACATACTGAGGTAATATTATTTATTTTCTTTCCCTCGGGGGAAAGTTCTAATGTTACGAGCACCATCTCGTAGGGGACTTTGGTTCTAGGATGGTACATCCTGTGAACCTCCAGAACTGGCAGCTCCTGGGAAAGGAGGTCCGTCTTTATGTGGTCGGTGTTGAGCTCTTTTGGAAGGCCGCGAATGACTACGCGTAGAACGCGTTCGTCGGGAAGAGCGTAGGTATGGAACCCTACATTCTCTTGACGGAGAGTCTTAGTAAGAAGGCGATGGTCGCCTGAAGTTGGGCATTGAACTTTAATGCCTACAGCGGTCGAGCGGGCACTCGTGAAGGAGATACCCTGCTGGTCTAATAATGGCAGGATACGCTGCCAGCTAAGTTTCTCTCTGATGAAGAGAGGAGGGACTTTTCCCTTGGCGGTTCCTCCATGGGGAAGTCATCCGACTCCTCCTCGGGGGTCGCCTGGGAGGTTGTGGGCCGGGTACCGGGCCCTGAGGGGGCTGCAACGCCCACGTTTTTAGGTGGGTTTGCGTGGGACTTGGAGGCCTTTAGCTTTCGCTATTGGGCCTTTGTTTGGACTGTGGTAAACTCCTCTGTTTCGGAGGAGGCCGGTGATGTTTCGGAGTGAGGCTCCTTGGAGTAAGTCGGGATTGGTTTTTGGGCAGATGGCCCAGCTGGGGTCTTGGAGTGAGGCTCCGTAAGGTCGGTCGGTGTTGAGGTATCTTCCTCCATGGCCGTGGCCGAGGGAGGAGATGCCGGGGGACGGTCGTAGCGCGTAGGCGTACGGCTCGGATCTACCTTAAATTTTTCAAGGTAGTTGGGGTCTCGGGTTGCCAGGTCGGCGATGAGAGCATTCATGTCGACGTCTTTGAATATGGTCTGGGGGAAATCCGGGCCCAGATGGGGCCCGGGAGTGAGTTTATCGGGATGGTTAGGGCCCATAGTGGACCCGGTGGCGATAAAGGTCCTCCCTGCAAAGGCAGGGAGGTGAGTACCTACGGTGTGGCCCTGATATGAGTCCCCGCCCTTGGGTGACGGGGGTGTGGACCTATGCTGCGCTTAGTCTAGTGTACTCACGGAACCTGGACCCTAGAATTATGAAATATAGGAAGACGTATGTATATATAGTATATACCGGCATTGAACTGGCAATCGGGGAGGGAACGCCCCGCACACCCGCACAGTGCACACTCACAGCCCCGCGCAAGCCCGGTGCGGGCGAGCGCGGGTAACGTGCGGGTCTGCGAGGCGTCCCCCGCCACATACCCTGATTGCCATCTCGACCTGTCGCGTACTATACACACTAAGGAGCATAGGTATTAGATGTACGAACAGCGCTGCTGTGTCGACGTTGTGCTGTACAGTGTGACTGCAGCAGGAGTGCGGTTCTAATGCGTTCTTGTTTTTTTTGTTTTTTTCGGATTGAGTATGCTGCGTAGGCCCTACGGGCCGCTACGGCGTCACCGGGGAGGGCTCGAAGAAATAATTGGAGAGATTAGGGGGCAACGTCCTCTGAAGTGCGCCTCCTGTGAGGCTTGTCTAACGGCTTAGGATCACGTTGGGATGGATGAGTTGGTTGGACTGGTTAATCCGTACGACCCCGAGGCCGTGGCTTGAGTCCACGTCCGGGTGATGTTAGAAATTGGGCACCTCATCTTCGCCGGCGAAGACGCTGTGATTAGTGTGTTGTCCTACAAAGTAGGATGCATTGTCGGTCATGACTTGATCGTTGGAGTCGTTAAGGACGTGCTTAGGGCGTCTTTTATCGGCAAGGTTGTTGCGATCGGTGGTGTAAGATGCTGCCTCAACTACTAGAGGGTTGGGATATCTGACGACTTTCTCAAAATAATTTTTGGAAATCTGTTTCCCTCCCCCCTGAGTCCCTTTGAAGAAGAACACGGAATTTTTGTCAGCCACGTTTTCACCCTTTTTTTTCGCCCGTTTTCGTCACGTGGTCTATTTGCAACAGCCTAAATAATGTGGCAATATTGACGACCTTTAGTAATTCCCAATTCAAGCAATTCGCCAACACGAAGGCACATAAAGCTATCGGAGGTTATTGGAGCTCGTGCCCAGAGGAGTAAAGTTTCCCAATCAACAAATCGAAAGCCGACGTAAGTTGAATGAGTAGGTTGGTACTTTATCGTCTGTGTGATTTTGTTTCTCTTCTCAAATTGTTTGCGTAAAGCCTTTAGGCTAAAGCTGGGAGCACAGTGGTTACTGTCTCTGAGCATCTAGCCTCTTTACCATCTAAAGAACAAGCTCTAACCTAACTCTATGTCTGCTATGAAATAAGCAAATGTTTCCAAACGAGTGCCCGGACCGGTTCGAACTTGTCTATGCCTAAGCTGCTACAAATCAGCCGCGCAGCTGCTGAATAGAAGCGATATCTCGAGCGGAAGCCGTCGACGACGAAGGACGTCCCCACCCCGATTGCCATCTCGACCTGTCGCGTCCTATAAAAATTGTTGTGAGTGCAAGGTCTTAGATCTCATCATTTGCTCTGCGTTAAAGAGTTTTGTTGTAAAGCACGAGTTCGCAAAACTTAAGGCTAAATAGGTACACTAAAATCAATCAAACAATATTGACGAGAAGAAAACAGTGCACCAACCTTGAACCAGGCCATCGTGGAGTCGTCGTACAACACCACCCACTCCTCCGTCCACGTGTTCCACAAGTACTTCCCTGCAACAATAACGTTTACATTCATACCGCACGCTTGCAGCTAAGCTAGTTCAATATTCGATGAATTCATTTTACGCCATTGTGAAATGGAGTATGAATAGAGTTCATAACTTTTATTGTACTGAATGTGTGCAAATGTAAACCTGCAGGGACCGAATCGATTTGACGACCTCCCTGGCGCAGTGGTGAGCGCCAGGTGAGGTGAGGTGGTCTTATTAGTGGGCGGTCCCGGGTTCGATTGCCGGCAAAGCAAATTTCCAATTTTACTATTTCTAAATTTTCTCTGGTCTGGTCTTGTGGCTTCAGCCGTAGCTAGTTACCACCCTACTGCCAAGCGATTTAGCGTTCCGGTACGATGCCGTGTAGAAACCAACAGGTTATGGGTTTAATAAAAACTGCCATAACCCTTCCAGCTTATGCCGCTTCCATCTTAGATTGCTTCATCACTTACCACCAGGTGAGATCAAATGAGGTGAGGTCAAGGACAAACTTGTATCTGAATAAAATTTAAAAAAAAATGTTTTTCGTAGCGTTTCAATAGTGCCTACCTACCGTTATGTTATCGTTAATAAGTTACGAGTCAAATAACGATACAGTACTTACTACCGCTTTTATAAGCTCGCAGATGTATCTGCGCAGAAATCTTATTTTTGAAAAGTTCGAAAATATCTCAGCCAAACACAAAGTAGGAGGACAAAAGTCTCGTCTTTTACGGCAGTTTTCGCCATATTATTAGTCATCGTGTGCTTGAAGTGATCAATTTTGGTCCCCCGCGGACAAGTAGTCCTTTATAGTGTGAGATTGCCCCCGCCGCGCCAATGGGTAGTGGCCCATCATCGCGCGTTGTTGTCAAAAAAACAAAATCAAATAATTTATTCAAAATAGGTAATAAATTACACTTTTTGATTGTCAGTTGTTGGATTTGTAGGAGTCTTATTTGCATAGCGCCTACAGTACGCGGCAGAAAATATTGTACATCGAACTTTAGAGTGAGATTTCGACTTTGTAGACCGTTAAGTCTCTGTAACTCTGTAACTATATGACGTTTTGTCAGTCTCAACGATAGAGACACCGCTCTACGAAACCGCTATCTCACTCTTAAGGTCGATGTACAGTAAATATTTTCTGCCGCGTACTATAGTGAGCTTTGCCCTAATGGAATAGACGTGCATCTATACTAATTGACCGCAACCATGTTAGTTAGTAAAATGACGCGTTGACGCCAATTTATTGTTTCGATTACGGGTTTCCTGTTTCTGTAAGGGTTTTAATTGACTTTGACAAAAGACGGCATCGAAGTGATCGAATAGTGATCGAACCAGCCATAAACCTGCAGGGACCGAATCGATTTGACGACCTCCCTGGCGCAGTGGTGAGCGCCAGGTGAGGTGAGGTGGTCTTATTAGTGGGCGGTCCCGGGTTCGATTGCCGGCAAAGCAAATTTCCAATTTTACTATTTCTAAATTTTCTCTGGTCTGGTCTTGTGGCTTCAGCCGTAGCTAGTTACCACCCTACTGCCAAGCGATGTAGCGTTCCGGTACGATGCCGTGTAGAAACCAACAGGTTATGGGTTTAATAAAAACTGCCATAACCCTTCCAGCTTATGCCGCTTCCATCTTAGATTGCTTCATCACTTACCACCAGGTGAGATCAAATGAGGTGAGGTCAAGGACAAACTTGTATCTGAATAAAATTTAAAAAAAAATGTTTTTCGTAGCGTTTCAATAGTGCCTACCTACCGTTATGTTATCGTTAATAAGTTACGAGTCAAATAACGATACAGTACTTACTACCGCTTTTATAAGCTCGCAGATTTATCTGCGCAGAAATCTTATTTTTGAAAAGTTCGAAAATATCTCAGCCAAACACAAAGTAGGAGGACAAAAGTCTCGTCTTTTACGGCAGTTTTCGCCATATTATTAGTCATCGTGTGCTTGAAGTGATCAATTTTGGTCCCCCGCGGACAAGTAGTCCTTTATAGTGTGAGATTGCCCCCGCCGCGCCAATGGGTAGTGGCCCATCATCGCGCGTTGTTGTCAAAAAAACAAAATCAAATAATTTATTCAAAATAGGTAATAAATTACACTTTTTGATTGTCAGTTGTTGGATTTGTAGGAGTCTTATTTGCATAGCGCCTACAGTACGCGGCAGAAAATATTGTACATCGAACTTTAGAGTGAGATTTCGACTTTGTAGACCGTTAAGTCTCTGTAACTCTGTAACTATATGACGTTTTGTCAGTCTCAACGACAGAGACACCGCTCTACGAAACCGCTATCTCACTCTTAAGGTCGATGTACAGTAAATATTTTCTGCCGCGTACTATAGTGAGCTTTGCCCTAATGGAATAGACGTGCATCTATACTAATTGACCGCAACCATGTTAGTTAGTAAAATGACGCGTTGACGCCAATTTATTGTTTCGATTACGGGTTTCCTGTTTCTGTAAGGGTTTTAATTGACTTTGACAAAAGACGGCATCGAAGTGATCGAATAGTGATCGAACCAGCCATTCGAACGACCAAAAGCAACGTGAATACTACCCATGTCCATGCCAAAGGAGACCGACCAACTCCCGTACATCGTTAACTTACAAATTACAATCGCAGTAATAATCTTGACAAAAACACAGACATTTCCGTTTTTATTTCTCTATAAGTATTTAGCAACAGTAAATTCAAATAATTTTTTGTGGTTTATCATAAAATAGAAATTTTTCTCAATTTTTTTTGTAACAAGGGTGTGCCCAAGACTGGACCCAAAACTGGTCTCCTTGCAGCCCGATCCTTCCAGTGGTTTGAGCTGTGCGAGATCCGTCAGTCAAGTCAGTTTTTCTTTTATAGTAGGTATACTTAATAGATTATAAAACGTTTGTCTACTAACCGAATAACTACTTACCAAGTAGTACCGATTTAAAAGTCAGAAGTATAACATAAAGCAATAAGACCTACAAAAGCACTACGCTAGGGATTATCGAATTCTGATAAAATATGAACTTCATCAATTCCAGTCTACGAGCGATACAGAAACACGATTTCTAGTGGCATTGTGATTCGTCTATCGGAATAGATTGGTCCTGTATCTCGAACTATTCTAATTTAAATCATTGAGTACGAAATAATAGTGTTATGCTTTGGTAGGTATTTACCTATTGACTGATGCATTCGTTTCTGAAAATCACTCTATCAACTAAGTATCTTTGTGCCAAACTTTAAGATTAGTTCAGCGATTAAGCCGTGAAAAAATAACAAACAGAGAAAAACGGAATTAGCTACTTTCGCATTTATAAAATTCAAAGTCCTGACTGACTGACTTACATATCAACACACAGCCTAAACCGCTGGTCCTAGAGACATGAAATTCGGAGGGTGTATTCTTTGTAAAGAGTAGGTACCTATCCATTAAGTAAGCATAATTTTTGAAACTCCACCCCTAGTGGGTTAAATGGGGGTTTGAAATTTATGTAGTCCACGCGGACAGAGACCCGAGCATAAGCTAGTAATACTATAAACGGTGATAGCCTTGGCCACCTTTCTCATTCTAAGAGGAGATCCGTGCTCAGTAGTGGGCCGGCGATGTGGGTTGATGAAGATGATGTAGTTATGTTAGGGCGTCCCACAGAAATAAAAAATTTGCGCTTATATAATAATTGTGTATTTACCTACTATTAGTAACCATACGATTCCGATCGGCTTGCGGCATGTCACGAATCACAATCGTCCGTCAGAAGTCGTACCCGCCGGAGTGACGAGTGTTGATAACTCGCAATGATTTATGAAATTTGCAAGGGACCGTTTATAATATAAGTTTCCTCAATATGATAGAGATGAAATGCTTTGCGTCGTAGGAGAGTTAGTTTGTTAGGTACCCACTTGTGTTGTGTAAACAGTACCACGCCCTACATAATGAAATAAATACTTACATATTAATAAATAATCCGTCCGTCTAAATAGTCGGTCCGTCTGTCTGTCAGCGGGCTGTATAGCTCGTGAGCCGTAATAGGTAGAGACTTGAAATTTTCACAGAATTGTATTTCGATTACCACTCTTACAACAAATTATCAGAATTTAAAAATGGCCGCCTTGAAAATTTAAAAAAATTAAAATTTGTTGTGCGATGGTACGGAGTCCTTCGTGTGGGAATCCGACTCGCACTTGATTTTTATAAAAGTAACTCATGTGCGCGGAGTAGGTATTGTTACGTGATCAAATCAAAAATTAGGTAATCTGGTACCTAGAAGAACCATAGTAACCGACGTAGCTGGACGAATAACAGTTAGAGGGCAATGAGTGGACAGTCATAGCTCGGATCACGTCTCAAGGCGGTAAAAATTCAGATGTCTAGGTATTTTACTTAGGACATGCGTAGGACATGTGGAGCTTATGCTACGTCAATACTTTAACCACCGCCCGCCTGGTTCGAGAAGCAGACTCTACTGAGGAAAACACAACAAAAAAAACAACTGGCAACAAACGCAGTAGGTACCAGTAAAATATTATTTAAAGCTTTAGCAAGTATTGTGAACATTTTTCTTTTAAAAATTGCAGCGTATTCCATAGAAAATTGCAGTTCTCCTCGTAGTCATTACAGGGTCGACCGGGCCGGAAAATCGCAACTCTCCATACGGGCTTGCGAGCATGTCTATTATACTTAGATACCTACTAACCAATTTCTTTATATCGCCATTTGTACCATGTACAAACTTTTTCAAGGGACGATCATTATATTGCCAAATACCTAATCTTTGATCGTTTTTAGGGTTTTTTATATTCTGTCAATATTCATTCAGTATTTATTAAACAGAGGAGACAGCCTTTTTAGTGGTTAAGACGTTGGCCTCTTATATGGGGGTTCGGAGGTTCGACACCAGGCAAGGCACGTACCTGTATCTTTTCTTTACTTCCAATAATTGACACCTGCAAACTCGTGTGCCTGCAAGGAATAACATCGTCTAACCTGACCATCGTCTGTCTGTCAAGAAAACCTATATGGTACTTCCCGTTGACCTAGTATCATGAAGTTTGGCAGGTAGGTAGATCTTAAGGGGAAAGTCGAAAACCGTGAATTTGTAAAATATCACAAAAAAATTAAAATGTGTTCATGAACAAATAATTTGTGTTTTCAATTTTCAAAGTAAAGGTAACTATACCAAGTCGGGTATCATAATATTATGAAAGGGCCTTACCTGTACATACTAAAACAGATTTTTATGTGTTTTTACGCATAATAGTTTTTGATTTATCGTGCAAAATTTCAAAAATACCCGAGTAGGTACGGAACCCTCGGTGCGCAAGTCTGACTCGCACTTGGCCGGTTTTTTATAAAGGTTAACGTTATAAAAAGCTTGATTTCTTTAGAGATGGGTATTCTCTTAAAATATATAAATAAGTTGGTAGGTATATTATTTTTATGTTTTTACATTCGCCTTTTTATATTTTCAGATTAGCGAAAGATCTTTTGATATACCTACTAGGTAGGTTTGTTTGAGATAAAAAGGTAAAAGAAACGAAGATAACGAGGGATAAAGGTATTTAACATATGGATTTCATCTCATCTCATTTAGATATTATGTAACTTAAATTACCTACTTACCTACCAAGTATAAAAACCGGCCAAGTGCGAGTCAGACTCGCGCGCCGTGGGCCCCGTACTATAGTCGTATTTTTTCGACATATTGCACGGCATTGCATGCGGCATAAAAATAAATAAAAATCTGTTTGGAATGTACAAGTAAAGCTCTTTCATATCGGTAACCCCACTCGGTATAGTAATCTTACTTTGAATGTTGAAAATACCAATATTTGTTCATGAACAGACCTATTTTAATTTTTTTCTTGTGATGTAACCACAAATTCACGGTTTTCGGATTTTTTCTTTACTTGTGCTGTAAGACCTACCTACATCGGCATGTGATTACCTGAATGTTTTATGTGTGTCTAGAAATGTGACCTATGCAAAACTTAGTAATTTAATTAGTTATTTTTTTATACAAAATTAGTTTTATAAGACTTTATCGTAGATTAAATTATTAAATAAATAAATTATTATTTGATTAAATTCATATTCGGTGTTGGTTATAATGACAAAACATTACCAGAGTTGCCACTTTACAAAAAGGTACCTTTAAAGTAGGTATTTCGTTATTATTGAGTAATAAATTAAACTGTTTATAAATCAATGCTTACAAACTATAATTATTAATTATTATTGTGCTACGGAAAATAGCAAGGGCAGTCGCTAATGGCGACCGACGATTGCCCTCCCCCTGCTGTGGGTCGCCTATTTGTCACGGACCGGACCACGAAGATTCAGTTTTTGGTAGACACAGGAAGTGACGTCTGCGTCTTCCCTCGGTCCTTACTTATAGGTACTTTTAAACGTGCGAATTACCAATTAAGTGTAGCCAAAGGTACGCCCATAGAGACTTACGGATACGTGAACTTTAACCTAGATCTCGGACTCCGTCGTAATTCTTTGTGGCGTTTCTTGGTCGCTGATGTGACAAGACCAATTATCGGTGTTGACTTTCTTGTATTCTATACAGTGGCGTGCAGGTCATAGAGGCATAAAAGCACTGCTTACCCTACCATTAGACATGTTCAAACTTATATGAAAGACTTTACAAAAAAAAAAACTTACATAATTAATGTTAAATAATATTGTTAGTATAACATTATTTAAAAAATAATACATAAAATAATTATTATTAAATAATAATATTAATATTACACACACCTCTTCTTCAAAAACTCGCGCACGCCCGTTCAAAACGATCACGAGCGGTCGCGATTGTGATTGCGCGGTCGACATCGGACGAAAAAGCTGAGGACCGAAATGCTTACGGCTTACAAGAAAACGTTTATATGTGTGACACAATTCACCTCGAAATCTGTTAATGTGTGCGTCAAATGACCCGTCGTTAACGGGCCCAAATAAGCAGTACTTCTGTCCAATCACAAGAGAGAAATTTGTATCAGACATATTGTTTTGAAAACCGCGCGTGATTTAAATTCGTAAGTTCATGTAAACAAATGAGTATTTTATCTATTGCTATAAAAACTATATTTATTATGATTCTCTACTTTTTCAATGTTGTTAATTTATTGATATTATTTTATTTTCCATAAATTTAAGTACGTTTTAAATTCTAAGAAATTATAAAGTTTGTTTTTTGATTTTGTATTTTCGCGCCGTCTCCGGCGAAGTGCGCGCTGCGCGGCGCGCGCTTTCTGTTGTCAGTTTGGCACTCGAGCTGTTTTCAAGAAAGTTTGTTTGTTTTGATCGACAACAAGAATAGTTTTCTTTGTAAAAAGTGAATATTACTTGCAGGTTATGTGTGTGAGATCTTATTAGTGTACCTAGTGATAACAGAATGATTAAATTGGTATTGTTCGCTAATCAATTTAACAAGCGTTGGAAATGTTGAGGTTATTATATCTCCGGTTCAGAACTTTTTCGAATCTAGGTAAGTAAGTGATAAATATAATCAATTTAGGGTTTGTTTTATATACTATACACGATCGTTACCACAATAATCAAAATATTCTGACGTAGATTTACAGAGTCGATTTAATTAGAATTCCATAAATTTGTATAGCTTACCTAAACAACTAACTACTCCTTATAATGAACAATCTGATTTTCTTTTTTAAAATGAACTATTGTGTTTACTTAAGGACTTGTACCTATATTTACCTATTAATTTAACAACCTCATTTTTAGGGTTCCGTACCTTAAAAGAAAAAACGTAACCCTTATAGGATCACTTTGTTGTCTGTTTGTCTGTCAAGAAACCTACAGGGTACTTCCCGTTGACCTAGAATCATGAAATTTGGTAGGTAGGTGGGTCTTATAGCTGGTATTAGGGGAAAAATCTGAAAAACGTGAATTTGTGGTTACATCACACAAAAAAAATTAAATTGTGGTCATAAACTAAATAATTAGTATTTTCAATTATCAAAGTAAGATAACTATATCAAGTGGGGTATCATATAAAAGGGCTTCACCTGTGCATTCTCAAACAGATTTTTATTAATTTTTATGCATCATAGTTTTTGAATTATCGTGCAAAATGTCGAAAAATTGTGACTGCAGTACGGAACCCTTATTGCGCGAGCCTGACTCGCACTTGGCCGCTTTTTAGGGTTTATTAATGTCACTCTGCTGTCTTTCTATCCGTCTGTCATGGGTCCCTAGCTCCTAGACGAAATGAGTTACAATCCTGAAATTTTGGTATTTGGTGTAGAATGTTTAATTTTTTTTTATTTTTTTAATGCCTACCCTAGCTTCAAACCTTGTGACCGCCACTGATTCTATAAGTTAGTGGTAGACTGTCAAAATCAATGTTTAATCGATAGCAACACTAATGTAAGAACAACTGCGTCAATCGCCCAACCTAATTGCATTTCATCTGTAAAGGTAATAACTGGTCAGTCTACGTATCATAAAATATTAGAAGAGTTTCCGGAAATTACTCGTCCGGCAGGTACGTTACGCATCATACCACACAGCACTGTACACCATATTCGCACGACCCCTGGACCTCCTGTCTCCTGCCAGCCAAGGCGCCTAGCGCCGGATAAATTAAAAATCGCACGGCAAGAGTTCCACACAATGTTGCAGATCGGAACAGCTAGGCCGTCGGAGAGCCCTTGGTCATCCCCTCTACACTTGGCTCCCAATAAAAACAACGGATGGCGCCCTTGTGGTGATTACCGGAGGCTGAATGCCAGGACGATCCCTGACAGGTATCCGATCAGGCACATCCACGATTTTGCCCACAGCATAGCTGGTTGTAAAATTTTCAGTACAATAGACCTGGTGTAGGCCTATAATCAGATACCTGTCAGCCCCGAAGACATCCCGAAGACCGCGATAACTACGCCCTTCGGGTTGTACAAGTTCCCGTTTATGACATTCGGTCTCCGTAACGCTGCGCAAACGTTCCAGCGATTCGTAGACGATGACCCGGGGACTCGACTTCTGCTACTGCTATCTGGACGACTTCTTAATTTTTTGTAAAAATGAAGTCGATCACCAAGAACATCTTCGCCAGATATTTGGTAGGTTGAAGGATTTCGGTATGCTTATCAATACATCGAAATGTGTCTTTGGCGTATCGGAGGTAACATTTTTAGGACATCATATCTCCGAGAACGGAACTAAGCCACTTGATGCAAAAGTACAAGTGATAAAGGATTTCCCACAGCCTAAAGACATCCGTCAACTACGCAGGTTTTTGGGCATGCTTAATTTTTATAGGCGGTTTTTGCCTAAAGCAGCCCAAACGCAGGCCCCTTTGCACAATTTGTTAGTTGGTGCGACTAAGGGTTCTCAACCTATCAATCTAACTGGCGATGCACTTCAGACCTTTCAGGACTGTAAAAATAGTCTGGCCAACGCAGTATTGCTGGCACATCCCAACTTTCAAGCGGAGCTCGCACTAGTGACAGACGCCTCGGATGTCGCTATCGGAGCAGTTCTGCAACAAAGAAAAGGTGAGGATTGGGAACCTTTAGGTTTAGGTTAGGGTTTAGGGTAGGTAAATTAGAACTAATTCCTTCACAGCAGAAATATTCCCCATACGATAGGGAATTGCTTGCGATCTATGAAGCAATTAAATATTTTAGACACATGCTAGAGGCTCGACATTTTGTGATCTATACTGATCATAAGCCAATAAGTTTTGCTTTTCACGAACGGAAAACCAACTGTTCGCCTAGACAGTATAGACACCTAGATTTTATAGCACAATTCACCACCGACATAAGGCATATTTCTGGCAAGGACAACGCCGTAGCCGACACCTTATCTAGAGTGGATGAACTTCATGCTCCCGTCAGTCTTGAGTCTCTAGCAGAATGTCAACCTTCAGATCCGGAATTAGCGCACTACCTTAAAGAGAAATCTTCTCTGCGTTTACAAAGGACAAAATTACCTGGAAGTCAGACATTCGTGTACTGCGACGTCAGTACATTGACTCCCAGGCCATTTGTACCAAAGCAGCTAAGAAGACAAGTCTTTGAAAGCCTACACTCCCTCAGCCATCCAGGCATCAATGCAACTGCCAAATTAATAGCAGAGCGCTTCGTCTGGCCGGGCATTAGGAGAGATTGCAGGTTGTGGGCACAATCGTGTCTGTCTTGCCAACGTGCAAAAATAAGCCGACACGTGTCCGCGCCTTTAGGCACAAACAATTTGCCTCGCGCACGTTTCACAAATATTCACATAGACATAGTTGGGCCCTTACCGCCTTCAGAAGGTTACCGTTATTGTCTGACAGCAGTAGACCGTTTCACTAGATGGGCGGAAGTCATACCAATAACGGATATTACAGCTGAAACAGTGGCAAAGGCATTGCTATCGGGTTGGATATCGCGCTTTGGCAGCCCAGAGTCTGTCGTCACAGACCGCGGCCGCCAATTCAAGTCAGCTCTGTTCAGCTATCTGGTAAAGATAGCTGGATTCGAGCATAAAAGGACAACAGCATACCACCCTTCTTGTAATGGCTTGGTCGAACGCTTTCACAGACAACTTAAAGCATCTATTGTCTGTCACGCAAACAACAAGTGGACTGAGTCTTTACCTTGGGTACTTCTTGGAATAAGAAGTGCTTTTAAGGAAGATCTGAAAGCTTCTTCGGCCGAGCTATTATATGGCGAACCTTTGAGGCTGCCGGGAGAATTTTTTCACTCCTCTGCAGATGGTACAACTGACATAACAGATTTTACGGCCCGCCTACGTTCTTTTGCCGAGAATTTACGGCCCGTGCCAGCTTCACGCCATGGCAGAAACAAAATATTTGTTTTTAAAGACCTGGCGACCACGGATCAAGCCTTCATTCGAGATGACGCATCACGTGGTTCGTTACAGCCTGCCTACACAGGGCCGTACAAAATATTATCTCGGAATGAAAAAGTTTACACTTTGCTGGTCAATGGCAAGCAGGTAACGGTCTCCATAGACCGTCTTAAACCAGCTTACTTACTGACCGATAAAAGCGACTCCACTCCAAACGAAGATGATCAGCCACAGGAAAAATGCAACCTTAAAGGCTATCAAACTCGTTCTGGCCGCCAAGTCAAGTTTACAAATTTTTATCGCCCTTGACGGTCTCTGGGGGGTGGTGGTGTAGGCGACATATTCTACTAATTACTACTAACTAACTACATATTATAATAACATCCAAATTAACTTAAAGTAACTTATTATTATAATTAAAACCTGTTACTAAAATTTATCATTATAACTTATAGCTAATACTTATAAATATTAATATTAATCTAAACCTTAAATCTAAATAAATACACACATATTATTTCCATACAAGATGTACTTGCCGGCCGACCGAAAGCAAAGCTGACCGTACGATTGAATTTTACATTTTGCGATAGTCATTAGTACCTACGACAAAACTAATTACGCGGCGCATGGTCGGGCGGCCGTCGCGATGTATCGTTTATAAAATTAAACCAGTGTGTGGCGGCATGTCCCCACAGCGTTACACTTACATTGGTGCATTTTTATTTCATCCAACTTCCGCTTAAATACCGTCCGTAAACCCTCAAAAACCATAGATTGATTGGTTGATTGATTGATTGATTGATTGGTTGATTGGTTGATTGGTTGATTGGTTGATTGATTGATTGATTGATTGATTGATTGATTGATTGATTGATTGATTGATTGATTGATTGATTGATTGGTTGATTGATTGATTGATTGATTGATTGGTTGGTTGGTTGATTGATTGATTATTGATTGATTGACTGATTGATTGATTGATTGATTGATTGATTGATTGATTGATTGATTGATTGATTGACTGATTGATTGATTGATTGATTAATTGATTGATTGATTGATTGAAGTACTTCACTCGATCAAATAAAACCTTGAAAGAAGCTAAAATAAAAGTCTAAAACGAATTATTTAATACTAAAATTTCTGACTTGGCACATAGTTTTTACATGGAAATATTTGTCTTTAAGTACTACAGAGAACCTGCTAAATTTTGGTTTTCAAAAGGACTTCTATAATTTATTAAATTCAAATTTAACGTTTGAAACACAGAATTTGAACGTTGCCAAGTGGTTTAATTACAAGCCGCGCTGCCCGCCTCGGTGACTCGCTTTAAATAAGTGATCTGCTTTTCAAACACGGTACGCGTGGTAGAGAACATTTCAAAAGTCCTACCTATAGACGTACTCAATTAAATTTGAAATACTTCTTATAACGCTCACACGTTTAATAATTTCAATTAATTTTTAGAATCTGAGCTGCGATGGCTTCGTCATAAATTGTTAGCAAGTTTAAAAGTTTACGCAAGTTTACGCAGGATGCAACACCCTCGCTACGCTCGGGAGTTACTCTGAAATCCCTCGTTACGCTTGGGATTCGTCTCGGCACCCGTGTCGTACCCATATTATAAGTAGGTAAGCCTCCAGACCCAGCCAACGCGTGCGAAGTTTTGGCGAGTCGGCTACGAGAGCTACTTACGTTTGTACCGTAGCATATAACCGCCTTTGATTTGTGTTCCACCATGTTCTGAAACAAACAATTTCGAAATTAATTTAATAAGTACGTACATTCTGTCTAACCTTCTTTATGGCAGAAACATTAACACACTACACTGTTTGATGAAAGGCGTGTTGGGCGTAATGTAAGTACCGTGACGTTGACGACCTCCCTGGCGCAGTGGTGAGCGCCTGTGGTCTTATTAGTGGGACTTGGGAGGTCCCGGGTTCGATTCTTGGCAGGGGGAATTTGCAATTTTATAACTTCTAAATTTTCTCTGGTCTGGTCTGGTGGGAGGCTTCGCCCGTGGCTAGTTACCACCATACCGACAAAGCCATGCTGCCAATCGCGATTTAGCGTTCCGGTGCGATGCCGTGTAGAAACCAAAAGGGTACCTATCGGTCTAATGAAAACTGACATATCTACCTTTTCCAGGTTAGCCCGCTTCGATCTGAACACCACGGTAAATTTCCGTACGCTTTTTTCCAGCAAAATATTTGAACTATAGAACTACATATAAGCGCACGCACTGCGGAATCAATTTCGCAACGGATCGTAGTTGATTTTAAATCGCACCGCAACTCGCCGCACCGCAGTGCGCGCTCTCTTAGACTGCCTCACTTACCACCTGGTGTGATTGCAGTAGGTGCTAACTTGTCTCTATAGAAAAAAACCGGCCAAGTGCGAGTCAGGCTCGCGCAACGAGGGTTCCGTACTAAATTCGGTAACAGTAGACCAGGTATACCTAAGTAGGAACCTACATGTAAGACTAACCTATAATAATACTGCAAAGATCACATCAGTGTACGACTCAAGAGTCAAGACACATTGCGGGAAAGCGGAAGTCACGTTACTAATATAGCGATGTAAACTTTCTTCTCTACTTAATTTGTGAGGAACAAATTCAATAATATATTTTAATCGATGCGTTTCGGCGCGCGTATTCTTCATTAGGTATTTCATTTTCCTCTACACAAAGTACATTAGGTGCCTACATTACAATATAGTGAAGTTGATCTATCTGAATGATAATATCTAATCTAGATGAATCTACATAATATGTACCTATACCTTCATACAGTTTAGAATTGTCACTTCGTGATACTGACTGTCCGCCAATGCGCCTCGGGTCTAACAATCATTCAATTAGAGCTTTTAGATGGTAACACGTGTTTCGAATGGTTACTAGTCCTTCAAATAAAGGCAGCAGGCCCTGACATCGTAACTGCGATAATCCATCATTGTTTCTCGTGATTGATAGTGTAAATACCTAACTACTATTTATTCTATTTTCCTCGGTAAATACGCTTGAACAAATAATTAATATATTGTTGTGCATTAGGCATATTTTATTGGTTACCTACGTGAGGTACACATGTGTGCGTTTGATAGCGCTTGCTCGCGAGTCGCGACTGATGGGTCCGACATGCACGCACACTTACGCAATTACCATGTAAACGACGTTACCACCAGTAAAGTTCAGCAGCCTTCGTGAATTGCAAGAACTGTATCTATTATAGCGGCAAAGATCTTTTGTGAGTTTACTTTATCTCATATTCGTGGCACGCATGCTCATGATACCGCAACCACCCTTAAATCCTGTTTACCGACGACGATATACGCGCAGTAAACCCATGTACACCTATTCGACGGTTTATATCTGCTTGATATCATACTAAAACCAATAAAACTTCAATAGATACATGTAATATTATTATGTATTCTGTTCATGCATCTACTTTAAAACAGACGTTGATAGATGTGTACCTACAGTTATTAATAGTACGGTATTTGCCTCCGTCAACAATCAATTATTTCTCAGTGAGTGATTATTACCTAAATACAGGGTCTTCCAAAATACGTAACTTCTAATAAAACCCACGTCCTTTGTTAGTTTTATGTGTGATAACCATTTTAAATTATCGATCAAACTAAAAAAGTGCATCAAATCATTGTGACGTCACATGCAAGTATTTCATACAAGCTCCCGTACTAAGCGCTTGTTTTTACGATTTAAAAAAAAAAATCTGATTTGACTGAAAACCGCCGAAAAGCGTAACTGGTGAGCCCATTTTGCTGGATTTGATATATTAAATCTCTGGGTGAGGTCTAAGTCAAGTGTCCTCTATCAATAAAAATTGCAGAAGTTAGCTTCGGCAAAACACTTGGAGACACTCGCAGCAAGACAATTTCAGCTTCACCTAAATCTTGCAGAAATTGACATTGACATACTTAGCTGAATTCTGCGGAATGCTAGGTATATTGCTATTAGACAGTAGACACAGCTCTGAAACAGCTTTTGAAATAATAGTCCACACAAGAAAATAACATAACCGAAATGGCTACTAATTTTGATTAGTTCACAACTTAACCTTTTTAGTTCACAAAAGAAAAAGTACTTTGTTTAAACCGAGATGCAGACACTGTAGGTATCCATTATTTAAGTCCTGACTCCTGAACTTAGCGAAATGTAAGTAGGTACCTAATGCAATTCCATTGAAGGAGTTTACGTTGGAACTTTTAGTAAATGGAATGTAAGATAATTTCTCCATTTTTAATTTTATTCAGATAGGTACAACTTATCCCTTGACTGCAATCACACCTGGTGAATATTATAACATGGAAAGGATATTTCGGTAGTTTCATTAAACCCATACCACTTTGGTTTCTACCCGGAATCGTACCGGAACGCCACGTACGTGATCAAATGAGAAATGAGGAGATCCGTAGGAGTACAAGAGTAATCGATATAGTTCAACGGGTTGCGAAGCTGAAGTGGCAATGGACAGGGCACATAGTTCGAAAAACCAACAGACGTTAGGGTCTCAAGGTGCTAGAAGGGCGACTCAACACCGGAAAGCGCAGCGCTGGAAGACGATATCAAACGAGTCGCAAGGTGCCACTGAAATTAGGTGGCGAGGCAAGATCGTGGCGTGTGGAAGTCTCTACAAGAAATCTATATCCAGCAGTGGACGTCCATCGGTCAATAATGTTGATGATGATGATGATAATAATGATGCTGAAAAATTAAAAGTTTCCATCTTCATCAGGAGAAGTCAGGTAAATAAGTACAGCATAAGTAAAGCAAAGAAATAACACCTACATGCTAATCCCCCTAATAATTTCATGCTCAAACCATAAGGGAACGATTGTGAAGCAGTAACTACTAACTAACAATGTCAGGGAAACAATAGAATACAGTGAGTTTTTATAAACGTTTGCTCTATTTTTCACAGAAACAGAAATGGGGATAAACTTTGTTGCATTGTTTTCGTCGTTAATCTGATAAAAGGATAAAAAGTCGGATCATAAAACTCCTATAGCGGTTATTATGCCAAGGTAACGAAATGTTTTAGATTACCTATGTACAATTTATAAGTACTAAATGGCTTAATAAAGTAATAATTAGCTTATGCTCGCGACTTCGTCCGCGTGGACTACACAAATTTCAAACCCCTATTTCACCCCCTTAGGGGTTGAATTTTCAAAAATCCTTTCTTAGCGGATGGATGCCTACGTCAAAATAGCTATCTGCATATTAAATTTCAGCCCGGTCCGTCCAGTAGTTTGAGCTGTGCGCTGTGCGTATAAGTCAGTCAGTCTGTCAGTCAGTCACCTTATCCTTTTATATATTTAGACTACTAAATTCTTTCATAGCGGATGCCTACGTACAGTAGTGTGAGCTGTGCGTTGATAGATCAATCAGTGAGTCAGTCTGTCAGTCACCTTTTCCTGTTATATATTTAGATTTCCAAAAGTTCACAAGGAAAATGGATATTTAAAACTTTCATATACTAATTTTAGCCTACTAATATATCTACCTAGTACCTAGATATTATAGTCTAGCTAGGTACGTCCACTCAGAGAAGCTGGAGCGATTCAGCCAGTAGGTAGTAGGTACCCATTGTACAAAAACTTTGTACAACCTCAACAGACGTGACTTCAATGTTTATGTTTTAGGGGATAAGATACTATTACTAACATTATGTAACATGATCAACCAACTTCTCTAAAGGTCATAACAGTGATGTACTAAGAGCCAGCGCGTGCCTGACCTTCATTATTTTATAAAAGCTGAACGTTTCTCTGCGTATTGTTCCCAACATAGGGATGAACGATCAGCGACTATCAAGTTTGGATCATGGTGGTTTTGGGAGATAACAGGTAATGTCAGGTGTCTGGTAATGCATGACGTGATTTGTAATACTATTCTAGAAAATAAAAAAAAATTACTTTATACTTTTTTGTAAATTTTTATAAATCTATCTCCCAAAGCCACCATGATCCAAACTTCGTAGCCGCTGATCGTTCCTCTCTGTGTTGGGGATAATACGCAGATAAACTTTCAGCTTTTATAAAATAATGCAGGTCTGGTACGCGTTGGCTCTCTCTCTCTAAGAGAAATACCACGGTAGAATTAAAAAAGTATAATATTCCTACGAATAAAATAGAATGCAGCATCTATATGATTGCGCTTTTATTTTTAATAGCGATCTATATTATTTCACACTTTCACAAATGGGGGTAACATTTCGCCCCCATTGTTCTCGTGATTACCCCCGGAGCAATTTGTTTCCCTTCACTATTCGATTCACTGAAGCTAAAGCAACTATTGTTAGTTTTTTTTTCATATTTATTGTGATGTCACGAGGAAATGGAACAAAGTTTAATTGTTTTCACTGCTGCTTATTCATTGTTATTATTACATTTAATTAATATTAATAAAAATAAAATTGAAGTAGGTCTATGATTTCTAAGGTATGCTTACATTTTATCAAACCTAAATACCTATCTAATATAAAACATAATATCTATACTAATATTAAGCTATAAAGAGAATTTACCTATGATCCGATTCGATCCTGAATTTTTTTATATTGATGGCTATGTATCCCCGAGTGCTATAGGCTAAAAAAACATAATTAATATAAAAAATCTAAATATATAAAAGTAAAAGTTGACTGACTGACTGACTGACTGATCTATCAACGCACAGCTCAAACTACTGGACGGATCGGGCTGAAATTTTGCATGCAGATAGCTATTATGACGTAGGCATCCGCTAAGAAAGGATTTTTGAAAATTCAACCACTAAGGGGGTGAAATAGAGGTTTGCAATTTGTGTAGTCAATGCGGACGAAGTCGCGAGAATAAGCTAGTTTAATATTAAAAATTAAAACATATTTTTACAACTTTACTAGCTGATGCCCGCGACTTCATCCGCGTGGATTTAGATTGTCAAAAATCCCGTGAGAACTCTTTGATTTTCTGGGATAAAAAGTAGCGTATGTCACTGTCCAGGTTTTCAACTACATCCATGTAAAAAATCAGGGCAATTTAAAGGCCACACAAACACACTTATAATTATAATGCCGTTTCTATCTACCTAGCATTCTTTTTGTTAAATAAATAATATTTTCGGTTTATGATCGAAAGGAAAAACAAAACATAAGGCGCGCCAAAAATATTGATTTTTAATATAATAATATTAAGGAATATTTCATTGAAAGCTCGATTTTCTTATTTTCCATTACATTTTGTTGCCTATTAAGAAGGTCTAAGAAAATCGATTTTCATTCATAAGCGATCCGACCCTTTCAAACTTACAGCGGAGGTAGGTATATTAGTAAATAAGTAATATGCTATATAAGGTTTATGTATAAAATACGTTGGCGGTCGAGCGGAGCTATTATATTATGTAGCTCTATGTAACCTTTGTATGATGAGCTTAATCCAAAACCTTTCACTAGAATAGAATAGAATGGAATGTTTTTTTATTCATGTAAACTTTTTACAAGTGCTTATGAATAGTCAGGTAGTTTTAATTTACCACTGGTTCGGAATGCCGTTCCTACCGAGAAGAACCAGCAAGAAACTCGGCGGTTGCTCTTTTTAATTTTTCAATTTACAATGTTATTATACCATACTATACAAGCCATTGCAGCCCCGTGCATTGCTGGAGCGAGTCAAATCCAAGCTTTTTTATCGTTTACATAGTCTAGTCTAAGATTGGTAGGACTTTTTTATTATCCAACTCCAACGCAAATAGGTCCAGGCTCAAGTGGCGTTGAGAGTAGGTAGGTATGTGTAATTTTCTAAATTAAAAAACCGGTCAAGTGCGAGTCAGGCTCGCGCAGCAAGGGTTCCGTACTACAGTCGTATTTTTTCGACATTTGCACGATAATTTAAATCTATGATGCATTAAAATAAATAAAAATCTGTTTTAGAATGCACAGGTGAAGACTTTTAATAAAATGATACCACACTTGATATAGTTATCTTACTTCGAAAATTCTTGATTCGAAAATTGAAAATACTAATTACAAAAAACAAAAATACCAAACTTATTCTAGAACATAAAAATTACAAATCGAAAATATCATCTAAACCACCGCAACGAGGCAGGGTGCCCAGAACGCTGGCAGCGTTACCTCGTTGAATGGCCAGACTAATATGCTGACCGAGGTAACTGCCAGCCCTCCGGTAAAATACTAATTTTTAGTTTATGCATGACCACGATTTTTTTTGTGTGATGCAACCACAAATTCACGGTTTTCAGATTTTTCCCCTAATGTCTGCTATAAGATCTACCTACCAGCTACCTACCAAATTTCATAATTCTAGGTCAACGGGAAGTACCCTGTAGGTTTCTTGACAGACAGACAGACAGACAACAAAGTGATCCTATAAGGGTTCCCGTTTTTCCTTTTGAGCTACGGAGCTAACTAACAAGAAGTGCTGCCAAGCGATTTGATGATTTCGAACGATAAGCACCGCTTAGGTCATGGTTGGGCTTAATACAACTGTCACACCAATTATAAAACCCATATCCCCTACCAGCTGTTATTACATCATCATCATGATCAACCCATCGCCGGCTCACTACAGAGCACGGGTTTCAGAGTGGCCTTAGTCTACCACGCTGGCCATGTGCGGATTGGTAGACTTCACAAAGCTTTGAGAACATTAAGGAGAACTCTCGGGCATGCAGATTTCCTCGCGATGTTTTCCTTAACCGTTAAAGCAAGTGATATTTTAATTAATTAAAACGCACATGACTAGTAAAAGTTAGAGGTGCGTGCCCGGGATCGAACCCCCGACCTAAGATTAGAAGGCGGACTGCCTAACCACTATGCTATCACAGCTTATGACGTTATTACATAATAAATTGTTATTATGTAGATATCTATGTAATTTCTTGAACTAGCTACATGCAAATTTTTAACCTTTAACATTCTTGATTGCGGATTAAACGCTACACTATCACTATATTACAGCCTGAGTGTAATTTACGAATCCCTGGACACTTCTTGATCATATTATGATACCCAGCAAACATTAAACAAGTTGCAATTTAAAAGTAACTTTATAATATTATCCATACCTACTTCATATTATAAATGCGAAAATGTGTCGGTTTGTATGCTAGCTTTTCACGGCCCAACAGTTAAATTTGGTACAGCGTTAGCTTACATCCCGGGGAAGGACATAGACTACGTTTTATCCCGGAAAACTAAAGAGTTCCCACGGGATTTAAAAAAAACCTAAATCACCACGGGCATCATCTAGTGGGAACATAAAATTATCTTTTTAAAAGCTCTTTAAATCATTAAAGCTTGAAGAGTTCATTGATTGGGCTCAATATATATTGTGGAAGTCAAGCGAGGCAAAGTGTTAAATTAGCCAAGACCGGAGTAACTAAGTATTTGTTTGCAATGCATCGGCAAACTGCTAATAGCTTGGGTCAAAATTCAAATTGATGAGCGGATGTGCGCGCTCCTGTCGACGCCCTGTCGTAAATTCAGTTTACTTACTTTGCAACATTCTAGAAAAGACGCATTACTGCGCTTCAACACCACTAACTGCAATGTGCCTTGGACCTTATCCATAACATCGAATCAATAGGTTTACGTTAGATTAGTAACTTATTAATTGCTTTTTCAAAATGAATGTATCAATCTAAAACCACAACTCCAGAACTGATATACATAATGGTCACTACTGCACCGGACGAATGGAATACAAATAGGTATCTTTAGCCAAAACGTTTTCATCCCACACTAACACAGGTGTCGGTCCGGCGCGACAGCTGTGCCGATATTGGTTTTATGCTAATGTCTATTGACTCAAAAGAGAGGCAGCTCCGTCAGAGTTCCCATTTTCACAGATAAAACCCAGCGGGTACTTTATTATTCCCCTTTGAAGGCTCATCCGAAAACGATCATTTGAAGAATGGAATCATATGATAAAGACTTGGTATTAAGTCTTGGCTTTTCAAATAAGTCTGAAAGCTGATTTTTTGGACCTTTGTAATTTGTATCTACTTATATCGAGCATACTTATTAAAAACTATTTCTAAAATTGGGCACATTTTATCTATTACATGTTGAAAGCTATAAAAGGATTTTCCACGATTTTCTCAATATGTGACAGTAGCGCGAAACTTAAGATGTCACACTGCGTCGAAAGTCGCAACACAAACTGCGTAAATTACGTCGCCGAAAGTTCAGCTTAAGGTTGCCCTTAAGCCGGTATTACGCCCAATATTCTATTCTTTGTTGTCCTAGATGATAGATCTATAACTAAGCCATATATCGATTTATCATTTTTCATTTTAATTTTCATCTCTCAATTATTTATGCCCTAAAACAATTAATATACTTAGTAAAATCGTATTTATTTCAAAAGTTATGGCTCTTGAAAAATCAATATTTTAGGGCAAATTTTGAGGCAACTTCGTGCGTGAATAAGCTATATAACTAGACAACTAGAAAATTAACAAGTTCATGTCACACTTTACTTCATAATCATCTCAAATGTGCGCAATTGCAATTTGCGGGACTTATACAACAAGGGCAGACTTAGAAATCAGGTTTTTTAAAAAGATCAAAACAATCTGTTCAAAAACAAAAAAGTAAAAAAAACATGTTATAAATTTTAAATAAATATTTACTGATGTTTTCTATGCGGCTGTTAATAAGCAACTTAAACATTTTTTTGGGTATTGTATTATACCTATTGATATTTATACAATAAGTAGTAGGTAAGTATGTAATATGTAAGTATACATGTATGCTGCTGCTACCATAGTATTACCAAGTACTTCCCATCAGAAATGTTATCAATATTATCTACTAACAATATTTTCCGCGTTATTGTTTTTCATTATTCTAACCGACCGATTTCATTGTAATTGTGCATTCGAGTCGAAAGGGAAGCAATCTGAGCTCGGTGGAATTTTCGAGACAAATTGGTCTATTATTAAGGTTAACGATACAATAACCCCCCCTCGTTTACACCAGCTTATCCACTGACCTCTACTAATACAAGTAAGTACGCTGGACTTCGATTGCCGACCTGTTTTTGAAGCAACTTAATTTTGGCGCTGATAGCAGCAGTGAGCGTCATGTGCACGTACTCAGAACTAAATGTTAGTGATGATAGACATCTATCAAAATAGTATCAACCCGGCGACCCTTGAAACAAAATGACGATTTTCCGCAATGTGGGGCGCTTTGAATCAGCACAAAAAGTAGCTGTCATATTGTATGGCACACCTCTTCCAGCGTACTAATATTATAATATGTCAATTTCATTGAGTTTATCTCATGCTACGAGTATATTAATTATCTGGCTAGTTACCTACCTACGTGTAGTTACATTGAATTTTCTATTTCACGAGGCCTATCGAAGCAGTTTTACAGCTACATCACACGCCCGACATTTCATTCAAGCGAACAGATTTATTAATTTACGATTAACAAGGACAACGCTATACGAGCGGGACAAGGACACTGCTTCACATACTACTCTTCGTACTCTTTACGTTGCAGGTGTGGGGAAGTGAGTGTCGCTTTTTTTACGTAGTAGGCATGTAGTAGGTAATTGACAGCGAATGCACGCGAATTTTGTCACTTATATCAACATGTCTCGAGCCTAAGCCTGTGTAGCTAGGTATAACGCTACATGAATATTTAATTTATTGGCATAATCATATTACTATAGCAAGGAACTTCCAGCGTAATATCATAAGCTTCTATTGAATTAATTTTGAATGTGGAGTCAGCCAATTTGTATAGTTACCCGCGGCTAGGGCTATCTTAATTTAAAACTCAATCATTTTGATGAATAAATTGTGTAAACTTGAGGTTGAATGTTAATTTATTTTAGAGTTACTGGGCCGAATACACGTAATATAAAGGCGTAGAATGTAGATAGATAAAGCAGGGCGACTCCTACTGTATTTTTTGTCTCATGGCAAAGACGACGCGCTTTTCACGATTTCAAAGATATTGAGACTTCTTTGAAATAATGATTTATTTAGTAGACTGGAAATTTCTTTTATTGAATTCATATCTATCTCACTCTTTTAATAAAAAACATTATTGACATGTTTATAAAATACTAGCTGACACTCGCGACTTCGTCCTTGGATTTAGGTTTTTATTATTCCTTGAAAACTGTTTGATTTTTCAGGATAAAAAGTAGCCTATTGTCACTTTCCCCTTCTATTTCAATTGATTGATAATAATATTTAATCCTTCAATTTTCTGTATCCATGCAAAAATTCGCGTCGATTAAATTATTTTTTTATAATTTACCTAATTTAAATATCTTTATTGCTTAATACTATCACAAATAACTAAAAATACAAATAAGAGTAAAAATTGGAAAAGTACCAAGATATTATATCCTGTTCCATTTTCCTAAGTTCAACATAATTTAACAAACAAGAAGGTCCTCAAAACGATAAACCAAATAGGTACGTGCTCAGTTCACAATAACAAGGATAAAGGCCGCCCTCAAGGTGGTTCGCAAAGCTCTCATAACACCTACCACCATATTATGTCTAGTCTAGGTCGCGGAGCTACGCTGCGTTAGCAATACAATACAATTACATCATTTGTAGGGTTCCGTACTCAAGGGGTATACAAACGGAGCTCTATTTATGTCACTCTGCAGTCTGTCCGTCTGTCTGTGTGTCACAGGTCTTTAGCTCGTTGACAAAATGAGCTACAAACCTGACATGTTGGTATTTGGTGTAGAACGTTGACCCAAAACCGAATATCGAATTAGAAATTCAATTAAATTATTTTTCAGGAAGCTCACACGAAAAAAAGAAGCCGGAAAATATTTTTTTTTCTTACCCTAGCATGTGGGGTATCATTGTTTAGAGCTTGAGTAGCAGGTAAAGGTACATCATTTACATCTGCCCCCCAATTGTGTAAGAATGACCATTTCATGGCTATCGCAGTCGTCAAGAAATTCTGCCCTTTGATTGGCTGTGAAAAAATGTAAACAGCGAATCAACCAATCAAAGGGCAGAATTACTTGACGATTGCGATAGCGATGAAATGGTTCTTCTTAAGCCCTAATTCTATGTCAACGGCAAGTACCCTCTAAGAAATCTTAAATTTCTTGACAGACAGTCAGACAGACAATGAAGTGATCCTATAAGGGTTCCTTTTTTTCCTTTTGACACATGAAAAGGAAAAAAGGAACCCTTATAGAAACCCTAATAAAAACCGTTCAAGTGCGTATTGGACTCGCACAGGAAGGGTTCCGTACCATCGTATAATCAATAAAACTTTTTAATTTTCATGGCAGCCAGTTTGACATTTTTATTATTCCTTGTTATAGCGGCACATAGCGGCAATAGAAATACACATTCTTTGAAAACTGACAGACAGACGGACGGATGGACGGATGGACAGTGGAGGCTTAGTAATAGGGCACCCTTCGGGTACGGAACCCTACAAAAACATAATTTGCTAGCTTTAGCTCGCGACTTGTGTTTCTCTGTGTATTTTCAAATTGTTTTGTCTTCGTCTTTGTACTGTAAAATTATCTAAGTTAATATTCCAATCCAATAACCAATAACCATGTTCCGAATTATTATTTATCATTGAATAAGTTAGGTAAATAGGTACCCAATCTTCAATTTCTGAATTCTAGTTAGTTCTGTTTACTAATCCATAATTATTAACTAAAAGTAGTTGAAACCGATTCACAGAGTGAACTATGCGAGAATCAATAATTAAAGCTATAATTGCAAATATAGACCGTACACAAGGGTAGTGGGCAAAAACTCCGAAAAATCTTACGTCGTCGACCTCAAGTCCTCCATAATGTCGTGATTCGATTAAATTACTGTCTGATAATTCCATGATGATTCAGAGTTTTCAACAAATCGTGTTTGTCTGTGGTCAATGATTGTTCTCAAGTGGCAATTATGGCGAGAATGGCGGTACAGGGCGGTACTATTTTAGATTTTATGTTGGTAGTCTTGCGAGCATGTTTGAATTGACCAATGATAAATCAGCACGTGTTTAAAAAAAAGAAATATGGCAACGAAGGGGGAGGATCGAGGATACATCGAATGATCGAATGATCAGAGTTCAGAGATTCATTACGCATCGTGCTCTGAAAGAGTCGAGTTGTGAAAGGGCGCTTTGACTCAGTTACTGTGAAAGTTAATTTATGTGGCTGTTATTATCGGTGAGTCTTCTTGTATCGTTCCAATTTTTATCAATAAATGTGATTTTACCTATCTGTGGATACGGTTGGTTAGAAATGTTAATTGGAAGGTTGTAATAGTTAGGGTTGGTCTGCGATCGGTATGGGGATGGAGGAGCCGATCTAGGTAGGTAGGTAGGTGAGACTTGCCTGGCCTAGTTACTTTTTATTATATTAATAGTTCTACTAGTTGTTGATACATACTAAATCTAATTATGGAGTTCTATTGCATTCTATGAATTCATAACAATCTCAAGCTGTGAATCACGTGTAGTTTTGTCGGAGTGTACTGTGTACCCGACTAGTTTAAAACCCGTCTGTGGGTGATATTTTATTGATTTATAGATGGGAGGTACGAAGTGAAGCGCGACACGGAAGGCGTGTCTGTGCTAATGGTTTGTCAGTCAATGTTTCGCCGCTACCCGCAAAGCCGGCAACGCATTAGCGGTTCCTCTGGTGCTGCAAATGGGCGGCGGTGATCACTTAACGTCAGGTGACCAACCTGCTCGTTTCTTTACTATTTTTATTTAAAAAAATCGGCCAAGTGCGAGTCAGACTCGCGCACTGAGGGATCCGTACTACAATCCTATTTTATCGACATTTTGCACGATAAATTAAAAACTATTATGCCTAAAAATAAATAACAATCTGTTTTAGAATATACATACCTACAGGCAAAGCCCTTTCATATGATACCCCACTTGGTATAGCAATCCTACTTTGAAAGTCGAAAATAGCAATATTTGTTTATGAACACATTTAATTTTTTTCTTGGGATGTAACCACAGTCAACGCGAAATACCCTGTAGGTTTGTTGACAGACAGACAGACGGACAGATAAATAGACAGACAAAGAGACAGACAGACAAACAGACAGACAGACAACAAAGTGATCCTATAAGAGTTCCGTTTTTCCTTTTGAGGTACGGAACCCTAAAAAACCGACCGAGTGCGTGTTGGACAGACAGACAGGCAGACAGACAGCCAGCCGCTCATCAGCTTGTAGATATGCATCTCGATTTGGTCCTGATGCCAATTTTAACCTATTAATAGAATTCAGGCAAAGCAAGACCGTGGCGTGTGGAAGTCCCTACAAGAGTACCTACCCCTACAGTAGTGGTTGATGATGATGATACGAAGCTGACTGCCAACCTTCGCTAGTAGGAGAAGCGTCTTAGAAGATGCAGAAACCCAAGATCCAAAACTCACTATTAGTCGAGTCACTCATGCGGACAGTCCCGGGAACCTACTTACTACAATATTGAGTATCATCCCAAGAAAACCTAATGCTCAGCAATGAGAAATACGACGCAGAGAACGCAGGTTAGAAAATAATCAAAATACGTAAAAATTTTCCTTCACTGCCTGGTGACGCAATTATGTTCTTCCACCCCCACTTAAAACCATCGTGGAATACAAAGGAGCGACCCATTGATAAACCTCCACTATTTATCTCCTTTACGTTGGAACTTGTTTTGCTGTAAATGTTAATCCAGTTGCGTCTTTAGCTACTACAAGGCCACCTGGGACACGAGCCCAGAGTCCCCGATCTAATGGGGGCCTCGAAATTCGGAGACCTAGTGCCAATACGAGTATATTTTCCATTTTCCAATCAATCATTTTAAAACACATATTGGTATCATCAGCTCATAAGCAAAACACCCACATACCAGGGTTGCTTAACATAAGAGACAAATTGCTGCCAACTTCAAACTTTTCACTGAACATTTACGTTTTCTCTCAAGTTTTTTGGCTTTCTAAAAGGAAACCAACCTCTGTGTACCCAAAGACCTTTTTGTGTACCCAAGGGCCCTTGCAGGGCATAAGACGGCTCTGCGTTTACCTTCTATTCTCAGTTGTAGTAAGGTCAAAGTGGTCGTATTTGTGTATCTTTCTGTTGACATTTTATTTTTGGAATGTCGTTTATCCTACTTAGGATAGACTACGTAATCGGAACCGTAACCGAAGTAACCGATTCCGTAACTTTCTGATTTTGTTTTTCGGGTAAAATCACATTAATGGAACGGTATTAACTCGAGATAAATACAGCCTACCTACGTAGCGGTCTCTACCATGCTTTCATTTTCATTCCATTTATTAAAATTATTTATTTGATCATTTCTGCAAAAATGAAGATCATCAATTAATTTGTAGGTAAGTAAATATTAGTAGTGGAAGATATTTGGTATAGAGGAAGGTGGCATCCTGGAGACGGACATTGGCTACTTTTTTTTACGGAAAAAGAGGTAAAATGAGATTTAAAAAATAACTCAAATAAATCACGTCGATCCGTTGCTCCATTGCGACGTGCTTGAAAGACAAACCAACAAACACACTTTCGCATTTATAATAAGTGATAGCACGATCCCAAAGTTGTGTGGAACCACATCCATTCTCTTTCTGGTAGAAAAAAACCATAATGTCCGCGATCTAGTTAATGTGAGGATCTGACGAATTGAATGTGAGTGATTTCAGGCGACCACATTAAGGTACAGCGGATTATTATTTAACAGTATTTTACAAAGAGCTTAGTAAGGTAATTATTTACTATACAAAGGGTTTTGACGTGATAAGGCCTCCTATCCTATACTAACAATCTCAACTCTCATCAGTGTCGGTTGCTTAAACTATGGACTATCACGTGCCTTATGGTACTACTAGGTACTAAGTTTTTATTCAATTTCTATATCGTTTGAGCGGTTTTAGGTTTTTTTTCAATCCAAATCGGTTTTAACTTTAAACATTGAAGGAGTAACAAATATCCAAACTTTTACATGTATAAGTATCAAGTTTCGAAAGAAGTAAGATAGCAGTTAAGATTTTAAAAACATTATAATACATTGAAGATCTTATGAAGAATGTATCTGCCCATTCCACAAAACACCAGCCGATTTATTTTGTTCCGTGTTTTTTTCCCAACACGGTTCATAAAATAAATTTCGAAATAAATATACAGGGCTTTAAATTGACTTCGGGGTACATGACCATTTGTCCCTAAATCTCACATTTGCTTAGGATATATATGAATTGAAACGGATATTTGGATTTCCCTAATAGTTGTTTTTATGGCTAGTCAGCCAGTAAAGCTGACTTCATATTGGGAAACAGGAGAAAAGAGATTTTCTAGGGAACTATTCACGAGAAACCTTCGAATTTTTCGTAAAACCGACTATCCATTTCTTTTTTGGAAGATACGTCTCTGTCAGACGATCCGAACGGGCCAAGTAATGGATGTAGGTAACGGGAAAGTGTAGCTGGAGTTGAAAGTGAATCGGTGAGACGCTCCTTATCGATCGGCTAAGTTTTGTGAATGGCCGCTCTGGCCACCCCTCGTCCTTTAAGTACTTGGGAGGTGCTTCAAGGTATCCTAATCGCTATTCAGCTACTTTGGATGATTGCCTCATAAAACGTAGCGTGTATTTTCTATTGCTCTGTCATTACACTTAACAGTTCCACGTTAATCCTTTATCATCTTGGTGTTTTAGTGTTAATAAAATAGAGGATTTAGATGGGATTTATTTATTTAGACACATAGTACACTGTACAGTAAGATTTTATCCAATGTAAGTAAATATTTAAATATCGTAAACAGCATACCTCTTCCTGTTATTAATTCAAGATTTAAGCTGGTGATCACCAACTTAAAGTTCAGATCAACTCCTATACCCAGGTTTATTACATAGTCAAAAGAAATAATTACAACTGGTACCTCGGTAGGTACCTACTTATTATTTTGTAAACACAAGAAACATACGCGCCTATATCTGAGTAATGTGTATATAAAATAAAAAGCTGAATGACTGACTGATCTAAACTGGGGTTTCAGTGTAGTCCACACGGACGAAGTTTCGGGCATAAGCTAGTCTTTATATAATACGAAAGGGTGACTGACTGATCTATCAACGCACAGCTCAAACTACTGGACGGATCAGGCTGAAATTTGGCATGCAGATAACTATTATGACGTAGACATCCGCTAAGAAAGTATTTTTGAAAATTCAACCCCTAATGGGGTAAAATAGGGGTTCGAAATTTGTGTAGTCCACGCGAACGATATATTTACACAAATAGATACCTATTGAGTTAGATCATAAAGCATCAGACCCCATCAGGAGTTAAAAGTTAAAAACCTCCTTATTGATTACGAGGCTTGAAACTAATAAATATTTTCAAGTAGGTCAATATTCATATTACTCTTCTTCTTAATTTGCTTTATGGACATATTACTCTTATACTCTTGTTAAGTTACTGCATCCACGTCATGCGACAAATAATACGATATCAGACAGAGCAAGAGGATTCAGCGCCATTTTCATCATCATCATCAACCAATAGACGTCCACTGCTGGACATAGGTCTCTTGTAGGGACTTCCACACGCCACGGTCTTGCGCCGCCTGAATCCAGCGGCTCCCTGCGACTCGTCTGTCGTCCGTACACCTAGTGGGGCGTCTTCCGGTGCGAGGTCGCCATTCTAGCACCTTGGGACCCCAACGTCTATCGGTTGTACGAACTATGTGCCCTGCCCATTGCCACTTCAGCTTCGCAACCCGTTGAGCTATGTCGGTTACTCTAGTTCTCCTACGGATCTCCTCATTTCTGATTTGATCACGTAAAGAAACTCCAAGCATAGCTCTCTCCATCGCCCGCTGAGTGACTCTGAGCTTTCTTATGAGGCCCATAGTTAGCGACCATTTTACTGAATGACAAAAAGCACGACTAGTGAACTTGCACAGCAGCGTAAGTACACCACGTACACAACATAAGTTGTTTTCATTTTGTGAGGCATTGCTACTCTAGTAATATGTTGTGCAATGTGCACTCCAATACAGATTTTCACTCTCCCATTATTCTCAGATCAGTAAGGACTACTCTAGTAATATTTTGTGCACTCTCTGCGAACAGATTTTCACTCTCCCATTATTCTCAGATCAGTAAGGATTCCAATAAGTAAACCTTCATTACAAAAAGCTGTAACAGATGTACGTGTAAGGGTCCGTTCCCATAGCTGTCCAGGGCTGCAAGAACGGCTTTTTACAGGTTCCTGCAAAACTATGTAGCGAACTTACCGTTACCGCCACGCGTTAATTTTTATCTTGTTTTTCACGGGATAGAGCGTTGAAAACAACAGTACATTTGCAAGACATTCGTGTAAATATAGTACGCCAGATGGCAATCGGGGTATAAGGCGGGAAAACGCCCCGCACACCCGCACTGTTTTAGCGCGGAAACTGTGCTGGTGTGCGGAGCGTTCTGCACCCCGTTTGCCATCTCAATTCTCAACCCGTCGCGCACAAATTATTATAGGTATGCTCGCGACTTTGTCCGTCTGGATTTAGGTTTTTAAAAATCCCGTGGTAACTCTTCAATTTTCCAGGATAAAAAATAGCGTTAGCCTATGTGCGTCTCCAAAATGCAAGCTATCTCTGTACCAATAAGGCAATTACCAAATAGGTGATGCCTGTGACTTCATCAGCCTGGATTTTTGGTTTTATGAAAATCCTGTGAACCTCGTTAATTTTACGGGCCAAAAAGTAGCCTTTGTACTTATGCCATTGCATGGCAGATTGTGACATGTATTTACTTAATAATCTATGTAACATCTCTCTTATACTTACAATCATGCAATAAATGAATAAATCTAAATCTAAATCTATGGCTATCCCTGGGACGCAATCTATCTTTGTACAAAATTTTGTCAAAATCGGTTAACCGGATGGATATGGGCATGTATTGAATAAATTGTCACTACCGCGTCTGGATCCTGGTTTCATAGGATGCTAGCTATTACTAGCTAGTGTCAACACGTCCACCATAAAACGGGATCCTGCAAAAACCGTTTCTGCACAAGACAGGATGTTAGTACCGAGAAATAGAACGAATGTAAAGGCTGAACCGAACAGAACGCGCGACTGCGTGCGACAATCACGGTCCGCGACGGGCCGAGATGGCAATCGGGGTATGAGGCGGGGGAACGCCCCGCTCACCCGCACATCACCGCGCTCGCCCGCACCGGGTTAGCGCGGTGGCTGTGCGGGTGTGCAGGGCGTCCCCACCCCGATTGCCATCTCGACAAGCGTACTAGAAGTATATGAAGGATTTCACACGGCGGTGCACGTGTTGTAGCCACGTGTATGTCACGTGCTGCCGGGTGTATTTTGTATGTTTTACCGAGTTGAGAACAATTTTTTCGCAAGTGGTAAAAGTTAGATACTTACGGTCTACCTATAAAAATTATGAGTACCTATGTGATGAGGTGATGAGATGTATCATGCATATTTGAAACACAGTATGTTTCAGTCTTAAAAACAGAGGCCCAATAGGCAATAACCCAGTTTTATGACTGGCACCAAAATCGAACAAAACCCCGAGCGGTAGAAAACATCACAATAAATAAAGAAGGGACAAAAATATATCCTTTTCTTATCCTCTATATGCTATAAATTAATTATGTAGGAACATATAGTTTATTTGTTTATGACTTTGTTTGCATGGACTTTCATTTACCACTAGCTTCTGCCCATGACTTCGTTTAACCCACAGAGAATTCAACTTTAACAGCCGTACTCAGAGTAGCTAATCGTTACTTAAGATTGAGTTAAAACGAAACAGATTTATGTGAGAGATATAGCTCTGTCTCGTTTTAACTAAACGTAAGTAACGATTAAGCGACTCTGAGTACGGCAGTAAGAGTACGCATATACAAGGTTTTGCATGAAAACAAATCGTAAAATGTTGGCGGGAGACAGGGGAGAATGCTTTGTTGTGATTGGTTGGCTCAAAAGTCACGCATTATCAAGACAATGTGCGGAATGAGGGTACCGAACAGGCGTGGGCCGACTTTTATGCTAAGCAACTGCCTTAGTTCGGCGATCGGGGGTTTCCGCCTATTAGGCGTCTATAGGTGGTGGTCTGTGGTTTAACCCTTTGTTTTCTCGGGATAGATTCCCATCAAAGTTGAGTCATTTAGAAAATTTGCTGGAACAAAATTTTTTATAATTACTAGGTGTTTAAGATGAATAATTTAAATACCTAACATTCCGAAATCAGACAGACAGACACTTCATTTTATCTATTTGCATTTTGCATCTATAGACTTTTGAATTTTTAAGCTTTAAAAAGTCCACTTATGAGGTAAGGTAAGTATGTTCTTTAAGATTAAGTCGATTTAAGATTCACCATACAAAAAATCGAAGTGCAAAGGCACACTTCGATTTTTTTTAATGGTTAATGGCAGATTCATTACATAGGTAGGTAAGTACCAAAGGACAGAACTTTGACAAAAGTCTATTCGAATAAAATGTATTTTCATTCATTAAAGAAAATTACGCCCTTCTTGTAGATTAAGTAGTATTTGATGTCGAAATAGGTACTTACTTCTAAAAAAAATTTTAGGTATCTTGATGCAAAAGAATTTCGTTTTCGCAACATTATACGCTTAGAAAGCAGGTATAAAATACATTTGTAACACGGCTTCATCCTGAATTCTTAAACAAAGTTCGGTCACGTTCGGTATCTCTCTCGACCTTCGCTCGCAAGAAGTTTCTGAACCAAAAATTATTATATGAAGTACACTCGTCGACAAGTGTGCCTGACCCATTCCACGTCGCGAGCCCAGTGAATAATGTTGAGATGTTTTCAAGTAACTATGAGTTGGAACCAGAATATAAAAACATTTACATAAATGCACCATAAGGTCGCGGCAAACTCTTTAATATAACTATACAAATAATAGCTTTATTTAGCTAGGATACAAGCGGTGATAGCTTTGCCGGCGGCCCACTAGTCGGGGAGTCTGGGGCTCCGCTAACTTCTCAAAGTTGAATGCGTTAGCAACTCTGTTTCATTTGCTGAAATGGTGAAGGAAAAACTCATGCCTGGGAGCTCGCCATAATTTTGTGAAGTCTGTCAATCCCATCAATCCACACTTGGATATTCTTACGGGGCTTTCATAGACCATAACTTATTAGGTAGGTATACATGCCCTTTCCTCCTTTACTTGTGCTAAAAGACCTACCTACCTGCCAAATTTCATGATTGTAGGTCAACGGGAAGTACCCTATAGGTTTTCTTGACAGACACGACAGACGGACAGACGGACAGACAGACAGATAGACAGACAGACAACTAAGTGATTCTATAAGGTTACCTTTATTCCTTTTTAGGTACGGAACCCAGTTTTTGTATAGGAAATCTGTCAGTACGTCAAACCTATTCCTATAGTTTTCTTCACCGTTAAAGCAAGTGATATTTAATTAAGTAGGTACATGAAACGCACGTAATTCCGAAATGTTAGACCTGTGTGCCCGGGATCGAACCCCGATCTCCGATTAGAAGTCGGACGTCCTAACCATTAAGCTATCACAGCTTCCAGCTTGAATGATATTATAGATATTTATCTATACCCACCATAAATATACCCTTATCACTCTTAAGTGACGGCCATGCTTTTAAATCCCTCTTTACTTTAGGTGGTTCTATAAATGACATTTTTCTAAGATGGGAAAGTAAATATCGTAAAATATCAGTATATGTCATATACACTTATTGTGACGTTTTTATAATTTAAGTATCCGCTAAGAAAGGATTATTGAAAATTCAACCCCTAAGGGGTTAAAATAGGGGTTTGACGTTTTAATGAATTTCTGTCAGTTTTGAGGTTAGAATCATGATATTGAGTATGTATATGTAAGTAAATTTGGTGGTTGTAGTAAACTAAGCTTGGTGGTTTTGGCACCTACTAACAGCTCCCCAATTGTGTAAGAATAACCATTTCATGGCTATCGCAATCGTCAAGAAATTCTGCCCTTTGATTGGTTGATTCGCTGTTTACATTTTTTCACAGCCAATCAAAGGGCAGAATTCTTGACGATTGCGATAGCCATGAAATGGTTATTCTTACACAATTGGGGGGCAGATTAGTGAAGAATATTGTCTATAAATAAGTTTTGTAGTTAATATTTTTGCAATTAGCAGTATGATATGTACCCATGTCTTAAAATCTCATATTTAAAGATCAACCCTAAGGGTGTAAAATAGGATTTTGAAATTTGTGTAGTCCACATCCATCCGGGCATAAGCTAGTTACTTATTACTAGCTTATGCTCGCGACATCGTCCGCGTGGACTACACTTTCAAATACTTCACCCCCAAGGGGTTGAATTTTCAAAAATCCTTTCTTAGTGGATGCCTACGTCATAATAGCTATTCATGCCTAATTTCAGCCCGATCCGTTCAGTAGTTTGAGCTGTACCTTGATAGATCAGTCAGTCAGTCAGTCAGTCATCCAGTCATTCAGTCACCTTTTCCTTTTATATAATTATTTAGATTAGTAGGTAAAGATTGCAGCTAAGCGTAAGTCCTAGTGGGTCTAAAGGTAATTTGTATTGCCCTGAAAAGGTTGTTACATAGAGCAGCAAGCATGAAATTCATGATAGGCTTAAAGATTAAAGCACTTCGTTTTGTAATTTTCCGGTATCGCGTACACTCATAATTTTAATTAATCCTGACCGCAGCAGACACGCAGTAATGAATATCGTTAACCTAGAGATACCACTGCATGATAACTTCATCCATTATTTGCAAGCACTCATATTGTCTCATGCGTTGATATGCATCAATTCTTAGGGATAAGTATCCACTGAGTATAAAATTGATCAAAAGATTAGGGTCACTCAGCAGGCGATGGAGAGATCCGTAGGACAACCAGAGTAACCGACATAGCTCAACGGGTTGCGTATAGCTGAAGTGGCAATGGGCCAGGGAACATAGTTCGAAAAACCGATAGACGCGTTGGGGAGATGCTAGAATGCCAACCTCACACCGGAAAACGCTGGAAGAGCTATCCACTAGGTTGACACACGAAATCAAACGAGTCGCTGCGAGCCGTGGCTTCAGGCGGCGTAAGGCTGTGGTGCGTGGAAATCTCTACAAGAAACCTGTAAGTATGTGTAAACTGTTAAGTGCATCGATTTAGTTATAAAAACGATGCCGATGGTACCGCGAAAATTTTCCTCTCAGATAAGAGCTGAAAAAAGAATAAAACCGGCCATGTGCGAGTTACACTCGCGCACCGAGGGTTCTGTACTACAGTCGTATTTTTTCGACATTTTGCACGATAAATCAAAAATTATTTATGCATAAAAATAAATATAAATCTATTTTAGAGTGTTACAGGTAAGGCCCTATCGTATGATACTCCACTTGGTACAGTAATCTTACTTTAAAAGTTGAAAATACTGATTATTTGTTCATGGACACATTTAATTTTTTTTGTAATGTAACCACAAATTCATGGTTTTCAGACTTTTCCCCTGATGTCCTGCTATAAGAACTACTCGCCTGCTAAATTTCATGTTTCTAGGTCAATGGGAAGTACCCTGTAGGTTTCTTGACAGACACGACAGACAGACAACGAAGTGATCCTATAAGGGTTCCTTTTTCCTTTTGAGGTACAGAACCCTAAAAAAGTTACCAATGCTATAATTTATATCTATAGATTAAGTAACAATAAATAACCCCAAAAATATCGTTAAAATGGCTACCCGCCCGATGCTCGGACGGGTCGCTAGTGTAACATAAATAATTATTATAAAACACCTCGTCTCAGTGCCTGAGTAGGTATAAAATAAACCGCACTATAGATTAAAATATCATCGCAAGAGGCCGAAGAGTGGGACTCTATCTGCATCTGAATGCTGAACTACATAACTATTTTATTCCTTTTCATTATGCGACGCATTCTGAAGCGTCCTCAGAGAAACAGGAACAAAACTGCAGACAATAATATTATGTAATGCGAGGTTTCAAGAGTTTCTAGTGTTCCCGACTTCGTTAGCATTATAAAAATGCTATATAATTCCCAACAAAAGCCTCTCTCTACGTGAAATATACTACAATTTACGGGTATGTAACCTTCATGTGACATAATTATGCATTTGAGTGAAAAAGAATAATTTTTCACTCCTAACTCTCGGAATTGTTATAGACCATCATCATTAACCCATCGCCGCCCGGCTCACCACTGAGCACGGCTCTCCTCTCAGAATGAGAAGGGTTTGGTTATCTAAATGTAGAAAATGAGTATATACCACGATTAATTTGATGGTTTTATTAGGTTTCCGTACCTCAAAAGGTAAAATAAGAACCCTTAGAGGATTACTTCGTTGTCTGTCTGTCTATCTGTCAGTCGGTCTGTCTGTCGTGTCTGTCAAGAAACCTACAGGGTAGGTACTTCGCGTTGACCTAGAATCATGATATTTGCCAGGTAGGTAGGTCTTATAGCAGACGTGAGGGGAAAAGCCTAAAAACTGTAAATATGTACACCAAAAAAAAATGTGTTCATTATGAATGATTGACATGACAAATAATTAGTATTTTCAACTTTTAAAGTAAAACTATTATATGTAGGCGTAGTACGAAAGGGCGTTACCTGTACATTCTAAAACAGATTTTTATTTATTTTTATGAATAACTCTTCAGAAACTGATCCAGTGAGATTTTGAAGTCTAATTAGATTGCACACGACGTAGTACCTATGACTGCATCATGCTACGACACATATCTCTTGGTTACTCACCGTGTTCATCTTTGTATCGCCGGCATAAAGAAAACATTATGCGACTTGCTTGTCTGTCACAGGAGCCCGTACGCCTGAAAAAAAAAGATATAATTAATGCAGGCACTGGACGAAACTTAATTTTCAATCCATATCTGTGAAAAAGAAGACGAGTAAAGTCCGCGATGGCAATCGGGGTATGAGGCGTAGGACGCCCCGCACACCCGCACGTCACCGGCGCTCGCCCGCACCGGGTTAGCGCGGAGGCTGTGCGGGTGTGCGGGCATTTCCTCCCCGACTGCCATTTCAACCTGTCGCGTAACTATAGGTACCTAGGTGGTAGGTACTATTCAATGATTCAAAGATTTTTTATTTGCGGAACAATCTAGGTACTAATTTTTTATGTGAGTACATTGTACAATGAATGTATTAAAAAGCGGTGATGGCCTAGTGGTAAAGATGGCAGCCGTCTATTCAGGGGATGCGGGGTTTCATCTTGGGCCACCTCTAACTTTTTAGAGGTATGTGCGATTGGTGAAGGAAAGCATCGTGAGGAAATCTTTATGGCTGAGAGTTGTTCATAAATTTCTCAAAGGTAAGTCTGCACATCCGCACTTTGCCGGCGAGGTGGCTTAAACGCTTTCTGAGAGGAGAACCGTGCTCAATAATGGGCCGGCGATGTGCTGCACCTAAAGCGGACTACGATTGACAGGAGTGCGGGTATCAATGCTCGTTGGAACATGTTGTTTTGTTACTATAAACCGCCACAGTGGAACATTTTAAGTAGGTAAATCGAGTTATCCTAGTAACAATAGTAGATTTGTCAATGTACTAAGTACCTATAGAAAGTAATTCAGATTATCGGGTAGTAATCCGTCTTTGACCCGTTCACTGGTTGTTAGGTATATATAATCAATTTTAAAGGAAAACTATCATGGCTAAGTTGTGCTACGGCTACGGAACGCTACACTGCGCGTGGCCCGCCACGCACTTGGCCGGTTTTATTTATTTATTTAGATACAGGTTATTCCTTGACTGCAATCTCATGATGATGCAGTCTAACCTGGAAGAGTTATAGTAGTTTTTTAGGGTTCCGTACTTCAAAAGGAAAAACAGAACCCTTATAGGATCGCTTTTTTGTCTGTCTGTCTGTCTGTCTGAAAATACTAATTATTAAGTAGTTCATGAACACATTTAATTTTTTTTGTGATGCAACCACAAATTCACGCTTTTCGGACTTTTCTCCTTACGTAGGTAGGTAAGTCTGCTATAAGACCTATACCTACCTACCAAATTTCATGATTTTAGGTCAACGGGAAGTATCCTATAGGTTTCTTGACAGACAGACAGACAGACAACAAAGTGATCCTATAAGGGTTCCGTTGTTCCTTTTGAGGTACGGAACCCTAAAAATATAGGTTGAAGGAGCTCATTGCACAATGCAATTATTGGTATCGGCAAAACTGGGATTTTAATCGTTTTGACTGTAAATCTTTTTGTAGGTAAGTAAATATTTCATTTTAATTTTTAGGGTTCCGTACCTCAAAAGGAAAAACGGAACCCTTATAAGATCACTTTGTTGTTTGTCTGTCTGTCTGTCAAGAAACCTACAGAGTACTTCCCGTTGACCTAGAATCATGAAATTTGGCAGGTAGTTAGATCTTATAGCTGACATTTGGGGAAAAATCTGAAAACCGTGAATTTAAGGTTAGATCACACAAAAAAAATTATATTGTGGTCATGAACTAATAATAATTAATTTTTTCAACTTTCGAAGTGAGTGACTATATCAAGTGGGGTATCATATGAAAGGTCTTCACCTGTACATTCTAAAACAGATTTTTATTTATTTTTATGCATCATAGTTTTTGAATTATCGTGCAAAATTACGAAAAATACGACTGTAGTACGGAACCCTCATTGCGCGAGCCTGACTCGCACTTTGCCGGTTTTTCGTAGTTAAGGTCGGGACAAGTAAATAGAGTTGCGTATTAGACGTCATTATACTACCTAGTTGGTACTAAGCTGTGCCTCTGGCCTGGTGTTACGCCAGCATCCCGATAGTCGTTTTTGGGGGTGTTTGTGACCCAGTTCCGAAATTTTTAATTATGTAAAAAAGTAGTGCAGGTAACACGTCTACGAATAATAATAAAAAATATATGTAGCGGTAGAACTTGTCTCTCGGGAAATGATCATATAAAATTATTTTTAATGCAATTTTCTCAATTATTTTAAAAATGTAAACATTCTCTTTAAATTAAAAAAAATAGATCGTTACTTCTTAGAGTCCTTTAACACTTATTGCGTTAATAAGCAATTATTATTACGAAATGACAAAGTTTACCATCAAACCCAAAAGGAAAAACTTTAGTAAAGAAAATCTATTTTCAGAAAATTTGGAAAAAATATTTTCCCTTGAGTACGAGAAAACCTTATCGAAGATTTAATCACTACGGATAATCAAAAAACTACTTCTAAGATACTGGAACTACTTAAGTACAAAATACAAACACGGCGTTTCTAGACAGCTATACATCTACGAACCTGTGTTAGCCTACAATCTCAAACTCGGTACATCAATAATGCCCATTTTCGAACACTGCTAAAATGTATCAATATATAATATACAGTATAAAATGTATATAGTCTGTCACGGCACTGTTAAAAAAAGTTTTAACACATGGGAAAATGGTTGCAACATAAAATGCGTGTATTTTACGCGGAGCTTTCGTACGGACTGAATCTGAATCCAAATTCCGAAGTCCAAACTCCGAACCGAACTCCGAGCCGAGTTCGGACCCTCGGCGTGTGCTTTTGGCCTCGGGTGTGTTCGGTGAGACTCGACTGTAAACCGCGTGAAATGTAATCGACATCGGAATAGAATGGAATGGATAAAGCTGACTAGTAGTGTGTCGCCGTAATGTGGCTCTCACTCTGATGAAAAATGCAATAACACTGCATCCAAATGGATTTGCACTTATACGAGTGCCAATATAGTGAATATACGAGTCGAATCGAGTACAACGACCCACTTTTATTAAAATGGTTTTTAGGACTTATAATATGTTCAAACAACGAGATGGAGAGTTGTTTTGATTTTTGCGTGGATTTGTTTAAAGTCCTACAGCCGGTAGGATTCGATTGTCTAGAGTTTTATTTAAATAACACTGTTACTATTTAGACGAGAAGCTTCCGCGCTCATTAGGCTCTGGTAAAGGCTATTAAAGGAGAACTGAAGTTCAAATTCAATTGGCTCTTTGATGTTCATTGTGCCAAATTAAAAGTAAGTTTAAGAATGTATAAAACGGAAAACCTTTCAACTATTTTATTATATGCATAATGCATTGGTACTCATAATGTTACCTCCGTCACTGACTTCTATAATAAATACAAGTACGCTGGTAGAAAGAGACATACCTAATTCATATCTAAGTCATGAAAAAATAGTGCCCTAGCGCAAGCTAACTTTCAGCCGTTCCCGAGAGTAGACAAAGTTACCGCGACTTGACTTATAACAATGTTATTATGGAACAAGTTTTACAAGAATAGAAAATGAAATTGTAATTGAAAGTGAAGGAACTGAAAATTAATTTTAACTATACCAGACTATACTTACTCAACAGCTGTTGGAACAAACGACGCGCGACCACACGAGTAGCGCGACGACAACGTCCAGAATACATTATTGCACTTCTACCTACTTCTAAACAGACCTTAAATAAGTGTCTAATAAGAATGAGACTCCGTGTTAGGATTTAGGAAACCTTAGCCTATTTTCTATCGCGTAGGTACGGGTAGGTGTTAGTGAAATCTGGGGGTTCGCTTTTTGTTATATTTAATTATTATTATCACGGTATCAACGGAAAGCCAAGGCCAGACGATCTCCCTGGCGCAGTGGTAGCGCTGTGGTTTTGTTAGTGGGAGGTCCCGTGTTCGATTCCCGGCAGGGGCTTGGAATTTTGGAAAAAAGTCTGGTCTGGTGGAAGGCTTCGGCCGTGGCTGGTTAGCACCCTACCGGCAAAGCCGTACCGCCAAGCGATTTAGCGTTCCGGTACGATGCCGTGTAATAAATAATAATAAACTGCCATATTCTTCTAGGTTAGCCCGCATCCGTCTTGAATTGCATCATCACTTACCACCAGGTGAGATTGCAGTCGAAGGCTAACTTTACATTTTGTTAAAATATATTTTCCAAAAAAAATCTTACTCCAATCCGGTAGAGGTAGTGACCCGGTACTTTTGATAGATGTAGGCCGTATCTTCCATTTTTCCGTTTTTCTCGGATACCTTGAGATTTTGATGCTGTACGAATGTTTTACGAGTATTAACTTAATAATTTTTGTTCAAACCCCTTTGAGCTTTTCGTGTATTACAAAGCAGAATGAAAATAAAAAAGTAAAGTCAGAAGATTTATCAATCCCATTAGGTACTATTACATATCCCTGGGGACTAAATATTTTTTTACTTAATAGAAAAAAAGAAATAAAAAGAGTCAAAATGTTTTTAAATTAACAAAGTGAAGCTGATACGGTACTGTATAGGTAGTCCAGTTATTAAGGCTTTTACGCAAACGAAATCCTTCTCGGAAACCTTGAGCAACAAATAATATAATGGTACAAACATCGTTATCCTTCGCAAATAGGCAGGGGTGGGAACTGGGGAAGCCGGGGACGGGCGTGTCTCGGCCGGGTGACCGGGCTGTGCTGTGACCGCGTGACCCGGTCATATCGTAACCCGGTTTACGTGCAGTATGCGCCCGGGTCAGACTTGCACCGACATTGATTCACGTTTTCGGATACACGAGCCCGCGTATTATTTTGATAATGCTGCAAAATTATTAGAAACAAAAATTAACCAGTAGGTAGATCATACAGAAACGCGGTGATAGCCTATTGGTTAAGACGTTGGACAAGCACCTCTAACTTTTCGGAGTCACGTGCTTTTCAAGCAATTAAATATCATTTTCTTTAACGGTGAATGAAAATATCGTGGTATGGTATGTATGCCTGAGAGTTCTTCATAATGTTCTCAAAGTGTGTGAAGTCTGCTAATCTGCACTGGGCCAGCGGCGTGGCCGACTGCCGATGGCCCAAGCCCTTCTCTTTCTGAGACCCGTGCTTAATAGGTGGCCGGCGATGGGTTGATCATTAGAAAGACTTCTATTTCAGTTTCCATTTTCGACGATTTTATTTTAATAAATTAGTTTATGTATATATTATGTAAATAAAATATATTAATTAAATTAAATTTTCTACAGTAGACAAATTATATTACACGACAAATGAGTATTATGATTGGCCTATAGTGTTTGGAATCAATAAAATAATACACACTAGTAAAAAAATAGGAAAATATCAAATTGTAGTTACAGGGTAACCTATAAATGAATAACTAAAATGTATTAAGTAGACACCGTAGTTTCGTATGTGTCTTCGTGAACACTATACATAATATTAGTATCAGCGATAGATGTTTTTGGCGTTTTTAAATCGCTTTCAAATTCTGTGTACCCTAAATCTGAGTGCTGCAAAGCTGTTTCAGAAAGTCCTACACATCGTATACCTTTAATAACTAACTTAGTAATACGTTTTACATTATGCAATTCTTTTTGTAGTTTCTTCACTAAGTTTGTTTTAGATTCCAAAATTGTCTTTAATTTTTCTTTCTCTAATTGTTGAACTAGACACTGTGTTTGTCTTTTCAACTCTCTCTGATTTGCCGCTTCTAATTGCTTTGTCATCTCAAACATTACTAGCCTAAAACATTTTTTCGTGTTTTCCAAGTTCTTATTTGTTTTATTTAATTCTCTCTTTAGATTTTCCATATCTTCGTAGAGTCTGTCATTGATTTCTTCAAGAGTAACTTTGTGTTTACTTGGTTCCATTTTATTTTTATTCTTAACTTGCTTAACAATAACTTCGACTGATGTTGTATCGTTTCTGAAAACTTCGTGCGGACTTGTTGCATTTGTCTCGAAAGTGTTCATGTGCTTATTGGTCATTAAGTACGGAGTAAATACCTCGTCATCGCTGGAGGTTTTTAACCAAAATTGTCCCGACATTACCATTAAAATAAGTAGGTAGGGTACCATATATAACTGTGTTTTTTTGCGTATTTATTTGTAATTTTAAATGTGAATCTAAATACAATAATACATTTATTTGTGTAATATTCTCACTTTTAAATAAAATTTAAATGTTAAAATTAAAAAGATACCCAAGACACCTTAAAATTATTTTGAGTTTGAAATAATGACAGTATAGATTATAGATGGTATATATATTGACTTTTCACGCGTCATTTTAACTTTTTAGTGTCCACGAAGAATGTATACAGTAAACATATTTTTTTAAATTTTTGTCTATAGCGCTTGATATTCTAGATCCATGCGCTTGGCTTTTATTAAGTGACTAGCTGATGCCCGCGACTTCGCCCGCGTGTAATGTACCTATTTAACGGGTCGATATTTCAACCCAATTGGCAATTGAAATATCGACAAATAAAAACATCAAATTAATCGTGGTATGTACCCCTTATCTACATTAAAATATTATAAACATTACTGATTACTCGTGAAATGATAAACCCCGTATTGAATTGAACTAAGAAATTTAAACGCGTGCCAATTATATGTTAACCCGGAGTACCACTGCACCTACTAAATTTCATTTTAATCCGTTCAGTAGTTTTCGCGTGATGCACGCACATATAGACAGACAGACCGACAAAAATTCAAAAAAATTGAATTGGGCTCTATATTGATAATAATAATTGTTTCCTCCAATTAAAATTCTCAAAATATATTTAATGTACAGTATTCGTCCAGTTACAGTTTTATTATAAGTTATAAGTATAGATTATGCAGCCCAAGATGGGACGCGCTTGCCTAGAAGATGTCTATTCACTATTGACTTGAAAAAACTGATGCTGCAAGTTTCTAATATAAGCCATATTATTATAGAATACATAGTACTGGCATTCTCCTAATCTGAAAATTCTGAAATTCTCGCTGCAAAAATTCGTGTTTTCCGATCTGATGTGAAACCCTTCCGGATTATTCATGAGCTCATCACCCAGTGTTACCACGCGGTAACACTTCGTTAGTCAGGTAAACTCCATTTCATACGCATATTAATGCGGGACCGCTTTGTCGATTTGTATTCAAAGATTTTTAGTAAACCCACCTCTACTAGCTACTTACTAGGTTTTTTTCACGACTTCGTCCGCATTGATATATAATTTATTGCCGATAAAATTTTAAAGTAAGATTACTATATCAAGTGGGGCATCATATGAAAGGACTTTACCTGCTTATTCTAAAACAGATTTTTATTTATTTTTATGCATAATAGTTTTTGATCTATCGTGCCAAATGTCGAAAAAATACGACTGTATTACGGAACCCTCGGTGCGCGAGTCTGACTCGCTCTGAACCGGTTTTTTATCAGTATCTAAGTGCAATTGCATCGTCAACATGTAATTTTAAATAAAATGCGCTCTCTTCGAAGACAATAGGTAAATTTTAAAGTACTTCATCATCATCATCATCATCATCAACCAATAGACGTCCACAGCTGGACATAGGTCTCTTGTAGGGACCTATGTCCAGCAGTGGTTAAAGTATTTAAGTATGACAAATTATTCTTGATTGTTCTCATTGAACGAGTGACCTGAAATATTATCTTACGGTCCGTTTATTAAGTAGGTACCTACTTTTTATTCGATTTTTGAATTGATATTTCGAATGCAATAAAAATAAAGTAGGTAAACGGGCCTGTGCGTCTTGGCTCCAACGTGATATTATCTAGACCGTCCCCAAAATTGAATTGGCCCTTTGTTTGGACAATCAGTCGGAAAATCAGCGACTCTGTTAGGTAGTTAGGTATATGTAATAATTGTTACACTGGAACGTGTTACAATAATTTAGTCACGGTCATGGATCCAAACCACAACAATTAATTATTCCACTGGAAAGCAATATCAAACGGTATTGCTCCAGTGGACTATAGTATGTAAGATTTAATTATTGATCTATGACCTCAGTATACAATTCTGAGGGCATTTCATCTTAACCGCAACTACTTATGCCTGATTTGGTGGAGAGCTGTCACATTGTTGTTCTCTACTTGATCTTGGCCGTGTCTTGGGCGTTTCTTGGTTTTGACTTGGTCGTGTACTGCGTAAATTACAAGGGACGACGCCCTTGGTGTTTTCGGAATCCGAAAACACCAAGGGCGTCGCGTCGTCCCACTGTATGTATTTTATGATTTTACGCTGTTCGTATGTCGCCTTTACGATCGTAGCATGGTCGAAGCACTCGTAGCACCCACGTAGCACCTACCCTCCTGTCAATCAACTGCGGTCACGGTGTCGTAAAATTTGTTTAGCACCAGTAGGTACGCGCGACCGATATTGTCGGCGCTCCTGAGCAACTTGTATGATTTTCACCTAACATTGTATGAGAAAGGTGAAAGGCATGATGATTTTCACTGAAATGGTGGATTCTACAAGGATCTCTACTGTATTAATATGTATTATAAAACACAAAACTTATTAGGTATAATTTATAATAATTTTGCAACTATTGCACAGTGCATGCAAGAAAGTTTAATGACAAGAAGACTCTTCATTTGATTTTTATATAATTGTTCTTTATACTTATATCGTGAACCTCTGGTTGGAGGGCAATTTCACGCCTCGTTCGCCTCCTGACCGGAAAACTACCTACTACCGCTCTTGTAAAAGCCATTACATTTTTAATACACGAAGTAGTTGGTACGTACCCATACCTACTCGTACCTACCTATTATAAAGCGCTTGGAGAAGACGTTTTATTTCAATTTTATTTTAATGGACTGCATTCCAGGTAGAAGAAAATATATTTTATATGTAGCCACGGGATAGCCACATGATGAAACTTTTACAAGTTCTTTTGAATCGTGCAGTACCTACAATAAATCTACCAGTGGTTCTGAATGCCCTTTCTTTCGAGAACCAGCAAGAAAGTCGGCAATTATCTTCAAATGTAGATACTTGGGTACTTGTACTTAACTTGCTTGAGCTTATTTCTATTATTTTTTCTTTTAGAAACTCGCTTTCATTTCAGTGAAACTTAAAGACTTTTTTTATTTTCATTTAATGTCTTTTAAGTACTTAAATACTTCATGGCCATAGCCAGGAATTGATTACGGGAGGGGGTTTATCAGGGCCTTAACCGAATCCTGTCATGAAAAAATCTTTTGCTCGACTTGATGGGGTAACTAGTTAGTCGAATTTGACCTTTCGATTTCACAGTGAGATCAAATACAACAATAAAAAAATTTGGTACCTACTACTCAGTCACGCCGTGACTCAGTGATGATAGCTTGCATCTTGGAAAATTATCCCGTAAAATCAAAGAGTTTATCGGATTTTTAAAAAAACTTAAATCTATACGAACGAAGTTGTGGTATCCATTAGGTACTCAATAGTAGAAATCCTAAGAAGCCTGGCTACGGCCATGGTAAGTATACCTACTTATTTCTCTTGCAGGAAAATTACACCAATATTAGGTACCTACGTATATGTAAAACACAATCCCTAGGTACAAATCGATCCTGTAATATCAAGTTAGTTTATAATATGATGAAGTAATTCAATTGGTTTCCGTGAAGTTCTTAATTCAATAGAGCGCCTAGACGGAGGCGAAGCACTGAATGTCTGGTAGCTTTACCACTAGGATTACCATCCTTATGGATTTCGTTGGACTCTTCTTTTCTTGAATGTATCCATATCTTACAGTGTTTCAGACACCACGTACAAGCAGGATTTATATAGTTTTGCAAATAAATCTTTACCTGATTTTGGAGCGGAAGCGGCGCGGGCGGCTCTCCCCGGTCGTCTAATAGAGCCTGTAATTAGCGATAGTAGGAGATGGACATGTAGATATGGACATACCAAATAGGACCGAATTATGATCTAGATAGGTAAAAAGAAGTTGGAGTTAGTTACCTATTAGGAGTTAGGACCAGATACTCAGGACACCGTGGTGGCACTAGACGTGCGGCTATTCATAATCTGCGTGCCGATTTACTGTTCGCTTTCCTTAGAGGTACCTAGTTAGGAAATACCTAAGCAACCTCTCTGTAATGGTCCAAGATCCCACTGCCGCCAGACGTTCCTTATTTTTTGAGACAAAACGTGTGGGATAAAGTAGTGCTAGTGTGCATCTACTTTTAATGTAGGTACGCATATTTGCTAGCTTGTACCCCGGGCCAATTTAAAGATATGAGTTGCTAAAGACACGTAAAAACATTACTCACTTTTCAGCAAACTGTTGTTTGAGCAAAGTCAAAGTACAGTTACGCTCTGTAGCTGATCTCAGCTTTTCAGCAACTAACAACTTTTTAAGAGCTTATAGGAGTCTGTATTTTTGTCCTGATTTTAGTTTGTATGAAGATAGTGACCCCATGCACAGCTATGCACTATAGTTGGCTAGGTATTGTACGCCGAGGCCGCGGAAGTAGGGCGGCGAACGTACACCCCGAATGGGGTTAGCTGCATAAATATGCAGATAAAATACAACAGTGACAATTTCTGAAGGGGTAGTAAGATGAATTTGGCTGTTTTTTTTAATTATTTATGAGTTTTTATTTTCGGTTTTGAAGTTGGCAAACGTTTTTAATTAAAAGATTGCGATGAATATACTTTTTAGGTAAGTAGTAGGTATTTAACATACGAGTAGATATTCTACTCATGTGTATCTACCACGGACTAGGTGGTATCTACTAAGGAGGCGCGGTAATCAAATCAAAATAGATAATCATTTATTTCCTACATACCTAGGTACAATTGAGATGGGTTAGATATTATTATAGATACTAATTACTAAGTATAGATAGACTTATTTCTGTCTGCATGGTTAGATACAATTTACAGGTACCTACCAAATGTGAAACTACTGAAAATAAGAACAAACAAACAATCGCTAAAACGTTCGTTTTCAATACTGCGATCGAACACGTTACACGAGTCATCAAAACGCGACGCAGTATCAATGCAGTCGCAAAAACTGTTTAAAATTTTTCTGTTTTACTGTTTATTATAGGTTTTCTGGTATTCAAATAAAACGCAGAAAAAATATACAAAATTGTTTTATTTATTGAAACCGTGAACTTACAAAATAATATAAATTTATAAAAACTGTAGGTAAGCCTAGTACTAATCAAATAATATTCATAATAATCATTACTGTGTTTATTGTTAGAGCCATTTTCATGAAACCAATTACATATTATATTAAACATAATATATTACAAGAATAATTGCTCGTAGTTCATGTAGTAATTAAAGCCGGGTTTATCACAAATAAAAAAAATGGTATTTTACATGGCACCGATTCTAAGCACAACCTAATTTTAGAGTATTCGCACCCTCTTCTTACTATTGTAATATGAAAAGGACAGAAGCAGTTTGACATTTCTAAATTTAATTTTTAGATGGTAAACCCGTGATTTTAGCACGCACTCGCGAACCTACTGTTTAAATTTGTATTGTGCACTAAAATTTAGAGTCTTTAAATGTGAAAGTCATGTTCCGTTCCTTTTTTAGCATTAGTAAAAAGAAAAGGATGCAGATACTCTAAATTTAGTTTAGAGAGAGACTAGAGAATCGGGCCATCATTGTGGTGTCATTTAATAGACCAAGATTTATTGCAAATAGCACCTTTATTACTATACAATTAATGAAATGCAATTTCTAGACTTTTAAGACATATCACATAAATATAAAGCAAGTCATAAAAATATATGTATAGTTATTTATGGCAAGACGACTGTTTTTTACATTTAGAACCTGCCAATTTACTTCATGCATTATAAATCGGTTTATAGTTTATACAAACCGTTCACTATAACTTGTCCCTTGCCGTCATGTTGGCACTATTGTAATTCAAGGAGTATTCATAAGGTTAAACTCGGAATAAAGCAAACAAAGCAACGGTGTCAACATGACGGCAAGGGACAATTTATAATGAACGGTCTGTAGCTTACTTCGCTAATGAGTTGACAAAATACGAACCATTTTTTTTCTAATATGAGATTCATAAAAAAATAAAGAGTATTAGTAGAGTATTCGTAAGGTTAAGATGTGACATATAAGAGGTACACAAAACAAAACTAAGTAAAGGTAGGTAAGTTAGTGGCGTCCATTACCCAATGATTGCAGCAGAAAAGAACAGGATTAGATTGCCTGACCTGTCAAATTAGTCGAGTTCAGATTTGCGTAAAATAAAACTGAATAAACACCAATAGTTCAATGTAGATAACAAGTAGGTTGGTACATACCACGATTAATTTGATGTTTTTATTTGTCGATATTAATCTTAAAATCACTACACACTAGAAAAATATGATAAAATAACAGGTATAATAATGTGATGTTAGAAAAGTATGGCACAGAAGGTATCAATTATTATGTAGCGCTTAACAATCTACTATAAAGGTGACCGTAAGTTTCGTCTGTGACATTAAATAAGAATGCAACGTTTTTTTAAGTAAAGTCGGGCGTGCCTCACTATTCCCGTTGAGGAGGATACTACTTGTATTACTATTTCCGTTACGTTTTTATACGGCGACTATTCGAGACCAAGAAAACGCTTGTTTATTTCAATACTATTCTCTACTCAAAATTATGACCCATCGGAAATGCGTAATTTGATACGTACTGTCACATTGACAGTTATTTGTTTTCACATAAATCTAAATATATAAAAGGAAAAGGTGACTGACTGACTGACTGACCTATCAACGCACAGCTTAAACTACTAAACGGATCGGGCTGAATTTTGGCATGCAGATAGCTATTATGACGTAGGCATCCGCTAAGAAAGGATTTTTGAAAATTCAACCCTTAAGGGGGTGAAATAGGGGTTTGAAATTCGTGTAGTCCACGCGGACGAAGTCGCGAGCATAAGCTAGTGTTCATTGTCTTGTTGTGGTTATTTTCTGTAAGATATCGTCGATTTTAATTTTTTGCCAGGCGTTTAAAAAATGCTCTTAATGGGAATACGGCGACATTTTGTATGAGCACATGAGTCTCACTATTTCCATTCGTCGTTTCTTAAGTTAATGGGAGTGGGAGTGAGAGTTAATGGGAGTGAGACTGATATGGAATAAACGTGCAGTGTCAGTATTAATATAGCAGTGGGCAATGGGAATAGTGAGACCCACCCGTAAAGTCAGACTTTGTAAAAACAGTTGCAAAAAATTACTCGTCTACCCACACCCTTAGCCCGTAAGTATTATTATAATAAGAACTAAGGTACTTCGCAGGCAAGCAGCAGCGGTTACACGTATAAGCATTCCGTGTTCGCATTAAAGCAGTGAACAGTTAAGATATCCGTACTTTATGCTCAAACGTGGGACTGCCGCTTGTCTACATTTATTTTTATAGACTTAATGAAAACATTATTATCGTTATGATCGTAGAACGTGTCGGTTTTGCAAAGAAAAAAAAATCTAAAATGACTTTTTGGTATATATATTTGGATGGATTTTGATACAACATGAAATTATCAATCTACCATCTTAAAACAGGCCTTCTTTTAAGTGACGTAGGTACCTATATGAATTTTCATTGCTACAGATATTTTTATACAAAAAATTGACAAAATCTTCGGAATCTATTTAAAATGGCTAGGTATACTGTAAAGTTTCATAAAATGCAGATCCGTCACTTTTCTACGATCCTGACGATTAATATAACGTATGTTAAGAAAAACTTAATACTACGTTATTGCCCATAGTTATTACTTATTACCAATTTTTCTTTTCAGTTTAATTCGATTTAACAAAATTACAAAAACAATTAATAAAACTTAAAATAAAAATTAACGAGTTACTTAAGATTACAATGTAAATAATAATGATCTAAACGTGAGATTAGAAATCATAAGATTCGATGATAGAATAAAAACCCTAATGTATGTCTTTGTATCTATTCACCTTTTTTATCATAACATTCAAAACTTAGTAAAAGTACATCCAAAAATTTTCCTCAAACCACAGCCTCTTACAGCCTCAAATTCTTTACGCATGTCTGAAAAATGTGTTTAAAACGTCCATCTCAACCCATCGCCGGCCCACTACTGAGGACGGGTCTTCTCTCAAATTGAGAAGGGTGGAAATGAAACATGGAGATGAAAACACACATGTCCTATAAAAATCTGTGATAAAAGTTGGCGAAATAGTGGGCCTGATTAGTACCGAACAAATGTTGGCACAAAGTTAATCTGATTATTGATATAAAAGTTAATCGCGATTAAAAATATTTGATTAAATATACATTGTTATAAGAGTACAACAATCATTTTTAACCGATATCCAAAAAAGGAGGAGATTCTCAATTCAGCGCGCATGTTTTTTTTTTTTTGTGATTTTTTTTAGTCGATCATGCAATTACGCTAGCTCAACTTTGTATTTTGTTTCTTATTTAAAAAATATGTACCTTACACTGTCAAAAATATTAATAAAATTAACGATTAATGAGTAATTTTATTAATCGCGATTAGGATTACTATATTAATCGCGATTAACCTAATCACGATTAATTTTATCTGATTAAAATTAATCAAATTAACTAATCGATTAAAACAATAATCGATTAATGCCAACACTGTATCGAACCTATAAAAAGTGTGACGTGGACGGAGCGCGTCATGTGTGTAGCTATATGACCGCACTGCTCGCCATCTGGTTGACGCCACAGGTGCCGTCTCCGCGGTACACCCGGTAGTAGCCCTGCTCGCCCCAGCGCGCGCCCCAGGAATTCTTCACTATCCAGTATGGGAGACGCTTGTGGAATAGCGGGTAGTCTGAAAAAAATTGACGTAAAACAAAATTATAAATTATTATAAATTCTGGTCTGGTCTGGTGGGAGACTTCGGCCGTGGCTAGTTATCACTCTACCGGGAACACCGTGCCACCAAGAAGTTTAGCGATCCTGTACGATGCCGTGTAGAAACCAAAGGGGCATGGGTTTAAAAAAAATTGCCATACCCCTTCCAGGTTAGCCCGCATTCATCTTAGACTGCATCATCAGTTACCACCAGGTGAGATTGCAGTCAAGGGCTAACTTATATCTAAATTAAAAAAAAATATAGATAGAAGATAACATTGTGTAATACCTTTGACCCCGTAGCCAACAATGAGTACCCCATGGTCTAGGTTGCTTGGGTTGCACAGCATTCTCCACGGATGTGAAACGCCGCCTACGTAGAACTGCATTGCATTTGCGTTTATTCCTATAACAAGGTTACATAATCATAATCATTTATTTTGCTCGAATATGGTACATGTCTATTATTTACATGGGGTCTTAAAAATTAGGTAAGTAATCACATATCCTGCCAAGCATGGCGTGCAAAATATATTGACCCAGCATCTAATCTCATCTTCTTAAAATATTATGTCGTCATGTAAAAATTATTAATTACTAGCTGATGCCCGCGACTTCGTACGCGTGAATTTAGGTTTTTAAAAATCCCGTGGGAACTCTTTGATTTTCCGAGATAAAAAGTAGCCTATGTCCCTCTCCAGGTCTTAAGCTATACCCATGCAAAAAGTCACGTCCACGGGATTTATAAAAACCTAATTCCACGCGGACAAAGTCGCGGGCATCAGCTTGATATTATGAATACTATTGCAATAAATTAAACTTGAATGTTTTCGCAATATACTGACCTAATTGATATATTTTATATCGCCAATGACATTGATAATAATGTTGTTTACATTTTGTCCTAGTATTTCTCAGGGTCAATAGGACAATCCAAACCCAAGAAACTTTACCTTGTTAGGCATTGACCCAATTACATATTACCTACAACTGAACTACTTGTTTAAAGGAATAACCTTATTACGAGTTGAATTGATTACGGTAATTACCCTACTACAATATAAATAATAGGGAACCCCTAGCACCCTTAGGATATTTTTATTTTTTGACGTTGAGTTATCGAGATTTTTACGCGGCAATGCCATTTTTAAATGTATTTGTCGATCAAGAAAAAATCATTGATAAAAACTCCCTCCTCGCATATTTCGTAGTGGGTTGAATTCTTATGATTTTGTATATCCTACTGGTAACTGGACCCTTCTTCGTGGCCCAGTTTCGAAGCAGTAGCCAGCTGCCAGTGACTGAAAACTCCTGTTTCAGCCCTACCTACACATATGTTCCACGAAAGAATAAATGAACTCAATCATCATCAACTTTCTGAATATAGAAATACCATCCAAACAATAACATTAAAACATGCATAAACAAATTTCATTCTCTCCACTTATAGTACGCGACACGGTTGTAATGCCAATCAGGGAGGGAACGCCCAGCACACCCACACAGTTCCCGAGCTAGAACGGTGCGGGCGAGCGCGGGTGACGTGCGGGTGTGAGGGCCGTCCCCCCGCCTCATACCCCGATTGCCATCTCAACCTGTCGCGGACTATAGACGTCTGGTAATTTTTGAACCTCCCGATATGCCAAATCATATTTTATATCATGAACAAATTGAGAAGCCAGCTATATGGTTAAATGGGGATATTCAAGGGGCAGATAAAAAATTTAAGAGGACAACGCATTAGTAGTTCCTTAGGTGCTGCATAATATGTACATGGGCGGCTGGTCATTTAAAATCTTACCGATAGATATAGGTCCGTTTTGTAAAAGCCACTTGGCCATGTCGGTCTCGTTGGAGGATATGTTCACGGCCCCACTGATCTGCACTCTGGAGAGAGTCTTGTTGAAGGAGCACTTGTCATTCTCTCCCTCATATGGGTAATCGTTCTCGGCCTCCAGACCACCTAACTGCTCTATTGCTCTGTAAAAAATATATATCCATATCTAAATATATAAAAGGAAAAGGTGACTGACTGACTGACTGACTGACTGACTGATCTATCAACGCCCAGCTCAAACTACTGGACGGATCGGGCTGAAATTTTGCATGCAGATAGCTATTATGACGTAGGCATCCGCTAAGAAAGGATTTTTGAAAACTCATCCCCTAAGGGGGTTAAATAGGGGTTTGAAATTTATGTAGTCCACGCGGACAAAGTCGCGGGAATAAGCTAGTTCTATACTATATTGTTTATTTTAAGTATCAATAATGAAGTGGCAAGCAGCAAATGTTTTAATTACTATCACGATTTTGAACTTAATTCTTCTTCTTAATTCTTCTTCTTTGAATTCTCTCCCCTTGGATATCAAACAGTCTCAATCACTATCTATTTTTAAAACAAAATTGAAGCTATTTTATTTATCCTCCATTTGATGTGTTTATTTATTTTTACTTTTAGTCCACTTATCTGTCGTCTATTCCTCTCTTATTTACTGTTGTATTTTCATTTATATATATATATATATATATATATATACATATGTATATTATGTGTATTTACTTTATTTAATTAGTACACCCCTTCCGCTTTCTTTAATTTTTATAATATCCTCTACCCTAAGGTTGCCTGGAAGAGATCGCTATTTTAGCGATAAGGCCGCCTATTGTACATGCTGTATTTGTTATATGTCTATTGTTTTTGTTTTGGTGTACAATAAAGCATATTTTACTTTACTTTACTTTACTTAATTAACAAAATACCTGTGTAGGATTATTTTTGCCAGTATGTACCTAATTAGAGTATCAGAAGTCAATGAACTGAAATTATAAAGCATAACTATTGTAACTAAATGAAATACCTAGTACTTTCCTACTTAATACTAATATTTTTATAAGGTTAATATTATTGTAAGAGTTATATTTTTTATCCTCACAACATATTATCGTATTATATTCGTATCTAAACTACCCCGGCTACAAACTGGAACATGTCTTCTCGCCACGCGCTGGCGTGTGTGTGTATATTAGAGGGGATATTTGCGGTCAACGCCTGTACAACCTAGAGGTTGGGGGCCTATCTCTACTTTGGTTGCGCGTGGACTTCGGGGGTCAAACCCGAGTCTATGCGTGCCTGTACAGATCCCATAGCGGAAACGCTGAGACGGACCGACTCTTCGACCACGTCCAAAGATCAGTGGACTATATACAGGAGCATATTCCTTCCGCCGAGGTGGTGATCCTAGGGGACTTCAATGCCCACCATGTGGAATGGCTAGGATCACGTACCACTGATCACGCCGGGAGGTGCGCCCATAATTTTGTCCTGGCATACGACTTCAACCAACTGGTTTCGCTACCTACTAGGATCCCCGATATCGCTGATCATACCCCCTCTATTCTCGATCTTTTTCTCACCACTCACCCTACCGGCTACCAAGTTAGTGTCGATGCTCCGCTAGGTACGTCTGATCACTGCTTGGTACAGACCACCGTGCAACTTCCATCATCCGTTTGCACGCGTGCTACCGGTAGCCGTAGAGTTTGGCATTACAAATCAGCTGACTGGGATGGTCTCCGCGAATTCAACGCCTCATATCCATGGGGGCAGCTTTGTTTTTCCGTAAATGACCCCAACATCTGTGCTGTGGCCGTTGCTGACGCTATACTCCAAGGTATGGATTGCTTCATCCCCAACTCTTTAATACCCACCGGTGAGCGAGCACAGAAATGGTTTAACGGGACCTGTAAGAGGGCTGCAAACCTTAAGCAATCCTCTTACCGATCCTGGGTATCAGCACAACGCAACAACGAACCAAATACCGCCATCCTGAAAAAACAATTTAATGCTGCCTCTAGATCCTACAAAAATGCCATTGCCAGGGCAAAATTCAAGCATGTCGACAGAATTGGACAGAGACTAGTCGCAATGCCATCTGGTTCCCGCGCGTTCTGGTCGCTGGCAAAAGCCATTCAAGGCAACTTCTGTCGTTCCTCGTTTCCACCTTTGCGCAAACCGGATGATACACTGGCCCACACCGCCAAAGAGAAAGCCGAAATTCTAGGCACACTCTTTGCTGCCAATTCAACGCTTGATGACGGGGGAAGAACACCGCCTACCATCCCGCGGTGTCAAAGCTCGCTGCGTGACATACGCTTTACCCAAACAGCTGTGCGTAAGGCACTCCTCTCTCTCGACGTCAATAAAGCGAGTGGGCCGGACGGTATTCCTGCGGTTGTGCTCAAAATATGTGCTCCTGAGCTGACACCGGTCCTGACTCGTCTGTTTCGTCTGTCTTACTCCTCCGGCACAGTTCCATCTTCGTGGAAGACTGCCTTAGTTCACCCTATTCCGAAGAAAGGCAATCATTCGGACCCCTCAAATTATCGACCTATCGCGATTACCTCCCTCCTGTCCAAAGTCATGGAGCAAATCATAAACGCCCAGCTGCTGGGATATCTTGAGGAGCACCAGCTGATCAGTGATCGTCAATACGGTTTTCGCCACGGCCGATCAGCTGGTGATCTTCTTATTTATCTCACGCACCGCTGGGCGGAAGCCATTGACAGCAAGGGAGAGGCTCTGGCGGTCAGTCTTGATATTGCAAAAGCCTTTGATAGGGTTTGGCATGGGGCACTTCTATCGAAACTACCATCTTACGGACTACCAGTGAAGCTGTGTAATTGGGTCGCCAGTTTCCTTGACGGTCGCAGCATCAAGGTCGCTGTCGACGGTTTTTGCTCGGAACTCAAACCCATCAATGCTGGCGTCCCTCAGGGCTCGGTGCTATCGCCCACACTGTTCATCCTGCATATCAATGACATGTTGCATCACAACAACATCCATTGCTATGCGGATGACAGTACGGGTGATGCCCTGTACAAAGGACATACACAGCTTTCTCGCGCAGTGCTGGAGGAGTGTAGAGCCAAACTTGTGTCTGACATAGAAACCTGCCTAGGTAAAGTGTCAGAATGGGGCGCACAAAACCTAGTGCAATTTAACCCAACTAAAACACAGGTTTGCGCGTTTTCTGCCAAGAAGTCGCCTTTTACACTGCCTCTTCTCTTTCAGAGCACTCCCCTCACACCTTCCAACAGCATTGGGATCCTTGGAGTCCACATTTCGAGCGAGGTTCAATTCCGCGATCATTTGGAAAGCAAGGCCAAATTAGCCTCCAAAAAGCTTGGGGTGCTCAACAGAGCAAAGCGGTACTTCGCGCCCGAGCATAGGCTCCTACTCTATAAGGCGCAAGTCCGCCCTCACATGGAGTACTGCTCCCACCTTTGGGCTGGAGCACCCCAGTACCAACTCCTTCCATTTGATCGGATCCAAAGGCGGGCTGTTCGACTTGTGGACGATCCCAAACTAACCGGCTCGTTGGAAAGCCTGGAGCACCGCAGAGACGTTAGCTCTCTATGCGTGTTCTATCGCCTGTATAATGGGGAGTGCTCTGAAGAGCTTTTTGACCTCATTCCACCCTCTTTTTTCTACAACCGCACCGCGCGCCACCGTAAGGAATTTCACCCTCACCATCTGGGTGTCTGGTGCACTTCGACCGTCCGCTGCGCCAGATCCTTCTTTCCACGCACGTGCAAACTGTGGAACCAACTCCCATCGGCGGTGTTCCCACTAGATTATAACATGGGGTTATTCAAGGGGCGGACCAACAAATTCCTAAAAGGCCGGCAACGCATCGGCGGCTCCTCTGGTGCTGCAAATGTTCATGGGCGGCGGTAATCACTTAACATCAGGTGACCCGCCTGCTCGCTTGCTCGTTATATCTATAAAAAAAAAAAAAAAAAAATATTATAACATGTTGAAATGTGAAAAGGTGATTTAATTAACTAATTTAAGCCAATATATTGAAAAATAGAATTAAGTATAACTATGTTTAAGATAAAGTGTGTTTTGTTATATTTATTGGGAAATAAAGTTTATTATTATTATTATTATTCTATACTTATCAAATTTAAATAATCCACACTACCAGACTAATATTATTAATATGAAAGTGTGTACGTCTGTCTGTTAGCTTTACACGGCTCATCTGTTTAAACGATTTCAACGAAAGGTACAGAGATAGCTTGCATCCCACGGACGAGCTACTTTTTATACCGAAAAACAAACAGTTCCCAAGGGATTTTTCAAAACCTAACACCATAAGGGCGAAGTTAGTAGATAAAAATAAAATATATCTCGTATATCGTAAAAATATGTCTTACGTTATGTCGCCTACCACCGATTCGGAAAGGAATCGAAAAGAAAAGCTGACAAGAAAAGCAGTCTATCAAAAATCAACAATCTATCAATGCAACAAATCTAAATACAAAGTCGACTGCCTTCATGCAACAATATGCAAAAGTGTGTTTGTTGGTTTCCCATCGGCTCAAACGTTAAACTTATTTTGATACTTATTTATACGAATGAATTACAGGCAATATAGCAAGTACATATAAAAAAATCCTGAAAGGCCGCAGCCGGCAGTCTCTTGGTGAGGTGAATTGGCGGTTCCTCACGTATTGTTCGCACGCAAATGTTCTGCGGTACTCACAGGTGACCCACCTGCTCGTTTGCTCGCTATTTATTATCCATACTAATGTTATAAATGCGAAAGTGTGTCTGTCTGTCTGCTAGCTTTTCACGGCCCAGCAGTTTAACCGATTTTGATGAAATTTGGTTCAGAGTTAGCTTACGTCCCGGAAATTGACATAGGCAACTTTTTATCCCGGAAAATCAAGGAGTTCCCACGGGATTTTTTAAATTTCTAAATCCACACGGACGAAGTCGCGGGCAACCTCTATTTTAAAATAAAAAAAAACTATAAATAAATCATTATTTTTTGGTACATATAGGTACGTAATTATTAGTCGACGAATAGAAATACTTATTGTACCTATTCCGCAATTATAAAACGGATCTTGCATTTTCCGTATGAAAACAATAAGCAATGAAATCACGACCCATATTATAAATGAGAAAGTGTGTTTGTTTGTTGGTTTGTCCTACAATCACGTAGCAACGGAGCAAGGGATAGATATGATTTTTTGCATAGGTATATTTTAAGAACTTTAGAGTGGCTACTTTTATCCCAGAAAATCAATGAGTTCCTACGGGATTTTTATAAACCCAAATCCACACGTACGAAGTCGCGGGCATCAGCTAATGAATGTAAAAATATGACTAACCCGTTGCCACGGCGCGGCGCTTACGTCACATATAAGTCAATGTTTATTGTTAGCGAGGAAAAACAAGCAATTTTCTGATTTGTTTACATCAAAACAGGATAGGTGGCAAAGCCAAACAAACAGTGTAATACTTAGTTGATATTTTTGGTCATTGGTATTATTGTCAACTTTTTAACATCAGTAATAATTTCCTGCATCTACATTTTTTTAAAGCCATGAGGTGTCGTGCTGCCGACATTTTTTCTTAAAAACAGTTATGCAAGTGCGAGTCGGGCTCACACACGAAGGATTCCGTACCATCGTACAAGAAATAACACTATTTTTTTAAATTGTCATGGCGGCCATTTTGAAATTTTGTTACTTATTTGTTGTTGGCTCTGGTGTATACCTACTGCGTAAACCATTAGGGTTATGGTATATAACAATGCATTGTGGAAATGTTCTCATTTAAAAGTTTCTAATGCTACTCGGTCCTCGGACAAGTCTACCTTCTCACTCTCAAAGACTTACAATGACCTAAAATATAATTAAAACATCTTACAACTTAAAACCGTGGATATGTACTATGACTACCAAACGCGTATTAGGTCGAGACAGGTCGCCATTAAAAAGATAAGAATAACAAACTCGAAACCAATTCAAGGGGCATCCCAAACACGAAAAAAGACCAGACATTACCCATATTAGTAAGGCAAAAACAAATGAGTAATAAACACTTGAACTCGTGAATCATTCCCAAATCAGCTCCCAAATTAGGTACGTAACAATGTTCGTTGTAGGGGCTCGATTGAGTACGGTAAAATGACTGCTACAGCTGTCATGATCGCATTCACCTCTGATTAGTTGACGCTCGCTCACTATTGGATACAATACATTGTTGCGACAAGAACACTATAAATTAAGCCAATCTAAACAATTGAGATTGTAATTGTGATTGATGCAGTTTTTCCGCAATCGACCAGCTGATGATGTCCGCGACGTTATCCGCGTGAAATTATTTTTTTTATAATCCCAAGACAACTCACCAATTTTACGAGATAAAAAAGTAGCCTATATCCGCGTACGGGATGTTAATCATATCTGCACTAAATAGATAATTCCTGTGACTTAACATAACACTCTCCAGAACTTTTAATTACATCCATCCAAAAACTTATTGTGGCGTGATGGAAGGACAAACTAACAAACAAACACACTTATTTGTAATATTAGTACGATTAGACACTTACCCAGTATAGTTTGCGACAGGTCGACATGTCATTAGGGGTATGTGGCGGGGGTACGCCCCACACACCCGCATGTCACCCGCGCTCTTGCGCACCGGGTTAGCGCGGTGACCCTGCGGTTGTGCGGGGCGTCACCACCCCGATTGCCACGTCGACCTGTCGCGAACTATGCCTCCTAGATTAGTATATTAGTGTTCCGTGATTTAAGGACAAACACACTTTAGTGGCTTTCGCATTTATAATATCAGTAAGATTAGATACGTACCTATAAGCATTGTCTGGCAAGCCGCCATTGCAACCCTGGTCTAGTTTGTCACAATCCACCAACTCCTGTTCTGACAAAGACACTAGTTGTCCTGACTGCATCTTCCATTGGCCCTCTATGTTGCCTGCACAATATTTAAAAAATCAGTAGAATTATTAAGAAAGAAAATAATATAAGGATTTGTAATTTGCGTAAAATATGTTTTTATCGGAAAAACGTACCTACCTTCGCCGCTGTGAATAAAAGAAGCATACGTACATACAGACTCACGGATTGTTTTTTTTTTGCGTAAAAACCGCGTAAATGCATGTTTCAAGATAAGTAATAATTACACTATCCACACATTCGCTACTCTAAAGAAGAGAAAGATAATATAGGTCTATTTTAGAAATTGAAGTTTTGAAAAGAGCAACCTTCGAATTTGTTGCTGGTGCTTCTCGGTAGGAAGGGCATTCCAAACCTATTCATAATCTAATAACAGACTAACTTGACGAATCGAAAGCACTTGTAAAAAATTGTTTTTTTTAAACTTTTTATTTCTATACCTGTTCTCTGTAGAAACACTGAATGCCTCTATGCAAGAAATACATCTAAAGGAAACGCACGAAATAATTTTATATTGTAAGGCAATGGAATCATACCTGTAACACTAAAAGCCCAGCAGCTACCGCAGCCTCCTTGGTCCTTCACTTCTGTGACGGCATCGTGCTGTCTCCAGTCAAACGAGTCAGGCAAGTGCACTTGTGGAATATCCGCCTTTCTGATAGGAATTTGATTACTGTCACGAAGATTTGGCTTTAATCCCAGGTATTTCTGCCCAAACTCCTCATATGTCAGATCACTAAATCGCGTAACAGCATATCTGGCAGTTCCTCGTTCTTGAGTATTTAATTCGTGAATTTTTCCAACATTATTTGCGAATATTTCATACCTTATAAGCATTTCTACGTGGTCATTAATATAATCTGGTTTGTAAGTTGTTAGAAAATCAGAGAATAAGTGCTCAGTTTGTATTTTGTGATAGATTTCAGTAATACCATCTTGGTAATCACAAGATACGCGGTATGTTGGCAGATGTTCAGTCCATGGGCGTAGCCAAATGTTAGCTCTACAGAATTTGTTTAAGCCGATATTATTGACCAAATTACAGTCATCTTTTATGCTCAATGCGAGACAATCTGTGTAACCTACTTCCATCTTCATTCTGTAATGAACACCAGCAATATCTTGCTTATCTAAGGAGAATATCCGCACAACTTTTTGTTTTCTTGGATGTGGATATTTAGCTTCGATATGTTTCAATGCTTCTCTCGCCAGTTGCATAGCATTTTCTGCACTTTCGAATTCGATTGTGGCTTCTAATGGTGTTTCGTCATCTTCACAATTTACCTCTATTTGCTTTCCATTATTCAACCATAGTCGCTCGCGAATCTGCGAAATGCAATGTCTCCTAGGCAAATGCTCTATGAATTCACACTGTGTAATGTTATCGACCCATTCATATTTTAAACACGTCGTATAGCCGACATCAAAATCTATAGTTGTTACCCTCCCCTTAGTTATTTTTGTGTCAAAACTGTTTATTTGTAAAACTCTTTGTTTATATTTATGTAAGGAAGACATTTCTAATTTTTCCAAAGACTCTTTAACGAAGTTTTGTATCGTTTTTTCATCAGTTGTTACATTCGTCGACTCTAAAGAAATCGATCGTTTACTACGATAAGGCTTATCTGGTCTACAACTTGTCTTAATTTTCTTAATTTTTTTGCTGTTTGGCACCATCCATATAGAAGATGTACACGATCTGGGTATTCTACTAGTATCAGCATAACATGAAAAAGGATTTTCCTCAATATCTATGTACTTTGAACAGTTTGTAGTAACAATTACAAAGCTCAAAACGAACGGTGTACGCGAATCAAGACTTGGTATAATATTCGGTTCGCCTTGATGTATAACTTTATACTTCATTTTAGACGATGCCTCTATATCTTTCAAGGATGCTTTTATAAGATCTAATTTTGAAATGCCGGTGATACTCTTAAAATCTGGCTCATCGTCACATACTACAGCCAAACTTTGAATAACTAATTCATCATCAGGTGACGGCCATAACCGAACGTAGCAGAGCCTATGATACATGCCTGTTAGTTCTTCACAATGAGATAGTTCCACATTATCTTGATGTCGTATACAGTAAGTGAAAGCCGTTTCTATGAACATACGAACTGTATTGATACCCATGTTCATAACGTTTTGAATAGCATGGATGGTAACTAGCTTTTGAATGTTATTAGTATCAGTTTTATCGTTAATGTGTTGTATTGCGCGATCAGCATAATAGTATTTTATATCCTCGTCGATGTAATCTTCTATTGGTACAACTTGTCTTTTATTCCTATTTTTGTTATCCATTGCGATTTTTCTACCACTTTTGATATTTTTAGAGTCCTGGTTTTTACATTCGATAGCAATATCTTTATTTGGTGTCATCCACGGCCGATCCCATATTTTTGCTTGGCAGATTAATACAGTTTTCGGTGCTAATATATTACAATCATCCGTAGATATTGGAATATCCTCAATTAAGCATTCAGTAGGGGAAATTGAGTATTCTATCGTAGTCAGAATTCCAGCTACAACCTGTTCCGTTACATGGTGTATTTTAACAATTTTATGAATATTTTTAGCATTCGATAATCGCTGATACTTTACCAAACTTTGTTCAGCTAATAATTTGTAACTTTCGTTATTTACATCCTTTTCTTCTGAGGCTCCTAAACTGACATTACGTTTCTTTCTATAATCTTCACTATCCTCATCACTAATATCTCTGTTACAATTTACGTCAACTTTATTACGTCCTTTCCAAGGACGTTTCCAAATAGTTGAATGACAATATAGAGTATCATTTTCACTATGCTTACATCCAAGCGCTTTTTGCTCATTTTCTGTACATTCAATTATTAACTTAGCTATAAAATCTATGTTAAACTTTACTCCCGAAACTAGTTGCTTATCAACTTTTTCTACTTTGGTAACTTCATGATTTGATGATGTATTTATTTGAGTTTTCTGATACTTTTGTAAGGATTCCTGAGCTAATAATTTAAATTCTGGTAGATTTGGGTCTTGTTCAACTTTCTTACCCTTCAATGAGCGTCTTCTCCTTTTGTGGTTTTTATTATATTCCTGCGTACTTTCTTCATTGATGACATATTTTATTTTCTTTGGATTTGGATCTATATTGGATCCAATAAACATAACTAAGTTTTGTTCCGTATCTATTGACTGTTTCTTACTATTACACTGAACAGTGATATCTTGCTTTTTCGACCATGGTTGTTCCCAAATTTCTGAGTGACAACTTATAATATTAGGAGGATCCAGTACATCACAAGTTGAAGATTTCATATTGTCATGTAATTGGCAATTAGTTGGTGTGACGGTAAAATCTATTTCAGTAAGCAATCCAGATACAACTTGTGTTGTTACTTTTTTCAATTTAAAGATTTTGTGATGTTGTGTTGAACCTGTGTCTTCCAAAAACTTTTTTAAAGACCTTTCTGCCATCAATTGGTAACGCGAGTCGTTAACGTTTTGTTCTTTCTTGCCACCACGAACTTGTCTCTTTTTTCTTTTTTTTTCATCGTTTACATCACAGGAAACATTTATTTCTTTTTTATTCAACCACTGTTGTTCCCAAATTTCTGAATGGCAACTAATAATATTAGAAGCATCTAATACCGCACAATCAGAAGTAGTTGGCTCCATGTCATTACTTAGCTTACAATTTGTTGGTGTGATTGTGAAATCTATTTTGGTAAGACTTCCAGCCACACCTTGAGTTATTACTTTTTTCACTCCTATTAATTCATGATGTTGTGTTGAACCTGTATCTTGCAAAAACTTTTTTAAAGACTCCTCTGCCATCAATTGGTAACGCGAGTCATTTACATTTTGTTCATTCTCGCCACCAGGAACTTGCCTCTTTTTTCTTATTTTTTCATCGTTTGTGTCACAGGTAACTTTTATTTCTTTTTTATGCAACCATGCCTGTTCCGAAATTTCTGAATGACAGCCAATAATACCAGAAGAATTTAATACTGTACAAAGAGAAGTAGTTGGTTCCATGTTATTATCTAGTTCACAATTTGTTGGTGACATAGTAAAATCTATTTTCGTAATGCTTCCAGATACAATTTGCTTAGTTACTTTTTTTACACTAATAAGTTCATGATGTTGTGTTATTTTTGACTCTTGTAAAAACTTTTTTAACGAATCGAGTGCCAGTTGTTTGTATCGAGGGTCATTGGGATCTTTTTCCGATACACCACCAGGAACATGCCGCTTTTTTACTGACTTCCCATTAATGTTATCACATGTTGTATTAATTTCTTTTGAGTTCAGCCATGGTCGGTCCCAAATTCGCGAACTACAGGATATTTCTGTATCTTTTGAATTTTTCGGAGATATTTTAAATAGAATTCTAGTCAATGTTCCAGCAACTACCTGAACGGTAACATTTTCAACTCTTACTACTTCATACATTTCATCAACATCATTTGATTGTAGGTAATGTTGTAAAGATTCCTTTGCTAATGATTCATACTTGTTTGAATCTTTGTTTTGTTGCCCGCCAACAAAAGATAAATTTGCTGACCGTTTTTTTCTAGATATTACAATATCTTTATCACCTGAGTCATCACAATTTACATTTATTTGCCTACCATCTTCTAGCCATGGTCGATCCCATACTTGTGCTTTACACTTCCGCAATGGTTCGTTATACAATAATTCACATGATTTTACGTCAACCTCGAAATCATTAGAACATGTTGTATAGCCCACAATGAACTTAATTTCAGTTAGTAAGCCTGCAATAAGTTGTGTTGTGACTGAATTTATTTGTACAACTTTTTGTTTATTATTTTTATTTGAATTCAACTCTAAATACTGCAAAGCTTCTTGAGTCATATCTAAAATTTTCTTATCTTTTATTTTCCCTTCTACATTATATATTGCTTTTTTGTTTGAAAATGTTTCGTCTATCGGTCTTTGAGCACATGTATATGTGATTTTTTTCTCCTGGAGCCAATGTCTTTCATGAACTGTTATTTCACATACATTGGAATCCATGCTTTGTACAATTGAACAGTTAATCCTTTTCATATATGAGACAGTTTTATTACAATTAGTATATGAAAGACTAACAGTTATCTTTGTAACTGTACCAGAAGCTCTCTTCGCATAAGCTTGTAAAATTTTTTCAATTTTCATAGCATTCGGGTAATTTGATTCTAGTTCAATTTTTTTCAAACTTTCCTTTGTTAATTTTAAAAGTACAGGGTCATTCAAATCAACTATTTCGGCTTTACTAAGTTTTAGTTTCTTTTTTTGTTCATTGTAACAAAATGCACTTAGAATTTGTGGTCTTTCCTGGTCAGTAGTTTCAATTATTCCATTACAAATTTTGTTCTGTATATCTTTTTCTTCACAATTTACCTTGTCACAGGGTATGACAACATGAGCTTGAATATAGAAAAAATTCTGATAGTTTTCGACTTCTTCTTCTGCAGCAATAACATCTAGAAGAACCCTAGTTTTTATTTCCAAGTCCATTTCATTTAAATAATCCACCATATTTTGTGCCAGAGAATATAAATATTTTGCCTTGTTGATATTTTTTTTAATCTTATGAATTTTCTCAGCAACAGACATAACTTTTAATTCATTTTCGTAACTTCTTTTTACTCTAGGAAAATCGTCATGGATGTAACCAAACCCAGCAGAGTTAAAAAAATTCATTAAATCATCTATGGCTTTTTTCCTATCCTCATTTAAAAACTCATGTCTTTCTTTGTATTCAGGTTGTTTATACAGAACAGAGTGATCAGGATTTTGTTTTGTTTGAAATTCTGAAACGTGATGTAATTTAACACTAATTGTTGCTTCTGTACTTTTTGGAAAAGTTTGCAAGCCCTCTGAAGGTGTTTTGTAAATATTTTCATGTAGAATTACTTGTTCTTCCAAATCCCTTAGTTCCTTCTCCGTAAGAGATTTCTCTGTTTTTATTTGCGCCTGAACGTCAGTATTATGTATAGCTTTGAGAATTTCATCTGCAGACCCTGTATTAGCAATTTTATCATAATCTGGAATAGGCTTAGGTGTATCATCTACGTTGCCTTGAATATATATTGGAGTATTTATTTCAATGTCATTACTTTCATTGTTTGGAATGTATTCACCTTCATCACCAAAAATCCATTCCTGTGTGCAATTATTAGAAAGAACAGCTCTATATTTAGAACCATCTGGCAACTTTATCCAAGTCTTTTCTAATATAGCTATCCTGCACACTTTACTATCAGAACAGGGATCACTTGATGTTGATGTGCAGTTATCAAAACCCACTTGAAGTGTTAAAGTATATCGTACACCATTAACCACCTACAAAATAAATAGGATCATCATCAAAATTAATATTGTTTAAATAACCTTTTAATAAAATTGTCAGTCATTGTGTAACATACTTGCACTTGTCTTTCCACATCAAGCACCGACTGCAACAAGTGCTTAGTGGTTGGTTCATGTCTATCCAAATGCTTAATGCCAAGTGCTGCTAGGTCACTGACGCCAGGTGCTTGAGGATTGACATGGCTAGAGCACCCTACACAAGTGTCACCATATTGCCGTCTAGGTATTGCAACAAATTCCTCACCAGAGGTAACCTACAGAAAGTAAATAAGTGAGATGAATAATTGAAATATTTCAAGAAATCAAAAAAATACATAACTACATAATATATTATTTAAATGAAAATTCAAGTTATACTATACTAGTTAAAGTTAAAATACTTAAATTTTAAGTTACATTCTATTTTGAGTATTATGAATGTGTTTGGTTGAAATGAAGTGAAAATTTAATGTTGTTAAAAAATAGATTGTTTCATAATTGAGTCAGCAACTCGATGTAAGTTTAGGAAACCTGTATTTCAGGATCCCCGTTTTTCCACCTCTGTCACAAATATAAATATTTTCACCAAAATAATCAAGATACAAAATAATAAATAATGAATATGTTTGATTATCAAAAAACCTTGAAGTATACTTTTTGGAATCCTAATCAAATATATTATTATTTATCATAATATTAATAACAATAGCAAGCTTTACATATTATTATTTAAATACAAATAATTAATGTCTTACTCCAGTATTTGATTGCACTTCATTGTCCAAATGTACAGGTTGATGGATAACAGCTTTAGTTGTCTGTTCTACTACAACTACACCCTCTAAGGTATCAGCATCAGCAACAGTTGACTGTGTAACCTGATCAACATCCTCACATTGGTACTGATTGTTTTGTATGGTTATGCCATTTTCTTCCAGATCTTGGATTGTGGCAGAACATTTCAGGTATCTAGAAGAGTCTACATTGTGGATGTCATTAGCTCTCAGTCTGGCTTCAATATAATAACATCCATTGCCATCATCCTACAATTTTAAACTATGTTATGAAATGTTAACTTATATTAAGACTAAAAATGTATACTTAGTAAATAAATTAATTATTAATTTACTGATGAATTAACTAATTAATAAATATAAGCAATAGCACAGAACATTTTTATTCTATGAAAAAAACCATGGAAATTGTCCTGACTAATGTTCCAAATAAAACTAAAGTAAGTTCTATTTTACTATATTTTAAGTTTCTGTTATATGTCCATAATGTTCTCAAAGATGTTTGAAGTCATCCAAACTGCACTTGATCTGTGTGGTGGACTACAACCTAAGCTCTTCTCGTTCTCAGAGGTAACTCATTTTTAGTAGAGGGCTATTTTATATAGTACGCGTCAGGCTGATGGGGTATGAGGCGGGGACACACACCGCTTAGTGCAGGGGTTGTGCGGGTGGTCCCTACCCCGATTGCCATCTTGACCTGTCGCATACTATAGGTATACTTACACACGCAAACTTACTTAACTACTAAAAAAATTAAGTAATAATCCATCCATACTAATATTATAATTGTGAAAGTGTGTTTGTCTATCTGACTGCTAGCTTTTCATGGCCCAACAGTTTAACCATTTTTAATAAGATACAGTTAGCTTACCTACACCTTACAGGACATAGGTTCCTTTTTATCACAGACAATCCACCCAGTCATGAAGTCATGGGCATTATCTAGTTATTTAGATAATTTTCTTAAGTGTGGCACAACAGGTGATGTGGGAGATTCCTGGTTTGATTCTTGGCAGGAGAAATTTTAGAATTTACAATTTTTAGTGACCTCTGGTCTTAGTTGACAGGGAGGTTTCAACTGTGGTTACGTCTACGTACCACCCTATAGTAATAGTAAGTAGGCCTACTTATCACCCTACAGTAGTAGGGTGGTAAGTAGGCGTAGTCAAGCAAAGATGGCTCTTTTTGCTGGGGATTTAATGTTTTGCATATGCATCATAAAAGCTGACTAAGGGTATGAATATAATTTAACTGCAATACCATTTTCAAGTACCTAAACCCGCTTTCATTTTAGACTACATTCTTTAGAGAGGATGAATTGTAGTTAAGGATGCTTGTCATGAAATTATTAGCTCTCTGAAATATTTCACAACTTTGTAAATGATTATTATTTAGCATTTACCAACACATTTGAATTCAAAATTATTTGTGTGAAGATATAGGTTCATATTTGCTGTTACAAAATATTACACGCGAGGGTTTCAATTTTTATTATTATACTAAGTAGTGGTGAAAATATTATCTGGTCCTTACCTACTTACAATGCAATATGGGTATTTTATGCCTATGGCTCATATTATGAACAATTAAAATGTTTGCAATATATTTATCATTCTATTCCCAACTAAGTACCTACTGAGTTGACAAGACAATAAAGTCAGAATATTTTTGATAAATATTATGATAATACAGTCTAAGGTCTTCTTTACGATAACCCTGCGTAAAAATAAAAATGAAATTAACTCAAGTAGGTAGGTAGGTACTTGCCGTTTTCTGCGCATTTAGAAGTACACCTTCATCGTACGTGTAGATTTGATCAGGCAAATTGTTTAAATATTCGACGAATCCATTTAAAAACTTCTCTTTGCTTTCGATACTTATTTCTCCAAAACAAACAGTAAGTAGAAAACACGGGATTAACGCAAACACACTTTTGTATTGACGCATGACGCAAAATCAAGACGCTATCATCGCTGAATATTCACCAGCAGACTGAGGAGAAGACAGCGCGTCACGTCGCAAATCACAACGGCTAATTAAAATAACTATGTGGTAAATGAATGATTCAACAAAATTAATAACAATTTTGCAATTCTTTGTTTTACGTTTGTTTGGTTTTGGTTGACAGTTGACATTTTTTAAGCAAATAAATTGACATGTGACAATTCACCACAGACCAGTAAATTCACTGAATCACCATAGATTATAATATGTACCTACACCAGTGGTGTCACTTCATGCTTGTGGCAAACAACAAACAGCAAGCATCGGCAAACACCACAAATGGCTTGCCTGCCAATCGGAACGTTCCAAAGCGTTGGCAAACATAAGCAAACACTTGTCCACACGCTTGCTTTTAGCTGTTTGTCACAAGTAACTATTTGGCGGCTCCATTAAACACAGTGTTTGCTTGGCGTAATCACCCGTTCGTCACGCTTGCCAGTGCTTGTTGTTTGCTGTTCGCTAGTTCGACTCTAGTCTTTAACACAGATAAATACTTGATAAATAGAGCTACACGTGAGCTACACTATGGAGACTATGGAGATCTTAGAATATATATCTGTGATCATAGAGATAGTATACCTACATCATTCATCCAAGTCTGTGATGGACTAAGGTGATGGATGCAAAGAATTTCTAAGTACTACTTCGTTGTATGTGATGGATGGTGATGGAGATCTTGGAAAGCTAGATTGAAGTACTGTGTAACCGCGTATGAGATAGCGATAGCACGACGTAACGATGAATAACACGACAATTACCATTGTTTAGTAGTCAATATTAATTGTATTAATATTAACCGATCAACAGTATTTGTATCAAACGTTTTTTATGTGAAAACAAGTAAATAACTAACTAACTAATGAGAAATAACAACAATGACGCCACGAATTCTAAAAGTTTGTTGTGCAACTAAAGTTGCATTCCTTTCTTGTAAAAATCGGTTACACGATAAGAGACAAAAAATAGGTTAGCTAACCTATTTTTGCTGCTGCGTCTCTGTTTATCACATTAGTAACTTTATCTGTGTTCTCTTTTTAGTGTGAATGAGAAAGCAAACGTTCCTTTATCTAGCTTTATAACTCCATCTACGGACTTGGATGAATAATCCATGAATAATCTCATCTCTATGATCAGCTGTTGATCACACAATTTTGTTGTTGTTTTTGCTACTTATTTCGCCCAAAAAGGTGCCAACCACAGGTGCCAACAAAGAGCAGTGACAAAGAGTACCTATATAATCACTATAATACGACGGTCGCCTATTGCGATTTTTTAAAAAATTGTGAATTAAAATAATAGAGAAATGGCTGCAAACGGCGAAAAATGTTCTATTTCATCATCTAAGATGTACGTATAATTTTTTATCCTGTGCTTTTAATTTCTAATAAGTTTCTATTATATAACTACTTTGGGCCTCCTAAGAAATTAGAAGAAAAGAGTTCTCAGCTGGCGATTGAGAGTGCTTGCTTGGAGTTTCTCTACGTGATCAAATCAGAAATGAAGAGCCGTAAGAGAACCAGAGTAACTGACAGCTAAACGAGTTGTGAAGCTGCTGTGGCAATGGGCTGGGCATGAATTTCAAAAAACTTACAGAATACAGGTGCTAGAATGGCGACTTCGCACCAGACCTCCATTAGATGAACAGACAACATCAAACGAGTCACAAGGAGCAACTGGATTTAGGTGCTGCAAGACCGTGTCTTGTGAAAGTCCCTACAAGAGACCTAAATCCAGCAGTGGGCTTTTATCTGTCGATAATGATGATGATTTACTTTCTAGATTCCCACGACTTCAACACACTGGACCAGCATGGCAGACTGGTCTAAACCGGTCTCATTCTAAGAGGAGACTGCTCAGTTTTGGGCCAATCTCAAAACTAAACCTCCTTTAAATCTATAGCTATCCTTTCATAACACTCTCGTTGGAAAAAGACAGCACTAATTTTAGACGTGTCAGTTTAGTCTAGTTTATACAATAGAATTATCCACATTGTAACTGAAAACTTTTTATTGTAGATGGTGGATAACATTTGGATTGGTTTGCGGAGCTACATTCCTGACAAGATTTTATAAAGTATTGGAACCAGATCATGTGTGGTAAGTATCTCATACAAGATGATGCGGGTGACTTTATCTGTGTGGATTTATGTATAAAAAAATTAATGATTAAATTTATTATTAAATAATGAATTAATGATTTTTACGGGATATAAAGTAGCCTATGTTTGAATCAATATTGTAACCTATCTCCATTCCAAATTTCAGCCAAATCTGCTCAGTAGTTTTTGTTCGGAAATGTAGCAAACATACACACATACAAACCTTTGCCTTTATAATATTAGTGTGATAGTGTGATTTTAAAAACTTACACCTGCAATTAGCATAGATAAAGGTTTTTGAAATCTGTGGGAACGATTTTTCTGGATAAAAAAAATTAACCTATGTTGGTGGTCTCCAGGATGTAAGCTCACTTTGCACCAAGTTTTTTTAAAAGTTGTTTGATGGGATGTGCCATGAAAAGATAGCAGACAAACAGATAACACTCTGTGCAGGTCTGTGTCAAGCTAGTTACCACTTTATCTGCAAAAATGTACACTAAGCAATTTAGCGTTCCAGTATGATGCCACATAGAAACAGTGGCTCTACCGCGGTTGTTTGACAGCTACAATGTCACAATCGCAATCATCTCTGATTGGTTAATGCTCGCTCACTATTGGCCACAATGCATTGTTGCAACAAGAATCGCACAAATTCAGCCAATCAGAGCAATTGAGATTGTAATAACGATTGATGCAGGTTTTAGACAATCGCCCTACAGATAAAGTGTATGAGTTTATATAAACTGCTAAGCGGCTAGAGGCATGCCCAGGGTTCAAAGTCAGGGTAGGCAAGTAAGGTAGGTACCTACTTGAACGTATATTATGAATGAAAAATGTGCATTGAGCTATTTCAACTAAGGTAAGCAGTGCCTTTATGCCTCTATGCCTGTACGCCACGGGCTGAGCCCCTACCAAGCTTCCAGCTTTTATCTTACACTGCATAATCTTCGAAGCAATTCAAATCAACACGAAGACCATTAGACAAAGTCTCAATTTTAATTCCTGGTATGCTTGGTTAGGGAAATCGAATCAGCAGAAAAAATAACTGTAATTTTTATGGCATATGACTTCCAGTGTACTTGTATCTGGCCATTTCAGTGGATCATAGTAAGGGTTAACTTGTTATCAAATTAAAAAAATCAATTCATTAATAAAAATTACGTTTTTCAGTTGGGATGAAACACATTTTGGTAAAATGGCAAGCAGTTACATAAACAGAACCTTCTTTTTCGACGTTCACCCTCCCCTTGGAAAGGTATATTTTTATACAAATTGCAAATAAAATAACTTTATTTGTTCTTATTTTTAAATCATTTTTTTTTAATTTCAGATGCTAATAGCCTTGTCCGGTAAACTGACTGGTTATGATGGTACATTTCATTTTGAAAAACCTGGTAGCAAGTTTGATGGTGCAAGATATGAAGGGATGCGAATTGTAAGTTTAAAGCACCACACACACCTGCAGATTAGCGTGGAGCAGAGGCACAAGTGTCTATTTGACACGTAGATAGAATAATAGGTAGATACTGTGAATAATAGGTAGATAGGTAAGTACTGTGTAACCGCGTATGAGATAGCGATAGCACGACGTAACGATGAATAACACGACAATTATTACCATTGTTGAGTAGTCAGTATTTGTATTACCCGATCAACAATATTTGTATTTAACGTTTTTTATGTGGAAACAAGTAAATAACAAATAATACAATTACGCCACGAATTCTCAAAGTTTGTTTTGCAACTTCTTGTATGTATTCTTGAAAAAAACCAGTTACACGATAAGGGACAAAAAATAGGTTAGCTGCGTCTCTGTTTGTAACTTTATCTGTGCTCTCTTTTTAGTGCGAATGAGAAAGCCAACGTTCCTGCATCTACCTTTATTACTCTATCTACGATTTGAAAACACTTCAAATCAAACTAAGCTTTATAAGACAAACATTAACATTGTTTTTGAATAATCATATATCCACACTGCTAAATTTTTTTAAAATCTAAATTGTGGTAGTAGGCTTCAGCCGTTATCATTCACCGTGAAAAGCCGTACTGCCAAGAAATTTATTTTGATGCCGAGTAGAAACCTATAAGAGATATGAGTATCATGAAACTGCCATACCCCTTCCAAGTAAGCCCGCTTCTGTCCTTAGACTGTAGACTCACTTACCACCAGATGATATCACAGTCAAAAAAATCCTTTATGTAACATTTATCTTTTTATGATGTGAACGCTCCTTTAGCTCCTTACTGCTAAAATACTGTCTAAAATGTAGTACAAACTAGACAGAATTTATTAAATCTAGTTGAAGTGTAATTCAAATACAAACTAAAGCAAATTTTACCTACTTTTACACTGTTTATTTATATTTTCGTATCTATTATTTACAGTTCTGCACAACACTGGGAGCTTTGATAATACCGCTAACGTTTCTGACTATTTGGGAAATGACAAAGAATCTTGACTCAACCATAATTGGCACATTACTCTTATTGTGTGGTATGTTAGTTCTTTTGCATTTCTACTGAACAAATAAGACTATACAGCCTAAAGTGCAACACACGTGAGCAGAGTAGAGCGGACCCAATGTGCGATTTATTTTCTGCTAAAACTCGAACTAATCTTTATTGTGGCGAATGGTTCACCTCCATGTTTTGTTGTATTATACCAATTTCAACCATATGCTAAAGTATATAAGGCTGAGTTTAAGTTACATATTATTAAAATACTGAATTCTATTCCACTCCATGGATATGCTTCGGCCTTATGGCCTTCCCACCACAGAAGTGACAGAATGCATAATTAATCTCATACAAGGGAGAGAGATATATAAGAGACTACAAGATAGAAAGAGAGGCGTTTTATAAACTTAAGACCACAGTGCTGAGCGAACTGCGAGCTGCATTGTACTTTATTGGGTTGTAACAAGAGTCTATTTATTTAAGTGTCTTTGTGGAGTGAGCCTTCTGTACCTTTAAGGTACTATTAAGTCTATATCCATACTAATATTATAAATGTGAAAGTGTGTCTTCTGTCTGTCTGTCTGCTAGCTTTTCAAGGCCCAACAGTCAAACTGATTTTGAGGAAATGTGGTACAGAGTTAGCTTATATCCCGGAAGCGGACGTAGGCTGCTTTTTAACTCGGAAAATCAAAGAGTTCCCACAGGCTTTTAAGTACCTAAATCCACGCGGACGAAGTCCCGCGCATCACCTAGTTTATTTATAAGTACTACGGACTACGGTCATAGCTAAGTTGGTTGAGAAAAATTCAATGGGCTAAGCTATGAAAATAAAATTATTTATTGGTCGATTTCAGGCATATATCTAGTGGAAAGGCAGCTTAATAGAATAACTATGTAATATTTTATTTGGTATTTTCAGATGTTGGCTTCTTAACACTCAATAGGTACATTCTACTGGACCCAATTCTGCTGTTTTTCATGAGCTGCACAATATATGGAGTGTTCAAGGTAAATTTTTTTTATTGTCTTATCTAAGGCCGCGATTACACCTGTACGTTCGACTTCGTCCGCGTGGACTACTCAAATTTTGAACTCCTATTTTACCCCCTTAGTAGTTGAATTTTCAAAAATCCTTTTATAGCGGATGTTTACGTCTAAGCTATCTGTATGCCAAATTTCAACCCGATCGGTCCAGTAGTCTGAGCTGTGAATTGATTGATCAGTCAGTCAGTCAGTCACCTTTTCGTTTTATATACATATTTAGATATAGATTAAATTAAGATTAACGTAAGTTAATCATGTAAGCTACTTACGTGACTTAAAACTTACAGGTGTAATTGTGGCCATAAATAAGAGTTAATTAAATAACTGAAAACTATATCTGTCGTTGAGACTGACACATCAGCTACAAAATGTCAGATAGGTTAGAGTGACAGAGACAACGCTTTATGAAGCCTAAACTACCGATTGTCTTTCTGAAGTTCAATGTGTACCTAAATCTTTCATGCAGGGTATTTGTTAGAGGTGCGGGCCCGGGATCGAACCCCTGATCTCCCGATTAGAAGACCGACGTCTTTAGATACAGTATACACCGCTTTTTAGAGTTTTGTACGTTTTAAGCAATTAACTATATCACTAGCTTTAACGGTAAAAGAAAACATCGTTAGGAAACCTGCATTCCTGAGAGTTCTCCATAATTTTCTCAAAGGTGCAGTCTGCCAATCCGCACCGAGCCAGCAGGGCAGACTAGACTGAACACCTCTCATTCTGACAGAAGGCCCCACATGCTTAGTAATGGACCGACAATGAGTTTTATCATGATGCCCGTGACTTCGTCCGCGTGGAATACGGTATTTGACAACTAGTCAAATCAGTAACTTTATGTCAAACGTCAAAACGCGCTTAGTATGCGAGATTCTGTAAAATACCAGTGTGTGACGTCACAATCATTTGACGTGCTTTTTTTTAGTTTAATCGATAATTTAAAATGGTTATTACACTTAAAACCAACAAAGGACGTGGATTTTACGTATTTTGGACCCTCTATTTATTAATCACTGAGAATTAATTTATTTTTGATGCAGTCAAATACCCAATTAGTTTTTAAAAGTCTTGTGGGAACTTTGACTTTCCGGGATAAAAAGTAGCCTATGTCAGGTCTCAAACTATACCCATGCAAAAAAATCACGGTGATCCGTTGCTCCGTTGCGACGTGATTGAAGGACAAACGAATTGAAACACACTTTCGCATTTATAATATGGGTATAGTTATTGCATTTCACGAAGGCGAGTGGTTCATGCTTGTGTGTAAGTCGTATCGGTATAAGCAAGGTACAGTAAATGTGTGCGTTTGCGAGCGCTTGCTCGCGACTGACACGCGCACGCGCGACATGCACGCACACTTACGCAATGATCGTGTATACGACGTCACCACAAGTAAAGTTCACTCGCCTTCGTGAATTGCAAGAACTGTAGTGATGTTTTAACAGGTCCGTACTCTGACTGAGGAAGGGTTGCCGCCGTTTTCTACCCGGATGCTAGCCTGGCAGGTATACCTGGGCGCGGCGCTCGCGTGCACCATATCGGTGAAGTTTGTCGGCTTGTTCATCGTTTTGTTCGCCGGCCTGCGCACCATCGCCGATTTGTGGAACATTCTCGGCGATTTGACGAAACCTGTTGTAAGAATTGTGTTTTTATATGCCTCCTCTTTTTAGGGTTCCGTACCCGGAGTGTGCCAATGGGACCCTATTACTAAAACTCCGCTGCCCATCCGTCCGTCTGTCTGTCAGCGTACTGTACCTTGTGAACCGTAATAGGTAGGGTAGAGAGTTGAAATATTTACAGAATGTGTATTTCTTTTGCCGCTACAACAACAACAAATAATGAAAATCTCAAAATGGCGGCCATGAAAATTTATAAAAGTGTTGTTTCTTGTACGATGGTGCGGAACCCTTCGTGTGCGAGTGCGACTCGCACTTTACTGATTTTTGTTGTATAGAAGCAGGCGTCACTTTGTGGGTCTCCACGTACAAGGAACTATAAGCTTAAATTGCTATAATCCGCTAAAACAGATAAATCGATCGATATGCACCGCCCCCCCTCCCACTACTAAACATGTAGGAAAAGCAAACCACCAAGCAAGCAATTTGATAATTTGTGTGATGTTGCATGGATGGAGACTTTGTCAGGTGAGTATTGCTTTTCCTGCATGTTTAGTAGTGACAGGGTGGGCGGATATAGAAGGCAGAAAGCCAGTGTACATAAAATTGTGATTGTTTGCAGAGTTTAACTGTAAAACATCTGATTGGAAGAAGCATTACATTGATCCTATGGCCAATACTACTCTACGTGTTTTTCTTCTGGATTCATCTTACAGTACTCAGCAAAAGGTGAGAAATTACCTACAACAAACAAATCGTTATTGTTCTTTTTTCCCGGCTGACTGTCACAGTTATCTATATTATAAAGAAGTAAAAAAATTAAACTCTAGGAAAGCGTGTTCCAACATGATGGGGAAACCGACATGCCTGAGAGTTCTCCATAATGTGCTCAAAGGTGTGTGAAGTCTACCAATCCGCACATGGCCAGCGTGGTAGACTATGGCCAAAACCCTTCTCACTCTGAGTGGAGACCCGTGCTCTGTAGTGAGCCGGCGTTGATCATGATGACGACGATGATGATGATGATGATGATGATGATGTTATGTTTCAACATAGACCTCATCATTGCTTGCCATTAGACACGATTGTAGTCAATCTATCATAAAAATCTGCTGACTTTATGGGCTCATATGAATGATTAATTTCCCATTGTATAGAAGCAGGCGTTATTTTGCGGAAATCCATGATGTACAATGAACCAAAAGCTTAATTTGCTATAATCCGCTGGAACAGATCAAATCTGTATGGTGCAACATGCAGCATACAAATTAAGCTTTTGGTTCATTGTAATTTCCCATTGTTAAGTGGTAACGGCGACGGCTTCTACTCGTCGGGTTTCCAAGCGCGACTGGAAGGCAACAGCTTGAACAATGCCAGCGCGCCGCGGGTACTAGCATTCGGGGCGACTGTGACTCTAAAGAACCACCGCACGGGAGGTGGTTACCTACACTCGCACCATCACCTATATCCTGCAGGGGCTGGAGCTAGGCAGCAGCAGGTGAGGGAGAAACTATAGGAAAGAACCGACTTTTTTGATGTCATGTTGACAAAATCCGTGCCATTTCTCTCATGCTACAAGTTAAGAGAGCGTCTAGAAGGCACGGTGTTCGTAGCAATGACGACAACTTCTACTCGTCGGGTTTCCAAGCGCGACTGGAAGGCAACAGCTTGAACAATGCCAGCGCGCCGCGGGTACTAGCATTCGGGGCGACTGTGACTCTAAAGAACCACCGCACGGGAGGTGGTTACCTACACTCGCACCATCACCTATATCCTGCAGGGGCTGGAGCTAGGCAGCAGCAGGTGAGGGAGAAACTATAGGAAAGAACCGACTTTTTTGATGTCATGTTGACAAAATCCGTGCCATTTCTCTCATGCTACAAGTTAAGAGAGCGTCTAGAAGGCACGGTGTTCGTAGCAATGACGACAACTTCTACTCGGCGGGTTTCCAAGCGCGTCTGGAAGGCAACAGCTTGAAAAATACCAGCGCGCCGCGGGTACTGGCGTTCGGGGCAACTGTGACTCTGAAGAACCATCGCACGGGAGGTGGTTAGCTACACTCGCACCACCACCTATATCCTGCAGGGGCTGGAGCTAGGCTATTTTAAAGATAACTTTAACTTTACGTAGATGCAATTGCAGTACATAATTATTTCAGATAACAACATACACGCACAAGGACGAGAACAACAGATGGATCGTCAAGCCCTACGACCGTGAAGAAGTCGACGGTGTCGTACTGGTTCGCAGTGGGGACTTGGTGCGTCTGACGCACGCAGTTACCGGCCGAAACCTGCACTCGCACCGCGAAAGAGCTCCTATGACCAGCAAGTTCATGCAAGTCACAGGGTATGGCGAGGTAAGAGCCTTATCAAGGATTTATTAGTGCATGCTTTTGTGATTATCACATTGCTATAATTTTAAAGCGGAAGGATCTATGACCCCGCCGCATTATTATTAATGGACAGAGGTAATGAACCTCAGTACTGATGGTTTTTTTTTTTTTTAATAAAGAATATTAGCCATGTTAAATGACAAATATTCCCCTTTCCTCTCCAATTAAGCGTGAGGCTTGTGCTAGGAGCAGGTACGACAATAGTGCAACGGGCGGGGTTTGAACCGTCGACCTTTCGGTTTTCAGTCCACTCCTATACCGGTTGAGCTATTGAGGCTTTCATGCCATCATCCGTAAAAAGATGGCCTCCCTCCTACCGCGTCTTCGTAGCAGTTCCAACAGCATTCTGGGGGCAATTAAAGATAGGATAGGCTGCCCAATAATTAAGCACTGGGTGGCTGTGAGTGTGACCACGGGGCGCCTAGAGCTGCCACGATAGGCCATTTTATTTAATCACTAAGCACTAACATTACTAACATAATTATAAGGAAATAGTTACTAACACACTAACTCTAGTAAATATATAGTTGTAAATTTAAATTTAAATATGGACTCGTTCTGGTCTGAAATAAAAGATTATGTATTTATTTATTTATTTTATTTTAATGAAGAATATTACTACAAGAACGAGACTCAATAGCTCAACGGTTAAGGAGCAGACTGACTTCCGAAAGGTCGCCGGTTCAAACCGGCCCGTTGCACTATTGTCGTACCCACTACTAGCACAAGCTTTTCGCTTAGTTAGAGGGAAAGGGGATTATTAGTCAATTAACATGGCTAATATTCTTTTATTAAAAAAATAAAAAATATCATTTGTTGTGATTAGCTGAATTTATACAACAATGGATTTCAGCCAAAGGGAATTGCGATCGTCACACTGTACGCTGTGAAACTAAGGCAGTAGGCCTCCAACTTGCATCAATCATCATTACAATCGCTATTGTGATCGGCTGAATTTATATTATTCTTGTTGCAATAATGCATTGTATACAATGAACCAAAAGCTTAATTTGCTATAATCCGCTGAAACAGTTCGAATCTGTATGGTGCAACATGCAGCATGCGAAATGCACCGCCCGCTCTCCCATTGCTAAACATGCAGGAAAAAGCAGCCACCAGACAAGCAATACGCACCACCACCAGGCAGCACCACACAAATCCCAAAACACACTCGACGCACGTTTCGCACCGCCACCGAAGCATCCTCAGGAGATGTAGACCACAATGCACAATTTGCAAAGTGATAATCGTGACAAATGCACCGTCTTAAATACCTTTACCCCCAACTTGCCTCCCATTCTCCGATATGAACTTCAGTGAACTAAAGCGAAGGTACGCTTTCGAAAGACTGACTAATATTTTATTTCAGGATGGCGTTGGCGATGCGAACGATGTTTGGAAGATAATAGTATCCGGGGGGAAAGATGGCGATGAAATACAGACAGTGCGAAGCAAACTCGTTTTTGTGCATTATTTGCAGGTATTATACATACTAGCAGATGCCAGCGATATCGTCCCCATGAGCTTAGGTCCCGTGTGAATTTTGATTATCCGGGATAAAAAATAATCCCATGTCCGCGACTTCATACATGTGGAATTAGGTTTTTTTAAGAATCGAGTGGGGACTCTTTGATTTTCCAGGACAAAAATAGCCTATGCCCATCCCTGAGATGCAAGCTATCCCTGTACCAAATTTCGTCAAAATCAGTTAAATGGATGTTATGTAAAAAGCTAGCTGGCAGACACACTTTCGCATTTATAATATTAGTATAGATAGTATGAATTGATTTAATTGCTTATGCAGTTTTGAAACTCATTTGTTATTGCCTTAACGTATACTTTTTTTCATACCTGTGAATTTTCGTACCAAAGTACGCGACAGTTCGAAAAAGCAATCGGGGTGGGGACGCCCAGCATACCCGCACAGCCTCCGTGATAACCCAGTGCGGGATAGTGCTGGTGACGTGCGGTGTGCGGGGCGTCCCTCTACCTCATACCCCCATTGCCATCTCAATCTGTCGCGTACTATATGTGCCATCATTAAAATAACATACTATTTAATTGCAATTTTAATTTTTGAGAAATTAGAAATTCGGCGGTTGCTCTTTTCAAATGAACAATTTAGAATTTATGGCGTGTTTGCAATGACTTAATCATTGCAATTACACGCATTACTGGAGCGAGCTGCGAAACAAATCCACAACAAATTACAACCATGTTTTACTTTTGACGTAGAATCATGAAATTTGGCGGGTAGCACAAATAAAGAAAAAAATCCGAAAACTGAATTTGTGGTTATATCAAAAAAAAAAAATGTGTTCATGAACAAATAAAAAAATAATTTTCAAAATCGGTCCAGGCGTCCTCGAGTAATCTCCTCCTTTTTTTGAAGTCGGTTAAAAATAATAAGCATTTTCAACTATACCAAGTCATGAAGGAGTAGGTATCATATAAAAGCTAAAATACATTTTTATTTATTTTTATGCACAATTATGTAATGATTTTTGATATAATATCATCTTACAATTTAAAATTTTGACCACCAGGCGTAAATTTTACCTATAATTCTGAATAAATAATTTGGGTTTTCTGAGTTTATCGTGCAAAACGTCGAAACTGTACTGTCGTGACTGTAGTACGGAACCCTTGGTGCGCGAGTCTGACTCGCACTTGGCTGTATTTTTTATTGGCATGCATCTATGTCATCATCCAATTACCACGTACAGGCGTGCGCGTTGACGACGACGGGCAAACAGCTGCCCAAGTGGGGCTACGAGCAGCAAGAGGTCGCGTGCAACCCCAATCTTCGCGATAATAACGCGCTTTGGAACGTCGAGGATAATATCTTCGACCAGTGTAAGTTCTCCCTTACAGCTTTACTGTATTGTACATCGAACTTTAGAAAGAGATTTCGGCTTCGTAGAGCATTGTCTCTTGTCATTCATACCTATGAGACAACGCTCTACGAAACCGCTATCTCTTTCTAAAGGTCGATGTACAATATTTCCTGCTGGGTACTGTACTATATCGTTTACGCGCTACTTCAACTGCGCCAATTTAGGTTTTTTAAAAATCCCGTGGAAACTGTCATCTTCTGGGATAAAAAGTAGCCTATGTCCGTCTCCGGGATGCAAGCCGTCTCTGTAGCCATCAAAAACGATTTAACGGGTGGGCCGTGAAAAAAATCAGGAACTTTTAGGAAGGTACTTCGACTACCGAAAGCATTGATAATATAATTGACCCTTCCATTAAAAATTGAACCTTAATAGGTTGTGCTAAGGAACAAGCTTATAAAATTAGGATGTCGGTGACGACCTTGAAGTTTTTACCCATTTCAAAAATTCTATCTGTCCTTATTAATATTCATAATAATTCACATTCAAGAACAGTAAATAAACGAAAAGACCCATTTCCCAGCACATGCATAAATTATCAGAAAAGCTAATTTGCTGTTCGAATTAGTGCTGGCTGCAATATCGAATAATCGCATCTGTACAAATAAGTGTTAAATGGTGAGGTGGAACCAATTAATTATTATTTATTATAGCAAAGTTTTCTCCGCCTGTTATTTATCGCTCCAAGCGATAACATAACCAGTGATGTAATCCTTTGTTTTCGTTTTATATGTACCACCATAACGGATGTTAATAAATGATCGTTTAGCACTTGCGAAAAAAATATTGTTTTTGAACATCAAAAATCTGATTTTTTATTTTAAAACAAACAAAATCTCTGTCTTCTCTTTTGCGTCTCATTATTTAGAAAAACGACGACCTCGTGATCCTTCCCATTAATTATACACTGGAAGCAGTTTTCTTGGGATAATAATGCGGTTGCGGTGGACTCTCAGACTGAAATCTATGGAGTGCAGTTTGACTTTGCTCAGACTTAGAGTTAAGACACTGTTAAAATGAGACCGTTATATTGCTGGCATAATTCTGTCTCGTTTTAACTGAAACTTAAGTTTGAGCAAAGTCAAAGTGCGCTCTGTAGATCTCACTCTCAGATTCTTCCGTTACCACATAATCTACAGGGTTAAAAGGAAATATGTCACGAATGTTTATTATTAACAAGAATATGTACCAACAAGAAACAAAATAAAATATGATGAAATTACATTGTTTCTTTTTTATTAATTTTTAAAGTGGCAAACATTAACTAGAAATTTTTTTTTAAAACGATACACTTTTGCGTAAGCACTTTAGTGGTTGTTTGATAGCTAATGTGCTGAACACTATGACCCTATAAGTACTCGTATATACACTCGTATAAAAAGCCTTATCCACTGACTGATCGTAGTAGATAAATCGATAGTTGGCTTAGTTTTAGACCTAAAACAACAAATAATAGAAAATCGGTGAAATACGTTTGTATGGACAAGTTAAGATAGCAAAAGAGTGTTTTAACATTCACAGTTAGTTTTAAGTTTGTGTGTACATGTAGTTAATTTTAATTTATGTTATATTATTAATTTTTATAATGGTATTTTATGAATATGTGTACTGGGTTGTTTTGCCTTTAATAAAAAAAAGTTTATTATTATTAATACATCAAAAAAAGTATTGTATGAAATTTTAGCTATATTATTTTTTATTCATAGTGCCAAAGATGAGTTTCGAGGTGTACGCGTCGAGCTTTCTAGAGCGACTCATAGAGTCGCACGCGGTCATGTTGCATGGAAACGCTGGTCTCAAACCCAAGGAGGGAGAAGTGACTTCGCAACCCTGGCAGTGGCCCATTAACTATCGGGTAATATTCCTTTTCCTAGTTCATATGCCTTTGGGGACTCTCAGGTGTGCGGCAACGAGGTGCCTGCCCCGAATTGAAGCCTCTGGGGACCCCCCCCCCCCCCCCCCGCGCACATTAGGCCGAAGTCTTAACCACTAGGCTTCTCATTATTATTTATTTGTATTGATATACGAGTACGTCATAGACTAGACACGTGTGACCTTATAATATCTGCCACATTTCTTTTGTTTCGAGCGATGACGCTTGTCACATTTTCGCTTACGTTCGACGTAACTATACCTAATTAGTTGATGCCCGCGACTTCTGCGTTAATTTAGTCTTTTTAAACCTCTTTCTCTTTCTAACTGTGAAAACCTATTAATAGCTTCTAGTTACATACTTATTTTTAAGATTATTAAGATCAATTTAATCTGTTGGTTTTCCAAATATAATAAAATAAAAATCCCGAGGGAACTCTATATTATCGGGATGAAAAATCACGTGGATCCGTTGATATGTTGCTGCGTAATTGAAGGACAAAGGCATGAAATATGGCATGCCATCCGTTGTGTTCCCGAGAGAAAAAGTAGCCTATGTTGCTCGCCAGGTCTTTAACTATAACCATCCATTTATTACCTATTTTGAATAAATCATTTGACTTTGACTTGACATCCAAAGAATCACGTCGATCCTTTGCTCCGTTGCGACGTGATTGAAGTACCAACCAATAAACCAACAAACTGACAAACAAACACACTTTCGCGTAATTATAATATGCGAATGAGCCTAAAGAGACTGTCATTGAATACATGATAATTTTTCAGGGTCAATTCTTCTCTGCAAATGCTCACCGAATCTATTTACTGGGTAATCCGGTAGTGTGGTGGGGAAATCTGGCGTTCCTGGCGGTGTTCTTCCTGCTCTTCGTCGTTAACTCCATCAGAGAGAAGCGCGCGCAAGCTTTTGGAAGATCCATAGAAGGTAGTTTGAAATGTTTATTATTGAAGAAAAACCTGAATGGTTTAAAAAGGTCGGGAAAGGGACATTCATGGAAATGGACATTATGAGAAGAAGACATTTCGGGAAAGGCATTGTTTGAAACCATGGGGCCATTTAGGAAAAGGATATTCTGAACCTGAACGGTCCAATTTTACTATGACGCATGACTGCACATTGTACACAACTCTTTGATTTTCCGGGATAAAAAGCCTGGGTAGCCTGTGTCCTTCCCCGGGACGTAAGCTAACTCTGTACCAAATTTCATCAAAATCAGTTAAACTGTTGGGCCGGAAAAAGCTAGCAGACAGACAGACAGACACACTCTCGCGTTTATAGTAAGATATACTTGTAGTGACATAAATCCCATTTTACTATGTTTCAGCATTTATGAGTAGTCGGGATTTAGATTTTAACTTTTTCTGGTTTCCCATACAGGTGGTGAAAGCAGGGCTTTACTAAACGCAGCAGGGTGGAACTTTGCGGGCTGGGCGCTCCACTACGTGCCGTTCTGGGCGATGGGGCGCGTGCTGTACTTCCACCACTACTTCCCCGCGCTCGTCTTCAGCTCTATGCTCACTGGTAAATACAACTAAAAGTTTGAACTAACTTATACAAGTGAAAACTTCTTTTTAGACGCGTTGGATGATTTTAGGATGGCTAAAACATGCGTATTTTATTAGCTCTTAAAACTTGTTCCTCTTAACGCAACCTATTAAGGTTCAATTTTTAATGGAAGTGTCAAGTATGCTTTCACTGCCAGTGCAGTGGCAGTCAGTACTGCCAATTTATTCGTAAGTTTATTTTCAAATTTTTCGTTTACTGGGTCTTCTGGTGAAGTGATGCTCGATAGCATTATAAGGAACAGCAAGCTCATTTTGCTATAATCTGTTAAACCAGATAGATTGGCATCCAATCTAACGTTGTTGCTCAACGTTTCTGATACGAACTGCTAAGATGTGGAATGCCCTTTCGGCGTCCGTGATTCCTACTAAGCTAAATATTTCTGCAACACTATATCTTATGAAATACGGAATCAAGCTTACCATTAATTGGGACCAGTACGCCTAATTACTAGATATTAGATACTTCCATATAATATACTTATACTTCCAACTTTCGTTGCTAACATAAAAGACGCCTCCTAATCAGAGGTCTGGGGTTCGATCCCGGGCACGCACTTTTAACATTTCGGAGTGTGCGTTTTAAGTAATTAAATATCACTGGTTTTAACGGGGAGGGAAAACATTGTGAGGAAACTTGCATGTCTGAGAGTTCTCCATAATGTTCTCAAAGGTACCGTGAACATGTGTGAAGTCTGCCAATCCGCACTTGACCAGTGTGGTAAAACCCTTCTCATGATGGGTTGATCGTGACGACGTTGCCAACATACTTTATAATGACTATAAATAATTTCCAACAGGTATCCTCACCGTGTACCTGCTGCAGAGCATCAAGAGCTACTTGAGCCCGGAGCTGGGCCGCACGGTGTACCAGAGCGCCATAGGTCTCGTGATATCGACCACAGTGTACAGTTTCTATCTGTTTTCGCCTCTCGCGTATGGAATGAGCGGACCAATGTCAAACGAACCTAACTCCACTGTCTCGGGTTTGAGATGGCTGGATACTTGGGAATTTTAACGTCTTTAATTATGCACTAAATCGTTGTATAGCCCGGTTAAATGAAATCAAAATATAGGGGTGAGGTTGTTCTTAGAAAAAATGTATATAGACATTTTTTGTAGATAATTATCTGATCTATGATTTATGTCTGAGCTAAATTTATGATAAACTTACCGTTTTGCTGAAAATCACGAAAAACCCGTTTTTGTGACCTTTGACCCTGATTAAATTTTCTTCCAGGTGTCGGAACGATGAGGATTTTTCACATTTCAGTTATAATAGTGTTTTGAACAATCCTACCAATTTTCAGCCAAGTGTGAATTATTGTAACCTTGGAGTCTAAATTGACCGGGCTATGTAATGACAACCTATCGGTCGAAGAAGACCGGCGCGGGGATGATTCGCTAACTCAGTGATCAACGCTGAATAATAAGTAGAATGGTGCGTTTAAATTTTAGGATGGTTTTTGTCAGTAAGTAGGTACCTAATGATTTGTAATTTGACGTTTTTGTAATAATTGATATAGTATGAGTGTAGTATGATATCCGTCATCATCGTGTGCCTTCTTCAAAACGAAGTTTGGAGGTCATCATGCGAAAAGCTTCTCTATTTAAAGCCGCCTCTTTCAACTTTGGGTAACTAAGCCCTGTCCACCCCCTTATATCGTCCAACCATTTGCGTCTTTGGCGACCTGGAGCCCTTTTGCCCTCAATCCTTCCTTCCAAAACTAATCTCGGAAATGAGAATTGAGCTCCTCTTTGTAAATGCCCAAAGAAAGCGATCTTCCTTCGCATGATAGTGGACATGAGTTCTCTGTCTTTGTGGACCATTTCCAGTACCTTCGTATTCGGTGTAAAGCTGTTCCAGGTTATCTTTAGCATTGTCCTGTAGATCCACATCTCAAAAGCTTGCAGGCGGTTATTTGCTTCCTTTTTGAGAACCCAAGTTTCACAACCATACAAGAGGGTGGACCAGACATAGCACTTGACAAGGCGGCATCTCAGCTCGAGCTGTAATTTGGTGTAAACTGTAAACTGATGATATCCGTCCTATTACGATATACTTAATAGTAATAATTTAGAAAAATATTCTTAGTTAAAATAAATTAATTTATTTGTGAAAAGCCTTTTTATAAGATTTTATATTTTTATACTTACATTAAAAAATTTAAGATTTCTAAATAATAGTTTTATTTCATTTACTCTTGCAAGTCGTTTCTCTAAAAAGTACAATACCTAATTATGAAAAATTCTAAAATATTTATTTTTGAAATAAATAAAATAATAATTTGAAAGAAGCAAATTTCATAAAGTTACAATGATTTTACTCTGAATAAATAAATAAGATTCAAGTAATTCAGATTAGGATTCTGGCGGCGCAAGACCGTGGCGGGTGGAAGTCGCTACAAGAGACGTATGTCCAGCAGTGGACGTGTATCGATTGATGATGATGATGAAGTAACCAAGAAAAAAATCTTTAGCAGTGCCACAGAGACCAATGCCATATAGGTATATGCCATCTTAATATACAAAATTCAAAGTCCTGACTGACTGACCTATATATCAACCCACAGCCTAAACCGCTGGTCCTATAGAAACGTGAAATTTTGAGAGTATATTCTTTGTAAAGAGTAGATATCCACTAAGAAAAGATTTTTCGAAATCCACTCCTAAGTGGGGGATGGAATTTTGTATGAAAGTCCGTCATTTTTGAAGTTACATCGAAATTATAAATAAATAGTAGGTATTTCAGGTATTTTGAAAATTCTACTGCTAAGGGGGTTAAATGGGGGTTGAAAGTTTGTATGAAAGTCCGTCATTTTTCGAATTGTTTGCATGAAAATTTGTATTTGGGTTTTCGGTCACAAATGAAGAAATACGACCCCCACCTCTATTTTCTAAATTCCACCCGAGCGAAGCTGGGGCGTGTCAGCTAGTACTAAACACAAGGTAAAAGTTTTAATTTAGGTGTTTGTAAATAAAAATAATCCAATGCTAATTCAGTTTTATTATGGGTTATTATTTATATTTTTTTAATATTGTTATTACTCCAAATATACTTAAATGCCTTTGTACATCTCAATATAGATTTAAAAAAATAATAATTCGTTATGGCCAAGCTCAAGAAGTCTCTTAAGTCCATATTTTGTTTTGGAGTTTTGAACGTTTATATAGGTAACAGTTTATGTGCGAAAGTAACGTCTTGGCTTCTTGACTAGGCCATTCAATTATTTCGGTCCGTATAAAAAATCCGTGTTGCGTCTTTATTTGATTTGAATGGTAAAAATCAGTATACTTTGTTGACACAATTTACCTTGATTTCTTCTTTATGTAACCAGGCTTGCTCCCAGATTTCTGAATGGCATAGGAGATCGCCATAGTACATCAACTTCGCTTCAAAGTCAATTCTAATCATTGTACCAGCTACAACTTGCTCAGTTACTTTTGTGATGTGTAAAAGTGTGGTGCATTGAGAAATACCTTGTTCTTGCTTGTATTTATCAAGTGACTTCACTGCCAGCTGGATATAAATAGGATCATTTACGTCTTTTTCCACTAGACCACCTAACGGCGGAAATACACAATTAACTTTGATATCTTTGACGTTCATCCAAGCCTGTTCAAAGATTTCCGAGTTACAGGTCACATGGTTTTGGCCTAACAAAGCATCAAATTCTATTTTGTAAATAAGTCCGGCTACCACTTGCTTTGTCACTCTTTTCACATTTTCAAGACTATAAGATTGAGTTAAACCGCGGTCCGCTACGTATTTATCCAACGATTCTACCGCCAGCTCGGTATAAAGTGGGTTATTTACATTTTCTTCGTTTTGACCACCGGGAATACCTGGAGGGTCTGGGTTTGTATATTGTATATATTCACAAGTGACAGTATAATCTTCAACGTTTAGCCAAGCCTTCTGCAAGATTTTTGAATGGCAGGTGACAGGCGCAAAGCCTATTAAAGCGTTAAAGTCTAATCTGGTAATTAGTCCGGATACGACTTGCGTGGTGGCCCTTGTAACACCTGTGACATCATGAGATTGAGTTAATGTTAAACCATGTTCTTTCATATAAACTGTTAGTGACTTCGTTGCTAGGTCTCTGTAAACAGGATTGCTAGGATCTTGTTCTGTTTGTCCGCCCAGAAGTTGCCGCTGCCCAGAAGCGACCTATAAACAAAATAATCAATATTTTTACGCAAAACAGGAATGCAGGTGGACTTAAACAAAATAATTAAATACTTAATAACATTTTATATGAATCAGTAGGTACATGATTCACCTCACCGTGTGTCGTCCGTGCACGGACACGGCACGGTGAAGTATAAACTGTTTCATATAAAATGTTCGTAATGTTATGAATCGTGCCTCGTCCGTCCGCGCCTCGTACGTGGCGCGGCTCTTGGCCGCCACGTGTAATAACACCAAATATTTTATTAAAAATAGGTAATAAATTACAATCTTTGATGTTCGGTTGTTGGATTTGTAAGATGACAAACAGTGGTGATAATTTTTACGCGAACCTAAAACTAAAGCCACGAGGGTTCCAAACGCGCCCAGGCCTGAGATGCTTAAACCACCTCTTAGACTCGCGCGCTGAGGGTTCCGTGCGTATTATTATTAATAATTTGGTTAAATTAAATCGACCGCCTCAAAAACTAAAATATAATCTGGATATGGCGCTACAAATAAAATTAATAATTGTAAAACAAAAAAAAAATCGGTTAAGTGCGAGTCGAACATACGAAGGGACATACGAACATTTTCATAGCGGCCATTTTGAAATTTTTATTATTTGTTGTTATAGCGACAATAAAAATAGGTAGGTATTACACATTCTGTAAAAATTCGTAATCGGTTCGTGAGGTACAGCCTACTGACAGACGGGCGGACGGATAGCGGAGGCTTAGTAATAGGCACCATTGACACCTTTCGGGTACGGAACCCAAAAAACAAATACTTATTTCGTGAGTGAGATTCGAATCTGCATCTTCGTCCGCGCGCTTACTTAGATTACTTATTTTAATTTTTTAAGACTTAGTAAAATCTCATATTAGTTTGTAGCGTAATACTTCTATTCAGAATTTGAAATGAATGATTTTTGGATTTTTCTCTTTGCTCTTGCCAGTGCCACATAGGTACCTACTACCTATAGACATCACTTCGTGCCACAATATTGTGTTCAACGGGAAATACCTAGTAGGTTTTAATGACGCGAAATGCTGTATGAAAATACGCTTTGAAAAGCTGTACCTTTTTTTTGAGCTTCTGTACAGCTATTAGAGACTATTTCTTCTTGACCTTTAATATTCAGACTTCAGTATCAACTTTATACCTCAAGCCTTTTCTAAGAAAAAAGACCTTGGTACATAGACATACGGATATCAAAATAATTCTAGAAAAGTTCCGTTTTTCCGTTATGAGGTACGGAACTCTAAAATTGAAAAGAAAAACATGACAAAGCAGTGTATTGGAATCTAACATTAAGGTAATATCCTGTTTTGAATGTCATGACTGGGGAGATAAGGACCAGATTGAAGAGTAACAATTTGTTTGATTTTATTTATACCTAGGTACTAGGTAGGTATATTTTTTTTAAAGATTCTAATACAAAATACTTCCAATTCGCGGGCTTTTTTTCTTTTCAATTTGAAGGTTTTTATATATCAGCCTTGAGAGTAACCACTGATGTAGGTACGTTTCAAAGATAAGGTGCAACGCACACTGGCAGAGCCGATGCGTGGAGTCTTTCTTAATCAACTCTACATAAGCTTTTATTTTTTCACGTATAAACGAACCTTAAAAATAACAGAATAAAAAAGAGCTTTATTTGAAAGCCTATTGTTAGGTTCTTAATGATTAACTTTTACCAGCTAAATTAATTTAAACATTTTGTGTAAGTAGGTTTGGCGTTTTTTATTGAAAAAGCGTATCAGACTACAACGTACCTATTTATTACCTTTATACAATACTAAACATCTGTTATAACTTTACGAAGGTTAAATTGCCAGATAGGTACCTAATATTATTTGTACTTAGGTATTTATATACTGTTTTTAAATTAATTGAATCTTCGTAAAAAGTTACTTATCCCATTTTATATACATATATTTTCCATTCGGTACAATCTTTTTAGGGTTCCGTACCTCAAAAGGAAAAACGGAACCCTTATAGGATCACTTCTTTGTTGCCTGTCTGTCTGTCTGTCTGTCAAGAAACCTACGGGGTACTTCCCGTTGACCTAGAATCATGAAATTTGGCAGGTAGGTAGATCTTATAGCTGACATTTGGGGAAAAATCTGAAAACCGTGAATTTAGGGTTAGATAACACAAAAAAAATTAAATTGTGGTCATGAACTAATAATTAGTATTTTCAATTTTCTAAGTAAGATAACTTTATCAAGTGGGGTATCATATGAAAGGTCTTCACCTGTGAATTCTAAAACAGATTTTTATTTATTTTTATGTATCATAGTTTTTGAATTATCGTGCAAAATGTCGAAAAAATACAACTGGTACGGAACCCTCATTGCGCGAGCCTGACTCGCACTTGGCCAGTTTTTAATATAAAAATACGTACTTACACTGGGTTTTAGTCGCAAACTTATTTATTGGAAACCATTGATTTATAAACTAAACTATTTCCATTTTTGTACGCTTCCAGATTACAGTTAATTTGCTACTGTTTTAATTACTACCCATACCTAATTTTAAGTATGTATGACAGGTAATTAACTATGTAGGTAACATTATGGTTAAATTTAATCCTGCAATCAATTTAGTACCGACACGGTTTAGATATAAATAAACCTATAAATCCTTTTGCAATATTGCAGTTAGAAGAAGCGATTATAGTTAATTTGTTATTGGTTTAATTACTACCCATTCCTAATTACGTATGGGTAGTAATTAAACATTATGGTAAAATTTAATTCTGCAATCAATTTAGTATGCTGTTTAACACGGTTTAGATATAAGTACCTAAACTTATAAATTCTTTTGCAATATTACAATTGTTAGATGAAGCGATTACAGTTAATTTGTTACTGTTTTAATTACTACCCATTACTAATTAAGTATGTAGGTAATATAATATTTTAGTTACATTTCATTTTGCAATCAATTTAGTATAGTTTAACACGGTTTAGATAATATGAGTAAACCTGAAAACGGCAAGCGGCGCAAGTATGCCTCTCTTATCGAGAGTTACATTTTGTTCCGTTTGCCGTGGAGACCCTGGGGCCATGGAGTCTTGGTGCTAAAAAAAATTTACGAGACATTTCACCGCGATTAATAGCCTCATCTGGTGACAGAAGGGCTGGCTAATTTTTTTGCGCAACGGATCAGCCTGGCTGTCCAGCGCGGAAATGCAACCAGTATTCTTGGCACCATTCCACGCGGGCATGATTTGTATAGTCATTAGATATGGCTAGCTTTAACTTATATTGTAATATTTTCAGTAGGTAGGTAAACCTATACATTCTTTATTAATATTACAATGTTAGAGAACAAGTAAACATACCTAAACAATGCTTTTTAGGTTGCCGTAGGTACCTCAAAAAAAAACCGGCCAAGTGCGAGTCAGACTCGCGCACTGAGGGTTCCGCACTACGATCGTATTTTATCGATATTTTGCACGATAATTCAAAAACCTATGCCTAAAAATAAATAAAAATCTGTTTTAGAGTGTACAAGTAAAGCCCTTTCATAATATGATACCCCACTTGATATAGTAATCTTACTTTGAAAGTACTTCTACTTCTTTTTTCCCTCATCTCTGCTACAAAACCAACCTTCCTGCCAAATTTCGTGATTATAGGTCACTATAGGTTTCTTGGCAGACAGACAGACAACAAAGTGATCCTATAAGGGTTCCGTTTTTCCTTTACGAAGGTACGAACCCTGAAAACAGCGACACTCACTCTACCCCCCCCCCCCCCCGGGACGGACGAGTTTGTCCTTTTTAAAAGGGCTATGAGTTATGACAAATGGACAAACAAACTGGATGGAACGATATATTCTAATATTGTTTATTTAATTTAATACGGAACCCAAAAAAGATTCAAATACAATGTAGGTACCTACATGTTAACAATAAATAAATGTTATCCACTGTGTGCAATGAAAGTGCTTCACGTTTTTTTTTATCAGGGCAACTACCTATTGAACCATAATCATAATCATTTACACAAACTAACATGAACACAAAATAAATATTCAATTATTTATCGATAACTAAATAATTACCTATGCATAATATTTTAGATTAGCTGCTCTGCTCGAGCTCCGTCTTTACTCGGATGAAATTTCTGAAAATCCTTTGTTACTTGTTAGCTAAAGTCTATCTTTCTTTAATTAAATACTATCAGTAGATAAAGATAGTCATGTTTCTACTGTTACAATCTCAGAATAAGGACTGTTAGAAGTAGCCCTATTATGACACTTACTGTTAGAGCGAGATAGCTAAATGCATTTATGCTCTTGTTAGAACGTGACAAAATGATTATGCTTGTCCCATAGAGATAGTATACATTAATCATTCATCTAAGGCTTGTCCTTATCACCGTGGCCACTTTTTTTTGTTTGTCAAAATGTATTTGTTCGTGAGTATTTGACAAACAACGTGAAGTGTAGAAGGAATGACATTTCACAAGTAAGAAAATCTGCTTGAGCGAGAGGGACTGAGGGGGCCACTCTAGTTGCAAATCTGGACATATCTGTGCCAGGCGCCCCCGGAATACCGGACAGTCAAAGTCAAAATAGGTAACACTTGCTCCCTGCGAGTCATTTGATGTCGTCTGTCCACCTAGCGTAGAGCCTGCCAACGCTGCAATTTACGGTGCGAGGTTGCGATCCCAGCAGCTTGGGACCCCAAGGTCTGTTGGTGAACTATGATAGGCACTAGGATCCGTATTCCGTTCCCGTTTACGTATTTATTTTGTAACGTTATTTTGAAGAAGTTTTTTTTTGTAAAAATATTAAAAAATATGGGAATTATAATTTAAATAAATGAGAGGAAATAATACCTATAGTATAGGTACTTACATTTCCCCAAGCAGTGAGCAGCAAGAGGAACGCGAGCGCACTGTTCGACCGCATGGCTTGGAAAGAGATGACAACACTAAACTTGTTGTGCATATATATATTATACCATTTTATAACCATGCAAAATCTTTAAGAATGTCAGTAAATAAATTATTATCACAACTTGAAACTCAAGCTGTTTTGACGTCATTTTATTAATTATTCAAGTTTTATAGATTACATAGAGCGCCTCGATGCCTGACTGGCTTCAAACGTTTATTCCCACCACACGAGTAAATATCCCTTCCCACTTCTGTGGGTAGCACAAAGTATCTATGAGTATTTTAACCGACTTAAAAAAGGAGGACATACTCAATTCGTCGGAATCTGTTTGTTTATTAGGTAGAGCCCACGAGAGATTGCGTTTTGGACGTTTCGACAGTAATGTGTCCGAGAGGAGAGGGCACACAATATTATTTTGTATTTAACGTTTATTTAAGTATTTTAATAGGGCTTTTATACAATGTAGGTACTGTATATGACCAGTCCTATCGTACCTTATAAACTAGATAAAAATATTAGTAGATACAGGTAAAGTAAAGTAAACATACTTACATGAATCTCACAAACACACTCTCGCTCGCAAACATACACATTTACTGTACCTTACTTATACCGATACGACTTACACACAAGCATGACCCACTCGCCCTCGTGAATTGCAACAATTAGGTATAATTTGATAAAGTTTATTTATGCCTAAAAAAAGCATAATACAGTAGAAGACTATGTAAACGATAAAAAAGTTTGGATTTGACTCGCTCCAGCAATGTACATACAAATACAGGGCTGCAATGGCTAAGTATAGTATGGCATTTGTAAATTGAAAACTTAAAAAGAGCAACCGCTGAGTTTCTTGCTGGTTCTTCTCGGTAGGAACGGCGTTCCGAACCAGTGGTAAATTAAACTACTTGACAATTCATAAGCACTTGTAAAAGTCTTCTTGAATAAAAATATATTCTATTCTATTCTATTCTACCACAGTGCACGAATTAGTGTGCTCCTACGCAAACACAGGTGCACTTTCTACTACTTATTTCCCAACTTAATAGTCCAAGGGAATGGCAATCCGATACGGCCTGACTCCTGACGGAGATCAGGCGCAATTCATGCTCTCCGAGACACGGGGGTGTAATAGGTATCGCCCAGACTTCCTAACTCCAAGCCTATGGCAATCGGGGTATTTATATACCCCGATTATCCGCAAGGCTAGCCACTAGACCAACGAGGAATTGTTTAATCTAGGTATAATATTCCGAGTTCGGGGCATCCTCAGAAGATGACGTAGACCTATAAAGACTGCCCAATGCACAATATTGCAAATGCAATATTATTGTGATTAATGCATATAATTATTTCTATGTATCAGCATACATAATCACTACCCATATTATAAATGCGAAAGTGTGTTTGTTTGTTGGTTTGCCTTTCAATCACGTCGTACCGGAGCAACGGATCGACGTGATTTTTGCATGGGTATAGTGTAAGATTAGGACTTACTTAGGAGAGTGACATAGGCTACTTTTTATCCCGGAAAAACAGAGTTACCACGTGAGTTTTAAAACCTATAATATTATAAATCCACGCGTACGAAGTCGCGGACATCAGCTAATTAAATCATAGTATATAAAAAACAGGACTACACCTCACAAGTCTCAACATAATTTATTTAAAACTTGCCGCCATTTCTCACTAGCTTTCTTTATTTTACCAACTAGCTTTACGGCCCTGGAATCCAGCTTCAAGCCCGGGATACACGAGGCTAGTTTTTAAAGCCAGGATAGCAAGCTAGTGCTAGGAATCTAGCAAGCTGACGACTATAGCTCATACGTAGTAATACTTATACAATTTCTTTGCTAAAGCTTCATTTCTGGTGTGCGACAAGCAAGGCGACAAGGCTCTCTTGGCACTTGAATGACATTGACAGAGGGGCGCTGTTAGAGAACAAAGGACAGAATCTAGAGTAGGTTTAAACTGAAAAGTATTTATCATCGACATAGTACAAAGTACTCTGTGATAGGAGGTAATAATTCTTATTATATCTACGAAGTAGTACTTATATAGAAATTCTTTAATCATTCATCCAAGGTTCAAATATTCAAACACGATTCAAACAAGAATAAAGGAGACACTTGACAGCAACGTTAGTTCCAATTTTCACCACGCGCCAACATAGCCTTGTCGCACTGTAAGCACTAGACAAACTTTACGCATGCCTGTGTTGGGCATTGGTCCCCATGTTGGCACCTGCATAGTGGTGTATAGATCGACCAAATGAGTTCATGTGAATTGTATGTAACTACTCAGATACAACGGATCAAAGCATATGTACTAACTAGGAATAAGTAACGAGAACTCGGTAGTGATTTTGCAGCACTGTAGCAAAAGTTAAAAAAAGATTTAATCCTTTCAAAGTATTTTTAACCGACTTCAAAAAAAAGAGGAGGTTCTCAATTCGTCGGAATCTTTTTTTTTTTTAAATCCTAAAATCTCGATATAAGGATTGAAAACATATCCATCCAGACTAATATTATCCATACTTGTCAATACTGTCCATAATAATATTATAAATGTGAAAGTGTGCCTGTCTGCCTGTGTGTCAATTTGCTAGCTTTTCACGACCCAACAGTTTAACCGATTTTGATGAAATTTGGTACTGAGTTAGCTTACATTCCGGGGAAGGACATAAGCGTTTTACCCCACTTATGTTAGCCCACTCCCATCTTACACTATACTATAAACTTACCACCAGGTGAGATTGCAGTCGAGGGTAACTGGTATTTGAATAAAAAACATTTTAGTTCCAAACTAAAATATTTAATTTTGACTCTAAACGGTTGCACTGTAAGAGAAAATATTGTCTATGCAATCAATAGTTTTTTGGTTTGGCCACTTTACGTAAAAATATTTGACATAAAAAAATTAATTACAAATGGCGTTTACGTAGAATAGACAGATGTGTTCACGGCCACGATGGGCGATGATTCTTTGATATTACGAGAAGATGGTTATATACGCATGAACTTTCCTGTTACTTCACTTACGTATCACAGTAATTTAAATATCATATTAGTGAAGACTGATGTTGGCGGTGTACACGTTTTGGATGTTAACTCTGGTGTGATTCTTCAGTCATCTCATCTCTCGGCGGGTAAGCTTGGATTGCTATTGTTTTCTTTATGCGTACTTGATGATCTTGGACTCTAAATTACTTGCTTATCGTAAAAATATAGCATATGAGATGAGGTCTAGTCCAATCTATGGTGTCCTACTTTGTCTGAATTTGACAGGTCTCTGTAAACAATTCAGACCATACAAGCACCTATTGCTTATCGCTAATAGCCGGTGAACGTAATAGTAATGTGTTTCCGTTGTGCTTGTAGATGATGGGGGCACTTTGGGCGTGGAATACGCGTCGGGAGCTGACCGTGTCTTTGTATGGGATAGCAGCGGGGTAGGCGCTCGAACGGATTATAATGGAGTGTTACTCTTAAATACCGCCTTGCAAAGACCCGTGTTCCACAAGCAGACTGATAATTTCGAAGTCAGAATTGAGCTTGTCTTGTCGGAGGTAAGATTTTTTTCTGTTCTGAAGTATCATGTTATAAACTATTCTAACACTCAATTCAAAAGTTAATTTTTCAAGTGAGTAGCAGGCAAAGACAGTGTTTTGATAGCCAATTCATTAGTGGATTAATTATTAATGCAAAGTTCAAGTTGCCAATATGATTGCCAACCTTCGCACCAAAAGAAGAAGAAACTGTTATACTGTCATCCAAGTAACATAATATTTGGTCATTAAAGCTGATAGGTGTGACAAACAGTGTTAGCTTTTTCATACTATACCAACCCACCCCAGTACTAACGCCTTCCATTTGGATCCAAAGGCGGCCTGTTCAACTTGTGGACGATCCCAAACTAACCGGCTCGTTAAACAGCCTGGAGCACCGCAGAGACGTTAGCTCTCTATGGGTGTTCTATCGGAGTGCTCTGAAGAGCTTTTTGACCTCATTCCACCCTCTTTTTTCCACAACCGCACCGTGCGCCACCATAAGGCATTTCACCCTCACCACCTGGGTGTCTGGTGCACTTCGACCATCCGCTGTGCCAGATCCTTCTTTCCACGCACGTGCAAACTGTGGAACCAACTCCCATCGGCGGTGTTCCCACTAGATTATAACATGGGGATATTTAAGGGGCGGACCAACAAATTCCTAAAAGTATAAATGTTTCTAATCACTGATGCCCTCTTAGTAACCATGTCCACCAACCAACCAAAAATGGTTTTCACTGTAAATGTACATACAAAATTTGCTGTTTTATTGAAATAAAAGCTTACATTATAAATATCTAAATTAGTCAACTATTTGTAACTAAACAACTATAAATTGAATGTTATACTAACTATTTACTGTTCAGAATTGACAACATTTGCATATTTTAACATAACAATTGAGCCTTCCTGCAACAGACAACTTTCTTTGTATAAAAAAAATATTTCAGTAATGGAATATTATTTCAGTTTTCTGAAAACTATATAAATATTTCTGATGAAATGATGCTTCGTTGACTATGTCCACATAAGTTTCGGTTTTATCTAATAATCCTGTGGGAACTCTTTGATTTTCCGTGATAAAATGTTGCCTGTTGTTGGATAAATGATGTTCACAAGTTTGTTGGTATGGATTTAGGGATTTTAAAAATCTTGTGGGAACTCTTTGATTTTCTGGAACTAATAGTAACCTATCTCCTTCTCTGGATACAAGCTATCTGTGGTAGACAGGTACTATATTGTAGTGGTATTGTAAAATATTCTTAATCAGAAAGACCATACATGAATCGAAGTCACTAGACATTTTTTAAAGTGCAGTGAAGAATTATTATCTCACAAATTGAAGACAGCAATTATATATTAGTTTCTCTTAAGTATGATTATAGAGTATGTATTAGTTTTAGTTTATTTTAATATTATATTGGTATTATACATAATATTTAATATATTTGTTAGTGGTTTATATATGTAGTAGTTATTTGAATCTATGTATATTATAATTAATTATATTACACACCACCTGCAGTCTGTTTTTCCTTATTTTTTCCTATTCTTAAGGTTGCCTGGTAGCAGATCGCTAATTAGCGACAAGGCCACCTTTTGTATCCTCCTTCTGTCTGTGTTTATTTGTTCTTTCATTGTAATCCTTCTTGTGGTGGTACAAATAAAGCGTATAATAAAGAACAAATGAAATGTAAGAAGCAGCCGGTCAACCAAGTTTTACATTAAAACATGATTATTTTATTTGTTTGAACCACCCACAGAACTTATATATAACATTTACAGAACATTAATTACATATTATATGACGGCTTGAGTTCTATAGTTCTCATATAACTCCATATGTGGGCAGTAGGAAATTGCTAATGCGCGTGGCCGCCATTTTAGTGACGTCAGCACTAGACTGAAGTTTTGAGCTAATTTTTATTTCGGCTGACGTCATTTTCGATGTTAATGAGACACGGTTCCAGCGCAATAGCAATTTGCGGGACTTATAACATTGTGCAATAAAAACAAAAGTCGTACAATAAATATGACCTCACCTAGGCCTAAATTAACAGATTATGAAGCTGACTGTATGTAAGACAATTTTACAAAGTTATTGTAACTGTTTTAGGCTGTGCTTCTGTATCAGTGTCTTCAAAACTTGGACTCTGACTCTATTGAGGGATTAGCAGATTTCACCAAGAAATTGAAGCTTGCGATTGATGCTGAACCGGTCAAGAAAGGTGTCAAAGCACAAAAAGTAAGATATTAATGTAGCTAATTGTAAATCAAATCAACTTCTCAATCCTGATCGTGAGAGTCTACGATCTATTGATAACCTACCAATTGATATTGCAGATAAAATAAAACTGCTTGAAAGTTTTTATGTTAATTTATGTATAGTGTCCGACCAAACCTTTAGTTGCAGCTTTGGTCAAGGTGGGCCAAAGTTTAGCAGAAGCAGAAGCTCCTAACAAGCGCTGAAATTTATATTAAGTAAATAGTTTTTTTCATTATTTTTTTAACATATTGTTCGAACATTATTTTGGAGTGTTATTATTTACGACAAATGCAACAATACAATAATAGTCAACATAAATTTAGAAAAACATGTTTTTACATACATGTTTTTATTCATTTTAAATGACACAGTTTTATTCTGTTTTAGCCAACCTTGAATTGAATTTCTTAGGGTTATTATACCTTCGGCTTCAGCCGAAAGTCAACAACTTTCGGCTGTAGCCGGAGGATTAATAGCCAATTGATCATCTTTGGCTTCAGCCAAAAATCGACACTAATATAGTTGGACACTATTTGTTTGTTTTGTTATAGTGGAGTACAGTAACAATCTCCCTTCCACACCCAACACTACGCCTCGTAATGATCAGTGCGGTGCAAGACTTAAAGGCACAAAACCGGCGGATACCAGCCCTGGCTATTGCATCCGCAGTGGCCCAACAAGCAAATGACCTCATGCTGTACACTAAAGAGGTGCAGGGCTTGATGTACTCGGAGGCGGACAGAAAGCGGTCTTTTAAAAGATGGCCACACATGGATTACAAGTTTGTATTTTTTGATTATTATTAAATGTATATTACTGTTATTTATAATTTTTGTGTTTTACCTACGCTTTAAGGAAAATTTCAAATTTTTCTAAATATTTTTCTAATAATTCAAAAAATAATAGAACTGTCAGGAAATTACATTATGGTGGGCATTGAAAATGAAATGTTTGTTTTTTGAAAATAAAAATTTGTATCAAGTTATTTATAATGCGTTAATTTTGAGAAAGGACTCCTCATATTTGCTCTATGTGTCAACTGTCATGTCAAAAGCATGGTTTACGTTACTACTACTTTAGACATGACAGTTGAAAGACCAAATATGGTGTGGCCTTTCTCAAAATTAAGCACTATAGGAGTCTAAGTCCCCTCAATAGTATTGTTTCCGATTAACCTGTATAGCACTTATTTCATCAGTCAATTCAGAGATTTGTGTACAACTTATTCATCAACACTGCATCTTGTAGATGGGCACTCCCAGCTCGCATGGCGCAAGCAGGGTTCTACCATCAGCCGTCCCCTAGTGGCGACGATCGGGCCATGTGCTTCACCTGCATGGTGTGTCTGGTGTGCTGGGAGAAGTCTGACGAGCCGTGGGTGGAACACGAGCGCCACTCCCCCAACTGCCCCTTCGTTCGCGGCGAGTACACGCACAATGTGCCTATATCGGTAAGGCTTGGAGAGCGAAGCCACGCGATGCGTTAGGTTGGCAGTGCGGAGCTTGAGCGGTGTTGTTGCGTCATCCTACATAGAAATCGCTGTACCATGCCACACGAAGGAGACACACAGACAGACAGTAAAGTGATCCTATAAGGGTTCCGATTTTCCTTTTGATGTACGGAACCCTAAAAAGGAACTATTGTGACCAAGGTGCCTACTGTCATAAAAATGTGGATATCAAATGATTTTCGTTATTCATTCAATTCCGTATTTTGTAAGATGTGCTACCATTAAATGATAGATGAATATAAACTTTGCCTCCAAACTAGGTTATTAGGTAACTTTTAATAAATAGTATGCAAGTAAAAGGCTTTAATTCACTTTCATTCCAGATATTTTTATTTAAATAATGAATAAGCTCTGTTATCCCCAGGTAACCAACGCTACCGCTTGCGCTGTCTCTTGCCCAAATGTAAAGGTAGTTTCAAAAGGTAATACAGGGGATTTAATAGCCACAGGGACAGTTGATGGGAAGGTGAACATCTGGAAATTCGACTGTGGTCTCAAACTGGTCAAGTTTATACACCTCTCCCCATATGACTCCATCTTTAGTGGGATTTTGACAACAGATTCCAATAAAGTATGGTCGGCCAGTTTGGAGAAGGATTCATGTGAGTAAAATAAGTTGGATATTATTTATAGATATTATATTACTAGATGATGCCGCGACTCTCCGCGTAAGTCGCAATTTTTTAAAACTCGCGGGAATTCTTTTCTAGGATAAAAATGCATCGCCATTCCAAATTACACCCAAATTGGTTCAGTCATGGCGTTACAAGGAGTTACAAACATCCAGACTTTCTAAAACATTATTAGGAATTAGGATTTAGGCTTTTTATGGATCTAAATGGAATTTTTTAAAATTCTTTTTAGTTTCTCTGTCTAGGTTATGCATGTAAAATTTCAAGTATCTAAATCTACCAGTTTAAGCTGTTCGTTATCTAGTCACTGTACTGTTTTAAATGTATTGACTAAAGTGATATAAATTACTTCATTGCCTGATGCTATAGTTGTATGGAGTATTTAATGATCAAAGATTTTGTGCACATGGCCAGCAGTTGTGTTGACATACATCTTTTTATTTTTTAGCTACTTATGGCATTGAGCTAACCGCTATGGCATTTGTTGGAATGTCATCACAACAAAAAGCTTATCCACACGCACAAAATTTAGAAAGCACAGAAAAGGAGACAAACACTACCAAACCCAAACCATCCCTCATCTGTGCTGTCATCGTTACGCGAACAGTCAGCACGCCTACCAACCAACCTATCAAAGATGACTCCAGTAAAGCTCTGTTCGATTCGGGAGTACCGGATAGTTCCCAAGAAAGTATTAAAGCTATGAATGATCAAAATGAAGCAAAGAACAATTTCACACCATCAAACAAGATGTTATTCTTGTTGACTTACGATATTCATAGTTCACTTGCCGGTTCGATCACGACAGTGGTTCACACATCCAATAGCAGTAGTGGGAATTCTAAACCGGGCGGTAGCAAAAAGGTCTGTCCAGTTCCGAGAACAGACGACGCGAGCATTTACGATGACATATACCTGCAGTACTCTGACGAGGACACGGAGCTTCCGCAGTGCACAAACAGTTTGTTAGAGGAACAAATCAGCAATGTTATCAATTTAAATGCCTCATCTAGTAAAGAGGAGTGCAAATTCTGGGAGGCAAAGAAAATTATTTTTACAAAACTCCACAAAGCTTTACCACCTCCGCCCCCCACGGTTCTTCTGCCGGAGCTGCCGGAGTCCGGACAGGGTAGTGTGTTAGATTTTGTAGGAAAGATTTCTCAGCTCAAAAGCTGGAAAAGTGGAAACTTAGAATCCTCCGGTACGAAGGTAGTAGATCAAACTGACGCTGTGCCCGGTGATTCTATTTCGCAATACTTTAACATGGCTGCTGAAAATGGCCCTTTGGAAATCTCCAATTTGAAGTGGTACGTAGATAGTGACGGTACTGAGAAACCGCTATCCGATTTGAAATGGTTTGTAGATATTGAGAGTTCGGAAAAACCGCTCAAAGTGACGAAATTTGGCTCAATCAAGGTTGGAACACAGACTGCAGTCAATAACAGTAACAACGACGGTTTCGACAGCGATCCGCCTCAGGAAGAGGCAGTGTCACAAGGAGTAGCTGTTCAGTGCTTAAGTCTTCCAACAAAATTAAATCAAAAAGAAGATCCCAGAGTGACGCATCTGTTGCCTACTGACGACAAGGAACATTTATTAGTTGTCATATCGAGTATCGATCCTGAAAAGGTGAAGCACGAGGAGGAAGCAGACTGCGATAGCGACACGAAAATGGACGTCGACGAAGTCGCCGACCAACAAGATAAGACTGACAAATCTGATACAAAAGCCTACTTTATTCTTTATAAAATCAATAGTAACACTTCCATATTTACCTTAGAAGATAATCCAGTATCTTTCATTGAGGTACCTTATAACGAAAGTCCCGTGGACTTGTGTCTGCTGCCAGCCGATAAACTGGGGCAGCACTCCTTTGCCGTAGTCGGTCTCGACGGCAACTTGAGGCTGTATACGTTACCGGATTTCCAAACACTTTCAGAAAAACGTGTGCCCAAGGGTCAGTTCACATCTGTTGTTTATTGCGCGTCAGTCGAACGCCTCAGTGTATCGACGAAACATGGCATGATTTATTTTTATGCGCTCAACAATGGTGAGAAAGATTCAGGAAGCGACGTGAATGAAGACGAATTCGCTAATTTAGATTTTGACATGTTGCAAAAAGCACCGCGTGACGAGGTTTGCGGTCCGACATCTGCACCAGTAATTATAGCTAACAAGGCTGAATTGGATCAGAATGACCTGGAAACTCTTATATCTCTGACGGGTTACTACGGAATGAATGCTACAGTGCCGTACAGTGCTGTAGTGCCTGGGTTTTGGTGTGAACTCTCGCCGGCTCAGAGATCGAGATCTGACCATCAGAATAATCGATCGTGGCGCTTACAAAACACGTCCTCCACTTGGGATGAACACGTTTTAGAATTAACGTTGCCTTATAGCGCTTCCTTGGCGCACATAGAATTCGGATTCACGCTTCACTTTGCAAGTTCTGAAAATTTGCCAATTATACAGGTCACACTGTTAAAGCAAAATTTGCATGGAATAGGTTACAAAAAGGATGCCTCGTTCGGCCAGAGAGCTGATTCTCCAGCGCACTCCCCAGTTATAGATGCAGATATCTCGAATCTAGAGAATCCTGTGAATAGCGAAGAGTACCTACAATCACATAATGCCGAAATTTTGGCAGGCCCCTTGTTTTTATCTTCCGGCTTAGATACGACACAACAATCGGGGACCCTGATTCTTACTAGTCCCCGGCTCTATCGGGCTAGAGGAAGAACATTCTTGATCCATATAAAAACGTTATTCGATCCCGCTAAAGATATGGCCAAGGGACCCATAAAATCAACTGAAAACTCATCGAAGAAATTCTGTTTTATCGGTTGCGACTGGTTACATCAAATATCTATAACGGTTCGCTCGTGTCCACATACTGACGTGCCGATGGAGCGGCAACAGCGAATAGCCATGCTAGAGTCAAACCATTTTTTGAACACTCTTTGTAAAACGGCTGTAAGCAAGGATGATGTCGAGAAGCGCAAATTGGCACTAGATCTTATAAATTGGGTCATATCAATTCGACTTCAACGCATGCGTTTCACAAAATCTGAAAAGGGCAAGGAGAAAGAAGCCGATAGTCCCATAGAAACTCAACAGTTGGAGTGCATCGAAGTCATCGAACAGCATACTGAAGCCTTGATAAAGAACTGTATACTTTGCGCAAACAGAAGTATCGCGAAAAAATGTGTCAAAATAATGTTGATCACAAGCGAGTGAGTATTTTTCGTCTCTTTTGATTTCTTACTAAATAATGCCCGCGACTTTGTTCGCGTTGATTTACTTTAAAAAAATTATCTTTTTGATTTTCTAGAATAAAAAGTACCCTATGTCACTCTCCAGGTCTTTAAACCCCATGGAAAAAAACACATCAATCCATTGTTCTGTTGCAGCGTAATTGAAGGACAAACAAACACTTCCGCATTTATAATATACTAATATTAATTAAATATAAATTATAAAAGTAATTTAAAAGCACAATTTTCTATCAAACATTTGAGCGAGAGGTTTTATATTGCATTTTGTAATTAAAGATAATTTCTAATTCAGTTTAACTTTTCTAAATTTCAATTTTCTAACTGCAAATTTTGCCACTATAGGGGTGTGAAAGAGCTTCCAAAACGTTGGAAAGCTACATTCGAAGAGACGTTAGTGAGCAGCGTGATAGCTTGCATCCCCCTGGTGGGTGCGTGCGAGTCGCCCGGGGCGCTCAAGTGGCTCATGGCGCTGGCACAGCACTGCACTCGCCGCTCCGGCGCGTCGGCCGTGGTGGCTAAAGGCCTTACACTGCTAGAGAGGACGGCCCGCTGCTTACGGGAACGTGCCGACCCTTACCATCACTTACTGCGAGCTAGGTATTTACTTTTATAATGTGGTACCATTTATTTGCTAAGTAAAATATTAATTAATAGCCTCAATAGCTCAACCGGTAAAGGAGTGGACTGAAAACCGAAAGGTCGACGGTTCAAACCCCGCCCGTTGCACTACTGTCGTAGCTACTCCTAGCACAAGCCTGACGCTTAGTTGGAGAGGAAAGGGGAATATTAGTCATTTTACTATGGCTAATATTCTTTAAAAAAAAAAAACTAGCTGATGCACGCGACTTCGCTCGCGTAGATTTAGGTTTTTAAAAATCTCGTGGGAACTCTTGATTTTCCGGGATAAAAAGAAGCCTATGTCACTCTCCAGGTCTTTAACTACAGTCATGCAAAAAATCACGTCGACCAGTTGTTTCGTTGCAACGCTATTGAAGGGCAAACTAATTAACAAACAAACCACTTTCGCATTTATGATATGGGTAGTGATAGGTATAGTGTATAACTGAGTAGGCTTCTGCAGTAGTGGAGCGGTGCGGAAGGGGTGACTGTTGTCACAAGTTGACGATTCACTAACCTCTCGAGTCACATCATCACATCTCGCCCCCACCTCCACTCCACACCACTATCGCAGGAACCTACTCAGCTATGCATTATGCCTGTAGTGTGTTCATCTCACATATTCAACTATGTCTTAGATATTGGAAGCTTTACTTATCTTAACTTAAATATCATAAGTCACATAAAATCATAATGCTCTTGCGTTAAAAAAACTTCGCGATTTGTGCCTGGTGGTATGGTATTCTATGTAATTTGTATAAGTGGCACTCAATTTAAACGTTTAATAGTTTTTCGTTGTATGTAAAAATTGTATTTTTCTTATGTTGCTAATAAAGAAAAATAACATGACGTGTGCTTACTACTTTTGGTAGCCGTATTCTTTTAATAACTTTTTATATAATACTTTTACTACTAGTAAAGGAGCGATACTCACTCATTCCGTCAATTAATCGTCGCTTGCGACTTAATGGCATGGCTACTGGCACCGCCGCATTGACATATTTCGGTTCTCACATGCTGTCACGCGAGCAAGAAGCACTGATGTTACTTACGAATAGCGTTGTCTTTGTCCTGCTTGATTGGGTTCACTCAGATCTCAGCCCTACAATAATAACCCACACGCACACAAATCGTGTGCGGATAGGTCGGTATTCCGGTAATAGTAATAGGTAACTGAATCAGTTCGCTTGTATGAAGTGTCGAGGGTGTGGTATTGTTCAGGTTCGGCTTATACGGGCTGCCGCTGGAAGGCACGCGTTTCGGCGCAGAAGTGCCCGAGTTAGTGCGCGGCTCGACCACTCCCGTTACTTACGCGAGTGTGCTGGCCGGGGACACGCCCGCGCCGCCACAGCCCGCGCCGCAGTATCAACTCAAGGACCTGCTTAACCTGCCTCCTGACTCAGGTATGGAATCCATTTAAATAGAATAACAAGCGTTGTGAGATTATAAACACAAACAGCTGTACAAGGAACAATAAGCTATTCTACACTTGTATACAAGCGCGTTACAAAAGGTGAGCGTATATGCGTGTACAAAAACAAGTTTATACGCGCAAAAAACCATAATCTGAAATCACTGTGATGAATAAATTTTTAGGTACTAAAATTTTATTTGTCTTTTAGAGGGTAAAACGAACACCAACAGTGTATGGTGGGGGCTCGGTGACTTGGAGGCCGTAGCAGCTGGCTTGGGTGAGGCTACGCCGCTGCACGTGACCTGCCACCTGGCTTCCGACGGCACCAAACTCGAGACGGCTGCTACGAGGCATCCCCCCACCGTTGTTAGCGCGCACTCTGCGGACCCCCATCAGGTATTATACCATTTCTGTCAGAAGGTTAAACAAACAGTAAAAGTGCATATTGGGAGCTCGGTGGTATCTCATCTGGTATTGTGCTACCGGTTTGATGAGAATTGTGAATTAAGTCCGAGAACATCTTTACTCTTTGAGCATTCTTATAACATGAAATTTAGATTAATATCACTGTCGTTAATGTAAAGCCGGATGAGCTGGCCCAATATGCCTTCGCCCTTCATATATCTGCTAAAACTCTGTTACATGACTGCCATCCATTCACCAGTAGTCATCCGGCTATAGATCATCGGTGTTACTCCTGCGGGCCAGGGCAGTTCGCTAGTAATAACTAAAATAAGTTTGAATTCGGCGTTTTGATTTTAACGATGTTTTGTAAATGGGCTACGCCAGAAGACTCGCTCCGTCGTCTCTTCATTCATATTTGCCTACTAGACCTTCGTTGCCCTACGCTACGCTATCCGATGGCGTGCGCTCACATCCCATCGACCTCATACGGCAGCTACGGCAGCATGCGGGCGCATACCATGCGATTCGTTGCGGCGCGTTCGTACGCGGTTCGTTCGCGAATCGTACTTTAGGCTGTGGTTTAACAGACATAATATTACTTTATCGCAGCTATGGACGGTGGTGAAGGAGGGTCAAATGAAGCAATCCTCTCAAGATCCTGACTCTTTGGACGATGTGGAAAGCTCCCTTATGGAGTGTGATCCACAGGACAAAATGGACTTCACTGAAGAGAAACTCTTTAAGGTTTGATTTATTTATTTTATGCCACTTTGAATATCATGCTTTTACAGCTCCTTAAATCTTCTTTAATGAAAAACTTATAGTAACACTTCCTTTATCGGCGCGGCAGCACGTTACGAAGGCCCTTTTAAGTGTTATCATGAACTATTAGCGGGTTTGTCGAAGTCTTTCATGGCTTTTGCGTCAAAAACAACTGGGGACTATCATGAAGAAATCAATCGAGAAAAGTTTACTGAAAAGTTTAGTTTGGAATTTTCTTCAGAGACCAATGTTTCCTGGCAATTGCTATTCGGGTATTCTTGAAACAAGCGTGAATAGGCATCTAAGGCATCATCTAGGTAAACTCGTCATACGAGTGCGAGTGTACAGAGAGAAGAAACGTCGTTGTCATGACTTTTGACGTTTGCTTCGCTCTTTCCTATACACGAGCGTTTGAGATAAAGTCTCTCCATGACATTTTAAACGGCGTTACAAAAGAGTTTTTTGAACAGGAAGGTGCACAATGCGGTATCCCGTGGGCCACACTGGTGACGCGGTCTCCACAACATACTCTGTTAGTGGAGCGCATGCACTCGGGCGCGCGCCGGTACATTGTGCTCGACTTCGGTCATCTCGTGCGTCTTACGGACGTGGTAAGTCACTTGCTCTTACAAATTCCTGAGATGCCGGCAACGCACTGACGGTTCCTCTGGTGCCACAAATGTTCATGGGCGACGGTAACATCAGGTGACCCGTCTGCTCGTTTGCTCGCTATTTATATAAAAAAACTTTTGCCCGCGTGGATTAAGATTTTTAAAACCCCGTGGGAACTCTTTTATTTTCCGGGATAAAAAGTAGCCTATATCAACTCTCCAGGTCTTTATCCCCTGAAAAAATCACGTCGACCCGCTGCTTCGTTGCCACGTGATTGAAGTACAAACCAATAAACAAACAAACACTTTAGAATTTATAATATGGGCAGTGTTACTGTAGTCAAAATATTACAAAAATCCAGATCAAGAGTGAATAGGCATGTAGGCTCTCCATCTTACTGTATTATCACTTGCCAGCTGATCTGATTGCAGCCAAGGTCTATAAATTAACAAAAATCCTCAACAGGCAATATGTTATTCTGTTGTTCACATTATATTAGCGACATTTTCTTTCACTAACCGAAAATGTAATATACCCTCATTTAATGTTTTTATTCCTACACAGGTAATACCCTCATGTTCGGACCTGGTGACCTTGTACATAGACATCTGGACAGTGGGTGAAGAGACAGACTGCGTGAAGATTGCATACGCCACAGACATAGCTACGAAACACCTCGTGCTTACCGATATACAGCCGCCGCCGCTCTGCAGATATATGAAGGTGAAACATTAAGCAAGTCAATAACTATAAATTCAATACTGATGGTATTTCTTCTTTTTTCTTCCTGTCCGTAATTTTGTCCGCGTGGTTATAGGTTTTTTATTGGACGAATAATTTTATCCCTGGGGTACGAGCTAAAACTCTGGTCTAAATTGGTTAGATGGATGGGCCATGAAATAGTAGCTTTTGCATTTATAATATTTGTATGGGTTATTTTTGCTGCTAATTTACTCCATACAAATACGGTATTTTACACCAAGGGAGAAAAATCTAAAAATGTATAAACAAGATAGTATTAGCAATAAGTCATCGAAAAATGTTAGTTTCAGCATATAAAATTATATAATGACTTAATTCATTTTAAAGATTTTACTTTTTAATCAGTTCTACAAATACCCAAAACGCATGATACCGTAGCCGCCATGTTAATTCCGAATGTGACGTCACATGGGTTGAAATAATTGTAATGTGTTTCACTAAGAAAACACCGTTGCTTACCAATCCATATGACGTCATCACAGCTCATGAACCTAAAAATGGCGGGTGGCGTTTTCGTGGCACAATTTGACATGCAAAATTAAATGCATTTTTATTGCACTTATCAATTTTTGGTATTTTTTTGGATTTATTATTATATTTAGGATCAAATTCAGACACTTTTCAAAAAAGGGTAATGTATCCTATTATATGTTCGACTATTCTATATTGTATGTCTTATATTTGTTTTGGTATTTCACATAGATAACCACGATAGGTCGGTACGGCATGGCAGCAATGAAGTGCAAGATACCGCTGGGCTGGTTCTATGGCGAAATCGTGGAGATAGCTAACGTCCAAGCCTCTGTCAATGCGCTTAAAGCTTTGTACGAAGACTTGTCTTGCAGATTTCGGTAAGTTGGCATACGTTAAGATATTCCTCTCTTTGCTTTACAGTTTAACATTGACCGGTTTTGACACTAGCAACCGCCTTAGGCCTTATTCCTTGTCTACATAAAGGGAACCTCTTTGCAAAATCTGCTTTCTAGGTCCAAGGGTTTAGGCTGGGCTTTGATGAATCAGTCAATGAGTCAGGTCTTTTCTTCTTATATAATTAGATAGTTAGAAAGTCTTTATCACACACACAAAACAAGAAAAAACATATGTATTGTTTCTTCCGTATTTTGTATTGTTTTCCTGTATATAATATGTGTGTGCAATAAAGATTTCTAAATAAATAAAACACAAGAAAACTAAAAACGAACGCCAATTGCGTTCGTTATGCAAAGGCGGCCTTATTGCTTAAAACACTTTCCACCAAGCAAACTTAATTTAGTAGATTTATTTACCACTGTTCGATGTCTTCTACTGAAATATTTTTACAGTTTTTTTTAAATTCAAATATTTAAAATGATTTCGCAGGTTGGCGACAGGGAAGCTTATTGATTTATTGAACCCATACCTGGACTTATTTAATGGGAATGCAGCACACATGATGGCATATCTCAACCAGGCCAATGAGTCTGACCCGAAAGTGATCGCGGCGTACCAGGAGTGCATAGAATTGCAGCAGCAACTGCACAACTGTACCAACATATTGAAACGTCTGCAAAACACACCTGATTGCAATGAGAAAGTTCTGGATATGTTAGATAGGGGGAGAGTGACTCCCGAGACACTGTTGGAAACAGCCTCGACAGATAAACTGAGGGTTATCACCGAGAATGTCATTGATTTACTGTTATATTTCGTTTTTCAAATGGATGTGGTGAGTTTTTTATATTATTTTTGTCATTACCTACTATTATCTGTCATTACTATTGTACTTGGGATAGTATTTTGGATGTATGCCTTCAATATTTTTTTAAATATTTAGGGCAAATATTTATACCGCATTGTTCGAATCTCAATGAAAACCTTGACTCATCAGATTTGTGATCCCAAACTTACATATGCTGCAGCTGGATCTAATTTAAGCAATAAAACGTACACTTCCAAGGTATGGAACCCTCTGTACACGAGTCAGACTCACACTTGGCCGGTTTTTAGGGTTCCGTACCCGAAGGCGTATTACTAAGGCACTGCTGTCCTTCCGTCTGTTCGTCCGTCTGTCTGTTAGCGTGCTCTCTATCTCATGAACCGTAACAGGTAGTGAGACGAAATTTTCAGTGTGTATTTCTATTTCCGCTATAACAACCAATAATAAAAATTTCAAAATGGTCGCCATGCAAGTAAAAAAAATGTAAAAGTAATGTTATATCTTGTACGATGGTACGAAACCATTCGTGTGCGAATCCAACTCACACATGGCCGGTTTCTTATATTAAAAAAAAAATTCCGACGAACTGAGAACCACCTACTTTTTTGAAGTTAGTTAAAAAGATTTACTATAATCCGCAACAGGTTGTGATAGCAATCGGGGTGTGAGGCGGGGAGACCCACACGTTACCCGCGCTCGCCCTCACCGGGTTAGCGTAGGGGTTGTGCGGGACGTTTCCTCCCCGATTGCCATTTCAACCTATCGTGTGCTATAGCTGATAAAAGAATATGAAATTGATGTGCAGGATTACAGCGGTGTGAGCGCTGAATGGTGTTGGGGCGTGCTCCCCTTGTCGTGGGAGTGGGGTGGGCGCTTCGCGGCGGGCGCGGGCGCACTGCTGGCGCACGTGTGCGGCAATGCGCGCTGGTGGGGCCCGCTGCTGGCCGACGCTCTGGCTGAGCCCTTCGAACGCAGGGACGCGCCTCCGCAACCGCTTGATAGGTAAGGGATAATTAAATTGTGCCAATGCAATCACTACCCACATTATCACTGTCCATATTATCATTACCCATTTGTTTGTTTATTTGTTGGTTTGTCCTTCAATCACGTTGCAACAGAGCAACTAATCGACGTGATTCTTTGTATGGGTATAGGTCGCCTGGAGGGTGACAGGCTACTTTTTATCCCGGAAAATCAGAGTTCCCACGGGATTTTGAAATGACGTTTTGTCGGTTTCAACGACAGAGACAATGCTCTACAAAACCTAAAGGCTGATGTACATTATTTTCCGCCGCGTACTGTAATTGTTTGTTCTGACTGTAAACACCAAAAGTTCCTTAAGAATTTTTATGTCTTGCTTAAAAATAAAATACTTCGGAACCCTGCATACTTTTGCATCATCTGCAGGATTTGTAGAGGTTTTAGATGTGGGCAGAAATTTGAGTTTCGGCCCACATCTAAACTGTCAACACTTTACAAAACATACAAGGTGATTCTCATGGCAAGAAGGCATGCGGAGTCAAATCGCGCAACGCGGCTTTATGTATCATGAATTCGCATACGATATTGCGCTTAGGCCCAAACTCAAAAATATTATGACATGAGTTTCTATCGTAGTAGTAAAAAATAAAGATTTATGATCAGACCTTTTTTTATGAATTCATAGATGCCTAATAGCAGTGATGTACATGGCTCGTAAGAGCATGTATGCGCACGGCTCAAACGGCGGCGGCGTCACGCACGCACTCTGCGCACGCACGTTGGATCTCATGCGCGGTCCGCGCCCGCAGCCCGCACTACTAGCCGCCATGCTCACTGCGCTGGCGTCTGTGTTGGACGCCGCTGTCAATGCGGCCACACCTGCTCCCACGCAGCGGAATAATAGGTACGTACTTTATTCTTTACAACAGTTTATAGATGCTCAATAGCCGTGATTTACATGGCCCGTAAGACCATGTAGGTACGCACACGGTTCTAACGGCGGTGGGGTGATACACGCATTCTGCGCACGGATGTTTATCCTCATCCGTTGTCCATGCCCGCAATCCGATATTTGAAAACAGACTTACGGCGGTTACGCACTCATCCGATCCGAGTCCGTGAAAATACGTTCCTTTTTGTTTTGTATGGGAGCTTATGACATATGTGGTAGATAATAATCGGAACTCGGATGACGGTAGTGCAGTGCGTATTCGCTGTTACACTTCAACATCCTGATGGCCGCTATATAATCTCTCCGTCGACCTCCTTCCTTCTTTCGTCGTCGTCCCTTCATTGCTGAAGATCGTGGTCCTGACTTGATCCTACTCTCGAATGCGTTATTTGTATCTACCTGCTTCTGTTGGTCGCCATTTTCACGTTACGTATTTGAATTCATCAGTTGATCAGACCACCTAGTTGATGAGCTCTTTCGTCTTGCTCTTTTACCCTCAGTATTGCCCGTGAAAATAAGCTTCTCAACTGTCGTCCCACGCCGCGTCATGTGGCTGAAATACGAGAGCAGCCGTTGCCCGCTGGTAACATATCGCTATCACTACCCATATTATAAATGCGAAAGTGTATTTGTTGGTTTGTCCTTCAATCACGCCGCAACGGAGCTACGGATTGACCTGATTTTTTGCATGGATATAAACCTGGAGACTGGAGAGTGTGGCTTCTTTTTATCCCAAGAAATTAAAGAGTTCCCACGAGATTTTTAGAAAGGTCGTGTATACGTCGGCATCAGCTAGTAATAGAATACTTAAGTCTGTAACATATTCTTATTTTACCAGATGGGACTGGGTGACGGGAGGTCGAGCGCGTCCGGGCACGTCCGAAGGCGCGGCGCCGTCCCCACGCTCCGCAGAGTGCAAGCTGCATCGACGTAAGCTGCACAAGAAGCTATTACATCAGATGCAGGAGCTGGAAGCCGCGCGCCGTGGCATACAGGTCGCGCTGGAGGAGCAGCAGGTAGGTGTTGACCACTGGCTCGAAACAGCTCAAACAAAGAACTGTATCTAAACTTAATTACTTGAATGGCAGATCGTAGGATATGGGTGCTTGCTGCAGCACACGAAATACTTGCGATGTAAACTATGGAAAAATATAATTATTAATACATGCGATACATACAGAGATACATTCACGCCATTGTCGTCCAAAGACTTTTTTATTGACACGTAGTCTGCGGCCCAGGTGAGAGCGGGTGCGTCCTGCGGAGCGGCCTGCGGGTGCGATGTTAAACTCTCCGGCCCGCTCCCGATTAGGACGCGTCCGCGCATCTTCCTTCCAATTTCTTCTAAATATTAAAAGTTTGTTCTACACGCTGGCCGCCCCGCAGGACGCATCCGCTCCCACCTGGACTGTAGACTAAACTGTAATAAAGTAATAAATATGTAAAAAATAAATTCTCTCTAAATCAAAGTCTTCTAAATCTAGTGAGTGGTGGTAGAGCAAAATGCATAATATCATTTATCGATAAGGTTATCAACAAATGATATTCATTATTCATGTTACCTCGATAACACTACCTACAAATTTTGTTATTGAATGGTATGGGTTTAATATAGATACTGTGGCTAATTCCGTTGTACACAAACTCTAAACTAAACTAAAATTACACGTCTAAATCTATTGCTATCCCTTTCATAATGTTGCTTGCGGAAAGGGATAGCACTAGATTCAGACCCGTTAATTTAGTTTAGTTTAGAGATTGTGTACAAGAAAATTGGCCCCAATATCTATATTAAACATGTTTGGTTTAAAGTTACGAGTTGTGACGAATAGTTGTAATAGAAGCGCACTACGTAGTTTTGGCAACTAAATTTAGAGCAGAAATTTCAGAGTTTATTTATTGAGATCTACTTATATTTTCAGTTTCGATAATATCCAGGCCCTTTTTAGGGTTCCGTACCTCAAAAGGAAAAAGGAACCCTTATAGAATTACTTCCCACACACCCTTATAGGATAGGTATTGTAGAAAGTAAGCACAACCCTAACTGTTACTATACCTGTAGCCAGGACTCGCTACTAGCGAAGCAATAAAATGGGGAATCGGGACGCCGCCTGTTGCGCCCTCTGTCGCATTTACAGGCCTTACGGCAGGCAAAGTGCCGCACCACAGTCGTGTTAATGTACGTATGTAATGAAAAAGTATATAAAATATTTATTATAATAAAACATTATTATTGGTCAAAAATATAGACTGAAAAAAAAGTATAAAATAGGTATACAAAAATTAATCTTCGTCCGACTCAGTCACTGTCGCTATCGTCACCTACGCTAATGACAACAATATTTGTTCCAACACGTTTTTGCTTTCCAAAAAAGCGTCCGTTCCAACTTATGTTAAATGAATAATCAGCAACGTCCAAATATCAAATGATTATAGAAGCATATTAACACAGGTATTTTTACTCTCTAAACGTAATTAATAATTATACAATTATCCTTGCGGATAAGCGGGTAGCGAGCGTCAATACTATCCATCCATTATTTCAAAACCTTGTTCACCCATTGTTGGCTGCATACAATATGGCGGAGTTTGGCAACATCTTATTGTTGTGTCAAAAACCTATTACTGTCTCTTTTTTGCTTATGAAAATTTAGCTAAACTAGAGCGTATTTCCAATTAACTATTTTCTATAGGACATTAGGGCAACTCTCCTTTACTCTATGGGTGTAACCCTGCCCAAATGCTAACCGTATAGATGGACACCAGCTAACTTCACTCACAAATGTAATGATGTCGGCAACATAACGAAGTTGCTAAGCCTCATGAACCTAAACACAATCGCGACAACGTTTTTGCGGGGAACTTAAGAAATACCGAATTAAAAAGCATTTTTGTTGCATTTATCGATCGAATAGAATTTTTTGGTAGTTTATTATCACCTTAGGATCGAATTAACTTTTCAAAAATAAGCCGGCCAAGTGCGAGTCAGAGAGTTCGGTACAATAGTCGTGTTTTTTTGACACTGCACGATATATCAAAAACTATTATGCGTAAAATGAAATAAAAATCTGTTATATAGAACCTACAGGAAGCCCTTTCATATGATACCCCACTTGGTATAGTAATCTTACTTTGCAAGATGTAAATACTAATTATTTGTACATGAACACATTGCAATTTTTTTTGGTGATGTAACCACAAATTCAGTTTTTGGCTTTTCTCTTTACTTGTGCTATAAGACCTATCTACCTACCAAATTTCATAATTCTAGGTCAACGGGAACTACAAGTTAGAAGATTAATAGATGAAAGATGAGCAAAAAGCAAGTATTCGCAGTTGTGTGTAAAATATTCTTTGAAATGAAACTTAGACTACTTTCTTGTCAACAGCGCACCCGTGTCAATCTAAAAGCGCGGATGGCGATGATGTGCAAGCGCGGCGGCGGCGCGGGGGGCTCCGGTTCATCGTCAGGAGGCCCCTCCACGTCCTCGGGAAGCTCACGAGCCGAAGAGGGGGCGCGGCTACTGAGTCCGGCCCTCGGCGCGGCGTTAGCCCACGCACTCGTGACGCACATGTTGGCTATGGACTCCACATTGCTGGCTGATCATCTCCTGTTATCTGCCAAGGTATGGTCTAAAATTGTTTCGTTATTGTTTCCGGTCTTACCGGTAATGCTATTACGAATTATTGTTGACTGGTCGCCGACAAATCAGTAAACCCAACGGCGACCGTAACATTGTTTAATGAGTTTGCACTATTAACTAGTCCTGCTAAACGTTAGGCAGAGTAAACGTTAGGCTGTCTCAAGTAGTAGATAGTCTGTGTACACAGCAACAGCAGCGGTGGGATCGCTCCCATACTCTGAAAGAGACTGCAGATTTGTTTGGATTATATTCCACATGATAAGAAAAACGACATGGTGGACACTAATATCAAGCGCGCGGAATTTAATTTCAAATGAACCCAGACGAATCTGCGATATACAAATAATTATGACAGAAATATTATCATGGTGAATCGTTTGTGACGCATGGAGTTGTTTGCGCAGGTCGTGGGGCGGCTGTGCGCGCTTTGCGGCGGCGCAGCGCTTCTGGAACCGTCGTGCATCCTGGGCTTGGCGCGTCTCGCCGTCACACTGCCGCCTTGGTCGAGGCACGCTATCACCACGCTATTGCAGGTAATATTTGATTAAGTTCTCTTTAGTAGTAAAGTAGAAGTGTCTCCAAGTGTCTCGACTAGACAGATACAAACATAGCCAAACATCTTGTTGAAAGCGGTGTAGTGGGGGAATTGCGGGAAGTGCTTTACTTAAGTAAACTATATTTTTCAAAGCGTGTTTCGTCGTCGTCAACTGGTAGATGCTCACTGCTGGTCCTGGGACCTATTGTCCTATTGTCTTAGGGGCTACGCGGTCAACTTCTGCTGTGCTGGATACTAGCGGCCTGACCGCTAGTATCCAGGAGTACCTTGCTACGCATTTGATGTCATCCGTCCACTAGTGTTTAATTTAAAATAATAATCTTGTTTTAGGATCTAGTAGAGCACGAGTGCGGGGAGCTCCCGCCGACGCCGAGCGAGGAGTGGGGCGGCGCGGGCTCGTCGCGCATCACGCGCGTGGTGTACGAAGAGCATTGCTTCGGCAAAGGGCTGCGCAGCAACAAGAAGCTGATCACTGTTGCAGGTAGGCTTCACACAAACTTTAGAAAATAGACCTTGTAGCTTTATATTGTGCATTCTACCTAAGGATGAAAAAGCTATTTTATGGTCGTTGGTACCTAGTAGGTACAAAACATGAATTCATTAATTCATTCATTCTGTCACTTGCGCGAAATACAATCGTAAGAAAACTGTGCAGCTTATATGCATGTGAAAACCCATACATTAAACTAACCAACTACCTTCCTCAAAACTAACCAACTGGTGCTAGTTACTTGCGCGAGCTACATGCACTGTGTGCAAGAGGTCAATATTTCTACCTATCAGTGAAGACGGTATATGAAAGGCTCGGTTGTGATTGCAGATAAATTAGCGGACAGTTTTGGGCTGGAGAAGACTTGGACCTACAACTTCACCAAGCCTAAAATATCCGCAAGTAAGATAACAAGTTTGAAGCCAATGTACTGGCGAGTAAATGCACACCAACTGATATACAATTTATTGCAAATAAGCCGTTGCCCGCGACTTCGTCCGCGTCTCGTGGAAACTGTTTTTTCCTGTGGATTTTCCAAAAAAATCTTTCATACAAACCTTGTCCTGGCAATTATAATTAAAAAAAAAAAAGAATTGTACAGTCCAATTTGGTGCAGTCTGGAGAACTGGGGGACATTAATTAAACATTATACAACAGGAATCCCTTAGAAAATAATATGATTATCATGCAAAAGTAGTTTGCCATAATCCGATGTTCAGCTTTTGTATCAAAAGTACCTATGGCCTCTCGGACCATGAACACATAAATAAGATCTATTGAGCGCAATTTAACTTTGCTTAGGTACTTAAAACACTACTAAAACGAGACAGCATTATGGTTGCTATAAATCTGTCTCGTTTTATCTGAAACTTAAGTATGAGCAAAGTCAAAGCACTTTCTATGGATTTCTCCAACCCGTCGAGTTCAATGCAGCCAGTACTTTCAACTAACCGCCCCATGCATATTGAAATTAGGATTACTTACTGGCAAACCAACACCAAAAAGGTCCTTCAGTTATTTTGGTCCAATCCCCTAATAATGTTAAACTCCATACCATATGCAAGCTTTTGGAGTATTTATTTCATACTATGGTGCCCAAGTCAAAATCGAGCGCGAACATAGTGGACTAAGAGTCAGCGCGTGCCAGACCTTCGTTATTTTATAAAAACTGAAAGTTTCTCTGTGTATTATCCCCAACACTGGGAGGAACGTTTGTTTGGATCGTGGTGGTTTTGGGAGATATCAGGTAATAAAGGTGTAAAAAATCTTACGTCAAAGTATAAGGTCTAATTTTTTTATGTTTGCTTTCAGAATAGTATTAGAAATCACTTCAGCCATAGCACACTTTGCCAGACACTTGTAGTATCATAATACTAAGTGTCTGGCAATGCATGACGCGATAAACAGATAAACTTTTAAACTTTAAGGGTGTCTGGCAGGGGGTTGCCACGACACTAAGTGCATCTTAGCATCAAGCAATTAATGCTTTGCGCTCGATGTTGATTTGGCCGCCATAGTAGTATGAAATAAATAGTACCCCGAATGCTTTCATGTGGAATAGTTTTTAACACTGTTGAGGCCAACTGTTGAGGTTAATTGGGCCAGGGTCCATATTGGGGATGGGGATCAAGGTCCATACATTTTTGCCCATGGTCCTTTACTCGTTAGTAGTTTAAAACTTTATCGAGGTACTAACGGACTTGGATTGCTACTAATGACGTTTTGCTTTCACTGGTAGATAGATATAACTACAGGGGCGGATACCGCATTCATTGCGCGCCAGTTTTGAGCTAAAGTACTCCTGTATTACGCTTTAGAGTTGAATTTTAAATCATCAAATAAACTCTTAAGTGTAAACCCGTGCTGCGAATATTCACCGCGTGATTTTTACCGCCTAATTCTGTGACATACGGAAATTGTATGAGCCCGCACGCACTCGCGAAAAAAATACGCGCAAACGGCTTTATACAATTCCAAGCCACAGGATTCTGCGGAAAAATCGTGTGGTGAAATTTTGTAGTGCGGGCTTATTCTAACAAATAAATTTAAAATTTTGGCAGATTTCCTATACAAGAACTGTTAGAACGTCAAACTTATTCCTTAGATAAATATTTAGCGATTAAAAAATCGACCCTAGGTTAAATAAATTATTTTCATAAGTATCTAGGTAGAGATATACCGTCTTTGTAAAGGTGCAGACAAATTATTTTATTCTGGTATGTTGTGATACGACGAAAGGCGAATGGAATTCAGAGCCTCAATAGCTCAACCGGTATAGGAGTGGACTGAAAACCGAAAGGTCGACGGTTCAAACCCCGCCCGTTGCACTATTGTCGTACCTACTCCTAGCACAAGCCTGACGCTTAATTGGAGAGGAAAGGGGAATATTAGTCATTTAATATGGCTAATATTCTTTAAAAAAAAAAAAAAAAATGCACACTAGTCTGTCGTGTTGCACTGGTGATGTTTTCCATTTAGTGAAACCAATGCGCTTTTTAGGGACTAGAAACTTTATTAGCCCCTAAATTCTGGAAGCCTTTTTAAAAATACTAACAAATTATATTTTGATTTCCACAGATTTGTTGAAAGATATGGATGAAGATGCTGTGCCTCAATTGCCAGAGTCTGACGACTCTGAATCTGAAGAGAAACTGGAACCGTACTTTTACGAAGCTGGAAAAAAGGAGTCGAGATCCAAGCCAGTTGGAGATGGAAGCAATTGGTAAGGCCATGAGTAAAAGAGCTTTTTCTTTTTTAAAGAGGAATAATTTTCATAAAAATATTCACTCGCTCGATTTTTCTCAATTTATGGCTAGTTCGGCGTAGACATTAAAATGGACCTGTTTAGGATTTATCCAGGTCTGAAAGTTTTTTTTTCATCATTTAAGACATAACTTTTTGTTTTAGCTTGTCAACGTGCGTGGATGCGCGTCTTGAGAACGGTGCGGCGAGTGCCGGTGAGGCTTTTGCACGGCGAGTATTGGCCGCCACGGCCGCAGCTCTGCCGCTAGCGTTGCGTGCGCCGCCGATACGACCCGCGCACGATTCTCCTTCAGACTCGACCCCTGGCGACTCGCCCCCACAGGAGCCCCCGCCACAGTTGCCGCACCATCCGCCGCTCTCGCATACTTTATACGACGTGTTCAGGCATCTCGCGCTGGAGTTCCCTTCACAGGTAAATTGAGGCACCTCCAGCTACATTGCGAATCTTGTGTACATTGTTAAAACTGCATACATCGCCACCACATCCCGCGCACGATTATCCTTCAGATTCGACTTCTGCTGAGTCTTCCTCGTCCCCTCCTCTAGCGCAGTTCTTCACTTGTTCACTGTATTGCGTATTCAGATATTATCTCAATGCCAATGTCCAATACTTTTTGTGGGCAGTTTTATCGATTATTAAATATCCCCTAGTTGTTATTATGCATACCCCAAAAAAACCCGCAAACCCCGCCCGTTGCACTATTGTCGTACCTACTCCTAGCACAAGCTTGACGCTTAGTTGGAGAGGAAGGGGGAATATTAGTCGTTTAACATGGCTAATGTTCTTTAAAAAAAATATCGACGAAATATATGGTTGAAAATAGCCCGCGTTTACCGTGGTAGTAGCACTTTGGTTTAGAGATTAATATCAGTTACATTCGTCAGGTGGACTGCACACTAATGGAAAACGTGGTGTCTCTTTGGCTGACGCTGAACGGATCGGCGTGGGGCGGAGCGTGGTCGCTGGGCGCGCTTACCGTGCCCGCGGACGCGCCGCGCGTCCGACTCGCCTCGGACACCGTCATCGCTTTGCTGCGGTCGCTCACACAGTGAGTATACACCTTTGATTGGTACTATTGGGAAACGTGGTGTCTCTATGGCTAATGTTGATTGAATCTTTGTCGGGCGGAGCGTTTTCGTTGGGCGCGCTCGCAGCTCACTCTACTGACACCGTCATCATTATGCTGGGGTCGCTCATACAGTTATACTGGACGGGTTTGCGTGGGGTGGAATGTGGTCTTTCGCCGCGCTCACCGTGCCCGTGGACGCTTTGCTGCAGGTCGCATACATAGGGCACTCAATCGACAGTTGTAGAAAAATTGGAGGGATACCTTTGCACAGTCCTGGGACAGTACAGGCTTATTTAGATTGGATTAGAATTGATCCATTGACAGGGTGATTTTCTCTTCTTTTTTTTAACCTCCAGCACACCAATGCATTTATACACAATGCTCCAATGCAATGATACGCTGGTGTGCTATAAATGTTTGTCCCGTATCTTGTTATAATTCTATTAATTTGTGGTTGCACTTAACCTCAAAAGATGGAATAATGCATAAAGTAGATAATAAAAGGGGCGATTTTAATGATTTACTTATTTTCAGATTGAAAAACATATCGTTAAGATGTTGGGTACTATCGATGCAGGCGTTAGCTTGGGTCGCGAGTTTGCCTCTACAGGTAAGATTATTACAACTATAAACCTGGTATTCATTTTCGAGATTCAGGTCGAGATTTTTTAGCCATCGGCTTAGTGCGCAGGCTGGATATCTGACTGGATGACTGATCTATCAACGCACAGCTCAAACCACTAAACAGATCAACCTGAAATTTGGAATGCATATAGTTATTATGATGTAGACATTCGCTAAGAAAGGATTTTTGAAAATTCAACCCCTAAGGAGGTAACATAAATAAATAAATAAATACATGTTATTTTATTTGGGACCATAGTGCAAATAGTACACAGTACAAAATACAACAAAAAGATCTCATATACTTAGTCCTAAAAAGGTTTAAATGCGTGGAAATGGCTTTCCACTTTGGCTTTAATGGAAAAAACCATTATGTCAATAGGGGTTTGAAATTGTTGTAATCCACGCGGACGAAGTCGCGGGTATAATCTAGATTCTAAATAAAAAGTTTTCTTTTGTCAGACGGAGGGCAACTGTATCATACAAACAATGGCGCGCGTGATCCTGGAGTGCGAGTACTTCGTGCCCGCGCTCGTCCGCTTCATCTCCATCGACGTGACGGCCGACGGCGCCGTCGTCTCCTCCGAACCTTATCTGGTAACTTGTCAATCTCTACTATAGTTATCTGTCTGTTTCGCTCGCACTTACCTACGACCTGTAAGTGCGAGCGAAACAGACAGATAACTCGACGACTCAGTTTAAAATGCGTCGACTATACAAAGGGGATTCACAGGCAAAACTGATCTCAGAGGGCGCCACAAGAGGTCCGGTCTGTCATATTAAAATCAGTTTGTTTGCTAGCTTTGCTAAGAATTGTTGATATCGATACAATATACGATTTTTTCGTGAAATATTTAAAGATGTATGATACCTGAAATCTCGTGCAAGTAAATTATTGTAGTTTACTTGCACGAGCTACGTTTGACAGCTCAGTATAGGCTCTATGGCCGGATTGCTTATGCGCCACCTGTCGGGATAAATTGACAGTGTGGATCCCCATAGGTTTAGGGTAATAAGCCTTAATAGTTTGTGTTAAGGGACAAAGTCAAAAGGTAATATAAAATTTGTGGCTGTATATTTTTTATCATCGAACGACCGCTTGTGGCTGTCTAGATACTTCCTATAGTAAATCTAATTGTTGTCAGGGTGGAGCAAGCATTGGCGCCGGAGCGGGGGCCGCTGCAGCCCTTCAATCAGTTCTATCGCGAGTGGTAAAGGCTCGAGGTGCGCTCGGAGCGCTGGTGTCGCTCAAAGTGCTAACCGCGCTCTGGACCAGATCGCCGAACCCCAACGAGTCCCCGCCCGTGTCTCATTCAGCACTGGATCTACACTCGGCTTTACTCAGGGCGGCCCATTCGTTACTGCCCGCGCTTACGTATCGGCAAGTCAGACACGCGCTGCCTCTTATTGAAGCTGTTGGTAAGTGTTTTTTTTTTCAAATTTCACATTAAGCAATCATAAATTGCGCAAGTTCTGTACAAAATTGCCGTGTCTCAGCACTGATCATTCATCAATATGAGCTTTTGGTATATATCGGCGGTCGCCAGTATCTATTTATTTATTTTACAAAAACAGAGAAGGAATAAGGCCGATATTTTCTGAAAATCCACGGTAATACAGAGGATTTATATTTTCGCTGTGCGAAGCTGCGGGCGGTCGCTAGTGAAAAATAAGCATTGAGTTTTTACAACTACATCAAGCTCTATGAGCTACACACCAATGACTGTAGAGAAACTCAATCATCTTTCGATGGTATGGCTGCTAGAAAAGCTATTTAGGTGATATATAGTAGCCAACATGCACCCAGTCTATAAAATAGGGCTACAGTATAGCAATTGTTTGTTCTCAGCTGATCAGTGCGGTTGGTGGGTGCGCGAGAGTAGTGGCTGGCGAGCTGAGTGCGGGGGCGGCAGCGGAAATAGTAGCGGGGCGACGGGAGGGGAGGCGCGGTTATCGGGACTACTAGCTGATGTGTTAGCGGGCAATTCACGCAAAGCGCCGCTTCGACGTGCCGTGTTGCAGCATCTGTTGCTGTATGCGCGTCGTTTGTTGGCATTGCCGAATCCGGCGCCCTCTACGCCCACGGCTGCTGGCGGTAGCGGCTCGCAATCGGTGAGTAGTTAAATACTCCTTCTTTTCAGTCAAGTCCCAAAATTATATACGGTCCAGCAGCGTGATCAAAATGAAAGCGTGGAGTGGGGGCGGGAACGGCAGCGGCGCAGTGGGCAGGGAGGTCAGGTTGTCGGGAGTCGGGACTGTGATGTGTTAGCGGGCAATTTACGCAAAGCGCCGCTTCGGCGTGACTCTATACTGAAATTGAGTCCGAAGTTTGTGATTTTGATCAAATCGGTATAATTAACCCTTAAATTTTTAAGACCTTACATTAAGTTTTGCTTCTCCTGTAATATTATATTTAGTGTAATTACTCCGTTTTGTTCTCCAGCTCCGCATTTATAATAATGCATATGTCGGTAATTTCGTCTGTATGATAGCTAGCGATGTCTAGCGAAAGTTTGACGATCACCAGTAGCCCTTCGGAATCAGCCGAAGTTTTTCGTGAAATTGGGTCTGATATTAATATAATATTTGGAATATTATAGTCTGCAACGAGCCCCAATGGATCCAGCAGTGACATGTCGCAAACGGACGAAAGCAAAGCTCAAAACAGCGCCGTCCAAGAAGGCACCAACCTCGAAGACGAGCGCAAACAACAAGCGCCCAAGACACCCTGTCTCGCTGATACCGGTATGTGATATTAATTTAGAGTTGGCTTCAAACTTTATCAACAGTTGAAACTGATTCACTGCGTATTATACAAACACTACATTTTCGTTTACGTGGATTTTGGCTTTTAGAAATAATCTAAGATGCGACGGTAAATGAGGACAAAAAAATTTTAGGACGAAGTTTTGAGTCTACGCAACTTTCGTATGGTACGCAAGTGTATATTGACTTTAAAACATTTCTATTTGTTTCAGTGCTGCAACATCCTGAAATCATGCAAAAATTCTACAATACATTATCAATGTGCGATGGCATGAATGCATTAGTATTGACTATGGGTAAGTTTATAAGCCTTTTAAGTTATTAAACTCTATTTGTCCATTGATATCACTCTTTGTCTTCCAATGTTGGGCTTTACGTGCAAGGTCGCCATTCTACCGCATTGGGAACCCAAAGTCTATAGGGTTTTGAAACTATGTGCTCTGCCCGTTGCCACTTCAGCATCACAACCCGTTGAACTATGTCGGTTACTCTGGTTCTCCTATGGATCTCTACATTTCTGATTTGATCACGTAGCTCTATCGCCCGCTGAATGACTAAACTTTCTTATGATATGATATGAGGCCTTTGATGTAATGATCCAATAAAAATCCTTCACTTTTATCACGGCTGATTTGTTCACAGGTGGGAACGGCGCGTGCGGGTCGGAGCAGTGGTCGCTGAAGGAGGAAGTGTTCTGGTTGGTGGCCAAATTGCCTGCGCTCGCCGCCGATCCTACGCTTATGCTGCCCAGCCTCATGGACTTTCTCAGTAAGAACAGAGTGATATAAGCCCTTTCAATATGCCTGTGTGTTCTCCTGGTACTTTTCATTCTGACTGTTCTGTATAAGATCTATTTATAGGTTGATACAATTGTGTTTCGAGGTTAAAGAACTTTGCTTCAACGATAACCATCAAGGTAGGTACAGTACGCGACAGGGCGAGATGGTAATCAGAGTGTGGACGAACCGCACATCCGCACAGCCCTCGCGTTAACCTAGAGCAGGATAGCGCGGGTGACGTGCGGGTGTGCGGAGCGTCCCTCGTCTCCAAACCCCGATTGACATCTCGACCTGTCGCGTACTATAGTTGCGACAGAGTGGCGTGTGACACTCGGAAGCACACTGTATATACACCATAGATTAATATGTATACCTGAAATAGATGTACATCTCACGTCAAATTTTATTTCTTAGAAAGCAGCGCCATCTAGTGGTCATAGACAAAACTCGATATATATGTATATACCTACGTACTATATTGAATACTCTTAAAATGTCTACTATAGATCTAATGAAAACAGTGAAAATGGTGGGAAATAAAAAAAATAGGTTGTGACATCGGATTAACTAGGAAAACGTATTTGATACTTTATCCCTAGTTAATCTGGGAATACACAACTTATTTTTTTATTTCCCACCATTTTCACTGTTTCCATTAGACTGACTTTATCATTATTATTAATAAAATGGAGGGATCAAGGAAATTAACAAAAACAATAGATACTTTTTATGATTTATTTAACAATAACACTTATGGCTAGCCTTATTTTTGGCACTACACTGTGGCCTCAGGGTCTCCAGCTCCACAGCAAATGAGACAAAATATAATAATATGTAATTCTCGGAGAGGACACTGCCAATGTTGTGTTCCATATTAAGGATCCTTCGCTGTTTTCAGGGAATTAGCGTCAATCCATCGAGACTCATGCGATCATCCCGAAAGTGCAGGAATAATTTTATGTGGCAAGAAACCTGATTGTATCATTAAGAGACTTGTTTGCTATCTTGTTTTCTGCACACTTGTTTCTTCAAGTTTGTAATTATTTCCTTCAGCTTCAGTTCATTTGGCGTCAAAACTGTAAAAAAAATAATATTATTTTCAAAATTAAATATCCTGCTAACCGAATTTTACCTATGGCCATCTTTGCGCAACTAGAGGCGAGATCAGGAACAGGACAGACAGCTGTATGTGGTCCTCAGAGGTACAGGGGTGTTAAACCTTAAATTCCCAACTTTGCTTAAAAATAAATAAAAACCTATTTATAAGAATGTAAATGAAACCCTTTCATATAATGTTCCACTTTAAAGTCGTACATTTTGCAATTGCATTGCATTATTTAAAACTATAGTCATTTCAAGTTAATAGCATAAGTAGATACTGTAATAAGCAGGTGTGACAGACATACAGACTTAGTCATAATAATAAAATATAAGTATTGCTTTTTTACATTTTTGGTACAAAACCTTAACAATTATATTATTATGTTAGTTTCAACCGATAGACTTCCACTCCACAGCTCGGTGAAGGTGAAGCAAAACATTATGAGGAACCTACATGTCTGCTAATCCGCACTTAGCACTCTGCATCCAATCCGTCGTCCGTCCGTCTGTCTGTCAGTCTGTCACCAGACTGTATCTCATGAACTGTGATAGTAAGAGAGTTGAAATTTTCACAGATGTATTTTTGTTGCTGCTATAGCAACAAATACTAAAAAACAGAATAAAATAAATATTTAAGGGGGCTCCCATTCAACAGACATGATTGTTTTGCCGATATTATAGATACTGGTACGGAACCGTTCGTACGCGAGTCTGACTCGCACTTGGCCGGTTTTTTTGACTTTGCTAAGTAACTTATCGACAGATTACATTACAGATAGTAGAGTGATTAGGTATTACTTGAATTCAGCCGTTAATAAAATAAACAATCAAAACATTTACCTTGTCCGTGTATAACAAAGCAATTTGACATCTTGATATTTAGGTACATACTTATACTTAAATATGAAAATGAGTCCAAAATCTCTAAAACTGTTTGTGCACTGAACTTAACACTAAATAGGTACTTAAATTTAATAAAAGAAGTCCGAAATCTTTAAAACAGTTTGTGTAATGTACATATTCGTCCAAGTTTGTGCACTGAATTTAACCCTACGTACTTAATATAAAACGTAGTTCAAAATCTCTAAAACAATTGGTGCGCTGAACACTTTTGAGGATAGTTCAACTCGACGCGAATTAGCAATGAAATCACATGAAATCACATGAAATCACACCAAAATTATTAGAAAAATAATCACGGATTAAATGACAGCAGATACAAAAACAAATGGCGGCATGGGCGGCAACCATAGAGTCAGAACACTATAAGGCTAAGCGCGCATAGCGAAAATAAATCGTTGCGAAAAAAATCGCAAATCTGTGAACCATCAAAATACATTATCATCCACGCACTGCGAAGAAAAATCGCATGCGATTAATATTCGTTACTGCGGTGCGATGCGAATTTGATAATAATCAAAGAACTTCCTGTTATATGCACGAAGATCATTATAATAATATCGTTCGTAAAAAAGCCTTTTAGAGGCCTTAATGCTGTTAAAGGATGGACCCAGTATTTTTTTTTTTTTTGTATTTTTCTTCTTCAAATTCCTTTTATGTAATATTAAGTAGTAAATAATTATGCATATTTTCTTTTTTAAATCCATATTTAAATGTTCACTCTATTTGATATAATTTATTAAATGTTCTTCACGTCTTGTTTTCATGGTGGTACAGTAGGTATTCACTGATTTCGGCTCCCTGTCTTTCGTGGTATGCAAATAAATCGTGGTGCGCGTAGGAATAATAATATTGCGATTAAATTTTGCATTGAACATGTGGACAAAAAACGCATCGCAGTGCGCGCTTAGCCTTACTCCTACCGGACAATGGCGGCAGTGGCGATTATGACAATGTGGCCACTAAAAAAATTAATTGAATTTTTAAATGTAGCAACACTTGCAAATAAGAATGTCTATGACCACTAGTTGGCGCTAGTTATTATAGTCCGAAGAGATTTCTTCGAAGACGACATAGCATGATATAACATGATATACATGATATACATATATAGAAATGTATGAATAGTGAGCGCTCACGTCGCGCGATACTTTGCATACAATCGCACGGCACTAGTGTGCGCGGTCGCGTACCGCAAAATCTATTGTGGGCTTCAATGTTGAATGCTTCAAAGAATTATTACAAATTGCACACACAAGCACTCTGACATTGTGCCGTGCAACTCCGCGTTGCGTGTTTAAGCCTTAATTAAACCTTAAACTTGGCTTCAAGTGTAACCGCGATCTCATAAGTTTTTGATACTACCCGATTTTACTGTCCAATGACTAAAGGAGGATTTCAATGAAATGACTTGTTTTCTAGGAAAAGAAGAGATGGTGAAGCTGTCACAAGGCATGCAGCAGTTGCTCGTACGAGCGCTAGAGCGGCCGGAGCTACTCGCCGCGTTCGTAGAAGCTGGCGGGCTCGAATTGGCCCTCGACAAACTTGCGGCCTGCCATCAGGTCAGTTGCAAACAAACATCTAGGGAAATGTGCTGTCTTTTGGAGTTGTGGCATGCCAATTCGGTTTTAGAACATTTCAAATCTATTTTTGGCATCCTTCGCGTGATTGGCCCATCGTCGCGCCCACAGACCACACTAAGCCTTGAATTCTCTGTGCGTTGCACCATACCAACACAGTAATCGTGTGTGGTTGATGTAAAAATCAATACATCTATAAAGAAAAATCCTGACTCACTGACTGATTCATCAATGCCCAGCATAAATCCCTTACATCTAGAAAGTTGAATCTTAAAAGAATCAACAAGACCGGATTTTTCGAAATTGGGGTAGTGAATAAATAGGAATATTTTCGTTTTATGACTGAAGCGGGAACTGAGTAAAACCGTGCCGAGTCAGCTAGTTTCTTACAAAAATATTAATATTCACTTAATATGGGTTTTGGTCGACGTTTTTTCACCATATCTTATGAGTATTTTCAATCCTTGATCGTAAACTAAACGAGTAAACGCTATGTTCAGTAGCCGGCAAGAAATATTGTACATCGACCTTTGAAATCAAATTGCGGCTTTGTAGAGCGTTATATTGTCTCTGTCACTCATACCTGTGACGTTTTGTCGGTCTCAACGACAGAGAACGCTCTACGAAACTCCTATTTCTTTCTAAACGTAAATCTATACTTATAATAAAACTGTAATGTACAATATTTCCTGCCGGGCACTGTAATATGTTTCATTATCTTTACCAACAGGCGGGTCCAAGCAGCAACCAAGGATTAGTGTCATCTCTAATGAATCATCTAAAGTTGCCGCCACAGTTAGTCAATTTGTCCACACCTGCCTCCGGTAGCAAGAAAAGCCAACCGCCCGTCATTGAAGCTGCGAATGGCCTCATTAATATTGCTCCGCTATGTAAGTTATAAAATATATTATAGTACAGTACGCGGCCGAAAGTGACATCAGCGTTTAGAATGACATTTCATTTTTGTAGAGCGTTGTCACCATCGGACATTAGAAAAAGCTAATGGGCTGCTTTAGTTTGTAGAGCGTCGTCTCTGTCACTCACGCACGTCGCCCCGCACCGGTTTAGCGCGGGGGCTGTGCGGGTGTGCAGTGTGTTGCCTCCCCGATTGCCATCTCGACCTGTCGCGGACTATATTGTCAGTCTCCACGACAGAGGCCGCTTTACGGAAACATAGCTGCCGATTAACTCTTTCTGAAGTTCGATGTGTAATCTTTTTGCTGGGTACTATATACTACTTTCTCCCAGCACAGGATATTGACCAGCGTTATTGTTTTCTGTAGGTACGGTGTCGTGCGGCAACCCAACTGCGCAAGCTGCGGACGTGTTGCTAGGCGGCAGCGGCGCTAGTGGCGCGTGCGCAGCGCGACGGGTGCGCGCCGCCGCCTGGTCCTACCACTTCTTCAGCGCCGACGACTCGTCGCTAGCACTCACCATCACCCTGCCGTACGCCGCTGCGCTACATGAAGTACATTTACAGCCGCACCTCACCAGCCTTGCGAGTAAGTACCCGCGACTTATGATGCGGTACAAAATCAAAGTCAAATCATTCATTCATATTGGGTACTATTTTACACTTTGATTGTCAATTGTTGAATCTATACTACTATTATAAAGAGGTAAAGTTTGTAAGTTTGTTTGTAGGAAGTAATCTCTGGAACTACTGAACTGATTTTAAAAATGATTTCACCAGTAGAAAACTACATTATTCCTGAGTGACATAGGCTATATTTAATTTTCAAAAAAAATTGAGATCTTTACGAAAATTTTAATAGAATACAATAAAATAAAATAAAATAACAATGGGGCCGATTCTCTTGTACACAATCTCTAAACTAAACTAAATTAACAGGTCTAAATTTAGTGCCATCCTTTTCCGCAAGCAACATTATGAAAGGGATAGCAATAGATTTAGACGTGCCATTTTAGTTTAGTTTAGAGATTGTGTACAATGGAATTAGCCACATTGTAGGGGTGAAATAATTACGTAAACTTAAAACCAAAGCTACGAGGGTTTCAAACGCGCCCAGGTTTACAATATACATTGCTGCTGATGCCATCCAAAAAGCGCCAACGAAGCGATTCGTTAAACATCATTGTTCGTTTTCTATCTATGATACAGGTAAGTGTTCATTATTGTGTTTTTTATCCATCCATGGTTTTGAATCGTCAAGTGAATTTACGACTGGTTCAAATGCCCTTCCTACCGAGAAGAACCAGCAAGAAACTTGGTGGCTGAAAAACAGAAAACAACCTTACTATAAATGACTATATAGGTCTTTGAATTACGTGAATTGTTTTCCACAGCGTGCCCAGGTGCGGTTGGAGTAGAAGCCGGCTGTGGGGGTACCGTGGCGCCGCTTGGTGCGCCGCAAAACACGGCCGGCATGACCTTCATCCGGCTGGCTCTAGCTCGGCCCGTCGTCGTCACAACCGTCACGTTACGTCTCTACAAACCTCGCGACAGCTCCAACATGGGCCTGCTGCAGTTGCGCCTGCTGGCCGGACCTGCCTTCGCTGCTTCTCCAGACCAGCAAGAGAAACACGAGTGAGTCAAAAATTCCTACTTGCTTTTCAACAAGTAAAGATATCCGATTCGAAAGGAACACAAACAAGAAATCAGGCTCAAGAGACGATGAACATCGTCACAACTATTATTTTAGGCCTTTAAAAGTCTCGTGATAGCTTTAACATGGGCCTTCTGCAGTTGCGGCTGCTGGTCGGACCTGCATTGTTCAAAATAAGGATATCCGGCTCAAAGGACCAAAAACTAGAGTTGATCTTGATGGGCTCTACTCGGTATTTAGCAAAACGGGCGATTTGAACTTAATCCGGCTGGTGTTTGCTTGACCTGCTTAGGTTTGAATCTGTTTTTTTTTATATTATATAGCTATTATTTATTTTATTAACACATTATCCAGAATTAGATACGCGTATTGCCGGCGTCGTCTGTCTTTCCTTAGTAAAGTTGATCAGCCATTATACGTAGTTGCTTATGCGTCGTACTAAGGGACAACGGGACGCAATTGGATGTTGGACTAAAAAAATTCTGAAAATGTTCCAACCCACAATCCAGTCATTGGGTTTTATTTGTTTGTCAGAAACCGATGGGCGCGTATAGTGTGGGAGTGCACGCGAACTCGGCTGGAGACCAACCGATGGGTAGCGCTGGGCAGTGCGGGCGCGGTCAGTGCGCTGTGTGCGTGCGTGGTGGCGGGTGGCAGTGCGGCGCAGTACGCACACCGCGCGCTACTAGCCGCCGCGCGCGCCTCGCCCGCTCTGCGCGACCCGCTCGTCACTGCACTATTGAGCATGGATGCGCACGCTCACGCCCACGGTACGTAACTCCTACGATTATGCGTTATGTACGTACGTGCGTGTCAAGTTACTTTTATAAATAGCAACGTTAATATTGCAAAAAATAGTTTCATCTTCACCTCACTAGATAGTGTCAAGGCGCCTGCCAAGTTGCCTGGTATTCTTAAAACACTCATTGTTCTATGCCCTTATGAGATCTCTTATGAGAGAAAGATATAAGAAATAAGAGTTTATGCAATAGAAAGAGGGGTTTATTTTTTAGGCTGCACTGCTGTGTGAGCTGAATTGTACTTTATTGCGCCGTAACAAGAATATTAGTGAAGTGAGTTTTCTGTACGTGTAAACTATTAGTATTCAGTGCTAATAGTGAGTTTATGCTTCACCCATGCAGCATTCCAGCCGTCTGGCGCGGGTGGAGGCGCGGGCGGCCGCTGGGCGGGCAGCATGGGCGGCGTGTGTGCGCTGGCGGCTGCGCTGTGCCGCTGGTGCCCCGCGGGCAGCGTGCACGCCTACGTGCGCTGGCTGGCCGCAGCCGCCGAGCGCGCACTGCGTGACCGCGCGCCGCCCTCCGCCGCGCTCGTTCACACGCTCGCTGCGGTGAGTGTGAACCGAAATTTATACAAACTTGAGAAAACTTTGTAATGAATATTCCGATATTGTAGTGTTGAAAGATGAGTGACTAAATGATGCCCGCGACTTTGCTCGCGTGGCCATAGGTTTTTCAAAATCCCGCGGGAACTTTGATTTTCTAAGGTAAAAAGTAGCCTACGTCCTTCCCGAAATGTAAGCTAACTCTGTACCAAATTTCAACATTTCATTTAAACTGTTGGGTCGTGAAAAGCTAGCAGACAGACAGACAGACACACTTTCGCATTTATAATATTAGTATGGATAAAAGGCGATATAGGAGAAAGTTAAAACTTAGCTTCAGTTGTTAGTCATGATTTCCAATGTTTGACCAAATATATTTAATTTGCAGGTATTATGGACACTCAAAGAAGAACGACTTTTGGACCATTTAGAGGAAATGATAACAGATGGCTTGTTCGAATTAGTTTACGCTTGGGTAGAAGATGTTCCAGAAAAGAATCTACTGAAGAAAGCTCTAGACGCAGGTAAAGCAGCGCCATAATATAGCAAATACTGGTATCACGATGCTAACACATTACTGTTGTGGTGTCTTGACTGTTGACGCAATAAAAAGCAATCGAATCATTTTGTAAGAAAATATTCACATGAGACGTTCGTACCTCCGCTATGGCGCGCTGACGCTCGAGGCGTGCACCGTTTGGATAGTTAAATGAAGGGATAAATATTCAAAAGACGCTAAATGGGGATCCACACTACCAATTTATCCCGATAGGTGGGGGCATAATCGAACCGGCCATAGAGTCAGTTATCATCTGTAGAACCAGCTGGTCGATTGCGGCAAAACTGCATCAATCATTATTACAATCTGAATCATTGCAATTGGCTGAATTTATGGTATTCAACAATCGTTGTAGCCAATAGTGAGCTAGCATCAACCAATCAGAGGTGATTGCGATCGTGATATTGTAGCTGTCATTCTACCGCAATTTGCTTCCAGTTATCATACTTGTATAAATAATTTACGAAACAATCGTATATTGTATCGATATCAACAATTCTTAGCAAAGCTAGCAAACAAACAATGGTGATTTTAATTGACATTGGCCGGACCTCTCGTGGCGCCCTTTGAGATCAGTTGTCCCTGTTGATCCCCATTGTCGACATACTAACAAAGCAATGTGTTTTCTCCTATGTATTATATTTTGCTGACATCTGTACAAAAAAAAAACCGTACAAGTATAACAGAAATGACCTGTTGTCCTTTCTGTTTCAGTATTATGTTCAATGTGCTATATAAGGCCGGAGTTGTTCAGGCTTCTATTGGAACAGATGGAAATCCCCATGGACACAGATGAGAGGTGAGTAGCTTCAAATTGAACGTAAACTACGTTCCGTAGCTAAAATACAGTGAAGTAAAATATGGCCTTAATTTTCTGGAATTTGAATGACTGAAATTGATTCTACTGTTTAGGCTGTTTGCACTATTGGTGAGAGTATGTTGGTAGAAAGTAGAAACTCACTCAGTTTTCACGACTTTGCTTCTTGAACCCTTTTCGTCTAAAGTTAGTATGTTTCTTAACCTAAATGACGTCATCCTTCTTCTCTTGCTTTGTGGCTTTCGTAGTGCCAAACCAGCACAATACACTTCCCCAGTGCCATGTAGCTTAAAGGAGGCAGAGGACACCCTATTAAGAATTTCACACATATTTCCAGTGCAAAGACAACCTGGCACTTGTTTTTATTTTTTTTGGGATAAAAATTATTTTGCAGCTCTTAAATTTTTGAAGAACGCGAAGGACTATAAAGTATAAAAAACGACAAATAAACAAAAATGAAAATTTTCAGCATGGAAGGCCTAACAGATGACACTAAGGTGCGTCGTCCGATGCAAGCGTCCACATCGCGAGAGAGTATGGGGGCGTGGGTGGACTGTGGTGTCGTGAAGCGGTTGCGCGGCGGACAACTGCGCACCATAGCGGCGGCTGCCATGTCGCCCGCGGCCACTCTGACGCTGCTGCACTGCCCCTTACCCGCTGCTCTAGTGCGCGCCGTGGCAGGTCAGAACCATCAAAGTGAAGGACGTTGCGTCAAGTAGTACAAAAATCTTACCAAAAGACAGTGTCTAAACGCGGAGTACTTTGCAAATAATGAAGAAACCCTAACTTTTTCTACTATTTGAATCGTATCTCAGAAACGGTGAATCTTAGGAGAAAAAGTTTCAAGACAATCTTTATGGATAATTGTATGATCTACAATTTGGCCTTACCTATTTTCATGATAAAACTTACCGTTTGACTGAAAAACGCAAAAACCTATATTTTCGAACTTTAACCTTGAATATTTTTTTAAACGTCGGATCAAAGGGGGACTTTTCACATTTCATTTATAATTATGTTCCGAACATTCGTACAAGTTTTCTGCTCTATGCGAATTAATGTAACATTACCCCTATTTTTTGTCCTAAATTGACTAGGCTTATATTTTATTTTTGTAACCATACAGTTTTCTTGCAGATTTTGCAGAGGCAAAATTGGAATCGATAATGGGTCAAACAGGATCGCAAGAGGATGTCCACATGGCTGACTCCGACAGCAAAGAATATAAGCGATTAAAAGGTAAGTAAGGATTAAAAGGAACATATACACACACACATTATAGTACCCACTTATAAAATCCTAAAATTTTTAAACAGTAGTTTTGTTTGTTTTAGGTGTAGTAATTTGATGTTTGTTAATTTTTTGTTTGTAACATCCACCTTAAAAATGCTTTACAATCTCTACATTGAATATCGCTTGCACACTATGAATTGCATAGTCTATTTTCGCTTGCATACATTGCATAGTTATAAAAGTCGTAGCCTCCGTGAAATTATGATTTACTGGTAAAAGTTGTTACCAAAAATGGTAAATCAATTTAGTGGTCGACTATACAATAAACTATTGTGTACTTATTGCTTTACAAAATTTTATCGTGAACTTATATTATGAAGAATCGCTCAAAATATACACTTTTTGAGCTTCTTTTACTAGTATTTTCGATGAGTTACTGAAATATTAAGAGGCAATGAATGTGTACAGATTTGCCATCTATGAAGAGTATCTGCGACGTGGTGGAGTGGGCGCGTCTCGTATGTGCAGAGCGGCGCGTCAAGGAGTGGCTGGGCGGCGCGGGCGCGGTGTTCTGGCGCCCGCTGCTCCGGCTGCTGTGCCATCCGCGGCCTCAGCACAGGCAAGTCTTCATAAATAGTCATTGGCACAACAGATCTGCCTTCGATGAAGAGCCAGTCTGCCACTGCCGCGCAGCGACTTGTTGCTGTGCTCGTATGACGTTCCCTACATTTTCACAGTGTATTTGTCGCGACGCAAATACCGCGACACGCTTGACTTGAAAGTTCACATTTAAGCTAACGGCGCATGAAACGATACCCTGCCTAATCTGAACGTGTATGGATGATTGTTTTTTTTTTGTTGTATACCATTATAAAAAAAGAAAGACAACTAACATAAAATAGAAGTACAATTAGCGGCCTTATCTTATTTGGCGGCGGGTTTATCTAACCTAAATATTGAATTGCCGTGTTTTTTGTAATTGGCTGAACGCTTATGAGTTGTAATAATTGCAGTACATGGCAAGAGAGCGCCCAGTACGCCCAGCTGGAAGAGAACACGATACGGTTGTTTGCTGAACTGACGGTGTGCCATACTGCCAACCAGAAGCTATTCGCTTCTACACTACACAGTATTCTAGAGTCCATGCAATATACCGGTGAGTTAATTTTTTTTGACTTTTACATAATATTAATTATTTTCTAATTTTCTACTCGTAACAGGGTGCATTGGGGTATGTTACGTAAAGACAGAATCTTTCAAATAGTGTGTTTAATTTGGGTAAGTGTGCGTTTCCACTGAAGTAAATCTGAGTGGAGTCGTTCAGCTATTGTTTAGTCGTAGTGTCCACGCTTGCGTTCCAGCCTCGGCTTCAATCGAAACTCACATGAAACCCTAACATGAAATGCTAGTTGTGAGGAAAAATGTTATACTCTTCTCTAAGCCGCCTCATATGCCTGATATCATTACTTTTCTAAGGGTTATTGTTACGCACAGGTCCAGAAGGTCTATCTGGCTTCACACGGGCCCTCATCCTGCGACTAGTGTTGTCGGGCGAGCGCGCTACAGTCGCGCTGCGCTGGGCCGGCGGAGTCGGCGCGGCGGCGGGCACGGGCAGCCCAGCCCTCCCCCCGCACGCCGCCCCGCCCCACCCCGCCTCCGCACACCACACGCTGCACCTGCCCCTGCACACCACGGTGCGGGTGCTACTGCAGGAACATAGACCGCAAGGTATGTAATAGTGCAGAAGATGTATATTCCAGTCAGTATTTTGACAACATTTAATTAGATCATGTACCGCGAGAAAACATTCATAACTTTTTCTTGTTAAGATGCCTTGACCATTAATGAAAAACTAATCAATCAATCATTAACAACCAAATCCTTACTCCTCTAGTGCCATTGTTCGAAGAAGCATCCCGGTTGTGCGCCAGCAGCAGTTCAGGCTTCAACGGCGCGGGCAGTTCCGGCACCATGCTCCGCAGCGCGTCAGACCCCGCCATCCTCACAGTGGCAGAAGCGTGGGAGCTGTCCCTCGCCGCCGCCAGCGCGTCCAAGGACAAACGCGTCAAAGATGTGAAGAACAGCTCACTCAAACAGCAGGGCAACAAGAAGAGGCAGACCAAAACTAGCAACGACACCAATACACTATCCGTTAGTGATGGTAAGTGTTCCTACTTCAAAAAATAGATTTCATTTATGCCATATTAGTCGTTGTAGTCAACAAACTACAATTGTTTTAGACATCATCGAGTCAACGATAAGGGTGCAAGTAGACGGGTTGGAGGGCTTCATACCGCCCAGCACGACACTCGCACAGCTCACCGCTGCCGTGCCGCACGTGTTCGGCCCACATCTTACGCTCAATTTGCATCTCAATACCAGTGGGGGTATGTATGACGTCATTAACGATTTATGAGACTCAATAGGTCAACTGTTTAGAAGCGGACTAAATTCCGAAAGGTCGGCGGTTTAAACTCCACCCGTTGCACTATTGTCCTGACCACTCCTGGCACAAGCTTTACGCTTAGGGGAAAGGGGAATATCGTGATTAACGTGGCTAATATTCTTTAAAACAGAAAAACTGAAGTTCTGCCGCCGTACTGTGTCGATCGTAATTACCCCTGACTGGCTGGAACAGTTGCAGCAAGAATAACACATAATAAGCTAAAAACAACTAGCGATTTATTAGAATAGAATTGAAATATTTTTATTCAAATAAACTTTACAAGTACTTTTGAATCATCAAATGCTACCTTAGCAATGCTAACCAGTAACCTTAAAGTTTTATCCATTCCAAAATAACCCAACGCGCCTAAAAAAGTTTTCACTTCAATAATTGAACCAAGTAATAGGGCATGAGTAGCGCTGCCATTATTGTAGGGGTTGTAAGGTAGACAATGTTCACCAGACACATGGACGGGTCCGATGTGGGAGGGCGGCAGTGAGGCGGGCACGTCGAGCGGCACGTGCGCGGGCGGCACGGTACTGCGCGAGTTCGGCGCGTGCGGCGGCCTGGCGCTAGTGGCCGCGCGGTTACCGCGACCGCACGCCGCGCCCGCGCCTCCCCCTGCGCCCGCGCAGCATCACGACCTCGACTGGGTCAAGCTGGATGACGCTTATGAGGTTAGTGGTCGACAACGTTTATGAAAAGAAGCTCAATATGTTCTTTAAGTTATTTTCCTTCTTGTAGAATAGGTACACAAACTATACTGTGTCGGATAATTTCCTCCTAAATCTTTAAACTAGAATAGAATAGAATAGAATGTTTTTTAGAATATAATGTTTTTTTTATTCATGTAAACTTTTTAAAAGTGCTTATGAATAGTCAGGTTTAATTTACCACTGGTTCGGAATGCCGTTCCTACCGAGAAGAACCAGCAAGAAACTCGGCGGTTGCTCTTTTTAATTTTTCAATTTACAATGTTATTATACCGTACTATACAAGCCATTGCAGCCCCGTGCATTGCTGGAGCGAGTCAAATCCAAGCTTTTTTATCGTTTACATAGTCTGCGACTGTATAATATGCTTTTTTTAGGAGCATACTTTTAACACATTTTTTAAACTTGTGTAAAGGCAAGTCTAAAATTGCTTGTGGAATTTTATTATAAAATATTACACTCATTCCCACAAATGACTTTCGCACCTTCCAGAGGCGGAGCGCAGGAGTAGCTAGCTTATTTTTGTTTCTAGTTTGCCTATCATGGAGATCACTGATTTTTTTGTAACTGTGAATGTTTTGTCGTACAAAAATTATATTATTGTAAATAACTTATAAAAGAAAAAGGTGACTGTCTGACTGGTCTATCAACGCACAGCTGAAACTACTGGACGGATTGGGCTGAAATTTGGCATGCAAGATAGCTATTATGACGTAGGCATCCGCTAAGAAAGAATTTTTGAAAATTCAACCCCTAAATGGTTTGAAATTTATGTTGTCCACGCGGACGAAGTCGCGGGCATAGGCTAGTCTACACTAATATTATAAAGAGGAAAACTTTGTGTGTTTGTTTGTTTGTTTGTTTGTTTGTTTGTTTGTTTGTTTGTACTGAATAGGCTCAAAAACTACTGGACCGATTTTAAAAATTCTTTCACCATTCGAAAGCTACATTATCCACGAGTAACATAGGCTATATTTTATTTTGGAAAAAATAGGGTTCCGTAAGATATTTGGGTTTTTCGGACACAAGGTGTAAAAAATCAACCAGAAAAGTTACTTATTTTGCGTACGCTGCCTAAACTATAAAAGATAGAACCATAAAATGTTTTAATTAATTGTAGATCTTATAAATCTACACTAATATTATAAAGAGGAAAACTTTGTTTGTTTGTTTGTTTGTTTGTTTGTACTGTATAGGCTCAAAAACTACTGGACCGATTTTAAAAATTCTTTCACCATTCGAAAGCTACATTATCCACGAGTAACATAGGCTATATTTATATTTTATTTTGGAAAAAAAATAGGGTTCCGTAAGATATTTGGGTTTTTCGGACACAAGGTGTAAAAAATCAACCAGAAAAGTTACTTATTTTGCGTACGCTGCCTAAACTATAAAAGATAGAACCATAAAATGTTTTAATTAATTGTAGATCTTATAAATATCTACAAAAAAGTCCGCGACACACTATACCCATGTATGTCGAGTGAGGCACAGCAACCATTTTTTTATTTAAAAATCTTGAATTTTTTTTGGACTACATTTAAACGCGTTTATTTTACTCATGCTATTAATCCTTATCAAAATAAATGATTTCATCACTAAGAACAGTAAGAACAGTTTATGGAGATAATATTTGGTCTTTGAATGATTAAAATTGGACGTTTGGTTTTGAAGTTATGGCGAAATTAAAATATTACGATTTCTGCTGCACGGCCCGTTGCGAAGTGGGCGTCACCAAGGCGGGGGTGCGCGTGCGGGAGGGGAGTTTAGATCTATGAGTAAGGTACCCGCGCGGCTCAGTCGCGAGGTCGGCTCTCTATTTCGTGCGATTTTTTTTAGATTTCGTTCTTAAAACTACACCTACGCAAAAGTTCTTATGTATTTCAGGATTATTATGTATTTCAGGATTTTCGGAAATTCAACCCCCACCTCGATTTTCTAAATTCCACCCGAGCGAAGCCGGGGCGGGTCAGCTAGTACCAGAATAAAATAGAGCTCGTAAAGCCGTCGTTCTCATGCCTGATCTCTCTCCAGTCGTGCCGTGCCGCGTTAGATATAGTTGATCTGGAGATTGTGAAACAGGCCCTATAAGCCTACTGTATTTTTTGAGCAGGAGGTGGTAGAGATGGGTGTGACGTCAGCCGGCACGGTGGGTGGCAGCAGCGCGGGCAGCGAGGAGGCGAGCGGCTGCGCGGGCGTTCCAGCGCACGCTCTGCTGGCGCTGGCGCTGCTGTTGAAGCTGCCGGGCTACGCGGCCGCGCTGCTGGACGAAGGAGCACGCGCCGTGCATCTGTTGCGCCTGCTGCTTGGCGTGGCGCACGATGAGGATGGACGTGAGTTGTGGTTATCCCTACTTAAAGCCTTTTTTCTTACTGCATCGGATACATCTGAAAGTAGCCGTGGTACTATGTGTATGAGGGGTTTAATTTTCTGAAGCTGAGAAAATCTTATCTCTGTTTAGAGATAAGCATTTCCGATGTAACTTAATTTATTATTACTTTGTAACTACAATTTTTGGTACATGAATAATAAAAATAAAATAAAATAAAAATCTGCAATTTAGAGCTTTGTTCACGGACCGAATTAACCACTGTGTTTCTTGTTGAGCTGCAAACCGAGTCTGATCTGAATCCTCAAATAAAAATACGTAAAAAAAATCTGTAGAATACAGTTTAAAAATCCACATCTAGATTCGATCCGAGTTTTCTAGATATGAAATTCTTCGGATTCGGCAATCCAATGACCCAGTGCGTAAAAAGCCTTGTATTTTACCTTATGTAAAAGTCCTGATATCAGATGAAAGAGGAGAAAATGCTGAGTTCAGAAATATGAAATATACCAAGCGACAGAAAAACATTTTTTCTATACTTCAGCGTTTATTAAGAAGAGTTGTCGGGATTTAATTTTGAACTTTATTTACAGGTAACATAGTGGTGGGTGGCGGTGCCGGCGGCGGCAACACTGCGTCGCTGGGCACGCTGCCGTTCCGCGTGGTGGCGCAACTGCTGGAGGCCGCGCCTCGCGCCTCGCCCGCGGGCCGCTCGCTGCGCCTGGCACTTCTACAGCTGGGCGCTGTGCGGCTCGTGCTCGCCTGCCTCGCGGTGTTCACGCACCATCGACCCACTGCACAGGTACAATCTCTTTCGTCGGCATTGCTGAGGGTCGTGACCCCTTTTCATTAATCACTTAATGGTATTGGGATAATAGTGCGGTGGGGTTCTGCTCCTAAATCCTTCCGCATATAACTCTACTAAAAAAACGAGACTTCGACATTACCATTTTTACAGTCATTATATGGTGTTGATGATGATAACCGGGACCCAATAGGTTAGCGTGCTCCAGTTTTTTTTTTACTTTTGTGTGTCGCTGGTTTGGATACTCTTGAGCACTGAATTTTAACTAGTTTTGTAGGCTTTTGCACAGCTGGGTTTCTGTTTTATTTAATAATAATTTTTTATACTTGCTTTAAGATTTACTTATTGAATTTTAGAGTAATTTTGCTCAAGAAACTGATCTTAAACCAAACAGAACAGCCAGAATTCAAACGGTTCAAGCAAGGAGGGAAAAGAGGCGCGCGAGGAAAAAGCGCAGTTGTATTGGGCCAAGGGTACAGGGTTCGGCACCGGCTCCACGCAGCAGAGCTGGAACGTCGAACAGGCGCTGGTCAGGCAACGCATTGAGGAAGAACACGTCACAGTATTGCTGCAGGTATGTTTATGAAGAATGAATAGTTATATTCATGCAAAGAAAGGCAAGTGGAGAATTCTCTGCTAAAACTTCAGTCATTCATTTGCAGAACCCTTTTTTATCTCTGTTCACACTAAAACTTTGTGTATTTTGTACTCAGGTATTAGTATCGTATATGAACCCCGGTGAGAAATGGCCACCAGAAGAGGGCTCGCAGGAGGAGGGGGAGGAAGGCGAAGAAAGCGAAGAGGGTGACGCTCACGAACTACCTTCGGAGTTTATCGACCTGGTGGCCGCTAGCTCGCTTGTGCCCGCTATCTGCTCATACCTTAGGAACGACTCAGGTGGGTACTTGCAAGTGGCAAAATTATACGTAACGGGCAACGGCCGTTTCACAATATATGTGGTGCGACATCGCATCGTAAAATTCCACGCCATCGCACAACGCATCGTAGGAATTCAGGGAATTACACTTTTCCTGCCAAAACTTTCAGGGTTTGGTGGTTGACTTAGTCAGTCTGAGCCCAGCGTGCTTTGGAAACGATCTAAATTTACCGAACGTCACCTTGAGTTTAAAAGATACAAGGACTGTTATAGGATAATGTAACATATAGATTTGAATATCATAATCTTAAAAACTTTGACATTTTTGCGTGGACCCACAGTGCTGGACATGTCGAGGCACATCCCTCTGTACGTGTGCGTGCTGCGTGCAGTGCGAGCGTTGCGCGCGCTGCGGTGCCGCCGCCTGGCACCCTCGCTGCGCGCCCTGCCACGGCTGCTGGCCAGCATGAGTCGCACCACCAACTCCTACGCCACCAAGCTCAGGTACGTGTCTATTGGCGCGAGCAAGCCAACGCGTGTGCCAATGGTGTTGGCACATGCATTGGCAATCCTCAGATCATAAGTAACGCTGCTAAAGTGCGTCGTGTAAGTGCGTCATACATAGCTGTATGGAAGTCTAGATTAGGCTAGAGAAATTTTGTTGTGCAACTGTTTATCGTTTTTCTTATCTTTACTAAAAGCGTTGGTCAACAAACAAATTTTAGCATCCCGATTTATGTCATCTAATTCAAAGGTAAAGTTTCAATAGTACGTATAAACGCCATACTGCCTTTATGGAGCGTCATCCGTCATCAGTTTTCCCATCTACTGATAATTTGGGTACCTTTAAATCAAGAGTGAATAGGCATCTTCTAGGCAAGTGCGCTTCACTTGCCAGCATCTCTGATTGCAGCCAGGCGCTAGTCTATAAATTTTAAAAAACCTACGTTAGTATGACATTAGAATAACACGTGTTGTTTGTAGCAACCAAGCCTGTATATACAAAATTTGACTTGTATACGTTTACAGTTTCACACGCAGTACTCCCAAGAAAACAGTAATATGTAATAATGAAATAAATTTTCGCTTACAGAATGAGTAGAAAGAACATATTCGGAAAGATGACCTATAGCCAAAGATTTAGTACTTCAAGTACATCGGAACTGTCCGAAGAGGACGAGGGACTCGCGTTGCTCATTGCCGACATACAGGTAAATTATGATTATCAATTAGGACTCAAAGTGTGCTCTGAGGAGCTGTTTGACTTCATTACACCCTCCTTTTTGTACAACCACACCGCGCGCAATCAAGGGCTAACTTGTAATTGAATTTAAAAACGTATTCTGTGTATAAACGTTAAACTGTAACTAACTTGCATGGGCGTCCGGCAGGCGACGTCCGCGCTGATGTGCCGCGCGGAGGGCGAGGCGGAGGGCGGCGGCGTGGCGCGGCCGCTGCACGGCGCCACGCGCGAGGCGCGCTACATCGATCTCATGCGCACCATGCAGTTTGGTAAGTTCACCATAGCGACCAAACGCCAAAGATACTTGCGGAACAAACCGGTTCACGGTTGTGTCCTCCTTCTTCCTGTCCTTATCCCACGCTGTGTGGGATCGGCACAACATGTCTTCTTCCAGCCGCTTCTGTCATCCGTCAACGCGTTATCCATATATATTTTGAAAAAACAATCCAGGATAAAAGTAACCTATAACTATTTCCGGGATGCTATCTAATAATATCTCTATACCAGATAGATGATGCCCACCAATTTATGATTTTTTTTAATTCGACTGGGAATATGACGGACATAGGCCTCTAGGTAGTTTTCGTCTCGGAAATCAAAGAGTCCCCGGATTCAAGCTATCTCTCTACCAAACGTCCAAACTGGTTAAAAGATGATCTGTGAAAAGCTAGCAGACAGATAGACAGACACTTTCGCATTTTTATAATATTGGCTCATTTTTAAATAAAAGATGACAGACTTGTTTGATTTTATCAAAAAATTTAATCTCTTTATCGTTTTCGAGGGTTAGGGCCCTGATTACAAATAAAATACTAGATATTGTTGATACGATCGCTCCATAATATGTGCAGAAACGTTCGAGATGATGGCGGAGAGCGCGGACGGCGGGTTCCGGTTCACGGTGCCCTACCACTTCGAGGGCACGGTGCGCGCGGCCGGCGAGCGCGCCCACCCCGCGCGCATGAAGCGCCTCGCGCAGGAGGCCGCCACGCTGGCCACCAGCCTGCCGCTCTCCTACTCCTCCTCCGTGTTCGTGCGCACCGACACCGACCGCCTCGACGTCATGAAGGTGACTCACCCACACATTATCCACCAGCATACGGCGTACCCTCGGATCCACAGGCAAAACTGATCTCAGAGGGCGCTACGATAGTTCCGGCCAATGTCAAAATCAACATTATTTGCACAGTGCGACAAGGGTATCTTGGCGCATGGCGAAAATCGGAACTAACGTTCCTTTGTCTAAATTTTTTACTCAGTCTACAGTTTGGCCGGTTCTCTTATGCGCCACCTGTTGGGATAAATTGGCAGTTTGTATCCCCATTCAATCCAATAATTATCAGTCTGTACTATAGATATAAGGCTGGTTTAACCTTAACCCAAATATGTTTGTGTTGTGCAGGTGCTGATCACGGGCCCGTCGGACACGCCGTACGCGAACGGCTGCTTCATCCTGGACGTGTACTTCCCGGCGGAGTACCCCGCCGTGCCCATGCTCATCAACCTGGAGACCACGGGCCGCCACTCCGTGCGCTTCAACCCCAACCTGTACAACGACGGCAAGGTGTGCCTGTCCGTGCTCAACACGTGGCACGGCCGCCCCGAGGAGAAGTGGAACGCGCACACCTCCAGCTTCCTGCAGGTGAGCTGTCGTTGGCTCAAGGGGATGTGTGTAACGCACTGCAACGCTTCAGCAAACTTTGAATTTCTGTTTTTTTTTTTCCATGATTTAGGGGTTAATCTCGTATAGTGTCCGATCGACCCTTCGGCTTCGGCCAAAGCGTCGAAATTGAATGAACTGTTAAATTCGCATGTTCATAATAGCGATTCGCACTGCCAAAGCACAATGGAAGGAGCGATGCGCAAGGGACTGTTCATTGGTTGTAATCTTCTTCTTAATATATAAAACGAAAAGGTGACTGACTGACTGACTGACTGACCTATCAACGCCCAGCTTAAATCACTGGACGGATCAGGCTGAAATTTGGTATGCAGACAGCTATTATGTCGTAGGCATCCGCCAAGAAATGATTTTTAAAATTCAACCCCTAAGGGAGTGAAGTAGGGGTTTGAAATTTGTGTAGTCCACGCGGACGAAGTCGCGAGCATAAGCTAGTGTTTGACGTAGGAGTAATCGAGCTACCTTCTGATCTTACTTTTAAGTGCGAAATGCTTGAAAGGCCACTGTTGTACACAGGTGCTAGTGTCGATCCAGTCGCTGATCCTCGTGCCGGAGCCGTACTTCAACGAGCCGGGCTACGAGCGCAGCCGCGGCACGCGCGTGGGCAACAGCGCCAGTCTGGAGTACAACTCCAACATCTACCAGGCGTGCGTGCGCTGGGCCATGCTCGACCACCTGCGTTCACCCGAGTCCTGCTTCAAGGAGGTACGCCCCTATAGTGCCACTACTACAGCACCACTGCCTCAACCTGAGACGACACGTCGTGCCATTTTTGCCACGTCATAATTTTGCGGTTTTTGCCACGCTCAAAAAGCCTCCAGTCCAAGCTGGGGTAGTGTGGTTGCTGCTCGATTTCTACGCTTTATAGTAAATAGCTTGGTGGTACGGACTTGTCTGTGGAGTAATGAATTTAGCCACGGTCGGAGGTTCTACCAAACCAGACTTGAGACAATTTTTATTATTATTAGTCAATCGGCCTTGGTTTCGCTCGAGTGGAGTTTTGGAAAATCGGTAAGGGGGTGGAATATCTCAAAATCCTAAAACACGTTTTACATCATCTTTAACCGAAAACACAAATACCAAATTTATGAATATAACTCTTTTATTCATACTGTCATTAAATATTTAATTCCCTTGGTGTCAACTTCAGAAAAAGATCCTACTATCATTTCAAGCCTATAACCCGACTTGTTTGGGTTAGGTTATCTTTTGATAGATCAGCCAGTCGGGGCAAGTCTTTTTTTATATGTAAAGATGAATTCAAAATTGGAATTTAAACCGATCCATATTATAAAACTGAATGTCGTACCAGGTGATCCAAACGCACTTTTGGATGAAGCGCAACGAAATAATGCAGACTGTTGCGAACTGGATCACGGAGCTGGAGGGGCAGACGGGCGACGAGCGCACGCAGCGCAGCATACAACTCAACCTCATGGCGCTCAAGGTACTTATAATGCGGAAACTGACTCCTCACTCGCCATTTTAACTCTATGGGTAAACTGTCATGTCAATAGTACGATTCACCTTTAACATAAGGACTAAAGTCGTATTTTTAACATGAAATTTGACACGAATAGTTAAAATGACGCGTGAGGAGTAATTCTTTATGGATTATACTTGCTTACTGAAATGTGGAAGTCAAATATCAAACGTAGTTGCTTATTAGAATCCCTTATTTCTTATTCGTTTTTTCTCCTTCTAACTGACAATCTAGTTTCTTATCGCAAGCTGTGGCAATGACTAAGTGGGTCCACAATACAGCAATAATATGTATTACTTTTTGTCGTTTATTTAAGAGTGATGTCTATTTAAATATAAAAATGGGTCTACAGATCAGTTTGATATTTTCTTAAAAATACGAAGATTCTTTACGGACCATTCTATTGACTGGGCAGCACGTATTGTGTATCACTAAGCGAAAGTCGAGAGAGAAACAACAAAAAAGTAAAAGAGATAGATAATCACGTATAACAATACGCGATACAATACAAAAAGATGTACTTTGTGATGTCTCATGAGTGAGCGAGACAGTACAGCTTCGCTTTCCTTTGGCGCCACACGACCTAACAGCTTTGTTGTTGCAGCGGCATTACGTGAAACTGCAAGAGGAGCTGGCCAAACTGCCCGTGCCGCCCGGCCTAGAGGACCTGGACGAGCCCTTCCAGCTGCCCGCCGTGCCCGAGCCGTCCCCCGCGCCCGCGCCCCCCGTCCCCCTCACACCACTCCCGCCCGCGCCATCCACGCCCGCGCCGCCGCCGCTGCCGCCTTCGGACGAAATCGACCACGACATGGAGAAGATCGTCGCGCAGGTGCTCGACTGAGCCGCGCCCGCACCCGTGGAGCGCACGATACCTCCCGCGGACGCTACACTCGACCCGTTGCTGCGCGGGACTCGGACCACGTGAGACAAGCTTTCCGTGCCGTTCCGTAGTTTTGTACAGTTATCGTCAACCGATAGACGTCCACTACCGGACATGATAGGTCTTTTGTAGGCAATTTCACACCTGTATTCTACCGGCTGCTTGAGACTCGTTTGATGTCTGAATATCTAGTGAGGGACTGCTGACGCACCACTTTGTGGTGCAAATTGGCTTTCCATCACCTTGGAACCCAATGTTTATCGGTTCCTCGAACTCTTAATTAGTATTTACAGTTGGTATTACGAAAAAAGAACTTATCTTGAACCTGCGCAGTGGGTGATTTATCGATTTGGTAGTATGAAGTGAAACGCGACGGCGGGCTGTTTCTGTGCAGTATGATTTACATAGTAGCTATGCGCAGAGATCCCTTCCACTGTCGTTCAGAACTCTTTTTACCTGGCACCAACTGTACGTGTAACTCTTGTACGAATCGTTCGAATCGATGATCCAGACGTGTGTACCGCGCGTTAGCTGATATCAGACTGTCCATTCGAGTCAATGTTTTACTCGAATAATTGTTTCATTTTGTTTTCATTCGACACAGACAAATTGACGGAAATGAACGTTCATCCGATCTTTTTTTCGAACAGTTGTGTACCTCGGAGTTCGATTTGTTATCACTTGATCTAAGAACTGACAACAGAGAAGCAAAGGAATCCCAAAAACAGAAGCGTGTTTCGTTCGTTCGATTTGAGTACTATTGCCGCATACATGGACAATACATTTCATGTCCTTCCGCTACGGGACGCGAGCTAAAATGGCCGAGTTCAAGTGAACGTTCTCTCTGTGTGCAGATTTTTCGTAAGTGAAAGATGCAAATGCCGAAATCCGACATCGTTGGATCGGTACACTAATGAATGTATTCGTCACTTTTGATCTATTTTGTTTTCAGATGTTTTATTTCAAGTGAAAAACATAAATTTAAAAAAAAAACTATCGGTTTGATATCACCTTCACACCGCGAATTGGACGCGTTGCGTGCGGATGACGACGCATTTATCCCTGCGTAAACTTAGACTCGAGACGCGTTTGCGTATTTCGTATTTATTAACCGCGCGCGCGTTAAATAGTTTATTTGTAACAGGATTTCCGTTTTTTTATAAATATTTTTATAAGATGTATACATAGTTTAGTGGACCTTGTTTAGTTTAACGTATTGTGATACTATAAGGGGCTCGCGACCCAGTAAGGTAGATAAGATGTAATATCTGCGGGACGTTGTACAGTAGCTCCGGTAGTCTCCGGCACGTTGTACAGTAGCTCCGGTAGTCTCCGGCACGTTGTACAGTAGCTCCGGTAGTCTCCAGCACGCAGCGTCGAGGGAAGGTCGGTGGACATGTTCGCCCGAGCGACCGCGGCCGACGGACGTCAGTTTTTGCATTTCACGAAGACGAAGTGGCTCATGCTTGTGTTTTTGTCGTATCGGTATAAGTAAGGTACTCTAAATGTGTGCGTTTGCGAGCGCTTTCTCGCTACAGATTGGTCCAACATGCACGCACACTTACGCAATGCCCATGTATACGCTGTGAGCACAAGTAAAGTTCACTCGTCTTCGTGCATTGCAAGAACTGTGCCGTCCCTCCGTCGCGCGGCTTCGCCCGAGCGGCGCTTTTTAACTGTATCTATATTAAATTATAATTTGATGTATATAAATTTTTATTGCCTTTTAATTTTTGTATTTAAGAAATTTTATTATATAATGCGTACCAAATGAGTTTTTACGCGCCATTTTAACTTTATATGGCAATTGGGGCCGATTCAACACAACTTGTACACAATCTCTAAACTTAACTAAAATGACACATCTAAATCTATTGCTATCCCTGTCATAATATTGCTTGCGAAAAAGGATAGCACTAGATTTAGACCTGTTAATTTAGTTTAGTTAAGAGATCGTGTGCAAAAGAATCTGCCCAATTGTCATGTCAAAAGTACCTATTTTAAAGGTGAACCGTACTTTTGACATGACAGTTGACCAATAGAGTTAAAATGGCGCGTGTGAACTCTTTTTGTACGGACTATACATACGTATCGCGATATACTCCTTTTAGGGCACTCCCGCATCGCGCGATGGAGTTAATAAAATATATAAATTAGTACAGTAGTAAATTATGTGCAGGCCTAGCCGATACAGAAAATTTTGTAAAGCCGACTATACAGACCGGTTTCGTTTTTGACTGACGCGGTGCACTCGCACATCCTGATATCGACGGACGAAATTTCAAAATGTACATAAATATATAAAGTCAACATTAGCTCACCCACTGTCTCACTGTACTGTAATAATTAATGTCGGGTAAGTAGGACGTTTACTTTGTTATATACATGACTGTGAATTTCGGGATGTAAATAAAAATTTATGTTATTGCATTTTTTTTGTTTTATTTTCTTCCATCCACTGTTCAAGTTGGTACGAATTGCAAAACAAGTATAGTATGCGACAGGACGAGATGACAATCGGGGAGGGGACACCCCGCACGCCCGGTACGAGTGAGCGCTGGTGACGTGCGAGGCCCCCACCTCATACCCCGATTGCAATCTCAACCAGTCGCGGACTATATCGAAATTGTAAATAAGGAACCTGCGCTACACGTTTATCCATGTTTTTGCGACTGCAAAGTATTGCTTCAACATGTTTTAGTAATTCAATTCGATTGGTCACTAAGTACACCAAAGTTGTGCGTCAGTTCCAGTTTCTGCTTTTCTTGCTGCTTCGCGTGTTGGCGATTGTAACGTTTGAGTGAGGTTTGCCAAATCGCTGCGACTGGCATTCCAGAGCATTCGCTGGTTTAGCTTGCGATACCAAAGGGCTTCCGAGACGGTCAAGCACCTAGTTTTGTTTTGCTTGAGCAAACGGCACTTTTTTCATATCTCGAACACGTAAATGCTTGGACTCAAGCAAAGATCTACGTGCTTGACCGTCTCGGAAGCCCTAAACAAAATATAAATGCGGAGGTTACGGCGATAGGCCGGGATCAGAAGTTATCTAACATTCAGCACTGTTTCTATGCCACATTAGGTATATGCGAATTATTTTTAACAGACTTCCAAAAAGGAGGAGGTTCTCAATTAGTCGGAATCTTTGTTTTCATTCTAATACACCTAAGTACGTAAGGTTTTTTTTGCACTGCATTCGATCCGAAACTGATCTGAAATTTTCGATCCGAAGTAGCCGTACTTTTATGAGCGAAATATACTTCGGACTTGGTTCACGAGCCAAATTAAGTTGGGTACTTAATTATGCAAGCTTGAGCACTTATGCGGGCGGTGGTGGCTGGAGTATGCGCAAGCAGCAACAATTGAAAGGGATGCAGCGTTAAATGGACATCCGAATTCGATCCGAGTTTTTAGAATTGAATTGGTTCGGATTGGGATTGGATGAAGTGCGAAAAGAGCCTTAAATGAAGAGACAAGTAAAGTTTGGTACAGGGGGCAATCTTCGGACCCAATGAGCCGATTCTGAAAATTCTTTCACTGTTTGATAAGGTAGAGGCTATAGCTATATTATCCCCGTGTGCTATTAAAGTTTATGACATAAATTATCGTGAAAAAGCTAGTAGGTAATGTGTATCTAAAGGGCAAAGATAATAAAATACTATGATTTATATTCACTAAATTTTATTGTAGGTATATTTACATGGTCCATTTAAAATTCACATACACTAATAAAATTATTATGACTCACAATAATTATTCTTACTCGTAACACAAGTACCTAATATTATGTTCAGAATTATAAATTAGTTTATACTTATGTAATTTTCAAAAATTTCGCTAGACTTTACTTTTTATTATAATTAAGTATTATAATCTATTTTGTTAATAAAATGGGCGTAGCCAGTTTATTATAATGGGGTGGATGGATAGAGGTACCTACTTCAGTAAAAAATATTTTAGTAAGTAAGTAACTAACCTTTAATAAAATTATTAGATTTTTTTTATTCTTTAGCAAAGCAAGGACAAAAACATGTTTTTTGTTTAATTTATAACTATTTAGAGTTAAGTAAATCAATTTACAATAATTCAAAAAAGACACACGTAGCGTTAGATCAAAATTCTCCTTTTCTGGACCTAGGATCTAAATTTCAGACATTCCAGCAATCTGTTAAAGCTTCGTTCGGATAATGGTAAAATAAGCACTGAGCCAGAGTTAGCCTCTGAAACCTTAGATTGGCTACGTCCATTCTAATTCAAATACTTAGCAGTTAAAATTCAAACCTGTATTATTTATTTTCATAAACTGGTTCTTCAATTTACCAATTGAAACTTTGAATAATTCACAAATAGAAAAACAATATCTCAAAATATTGCTTTAAGGTGGGTATATGTAAGAGTATTTTTCCCGTTATGAAAAGCCTCTATAAGTGAACTAGACAACTCTTTAATATAACATCTATATTAAATCATATACTAATTTCCATCACAGATGGAACTATTTGTGACAGTATTTATTTACACATAATTCTATCTAGGTAGACTGAGGTACGAAGTACCTAACTATTTTAGTCTACCGGTACCTACACACAGTTCTCGTTTTTTTTTTTTAAATAACTTTAATATTGCAATCTTCATTTTATGGCACCATAGTAGTTTACATTTTTTAATATAAACGGTGAGAAATAATTTACTTATGAGTATCATTAACAGTATAATCCATTCAATGAGATTCATTTGAGTATCTTTTTGAGTGCATTATTAAATGAAACGGGGGAGGGGGGGGGGGGAGGTCGGTAATAATTATAAATAATAAATAATTGTTGCACTCACAATCAGACTCTCTTCAATATAGTCAAATCAATTCTAATTGGTAGGTTTGTGAAGTTTAATTAGTATGCGAAGTTCATAGGTGTACATAAATCTAATGGATTATTGCAAATAATAAAGTAGGTAGTCTTAAAACTACTATTGAAGGCGATCGTGATTGCTAGTGCGTTTCTTTTTAAGTTTACCCACCCTCCTCCTTGCCAGCCTATTGCGTAGGTATGCTAGTGGACATGTAGCAAAGTTCAGACAAAATCCTAACTTGACATTGTTTGCTACTAACTTCAGAGACAAAGATAAAAAGCTATATAAGCACTATGCACCCAGAGGTACCTACCCGATATAGTGATGGTATGGGCACATCTTGAATAGGTCTACTACCTACATATTATACCTATTTACTAAATTATTTAAGAAGTAGGATAGTGGCCCCGATTCTCTAGTCTCTGTCTAAACTAAATTTAGAGTATCTGCATCCCTTTCTTTTTACTAATGCTAAAAAAGGAACGGAACATGACTTTCACATTTAAAGACTCTAATTTTAGTGCACAATACAAATTTAAACAGTAGGTTCGCGAGTGCGTGCTAAAATCACGGGTTTTACCATCTAAAAATTAAATTTAGAAATGTCAAACTGCTTCTGTCCTTTTCATATTACAATAGTAAGAAGAGGGTGCGAATACTCTAAAATTAGGTTGTGCTTAGAATCGGTGCCATTGTGTTTAGTATGAATATGACGAGAGGTATTATGCTGAACTATAAACCTACTCTGGGAAGGTGTCATAACTCACAATATTATGTAGGTAGGTAAGGGAAAAAAATTTAGCCTGTGACATTGGTGAATAAATAAGTAGGTAGGTATAGGTATACCTACGCAATACGCCGTCATAAGTTAGTACTTGTGCTGGTTCTCGTATTTATACAATAAATAGTCACTCGGTGAAAATAATTCGAAGTGGTAACTACTTCCTTCGCCACGCCATGTCGGCCTGCATCAGCTCCAGTTCGCTGGGGTCGAGCTGGCCGGCCTCCACGCAGGACTTGCAGCAGAATCTACAACAGATAGAAATAAAACTTTTTTTATTGGGTCATAAACATTATTGGAAACCAATCTGTTCCTCAAGATAGATAAGTGCCTACATCTATCTTGAGTTGACATCCGTATTATGTGAGACTTCAGAAGAGATTCATCCACTCGCATACAACGGTTTCGCTCAACATGTTCACTAGGGTATGGAACACTTTCGCCGTCTGCGGCCGTTACCTGCCACGTAGATTTAGGTAGGTAACTAGAATAGGTACCTTCAAGGTATTGTCTGAATGAAAAATAGGCTGAAATTGTAGAGTGCTCCAACCTCATAGAGCTTATGATTGTTTTTCATCATGCATGATTACCCTTTTATATTATCTTCTGGAGAAACTGACCGACTGAATACAACTTAAACCGCTAGGTCAAGATTCAAGAACCTTGCGATATTGTACCTATTATAGAGAGAGCTTTCGTAGACCCCACTGTAAAGTAATTTTTAAAAATTCTACCCTAGATTATCCAGGGTAGGTGCTAGTCTTGCATACTATAAAATACAATAGCTAGGTACTTACGTGGAGTAGTATTTATGGTGGCAGAACTTGCTCTTCACGATCAAGTTGCAGTTAGCGAAGTACGGACTGTCCTTGCAGTTCGCCGGAATGTATAAGCCTGGTGGTACAAAAAAAAATTAATTACATAATAAATAGTTAAATACTTTGATAGAAAACACTCATACGTAGAAAAACCTAAATAAAAAATAAAGTAGAAAAACTATTTCTAAAAATTAAGTCCTAAGTAGGTATACCTACCTATCTATTGTAGAGGTCGTAGACGGAGAAAAATAATTTGGTAGAGGAAGATATGACGTGGGCGGTGGGAAACGCTCTTGTTAAAAAAATGCTTTTAGTTCCAAATATTATCGTAGGTATATATCTACATCTACCTATTATATTAGTAAAGTTTTAGAAAGTCTATAATATATTATTTTGTGGTAGGAAAATCAGCTTTTTTTAAAGTTTGACAATTACTTAATCTTCCTAATTTCTCGTCATATAGGAAAAAAAATCACTACGCCACAGCCACACACAACATAATGCGTGCTCATGGTACCTAAACGAAAATATTATTAAATCGAGGCACACAATTCTGTGTGGTTTTACAGTAAACATATTCTTTCAAAATACCCGCGACTTCGTCCGCGGTACTCGAATTTTAAAAATCCCCTTGGAAACCTTTTCCAGCATAAAACGTAGCCTGTGTAATAAAATGTAGGTATGTGTTAAGTAATAAGCTATGTCCATATCAAGTTTTAGGCAAATCAGTTAAGTCATTATGGCGTGAAGGAGTAACAAACATACACACATACAACTTTCGCCTTAATAATATTAGTGTGATGCATTTTTGGGTAGTGTTAGTGTGACACACGAGGCGCATTTCATAGTTTACCTTCTACGCTGATCTGCACTGTGGACTGGTCCGAAGTGTACCCATTGTTCGCGTGGCACCCGTACACTCCGCTGTCGTTCGTGTTCGCACGCGTTATCGTCAGCCGCGCCTCTGTCAATCAAAATAGAATAGGTAGGTACAATATAATTCTTCTTGTCCACACGAATACTATTTATTTATTTTATTTTATTTATTTTAAATCTAATTAGAACGGCAGTGCCACTTACACTAACTAGATGATTAATAATAAATTTAAATACGAATAAAGGTACAAGAAAAAAGACATAAAATACATAACGATAAAAGATCAAAGAATTTTGAATATGTACGCTGAGAACATTGAATGACATATTCATGCAATGCTCTCAGCGTATACTATAAGTAGACAAAATATGAATTATATCATGGTACGAACTAATTCGTATCACAGATTCGTATCATGATATCTACCCTACATTTATCTCTACTAGTTACCTACTTCTCTAAAGTCTTTTATAGTTTACGAATTTGTGCTTTACCATTATTTATAGAGGTATTCGTATAGCGACTGCTGTTTTATAAAAAAAGTAAAAAATCATAGGTAGTTTGTTGAAGAAAGAGGAAAATAGTACTTAGCTACGCAATGTCTGCAATTTGGCTATTCAATTAATTTTAATTAAAGAGTTGATTTACCTAGGTATAAATATAATGTTCAACCAATACTTAAAGGTCATTTTGATAACAATTTTAATAATTTACTAAGTAGGTCCGAAAATGATTTTCGGGTTCTGTGCCTCAAAAGGAAAAAAGGAACCTTTATAGGATCACTTCGTTGTCTGTCTGTCGTGTCTGCCAAGAAACCTATAAACATATACTTCCCGTTGACCTAGAATCATGAAATTTGGCACGTAATTTGGTAGGTCTTATGTAGCACAAGTAAATGGAATAATCTGAAAACCATGAATTTGCGGTTCCATCACAAAAAAAATAAAGATTTGTATTCTCGAAATAATTAGTTTACTAAATCACATCACATGACGCCGCTCATCATTAACTTGCAAATTTTTATCATACTGGTTTGAGAATTCTTGTACGAAGGTGCGGAACCCTTTGTGTGCTAGTCCGAATCGCACTTGACCGGTTTTTTTGTGGTAATCATCTTATCAATAATTAACAATCATCGGTACGAGTCTTTCTTTTCTTTATCAGCTTTCTAATTAGTATACCCTGTACAAACATTTCATGCTCATACCTGTCACATAGATCCTGTCGTTAGCCGGTTGGCGCTGGATCTGAATGCCGTCCTTGGTCCAATAGACCTCGGGCACGGGGAAGCCGTCTACGTCGCAAGGCAGGTTGATCTCCGAGCCGGCCGACAGGCGAGTGCGGTCCGTCGTGATGCGAGTCCTAACTGGCACTGTGTACACAATGTAAAGATTTATTTCAGTTACTGAATTACGGGTTTTGGTTATATAGTATATATACTGATCTAAAATAAGTCTAAATATATAAAAGGAAAAGTTGACGTCAGTCAGTCAGGACCTATCTCATCAATGCACAGCTCAAACTACTGGACGGATCGGGTTAAAATTTGGCATGTAGAATAGCTGTTATGACGTAGACATCCGTTAAGAAAGGATTTTTTAAAATTCTCTCCCTAAAGGGGGTAAAATAGGGGTTTGAAATTTGTGTAGTGCACACGGACGAAGTCGCGGGAATAGGCTTAGTATGGAATAATTAAAGGAAGTGTCTAACTCTAGACAACCACAAACTGTCATTTGATTTAAAAATATATTCGACAACAAGTGAAGTTATTCCATTATAGATCGTGTTAAGGAACTAAAAGCTAAATAAAAATCTGGTGGCCAGATATGTTTTATCTACTATCGAACAATCGGTTCAGTCCACGATCGTAACTATTTCGGTTTACTTGTGGCCGTCTAGGGACTCCCACATTTATATGACTTCAATTTTTAATGAGCTGTTTTTGATTCATTTTTAAGGTTCCGCAGTAAATAAGGCATCCTTATAGTTCAGTCCGTCTGTAGGTCTATCCTCATATTATATAAACTGTAGGAGCTGTAAGGTCAAAAGCACCTTTGTTCAAAAAAAAATTGGTTCCCGCTACACAGAGTAGAAACAGGGACGTGTTCAATTTGTATATCTGTTTGCTGTTCAATTTGTATATGCTTATGCCTAATACATGTGCTTATCTTCATAATTTAAATAAATATATTATTTACAAGATAACTCGGTAATAAACATCTAAGTAAGTAACGGCAATTTTAATATAAACATGACTTGATAATGAAACTCTTTGCAGAATTTCTTAGAAGTCAAAAGTTGAAGAGCAATCTCGATAAGAGGAACGAAATTCCCTGAACTGTTTAGGTAGGCATAAATTCATTTATTTTAAATCTTAGTCCATCACAGAGCACGAGCAGGAAAATGAGAACGGTTTAGGACAATAGTCCACCACGTGGGACAAGACTGGCACAGGCAGACTTTACACACCTTTAGAGAACATTATGGAGCACTCTAAGGCATACAGGTTTCCTTACGATGTTTTCATTCACCGTTAGATCAAGTGATATTTAATTGTTTATAACGTACGTAACTCCGAAAAGAACGAGATGCGTGCCAGGGACCAATCAGGGGCACCCAGGGGCTACCACCGCTTTAGGCATAAATACATAAATATTTTTTATTAAATAAAATTGAAATTAGAATTCATCAAACCACATGCAACATGCAAAAATATGAACATGCACTAATTAATAAATGATAAAGTAATGCGTTTGTCAAAGACCCGATCTTACCGGAATAGGGTATCTCTACTTCCGTCGTCCGCGCCGTGGTCGCTTCAGTTTGTCGCTCGTACTCGTAAGGAGTCACCGATCGTTCCGTCTGTCGGGACACCATGTAGGGGTACTCTTCGGATCCTTGGGGTCTGTACGCTTGCACCACGAACGCCCAGTCTGCCGGCTTGCCGTATCCGTTATAGGCTTGGCAGATATATTCTCCGAGAGTTTCGGGCATCAATTTTCGTATTTGAAGTACGTTCCCTCTGGCTTCGTAAAGGGAGCTGCTGTAGGGCACCATGGGCCCGTTTTGACCGCGGTACCAGTAAATGGCGGGTTGGGGGTAGCCGTACGCGAGGCAGCGAATGCTGAGCGAGCGGCCCAGCTCGCCTACCACCACGGCGTTAGGGGTGCCCGAGATGCCAGCCGGCCCTTCCACAGGATCTAACCACCCATCCGTTAGCAACTAAGTTTACTTGCAGTTTGTGGATGTTCCCCATGATTGTGACAAGTTAAAAGTTCAGAAAGGTGTAAAGTAGGTAACTATTGACCATGGAAGCATTAGCCGTTGGTGATACATGACTGTAGTTAATATTTTTATGCCCAGATGGAAATAATGACCATGAAACCCAAATATAGAGATATGGAAAGTTTTTTGATGTTGAAGTTGAGTTGAAACCGATAACCAAAAACGTATTCTTGATAGGTTGAACTTCCAACCTAACTTGAACTTCCAAAGCCAATTTTGTACACTAGTAGAGAAAACAAGAGCTGAACATTCCACAAACTAGATTAATATCTACTAAGCAAAAATTCCACGGTGTGAAGTTAAATTTGGATTTCATAATAATTTAACTCGAAAATCAAATTATTCAAAAAAATCTAAAGTTCAATAAGACCTTAATAACTTTTAAACACAATCCATAATAATATTAGAAAATCCAAAAATAACATCAGTAGTTAATTAAAACCATAGTTTATAACCAAAAGAAAGTTAATAACCATAAAAAAAACCTTGTTCTGCTGTGCACATCACCACAAAACATAAAGTCACTGAGAGTAGGAACATGGTGGACGCGCCGCGCTGTTCGTATGCCGAACCTCACTGAGTAGCATTGGCATGGGCGTACACTATAGTACTTAAGTACTAATATATCGTTATGTTTAGATAAAAGACTGTTGACTGCAAAATGTTATAACGGACATCCGATGGCAAAAATGTTACAAGATAAAATTTTGTGGTCGAAAAATTCGTGACTGTTTGGCGATAAGAAAGTTGCCTTTAAAGTAGGTACGTGTGATATTATATAGACATATTTTTTGTGCTCAAGAAACCTTAGATAGGTAAATGAACTATTTAGTTATTAACTGAAATTAATTTGAATATTTTATTAGGTAAGTACGTATGCTTTTGAAACGAAAATAGTGTGACGGATGACATGAATATAATATGATAGGTACCTATGGTATGACTCAGGAGTTTATGTAGCCTTTAAGGGCTCCGGATTATAGAAAGATATAGTTAGTCCCTTGTAATAACAACGGTATATACTTAGTCAATATTTTCCTTTAGTTATTTAGTTATATGGAAAATATTTTAAATATTTCCGTTGCAGATTGTTTGTTAATCACATCCAAATTAGGTCACTAAAGGTTGGTACCATTCGTGGAATGGAATCAATTACTATTCTAATATTGTATGAGTAGGAAAACCTACCCATATCTATTTAAAATTCGGTCAGAGATTGAATTACCCGAACTTTAGTTATAATAATAACTTATCTGGTGTCCGTGACATATTACACTATGGCGTCCACACATTGATTTTATTTATTATTTGAGGAGCTGGTAACAAAAAACCGGCTAAGTGCTAGTCAGGTTCGCGCAATGAGGGTTCCGTACTAGTCGTATTTTTTCGACATTTTGCACGATAATTCAAAAACTATGATGCATAAAAATAAATAAAAATCTGTTTTAGAATGTACAGGCGAAGACCTTTCATAATATGATACCCCACTTGATATAGGCACTCACTTCGAAAGTTGAAAATACTAATTATAAGTTCATGATTACAAATTAATTTTTTTGTGCGATCTAACCCTAAATTCACGGTTTCCAGATTTTTCCCCAAATGTCAGCTATAAGATCTACCTACCTGCCAAATTTCATGATTCTAGGTCAACGGCAAGTACCCTGTAGGTTTCTTGACAGACAGACAGACAACAAAGTGGTCCTATAAGAGTTCCGTTTTTCCTTTTGAGGTACGGAACCCTAAAAAGCACGAAATAAAATTTTACAGGTGCAAAAAACTCAATAAAAGTTCTTGAAACTTTAACTTAATTTAAACGTCCTTATTGCTTAATACCTTTTACAGCATGTATTGGTCTGATAGTAATAATCGGTCTTATTATTCTAAGTAATAAGAAAACTACAAAAGAGCTGATAATCCTCAAACGGCTGAACCGATTTTCTTGGAACTCTCGATCAAGCCACCTTTCAAAAAAAACTAAATCAAAATCGGTTCATTCGTTAAGGAGCTACGATGCCACAGACAGATACACAGATACACACGTCAAACTACGAGTAATACCACCCCTCTTTTTCGGTCGGGTGTAAAAAAATTGTTTTGATCAGTTGACCGTTTTGTTCGCCAGCTCCTCATATGCGGGCCCTCAAATTATGAGCCTCCTGATATCTTTATTGATAAGCCAGTTGCAACTCTCAGTGATTAGTTTCGATATGCAGCATTAAAATTAAATCAAACCAAGAATAGACATACACAAGATAGGGGAAGCATTTATTAAGGAAGAATAACGGAAAAATCAAACTACTGTTCTCTATATTATTCTACTTTCATTCATAAAAGTAATTAAGCTTGGCATTGCACTGTGTCCTGATCGGTAGTTATGTGGACCTCTTGTCCGATCTTGTTAAATGAATATAAAGCATTTAATTATTTATAAAACAATCATCACTAAGAATTAAATTAAATTCATTACACAACACACTGCCAAGTTTAATATTAAGCAAAGAGTAAAAGAAATCAGGCCGCCAATATAAGCAAGCCGAGGGACAGACCGAGCGAAGTCGAAAAGAGTTATTTCGGTTGTGATAAGATTGTATGCTACATGGCTTCAGTCTAAGTACAATACTCTAATTTTGTGAACTTATGAACACAATGTTCGGAAATACCTACTTCCGTCTTATTCCTTTAAGCTACACTAACATTGTGTTATGGTGTCCCAATCTAATCTGACCCGTAGGAGCAGGACTTGAGCTAGGCATAGCTCTCCAGAGCTATAGCTTAAAGGCGACATCCGACCCGAGTCCGTGAAAATACGTTTCGAAGTTGTTATAGAACTATTTGTATGGTAACTTACGCACTACATTATAGACTTCGGTCATCCGATATCTCTACGTCATCCATGAGAATATCTCGGATAAGCCTCGGATTCAAATCGGACATAATATGACGTAGATATGTCAAAGATGTCCACTGAATAGCTTGGATTTGGATCAGAGAACGGATTGATGCGTAAGCAAAATCTGAATTCAGTCCGAGTTTTGATATCCGTATTTTCACGGATTCTTATCGGATGAGTGCGTGATCGCTCTAAGGCATGTCTCCTGTCATATCGCCTTATATTACATCACCGACACGATACACCAACACGATAATGTTTGCACTTTTAGCCTGTGACGTCAAGTTAGACTTCACAGCTCACTTACCTAGCACCTCGAGTCGTATCTCTTGCGTGGCGACCCCCAGTCCGTTGTCCGCGACGCAGATGTACACGCCGGTGTCGTTGCGGTACAGGGACACGATCTCGAGCGCGCCGTCTGATAACATCCTGTAGCGACCGACGTCACCTTCGATCTGATTGAAATCCATACTGATATTATAAATGCCAGTGTGTTTGTCTATCTGTCTGTCTGCTACGTTTTCAAGGCCCATCAGTTTAAAACAGAATTTGACGAGTTAAGGTAGCTTACAAATCGGGAATGAACAAGGACTACATCTTATTCCCAGAAATCAAAAACATCCTACGGGATTTTTAGAAAACCTCCACGACACCACTACGCGGACGAATTGCGGACATAATCTAATGCATAAAATAAAGTAAAATGAGGAACAGTACACATTCTTTGTTATCAACTTAACACTAACTGATTTTCCATCTATAGGGATACAGGAAGGTATCTATACACCGGAAAACAAATCCCAAGTTAATGTACCTTGCGGTAACCAGCATTGGACGGGAACTGTAGATTGCGACGATCACAATAGATTGACAATGATAAAAGTAATACAGTTTAGCAGGGAACTAAGTCTGTCGGGGGTCCAGGCAGAACCGGCATTACTTAAAGAGGCTGCCGGTTTCTTTGATGGTGTTTTTTGTGCATCCGCAGGGGCTGGCGGAAATGGCAAAACAGGATTTCAGGGCCCCCAAGACCATCGCAAGTATACTTATTATAGGAACGTAATTTATCATAGACATACCGTGATCTCGCCATATCGCCATGTGATCTTCGGCGGCGGGTTGCCGTGCAAGAAGCAACGTAGTGTGGCCTTGCCGCCCTCTTGTGCGCGCACCTCCGGCTCCCTCTGTTCACTGGGGCGCGGCGCATGGGGCAGATCTATGGTTATAATATATTACGATAAGCAACATCAAACGAATATCGTCACCGTTTGATACTACTACATTCAAAGTAAAAGTGAACTGGCATCTTCCAGGCAGGAGCGTCGCTACAACAACTCATCAAGCGTTGTTGTTTTTCGCCGATCAACAAAATGGAAAATATCTTATACCTCTCAGCAATTATTGGTCAACTCTTTGCAATAAGTACTTACCAGGCGAAAACGTAGTATCCGGGGGCGCAGGGCTGGACTGTACCAGGGAGACAGGCTCGAGACAGAGTCTGCTGCAGCCGCGCTCACAGCACTTGCCCACGCCGACACAGTCAGCGTCGTCGTTGCAGTCTGCCCGGCATTGACCCTCGGTTGTTGAGTATACAATCTTCGGTGGACACGAACCCGTCTTATTCACTAAATAAACGTAATGAGAGCTTAGTATGGCAGTCACTTTAGTATGATAAGGTCGCTCTTTGTTTTTACATTACTTACTTCCTATTTTTTAAAATTCTTTTGCTGGCCTAAGCATAAAAAATAATAAAATCAAACCAGATCCTTTTCAGTTCAAAAAGTGATTGAATCTCGACTGAATTGTATTCGTCGTCGTCGTTGTCTCATCTGACCAACATCCTTCTGTCCAGCAGATCATGGAGATCTTTGAATCTCCATGATCTTTTGCCGCTTATGTTCAGCGGCTTCCAGCAAGTCGCTTGGTATTCTCCGTCTACTTAGATGGGGAGTGTCTTACAATGGTGCGACTTGCGATGGGGGATCGCCATTCACGCACCTTGAAACCCCAGGGTCTATCGATTTTTTCGAGTTATGTTTCCCCTTCAATTTAATATTAGTATTATTCGGCATGTGATGATGCACAGCATCTGTGAGAGTGCGTGGTACTTCCCTTTTAGTTCTTCCACCAATCAGAGCGATCCGTCAAGTTGTCAACCAATGAGAAGCACTTCCGTTCGTTGTGAGTCACGTGGTCACAGGTAGGGGGCGCTCGCCCTGTTGGTCTAACATGCGCCCCGCGAGAAAATTTTGTCTACGCATTATCTCGTGTTTTTTCATACAAATAAGACGAGTAAATGCGTAGACAAAATTTTCTCGTGGTGCGCATGTTAGGCGTGCTGCTTTCCTCATAGCGTCGTTACTTCCCGTTGCGACAACACGAATAACGTGAAATATACCGCCGCCGCCGGCAACGCGGCCGGCGCTGCGGTCGGGAACGCGGCCGAGGCCGCGTCGGGCAGCGAGCGGCGTCGTCGGAACGATACGGACGACGAATCGAGTTCTGGATCGGGTGACAGCACAGTCCACACCGGAGTCGAGTGAGGTAAAAAGGAGAAAACTCGGTGAGTCATCCTAAAATTTCTATATCCAGATTATAATTAGTCGAGTCAACACTTTGACCGACTTGTTGAGAAACAATTCATATTCTCGTGCTATGCAATCGGCCCCGCCGCCATTGTTTAGTTTTGGTACCTAACCACACTTTTAAATCGTCCATTCCGCACGACAACGCGCACGTTACCCTCACATTTGATCAATTTGTAGGCTAGAATGAGATAAAAATTTGCGGCTACCCGCGGTTATTGTTATTGCGAATTGTTGTAGGTCTCCCGAAGAGATCAAACATTACAATTACAATACAATCTCAGGACGTGCACCGAGTGCGCTCGATACCTGCGCACGCTCATTTGACGTCGCATTATATTCCAATAACTGTTGCGTCTGTTGGTATGCAGGCGCAAGCGCAAGCTGCTATGACTATAAGTCCTGATAACTTTTGGACAGCTGATGTCCATACCATGTTAAAAGCACTGGTTCTCGTTCGATCGCCAAAGTTAAGCAACATCAGGCGCGGTCAATACTTGGATGGGTGACCTCCTGGTAACACCGCGTGGCGTTGGCCTTTTTCGTTGAGACTTAGGTCAGAATAACTTTTTATTGAAAAGTACCTACCTTGTGCCTACTCATTTAAATAGGCTCACGGACAAATTTGTTGACGAAGAGAATATATTATATATTCGTTATATGGATGCCATGAAAATTCACAACGCTTCGCCGGGTTTAGTTGAGTTCATAGTCAATGTAGGACTCCTTAGGCAGTTTATTAAGGGCAAGGAGGTTACTTAGCTGAGTCCGAACGTGACATGGCCGCCATTTGCAATGCTATTTGCTATCGCTAAGCTTTGCAACGTGAGCTATTGATACAATATCTGCAAGAATAAGACTGGTCTGCTGCGCCTGATACTCACCGCAGTCAATGTTTTCGATAAAATATAGGACCTTTTTCAATCTTCATCGAAGTTATATGAAGCTAGTGAGAAAAGGATGCAGATAGTGTGTGGCAAGCGGGCTGAATATGTAGAAACACGCCGGGATCGTATTTTGAACGAGCTGCCTACTAACAACTTGCGAGAGGGTCTGCGTAAGATACCTCCAAGTTACTAATGTCTTTTGATGAGAATCAGTTGCGATTGTATGTACAACATACCTACGGGTGGCATGGACGAGTGGCTCCAATCTTGGTTTGTTCTGGGTACGGAAGGGAAGAAAAGTCGAGAGCAAACGTTAAAATCGAGCAGAACACGTCACGCATCTTCCGCTAACCAGTCCTTTTATGCTAAAGAGTTTCATACAAGGCGAAAAAGTTCTTCAAGAAGGACCACCAACCCAGCAAGTACCGATTGGCCAAATGACTCGCGGCCATCCCAGCCCGAGTTTCACGGGGGCTGCCTCTGAGCGTATCGGAGGCAGTGGCAGTTGGTTTGAGCTCCGAAGGCTCTTCTCAAGTTATGGGAATGCGGCTGCCATTTACCTCCAAATCTACTCTTGTCCATACATGCCCCCGTATCCGGCCTCGTTTCGAAATCACTGCAACATTTTGCAACGCTGGCAGTTGGGTATAAAATTATCAACTGGCCTGGGTATTTCCGCCAACGAGCTTCATACCCCAAGTAAACTCGTTACCAGGAACATACCTTGTTGTGGCACTGATGTAGAGAAGAGCATTCTGGCTCCCAGATCTCCGCAGAAGGGCGTCAAGACCAGACCAATGAGAACCCCCAGATCTGGGATGAGTCTTGGTAGATTAGTAGGGCGATTTCATAAGACCTACATCAATCATTAATACAATCTTAATTGTTGTGATTGGCTGAATTTGTGCTATTTTTGTTGCAACAATGCATTGTGGCCAATAGTGAGCGAGTTTCAACCATGATTACGATCGTCACACTGTAGCTGTCAAACTACCGCGGTAGGGCTCCAGAATATCATATCACCGATCTTGCCCCGCCTGTAAATGCAGGTTTCAGTGTAAAAAAAAAAAAAAAAAAAAACTAAAAGATACTTGTTAAAATTAGAGATTTAATTTTATAAATTGAGACTGTGGAATCCAAAGACTGGTCAGAATCTAAAGGACTATTTAGAAATTTCCATGAAGTGAAAACATTATCATATAAATTTGCAAATCAGCTTGGCTACGTTGAGTTAAATGATGCACAGAAAATACTATAGGAAGACGGAAGAAAAGGATGAGAAAATGTTTATTCTTTAAAAATTGTGCCACGCCGCACTCCACCAGTTGTACCTACCTAATGGTTTGGTTATCTTGATGCCTGTAACACTTGAGATGGAAGTGTATTGGCTGAATGCTTGTTACTTGAAGAGAGATAAAGTTATCCCACTATCTTATTACACGAATCCGTGGTGACAGTTTTTAGTCAGACCAATAAGAGGAAATTAAGCCCATAGTTCCTAGTTAAGCACAATTATGCTAAGAGCAATCTCTCTTCAGAAATCAAGAGCAGAGAAATCTCCAAATTGGGACTATAAGGTCTGATTGCCTGGTTGCAATATTATCTTTAAAATACAGTAACTTTGTTTGAAGCGTCACTAGACTGCCTTGCATTTTACTGCTTGCATCTGGCGGACGCGTTTGTGAGATTTTATGGTAAAAGAAGAGAAGTTAAGACAGTGGGCTTTAATAGTGATGATAAATTAAATCCAATGATTACTAATGAAAGTTATCATTTAATTATTTGTCAGGTAAGGCCAAATACTAAGTAATTAAAAATCAAGCAAAGCATCTGCTGTATTATTTCAAAGTAAGAATCCTAATCATCTAAACAGGCTTCTATAATAATTAGAAGCTAACAACCTAGTGTTTACTTTTATCTCAATGTATAAAATAAATAGCACAAGAGGGTAGGTGATAAATACAGAAGTAAAACCAACCAAGTCGAATAATAATTGAATTGTATTGTTCAGCATTGATCTATTTATATTAAAATGAATCTACCACCCGTTTCGCTAAGGTGTTTAGTCATGGAGAAGAAAGGGCAAAGAAACTCCATAACACACATCTTTTAAAACATTAGAACGTTGAGTAAAGTAGTAGGTACATATTTGGTACACAGTTACAACAGGTAACCTATAAAAGGCAAATGATTACATTACATTATAATAAAATATAAGAATACTTAACTTCAGTAAGGTCCGCTGTGTTTGCTCTGGGCTGTCGATACAAGACTGTTCCCTCTCTGTCGAGGTAGGGTACTTTTATAACACTGCCATCGCAAACCAGGCGGATGTCGACTATCACATGATCTTAATATTAATCATTATTTATTTTAGGTTTGTTGACAAAAGGTATGTTGACACACCCAATTTACAATAATAAAATCAGTGACATTGATGGTCTACGTATTAATAATTTACAATAATAATAAGCGACTTAAATTGTCAGTTTACACAACATTATTATTTCACATAATAGCTATTGCCAACTGTATGTTGACAATAGCTTAGTATAATGTCACTCTTAGTGCATTGACAGTATTTAATTTACAATGAATAATTAGTTACCAGTATTGACAATTCACATAATATTATTTATCGTATTGTCACATTCCTAAATATTAAATTAAACAACATACAAGAAAAGATACTATTCAAATCATACCCTTTCCGTACATTGACAGTATTTAATTTACAATTTTACAATGAATAATTAGTTACCAGTATTGACAATTCACATAATATTATTTATCGTATTGTCACATTCCTAAATATTAAATTAAACAACATACAAGAAAAGATACTAATTAAATCATACTTTTTCCGTACATTGATATTGAATCCGGAAACGGAATTACGATTCTGTTTTAAATATCACAACAAACATTTACTTCAGACTCCCAAGTTTATGATTAGATGAATTTTAGCATAATAATTATGTATCCAATTTTATCGTAATATAACACGGCCATACTGACAAGTACTTCGTTCCCGAAGTACATAGGGAAATTAGAAAGAAAAGAAAAAAATCTAGCTAAGAGCTAAATAAAAAAAATTACTGTAAGCTAAAAAGATCTATAAGCTAAGGAAGATCTATAAGCTAAAATGATCTATAAGCTACAGCTACCTAGTTTAACTGTCCCTAACTGGCTGCGCCCCATAATTTAATGTTTAATTTTTTTTTTCTGTATAATATGTATAGTTTTTGTTTTATTATTATTAGTTTTATAAAGCAAGGGGTCTTGTACTAGACTCTTGCCCAGTAGAGGTCATTACTAGACCTCGCTACTTACTGGCACCGTCCGAACAAGCCGTCTAACATTACCAACCAATATTTTTTAACTTTTTTTTTTATTGGTACTAGTAATGATTAGTGCCGGCAGCCCTAACTAACTGGCCTAACCGCTGCCTCCCCATAAATGGGTCTTGTACTAGACTCTTGCCCAGTAGAGGTCATTACTACACCTCGCTACTTACTGGCACCGTCCGAACAAGCCGTCTAACATTACTAACCAATATTTTTTAACTCTTTTTTTTTTTTTATTGGTACTAGTAATGATTAGTGCCGGGCAGCCTAACTAACTGGCCTAACCGCTGCCTCCCCATAAATGGGTCTTGTACTAGACTCTTGCCCAGTAGAGGTTATTACTAGACCTCGCTACTTACTGGCACCGTCCGAACAAGCCGTCTAACATTACTAACCAATATTTTTTAACTCTTTTTTTTTTTTTTTTTTATTGGTACTAGTAATGATTAGTGCCAGGCAGCCTAACTAACTGGCCTAACCGCTGCCGCCCCATAAATGGGTCTTGTACTAGACTCTTGCCCAGTAGAGGTCATTACCTAGACCTCGCTACTTACTGGTACCGTCCGAACAAGCCGTCTAACATTACTAACCCTTTTTTTTTTGTTTTTTTTTTTTTTTTTTTTGGGTCTAGTAATGATTAGTGCCGGGCAGCCTAACTACCTAGCTAACTGTCTGCCGCCCCCATAAATGGGTCTCGTACCAGGACATTACTGAATTATCACCAATAAGATGTATCACACCAATGGTGTAATACCAGCACTGTCAAGTCGAGCCGTCTAACATTACCCGACCAATGAAAAGGGCAATGATTAGTGCCAGGCAGACCTAACTAACCTAACTCCCTTTGTTTTATATGTTTGAATAATAAAAATTGTCCCCTTTGGGAATAATAACATCCGTTTCATACGGGAATAAAAAATTGTCCCCTTTGGGAATAATAACATCCGTTCCATACGGGAATAATAACATTTGTCCCATTCGGGGATAATCATTGGATTTTTTTTTTTGTTTTTTTTTTTTTTTTTTTTTTTTTTTTTTTTTTTTTTGTTGGTTGCTACATTCGGGAGTCTTAACATTTTGTCACATTGTGAGTCTTAACATTTTGTATCCATTGAGCATATTTTTTTTTTCTTCCTCTGTTCTGTCATTTAGCATAAATTATTAGTATGTTTTATTACCATTCGGCCATCTTGATAAGTACTTCGTTCCCGAAGTACATAGAAAAATAGAAAAATGCAGCCAGTGAACTTAAATGAACAGCGGCAACAAAAGTACCGACATAAAAAAAAATAAGATTGCTCCATTCACAAAACGATATTCAATGATTCAATGTCAATGTTACTGTCATAAAAACCAGGATAGCCAGACGTCAGACCGAAATCAGAGTAGAATAGAATATGTTTTCTTTGTTGTTACCAAACAATGTTCCCCAATGTTAATATGTATACGGTTACTACTATTACGGTTAAAGAACTTTATTCTCACTATGAAATAAATTCACTTACATGAGAAATTTAACAAATAAACAGTAGGTATCTTATCCACACATCCACTGCGATTTTATACAAAATAAAGTGGGTAGAAATAGAATTGGCAAAACACGGATTACTAGAAACGGCTTGGTAGTAGTATAATAGTAATAATATCTGTACCTATGTGTATGTATTACATATGTATTATAGTAAGTATAGGGTTTATAGTATATACAAATGTATACATATATCGCACCGACGACACACTGTCGCAACCCAAAACATGTCAAATTTGAGTGACTGACTAACTGTCGTGATACCCTAACCAATATTGCATCATCTTTAGTTACATCTAAATTCGACGAAGAAGGACGTGACAGTTTACTGTTTAGACCGCATTAATTCAAATTGGAACGATATTGTTGAATCAGGTATGTAAAAGTTCAACTATGAATTCGAGTTAATACAATATAGCTGATTTAAACCTAAATAGATATTTCTAGTGTGTAGGTGTATTTCTAGTTATTACACTATTATCGATTCACAGAAATGAAATTTAAAATAGTATTTTCACTTAAGACACCCTTATTGGTTTAGTAAGTCATTTTAATGTGAATTAAATTGTGACCAGTGGGGTAGTAATTTTAATGTGAAGCTGGAAACCAAACGTTATTTTTCTGTTGCTTTGACACCAGCATAAACAATTAAACAAAAATATTAAAAGACGAAAGAACTGCTCGACAAAATATGATTCCCAGGACCTATTATGAATCTTACTTGCGAAGTTTGACTGGTTGATTTTAAGTACTTAAATAAAAAATATTGCTGTCATTTTGATGCTAATTATTAGAAACAGACTGATGTAAAACTAGTTTAAGTATACTATTATTATAGAAATACTATTATTTAATTTTGCCTAGCTCCAATTTAGTGACTACGTACAATTACTGTGCAGTTACAACAATAGCTGATTATTTAAGTTAAAAAAAAATATTTTGATTGGCTCTGTTTTTTTTTTTTTGTATTCAAGACAAATTTTGTTTATTGTTTTGGAAGGTTTTTTTTTTTTGTTGAAAAAGGCAGAAATTGTTGAAATTAAATTATTACTTTTTATAAATAAAAACTGATTATCTGATTGAATTTTCTTGATTATCTGGTTTTATTCATCAATGTCCAAACCTGAATGTGAAAATTATTTTTTTTTGGAGGGAACTATAAAACTTAAAACTAAATTAAATAATTGTTGTAACTACAAAATTATACTCAAAACCATAAGGAAAAAGTCAACCATTATTTATAGTAACTCAAAAATTTTCAGCAATAACTATACAACTAAAAATAATTACTCTTTCTGAAAACTTTTTGTTTGAGCAATACAGTCTTAACTCAAAAATTGCGAATGTAAATGATAATTGCGTTAATATTATTTATAAACCTTATAAAGTAAGCACTTTTTTATAATCTATAACAGGAACTGAATAATCAGTTTTTCGTCGATTCTGAAAAAGTCATTCTCTGAGTCACGACAGCACTGCATCACTAGTGCGACACGTATATTTAAAAATGTTTATATGTTTGTATTTTATTTTTATTTTTATAGTCATGTATGTGAATTTAGTATGAAAATATATTGTAGTTATATTTATATGTAACTATTTAATGTAGCATATGGTTTTTTTTTTTGAGGTATTAATTGTAAGTATGTTATATTATTGAAACCATTTATTGAGTAGTATTAAGTCGTTTTGTGCATCTGTGATGATTGTGTGTATTGAGTTGCCATAGTAAAATAAACATGTATCATCAGCGTACAACAGTATGTTTCCTTTTAAACCTATTTCATTTATACTATCAATATAGATCAGGAATAACAAAGGCCCTAATATTGATCCCTGAGGAACGCCAAATGTACAAACAGGTTTTGGTTTACTCCTGTTGAACTGTATTATGGCAACTCAGAATTTCTAAGTCAGTCGTTGTCTGTGGTCTGCACTAAGTGCAACCATGCTTTTGTCGTGTATCCTAATTATTAATAGAAATAGAAATTAAAGTGTCTTTAATATAGAAGGCTGAAGTTTTACTGGCTACAAGAATCCTCCAAGTACACCTATCATGGTTATGGGCCCAGGTCACGCCAGAAGAAATTAAAAAAAAAGAAAAGAAAAGAACGCCACGCCGCGAAATGGAGGAACACGACAAAAAGAACAAGTATGGCGTCACGCCATTTGCCGGCTCAAATTATAGTAACTGGTTGTTTAGAATAAAGATTGTATTGCAAGCGCAAAATCTATACAGTTACGTATTTTCGTCAGAATCAGAAGAAAAGCCGGATTCTACGAAGGAAGGAAAATGCATGGACATTCTGGTCCAATGCATTAGTGATACTCATTTGGAAATAATCAAGGAGTGTAAAACGTCAAAAGAATTATTGAAGAAACTTGATGATACTTTTGCAAGGAAAGGTATAGCGTCACAGTTAATTACAAGAAAAAGATTGTTAACCCAGAAATATGATGGAGTGGAAGGTCTTGAAAACTATTTCATTGTTTTTGAAAAACTGGTAAGAGAATTAAAAGAATCGGGCGCTCAACCTAGTGAGAGTGAAGTCTGTTGCTACATGTTATTGGCTATGCCTCCGGCATTCCAATATGTAGTTACGGCGATAGAAACCTTAAATAGTTCAGATATTACGTTAGAATTTATTAAGAAAAGATTATTAGATGAAGAAATTAAAAGAATAGGTTTTGGAACTCAAGAGGAGAGTGATGCATTTATATTGAATCAAAGAAAGAAACAGAATAATAAGAAATTTAATAATTCGCCAAGCAGCAGCACCAGCAGTTTCCCATTTAACTGTTATAATTGCGGGAAGCGGGGCCACCGGAAGGCTCAGTGCCGTTTTAGAAAAGCACAAGGCTCAGCTAATATTGTTCAGAAGGAAAGAGAAGATGAGGTTTCCTTTATGACATCTTCAGAAGCATTAGTAACACAGGAAAGTTCCAGAAAAATAGAGTTTATAGTTGATTCTGGGGCTACGGATCATCTGGTTAACAAAAGAGAATATTTTAGTAGGATCGAGAAGTTAGAGACCCCTATTAAAATTAATATTGCCAAGGACGGTGAGGTGTTAAATGCATATGAGTCAGGTGTTATTTATACAAAGGAGGTTAAATTGAAAAATGTGCTGTTTGTGCCAGACCTGCGGTGTAATCTGCTGTCAGTAAATAAAATTGAAAACTCCGGATTTGGGATAACCTTTGAAAATAATAGGTTGACTATTCACAAGAATAACAAAACAATACTAAAAGGTAATAAAATAAATAAGTTATACAGATTAACCCTAAATTTGAAAGATGAAGAATTATATGCACAGAAAGCTTATAGCATTTCAGAAACTCAGAATGATTGGCATAGAAAACTTGGACATGCTTCAAAAGGAAAGTTAGAAAAATTGAAGTCTAGAAAACTAATATCTTTTGAAAACTCAAATAAAGAAATATTATGTGAACCTTGTTTAAAGGGAAGACAGACTAGATTGCCATTTGCAGAATATAATTACAAAAGTAAGAGAATTTTAGAAGTTATTCATTCGGATTTGTGCGGTCCAATTAATCCAGCGACATATGGTAACAAGAAATATATTTTAAGTTTTGTTGATGATTACAGCCATTTTACAACAGTCTATTTGTTAGAAAGCAAAACGGAGGTGCTACAGTGTTTCAAGAAATATGTAAATTTGGTAGAAACCCAATTTGATAAGAAAATATCTAGATTTCGGTGCGATAATGGGAAGGAATATGACAACATAGAATTTAAAAGCTATTGCGAAGAAAAGGGAATAAAAATTGAATTTACAATAAGCTACACACCCCAGCAAAACGGGAAGTCAGAAAGATTCAACAGAACTGTTGTAGAAAAGGCAAGAACTTTATTAGCCGACACAAGTTTGGAAAAACAATTATGGGGAGAAGCGGTATACAGTGCTACCTACATAATTAACAGAATTCCAACCAGCAGAGGTGTCATACCTGCTGAGATTTGGTATGGTAGAAGTCCAGATTATTCTAAAATAAAAGCCTTTGGTACTGAGGCATATGTACATATTGGCAAGGAGCACAGAAATGGAAAGTTTGATGTGAAATCAAAGAAGTATTACATGGTTGGCTACTGTGATAATGGATATAGACTCTGGGATTCCGAGCTGAAGAAAATTATTAGAAGTAGAGATGTAATATTTAATGAAAAACCAAGAAGTAACATGGAAACTTTTACATACATAGAAGAAGATGACTTACCATCAAACTTGCCATTGCCTTGTAGAGAAAAGAGCCAGCAAGATCAATCAATAAGTAGTACTGAGGAAAAAAGTACAGGAAAGACATCTACCGAACCTTATCAAGAAATAAATGATACAGAAAGGGAACAGAGACAAAGAAAAAGACCAGTATGGTTAGAAGACTATGAGACATTCCATGCTGCATACATTTCTCAAGAATTTATAAATGATGAACCAAGGACATTACAAGAAGCAGTGGAAAGCGTAGAAAGTGACAGATGGAAAGAAGCAATGGATAGCGAATTGCAGTCACATGAGAAACATCAAACATGGACTATGGTAGAAAGACCAAAGGATAAGGAAGTCATAGAAAGTCGATGGGTATTTCGAAAGAAATCAGATAATAACTACAAAGCCAGGTTAGTGGCAAAAGGTTTCCAGACTTCACAATATGAAGAAACATATGCTCCTGTTGGAAGACTCACAACGTTAAGGTCATTGCTTGTAATTGCAAATCATGACAATCTAAAGATAGAACAGTTGGATGTGAAAACTGCTTTTCTCCATGGCATA